>NC_080696.1:43477886-44077886 GCF_030445035.2 Dasypus novemcinctus | reverse complement strand
TTTTGATTGCCTAGTATGTCTCAGACACTTAGCTCAGCATCTTACATACATCTTTGCATTTAATCTAGAAACCTCCCTGCAAGGTGATCATTATCATGACTCCCATTTCACAGATGAGAAAACCTAGGCTTAGAGAGGTGAAGTAGATCACTTAAATTCATACAGATAGCAAGTGTCAGAGGCAGACCAGGGACTGGGTATAGCATGAGGAAGGATGAATAGGAGTTTCCAAAGCCTCAAAGAAGGGAAAGAACCTTCTAGGCAGAGACAGGCCAGCAGCAGTAAGAAAAGGCAGGTGAGATAGGGCATGGCAAGCTTGCAAAAAGGTGGCCCTTGGGTGTGTCTTTAGCATAGGTGGGGTGAGGCAGGAACCTGGCTAGGAAGGATCCCTGTAAGCTAGGGGGTTGGATCTTTCTCCAGGGAGCAGTGGGGTCCCTTCTGAAGGCTGAAGCAAGGAAGGATGGGTATTAGATCTAGCCAGCCTGGGCCGCTCTGTGTTCAGGTTCCTTGTCTTCCCAGGGGCCATCTGCGTACTGCCTGCTTCACACGGGGGCTGCTTAGATACACCACATCTCAGGTCTCATCTCAGATGATGGAATTCGAATCTGCATTTTAACAAGGTCTTCAAGACTTCATCTGCACACAAAGTTTGAGAAGCCCTGGTCTAGCACACTGCAGTTCTTGGAGCATATACTTTTTTATTTGCTCAAAGTAAAGCTCTATGAATCACTTACAGTTTCATATCCATAGGGTTTGGGAGAAGGTCAGAGGTCAGTAACAACAGTTTCCGTGGCCATCATGAGATTTCATTGTCCTGCCTTTGTCCTTTAGTGACCGTAGCTTGGAACCTCCAAAATGGAACTGGACCCAACCCCGGTTCCCACTCATCCCCTCCACACATTCTAAGAGAATCAGCGCAACTGGATTAATTTTGTGGGCCATTGGTAGAACCAGGGTCCCTGAATCCCCAAAGCCTGAGAGCCCACTGTGTGTGCCCTTGGGAGCAGGCACAGAGAGGGACAAATCTCTGCCTTGTCTGGCTCACAGAAGGAATAAACAAGATGGAATGGGAGGATGGTATTGATGTTCTGCCAGGGCCGGGACTTTCTCTGGCTGATGTTGGGAGAACTGGAACCTACCAAGGACCCCTGAAATAAGCCTCATTGGCCTCACCCACTCAGAGGCAGGAGTGCAGGCAGACTGGGGGATGTCAGAACCCAGTAGGCTCTGGGTGCAGACATGTTGGAGCCTTAATTTTCCTCTGGGCTTTCAGGATGCTTTATCAAGCACCTGTAGTCAGAGGTGGTGATGTTGGTTAGAAATGGAGCTGCCTGGATGTTCCAGCTTTCCTTACTCCCTCTTTAAATCATTCTCTGGGTGCCAACCTGTACTGGCCTCTAGGGACAAAGCATGAAGAACTGAACTGCTTCCTGACCTGCAGACACTCTTAATCTGGTGTGGAGAGACAAG
Organism: Dasypus novemcinctus; assembly: GCF_030445035.2. Classification (NCBI taxonomy): domain Eukaryota; kingdom Metazoa; phylum Chordata; class Mammalia; order Cingulata; family Dasypodidae; genus Dasypus; species Dasypus novemcinctus. The sequence goes on along the minus strand of NC_080696.1, from coordinate 44,076,416 downwards.
CCAAGGATATGGCAGGTGCAGTATTTTAAAGGCTCTCTAAAGAGAGAGGGAAACAGTTGTGCTGGGGCTCTCTGGTTCCATGTGCAAGACAGATCTGCCATTCACCATCTTTATGTCCCTGAGCAAATAGCACAGTCTCTGACCCTCAAAGTCTTAGCCCATGTCACGGCTGTGCTAAGAGGAGGACGTGAAAGAGCCCCACTGAGGACCTAGCACATGGCAGTATTCAAGACTCCTGGCCTCTACCCTCAGAGTCCAAGCTGGGCCAACCATCCCAGCTCACCAGGAGTAAGAAACTGAAGGGGTTGGTTTCGTTTCACAAACCTCTCTGTCTTGCAGGGAAGTAACTTTCCTCATGTGCCGAGGAGATGCATGTGATGATGGCGTGCCCCAGGCAACCAAAGAGATTCTTGCAAAACTCAGGATCCCTTCATTGCTGCAATGGGGGTGAAAAGGGAGAGAGGAAGTGAGCAGCCTTGATTTTTGCATAGCCTGCAAGACTGCTTGCTTTGGGGACTTAAGGCCGTATTTGTGAAGATGAACTTTGGGAGTATAGCTCTAAGGGACTTACCCTGAAAATCTTTTTCTCCTTTTCTTTCTCTCTTTCTTCTCCTTCACCTCCTTTGCCTCCATCTCCCTCTCCTCTTCCTCTTCCTCTTTTTTCTTTTAATGACACCTCCTCTGTGTACTTGCTTGAGCCTTCTCCCACAGTGGGGCCCTCAGGAAACAATGAATCTCTCTAGACTCTGATGGGCTTGGGAGGAGGACTGGTTCATTCTGCAGCTTGCACTGGCTGGACAGATGATGGAGAGCATGAGACAGTGCTCCCTGGAGAGTGCAGAGGGCAGAGGCTGGCTCACAGAATTCACAAGTGCTTTGGAGGCCTGGACAAATGGGCAGCAGGATCAATGCAAGGTTTTTGCCCACCATAGTTGAGAGCAGATCCAGACCCCAGCCCTCCTCCCACTAGCCAGGCTCTACCTCCTCTTGAATGCTCAGCTCAGAGGTGTTTGCCCCTGAGAGGCTGCTTTTTGACATCCCATATCAGGTAGTGACTAACCCCTTTTCATGCACATCGGGTTCTCCTCCACTGCAGAATTTGAAAAGGCCTTGAGTAATGGGTGCCCTTCTATGTTGTGGCTCAACCTCCCTTCCCAATTGCATTCTTTTTGACACACTCTCATGGTGCCCACATATGCACACTCTCTAGCACACCCATGAGTGTAGGCACATTTGCTTCCACTCATACACACATGTACCCTTATAGTGCACTCGGGTACCTTCTCCCCCATACCCCAGGTGCAGGCATCTACACCACACAGCTTCCACTCCCCACCACAAGCACGTCCCACTGACTCCATTAGGGAGCTTTATTGCCTGAGCTCCCAGGTGTTTGCAGACCTGACATTGGCAGTGACTGAGTGGGCCTTTTGGTGACAATTCCATAAAACCTCATAAATCGCCTCTGTGCGACATCACATGCACATTTTTATTTTCCTCAATAAATACACACATTCTTATTTCCTAACAGCTCCTGCCTTGGCTGAGTGCCCAGCCAAGGGGTCCACTCACAGTGCATTTGGCTGGGATGTATTGTGAACAGGAATGGAACCACTCTGCAGGTTGTTTGAGGCCAAAACATTCTCAGAGACTTGGACTAACAAAGGCTTGAGTTGGATGGATCATTAGGGGTCATTTTACCCAGTTGCAAATTGCACCCCTGCCCTGCAATCCATTCATCTCTTCACTTGTTCACTCATTCAGTGCAAAATCTTTTATTGAGTTTTTGGAAAAGGCTATTACTAAGTCCAGTTTACAAACATGGAAGGTGAAGCTCAGAGAATTAAAGTTCTCTTCAAGGGCGGGACCTCGGAATCTGCATTTAAATCATGCCCTCAGGTCGTTTTGATGTACTTGGGTCATTGTCATACTTAGGAAAGAGGGCACTTTGCAATTGGGGGCCCAGCAATGGGTCAATTAGATGGAAGTTGAAACTGCCTCAAGAAGAGCTAGGGTTTTAAACTGCAGTCAGTCTTTCAGTACAGGGCTTTGTTCATCTTATTTATATCTTAGTTCTGCAGCAAGGGCAAGCAGAACTCTAGAGAAGGGGTTAGGCTCATATGCAGCAAATAGTCTCCTCTGTCTAGGTGTGTGGCTCTGGAACTCTTCTACGGTGATGATGGTGGTGCCGAAGAGCAGTTGGTTCTCAGCCATGCAGCAGTGTTGATGGGTCACTGACCACCCAGCCCCTGCAGACCTGACTTCCCAAGACCAGATGTATGTCTTGGATATAGGAGGAGTCCAGCTGTGGTAGAGGCTTGTTCGGTCAGTTCTCTGCTGGGGTCAGTAGAGAATGCCACACATCCTTGCCCTGGCTCTAGCCTTCTGGAGGCGAGGGGAGAGCTGAGCCTTTCCTTGGCCCTTTTTCTTATTGACCAATTCTTGAAAGCAGAGACATATATATATATATATACATGCACACATTCAGGATGATATTGCATATAGTATTTTATATCCTGCATTTTTTCACTTAACTCTGTATTTTGAACTTTTCTCCTAGTCTTTAAGGATTCTTTGAAACATGATTTTTAATGGCTAGATAGTGTAACAAAGTATGGACATATAATTTAATGAACCAATCCCTTGTCATCAATTATGTAGGATTGCTCTATTTTTTTAACTAATGTAAATAATGCTGTTATAAATTTCCTTGTAGTCAAGTTTGCCTGCCTCTGAGTAGTCATGTTATTTTACTAGAAATGGGCTCACTGTATTAAAGGATATGAGTATTTTATATATATTGCCAAATTTATTTCAGGATAAATTGTGCGCATTTATAGACATCTACAGTGTATGAAAATGTTTGCTCACCTTACTGCATGCTCTAGAGCAGGGATTCTTAAACTTTTTTGTTCCACAGACCCCTTGAGTGTCAAGTGAAAACCACGAACCCCTTACTAAGTCCACACTAGACTGTGTATTATTTAATAAACATGTCACACCTGCACCAACATGTCCCCGCAAGAATGTTTTTTCTAAAATTCAGTTCAAGCTCACGGACCCCTGGTTAAGAACCCCTGCTCTAGAGCATTGTGTTATTATTTTAATTTGGTAGGTAAAATGGTATAATAGTTAATATGAATAACTTCAATTATTAGGCAGTTTCATCATTTTGGGTAGATTTAATACCCATTTGTGTGTATTCTCTTACTACATTGTCTGTTCATCATTTTGTTATTTGTAAGAATTTTTTCTATTTACAGCATTAGTCTTTAAGATACTTGCCAAACTAATTTTTCCTAATTTGTCATTGAACTTTTGAAATTCTTTTTATTATGGACCAAGCTCTCTGCAGCACTAAGCTCCAACTGTGAACATGACAAGTAATTTGCCTATCCCGTGGAGCTTGTTACCTGCCAGGGACGAGAGATATCAAGTACTGATATTGACTACTTTATTAAAGGAGAAGAGCTGTGTGCCCAGTCTGGGAGGGTGTCAACTAAGACTTTTAGAGAAGCTGACCTTTAGGGAGAAACTCAAATATCTTTTGTGAATGGAGTTTTGTAACCTTCAAAATTTTACATTTTAATGTAGACAACTTATTGAGCACTTCCTTTTTTTTTCAACTTCTATGATCTTCTGCTTAGAAAGTCTTTTTCTGTCTAAAGTTTATCTATATTTTCTCCTAAATAGCTTCTGTATATGTTCATCTATATTTTGTCAAAATATTTTGAGAGATTTCTTAAAGTAAAAATTTTAATTAGTCTGAAGTTTATTTTAATGTAAAGCTCCTATTTGTTTTACTTGTCCCAGTATTGCTTTCTTTCCCCATTTATGATGCTAATGTTATCATATATTAAATTATTTTATGCAATAAGAATTTTTACTTAGTCCTTTTTACTGAATCATTTGTTGATTCCTACTCTTTTTTGAATTGTTTTAATTATTATTGCTTTCTTATATAATTTAGTTGTTGGTAGAATGAGCCTATATCTCCCTATTGACTTTTATTTTTAACTTACAAAATAATATGGCCTCTATCACATGTATATTCCTTGAAACAAATTTTAGGATTATTATTTTCTGGATTTGTGTGTGTGGGTTAATTAATATTGCTTTAAATGTACAAAACAGAGAATTTCATTTATTAAGTATGTATATATGATATTCATGTATTTATATTCATAGACATTATTATATTTCTATGGGACATAAAGGAAGCTAATTTAATGGGGAAAATATTGGAAAGACCATTCATGTTATCATGTAGTAAAATGGTGGTTTTCCATCTTCTTTTATGTCTCATAGTAAAGTGTTATAGTTTGTTAATAAATGCCTTACACATTTATTGATAGGTCATTACTAGGTATTTTATGTTTTAAAATAGATTTTGGGCATGTTATATATTTTTATAATTATAAAAATGATAGGTTTCCATTCAATTCTCCAATATATTATTGCAGTAATGAAATATATATATATATATATTTCATATCCAGTACTGCTACACAATGTTTAAATTGCTACAATAAGTTTAAAATTTATTATCTTGGGTTTTGGGGTAGACAGTCATATCATGAGCAGTAATTCATAATTTTAATTTTTCTTTTCTAATAGTTACATAATTTTTTCTCTTGTCTTATTGCATTGGTTAGAATTTCAAGAGACACTAATAGTGGTAATACTGTAGAGACTATTCTTGTCCCTATTTTTAATAGTAATGCTGCTATTATTTTGTCATTAAGTATAAAATTGGCTATTATTTTTGTGATAGACATTTTATCATGTTATTTTAGTGTATATATATGTTTTTCTCTATAGTGTATGTATGTTTCTCTATAGTGTATATATATTTTTATGGAACAGGCATCACATTTACTAATTATCTTCTTCATATTTATCAGGATAATTGTATTTTAACTGACCTGGCACATATTTTAGTAATACACTCTCTAGTATTAAATGATCTCTTTAACAGTTTGTAAATAGATATGTTTTTAACATATTAATAAATTAGATTTGCTGGTGTGTTTTTAGAAAATTTTCAGCTCTTTATAGATTAGTTTATAGTTCTGATACTAATATAGTGCATGAAATAGAAGAGATGGGAAGAAAATAGATCAACCTGTTAGTCTCCTCTGTTTCGGATGATGGAATAATAGGCTCTTTTTATTATTCTTTCCTAAAATGTAATATGTTTTAAAAAATGACAATAATTAACATTGTATCAGTTATCTATTAATGTTTAACAAATGGCCCCAAAATTCAGCGTTAAATGACAACCATTTTATTTGCTCCTGATTCTGAGGGCTCTGCTGGGCAGTTCTTCTACTGGTCTTGCCCAAGGTAACACATTCTGCTACAGTCAGCTTGTGGGTTTTCTGGGGGTTGATTGGTCTAGGTAACCTCAGATGAGATGGCTCATATTTGTTCCCAGTAAATTCCTTCTCGCTGATGGAAGAAGCAGCAAAGTCACATTGCAAAGAGGGGTGCGTGCGTGCAGGGATGGGAGGAATTGTTGCAAACAATGTATTACAAATAAAATGTTTAAAGATGTACATTATAAAAAGGAAAAGGAAAAAAAAATTAGAGATCACACCCAGTGCTAGTAAGGCTGTGGCAAAATGGGTGCTCTCACACGTTGCTGATGGCCCTATTAAAACATAATTAAAAAATGATTTGGCAATCTATTTCATGAGTGGTAAAATGTTAATAGACTTTGACCTAGTTATACTATAACTTGGAATTTATCCTAAGGAAATAATCAGAGTTCCACCAAATAATTATAGGCAAGAATCTTTATGTATTGCATTAATTACAAGTGAAAATTTGGACACAATCTAAATGTCAAATATTTGTGGAATTAATTACAACATCTCCATTTGATGGAACTTCTTATAATCATTACAATCATCTTTTTGAAAATGAAATAAAGTGAAAAAAGTAGGATATGTGTGTGCTCATTGTGATTCTAGTTTTGAAAATTGTTGTATTCATGTATACTGGAAAAATAAAAGGACTGGAAAGAAATATGTGGACATAGTAATGGTGATTATTTCTGGGTGGTGATAGGTTTCCTGGTCATTTTTATCTTAAACTGTGATTGTCAAAGTAGCCCCTGGTGTCAGATGGGGCCACCTCATCTCTTATGAGCTCCATCAGACGTACTGCATCTCCCATCTCCATGTCCTGTGGGAAATTCTCTCCATTGTTTCTGTGACTTTTCAAGGACTTCATTCATTCTTAGCATAACCTCTGATAGTGACTTATTTACTTATGTCTTTCTCTACCCTGGCATCTTGACTGATACATGGGACATGGTCCCTTTTCCTTTATTTTCACCCCCAAACAAATTTGGAATACAAATTTGTTGCATGCAGCATAACTTTAACTAAAAGTTTGCATATCATGGAGATGGCTATTGTCATATATTGTATAGAAGGCAAATAAACCCCATATTAGACCAGAGGTATTTAAAGAATTTCTTTTTCTTTTCTTTGGTCAAGGACCCTCTTGGTAATCTTGTGAAAACTATAGACCTCCTGCTAAGAATGATGTTTTTAAGTGCATAAAATAAGATATAGAGGATTACTGAGGAAAGGAATTATGTTGAAATGCAGTTATCAAATATTAACAAAACAAATTCACGATACAAGTAGTGCATGTATTTATTAATAATGCATTAAATAATGTGACATAATGGCTTGCTAGCAAAAGAGTATCATTTCAAAATACTCATAAGTTCTGATGACTTGAGATATATGCAACAACTGCAATGTAGTATGAAAATTTCCGTGATTTCTACTGGCTACAAAGTCATAAGTACTGCCAATACTATTGTGATGGGTTGTCTACATTCATAATTGAAGAAAATAGTAATTATTAGTTCAAGGTCTATGAAAATAAAGATATAACTTTTACCATCCTGTTTAAGGACCACCTGAATTCTATCCATGGGTCACTTGGGATCCATGGACTCTGGGTTAAGAGCCCTTGCATTAGGCATCCCTGTTCTTCAAGGTCCATTTAGCTTTCTTGATATCAGGCTTTGTGTACGGATAACATCATACCATAACTTAACATATTACTCTTCTCTCTCTCCCCTACTCCTCTCCCAGTTTGTACTAGGAAATTTGAAATTCTTTTCACTCTGTCAATTTGAGAGATTCTGTCATCTCTGGCTCCTAATTTTGAATTCAGTTCTTGCCTCATCTTTGTAGGTCTGCAACCCATCTGGGTTCTTTTTGTAATTGTAATAGTCAACACCCATGGAATGTTTTCTATGTACCTGGCATTGGCTTGACAAATGCACCATTTCTTCTTATTTTCATAGACAGGAAAGTTGCCCAAAGTTATGCAGCTAGCAGGATTCAGAAGCCATGCTCTGAACAACTGTTCTGTACTGCCTTCCTTTAGTAGCACCAGCAGAAAAGAGAAATTGCTAGTCAGGCCTTTGTTTTCATGGGATTCACCATGTTTACAAGATAATTGTTACTTTAAAATAACATTTTATTTCCTCTGGTACATGTCTAAATCTACAATGGCACTGGTTGTTTTGCTCGTAGAACCCTAATATTCTGGCAACTGCTTAGAGAAAGCTAGTGCATAATATTGGGGAAAACTGGAGCAAAGACTCAGAGAAGCAGAGAGGGGAAATGTCTGGGACCTGCTGGTTCGAGGCTGTTTCATGTCCTGACTGGAGCCTGGACCTTAGTTCTGTATAATCTCTCATGCCTTCTTCTACCACAGGTGCTTTTCGGCTTAAGCTAGCTTCAGATGGCTTCTGCTACTTGTAAACAAAATACAAAGTAAATAAATTAGAGACACTCATTACTATGAAAACGAGAAAGAAAACACATGTTATTCGGGAGCATTTCACTTATGTGAAAGGGTTTATCATTCTTCTCACCCGTGTCCCAAGGCTGTCCCATTCTAGTGGTAGTAGAAATGATGAAAATGGTGGTGGGGGGATTGGTACATGAAGGGCATTTGCTCTGTACTTCATCTTTCTTTGTCTCAGATCACTCAAGGAGACCCCAGCCTTCTTTGTGTTTCTACTGTTGTCAGTCACATGCATGCCTCCTAATGTAACCACCTTTAGAGAACAAATAACCTCATTGAATTTGTCTTTCTGAGTTCCACCCTCTTGGAGTAGGCCTATGTGCCCCAGAAAAAAGCAAAACATGGTGGTCACCATGAAGCTGTTGATACTTGGTGGATCATGATGGTGGTGAAGGAGGTGTTTCATATCTTGATTGTGTATTTTTTATATAAGACCCATATCTCTGCTATCAAAATTGCTAGCCCAGTACTCCTTGGTATTGGAAGAAATTGTCTCAGACCTTTTGTCCTTGTAAACCTGGCCTTACCCTAATTTTCTAGGCTTGAAGTTTATATTTAGTCTACTTGGCAGGAACTGCCTGTTTTTACTTAAGGAATCTGGCTTCATTTTATTCCACCATCTTTGGGTTAATTTGGGTAGGAGACCCTAGTCAACCCTTAGGATCTCTAGCCCAGGACCCCAGGCTCTGGTTCAACAACTGACACTCTGATATAGAATGCCACACTTAAGTGTATTGGGGATGGGGGTGGGTAGTACAGACAGGTGGCAAGAATGGTTACCTTAGTCAGAAGTCTTGCAGGTTTAGGTGAAAGACACCTGACTCCAGTCAGTTTAAGCAAAACAGAATATTTTGGTTTGAATAACTGAAAATAAGGCATGGCTGGATGCAGGTGTTCAAGCAATTTTGTCAGGGCTGTTTTTCTTTCCTTCTTTCTGATCTGCTGTCTTCTGTGCTACATTTCATTTTAAGTAAGCTCTTTTTACCTGGTGCATAAATGATCTCTAGCAGTTTTAGACTTATTCAGTTCCTGTTTGTGATCCCAGCGAGAGAAGTAAAAGCACAGCTGTCTTTCTCAGTATCTGTAAAACAAATGGAATTGTGCCTTGGGTGCAATATTTGGACCAATGATAGAACCACATGGGATAGGAAAGGGGCAAGAAAGAGGCACGCTGCAAGACCAAAGTAATAGCTCATCTTATGCGATGGGATGGCCAGAAGGACATGGGCTGTAGGGAAGATGGGCGAGGAGATGAGGAGAGCAAAAGTACCCAAGCGGTGAACTCGGCCTTGGACGTGGTGATGCTGGCCACCGCGGTGGTGGGGTGCTGGTAATTGTGAGAATGAGGGGAATAGACGTTTCTCGCTTAAGGTCTTGCTTATTCCAAGACTGCAATCTAGCAGGATGGTTCAGCCAATCCCATTAATGGAGACACATGATATCCTGTGGCTCTTGTCGTTAAGGGCGGAAAGGGATGCACATTTGTCCTAGAAGAAATTCAGATGGTTCCTGACTCAGCAAGCTCCCCATGTTTGTGGAAACACATCACGTGGTGTCTCAGAAACTTACCTTATGTATGTGAGCCGACAAACAGAGCACAGGCAAGCCTCCGCCACCAGGACGGCAGGAAATGTGGTAAGCTTTCTTTGCGCACACAGGGAGGTGAAGCCAAGATGAAAGGTCACTGACTTCTACTAATGAAGAGGCACAGAAACTGCTGATTTAAAGAAGAATAATAAAAAAGCACCCTGGGGGACATTTCATTGCACTTAGAAAATGTCCAATTTCATCCTTCATATAAAAAAAGAAAAAAAAAGAGAAAGAAATATGTTGATTTTCATAAAATCCACTAGATTAATATGAAAAGAAAAAGTTCCCAGCCAAGAACTAAGCCACGGTTGTGTTCCTGTGTGTATGCCCGAGCTCACTCCTCCAGCCTCGTGTGAGCGCGTGCTTTTGGCACGCAGATCCCTTGTTCTGTAAAACCTATTTCAGGAACACTTTGAAATGGCTGCCCAGTGATGGCTGCTTCATTTGGGATTCATTATAATGTCATTAGGAGGGGTTATATCACTTGGTATAATGTCAGACACATTGTAGCCTGTGGTTTTATGATGTGGACAAATATCACACTCAGGAATATGATGGCTCTGAACAAATCAGTTCCTTCTGGGTTCTACTGTAAATAGAGCTTTCCCCTTCTGCTGCAGATAGACAGCTTCTCATCTCATTTGGTCCCCTGACCTTCCATCCTGCAGGGTCTTTTTTTTAAAAAGACTTGCTTCCACCTCACCCCGTGGACTAGAAGAGAGAGACAATCCTGTAAGACCCGAAAACTTAGCAGAGGGGAGAAGGTGATTGTCAGGGTGAAGGAACGCAGGGAGAGAGGGGGATTAGCTTCTATCAAGTACTTGCCATGTGCCTGACCCAGTGCTAGAAATTGTCACCTGAATTACCTCACTTAGTCTTCACAAGGAGCCTATAAATAGGTAGGTACTGTATAATTAGGTTTCAAAGAAATACTGAGACTCAACAAGGCTAAAAATAAGATCTTGCTCAAAGTCTCTAAACTAATTAGTGAGGGAATTGAATTTTGAAGCCAAGTTTATCCAGTTCCAAAGCCAAAACTAATGACCTTTTATGTACCCTGCAACCCCCCAAAATCTGTATGTTCATGAAAAAGACTATTGGTGGGATGGATCAAAAAATGTGGGTACAAGTTGTGTTTAATTAGAAACTTGATTATTTTAAAAACAAATAGGAGTCTCGGTACCTTACCACCACTCGGGAGAACAATTAGCAGTTTCTAATACCCTTTGATCCAGCAGTGTCACTCCAAAGAGAAATAGTACATATGTCCACAAACAGACTTGTACGAGAAAGTTCATAGCAGTTTTTTCATCATCATCAAAAACTGGAAACAACACCAAAGCTCATCAGCAGGAAAATAGATTTTAAAAAATTGTGGTATGTTCGTATAATAGAACACTACACAGCAATAAAAAATAATAAACTAATGATACATGCAACATCATGGATGAATTTCAAAAATGTTTTATTGAATTGAAGGAGAGAGACACGAACAAAAACATAATACATGGTACTGTTTATATGAATTTCAAAAGTTAGGAAAATTATTCATGGTAAAAGAATTCAAATAGTGGTTACCTCTGGAGGAGGGGTGAAAATTGCCTATGAGGGACATTAGAGAACTCTCTGGAGCTATGGAAATATTTTGTATCTTGTCCTGAGTGGTGGTTACCTGGGCACCCACATAGTAAAAATTCATTGAGTTGAACACTTAAGATATAGTCTAGACCACATTCAAAAAATAGAAAATAATAAAGAGTTTAATATAAAAAGTAGGAGAAAGTAGGCAAACTTGTCACTCCTAATTATTTTTAAAAATTGGCTCTTTGGTTAACGTTGACTCTGCTCATAAACAAGTAGCTGTGGAAAGATACATGTTAATGCTATAATATCAGATATTGAGAGAATAACTAAATTAATGGTTGATTGATTTATTTCTAGTACTTCTTAACATTGAAAATGAAGTGTCATTCCCTGCCTTGATAAATTGTAATGTGAATCTTCATGTCCCCTGCCCATTTCCCTTTTCCTTTCTTTATTCTCCTAAAAAATCTATCCCCAGCAAATTTGTATCACAGAGTGTAACATTTCAGGAGGTTTTAGGTTAAAAGAAAGAAAAGGAAAAAGAAAAGCTGACCACTTTCATTTTAATGTTAAAACATGATGTACTTTGCATGATTCTTTTTTTTCTAGAAGGGATCTTGTAGGTCAACTCATAAATTTCACATGACAACCTGTTTTATTCTGCCAAAAAAGTCAGTCAAATGGGAGTTTTAATTTATTTGATCAGACATGTGTCAAGTTCACTCTGAAAAACAAAACAAAACCATGCCAGGATTTTATATCAATGCACATTGGTGCATGCTATCAAAGAATGCCAGTGTGATTTTATCACTACTCCTCTAAAGATGTTTTTCCCTCTTATACTATTTATCTCCAAGATCTCAGTGAAGCTAGTCAGAGAGTAATTCTCAAGTACGTTGAGGTTGTGTGGACAGATATTCTGAGTAGTTTGGATAGCTTTACACTTTCTTACATGATGAAAGAGCTTCTCAGACCCTTGTTTCTCTTTCTGTGTCCTGCCTCTCCAAGGACTTTCTCTTCTCCTTGGTTTCCTGAGTGTGACTCTGGATGTAACTGAACTCTGAAGGCTGCATTTGGTCTCCCTGCCCTTCTATCTGGCTGGTGGCATTTTCTTACTCTGCAGTGACAATTGTTCTTGATACTCAGTGGGAGAAGGGCGAGAGGTCAGGATGAGTGGAAAAGCGAGTTTGGTGGTGTAAATGAGGGCAACTCTTGGATTAAACTCAGTGTTCTCTTCCTTCTCCTCTTGAGCCCTGATATGTTCTCCACATCTGCAGTTGAAGAAAAAATGAAAATACAGTTTGTATCACTCTTGTTGGGGTGTTAAATTGTCTGGGCTGGCACAAAAGAGTGGATTGGTGAGCCAACTGCTGACCTCAGCGACTCATGTCGGATTTCCAGTGCAAGATTTGGCCTGGTAATGGGGTCTTGGTCACAATTACTCATAGATTCTCATGGTATCTGGACCAGGATTCTCACCCTCCCTGCTCATGGCAGTCAGTCACGTGCTGCTGAAAGATGTATAATTCATAAACTCATTCTCTGTACCTATGTCTGTGAATGTCATTAGTCTGAGAAACATGAAGATAACAGGACCATTTTTTAAAACTTTAAACCCTCAGGCTTTAATTCCACTCTGTTTCTTATAAAAATGATTGTTTTGTCAGCTGCACTGGGACACTTAAATTTTTAATCTAATCCATTTTAAACAATGTCCACATGCTTTAATGTTTTCTTTTCTATTTACTCTGGTCACTCTTTGCTTATTTAGCAAATAGTAGGAATATTTATTGAGCATCTACTATGTGCCAGACAGTTCCAGACAATGGGGCTAGAGAAGCAAGGGAGGTAGTCAATGTTCTGATTGCCTCTATTGGGGAGGTAAACAATAAAGCATTAAGCAAATCCTCTATGGCAGGCGAAGAGATGTACTATTAATGAAAAATTAAGCAGGGTCCAGAGAAGGAGAAGATGGAGCAGGGGCTGTGATTGGGAGATAGGGAGATAGGGAGCAGAAGCCTGAAGAAAGTGAGGGGGAAAGCCTTGAGGCTCTCTGCCTGGCTGCCAATCCTCAGAGGAAAGAGGAAGAGAAATGAGCAGTGAGGGGTGCCATGGGACCCAGGGCAGGTGAAATCTCTAGCCTCTGGGCTCCTAGATCAACATCATTGCTCCTTCCATTCCATTCCCAATGGAGGTCCTAGCTAAGACCTGGGAAACCCGAGGGGCAGAGAGTCCCTGGTCTCCTCAGGCTCTGAGGTCCAGCTCTGAACATGTGGTTTCTGTTCTGTGCCATATTAACCCAGACAAGAAACTCAGCCCCTCCCTTGACTGACTACCCTCCTACCACACACATAGACACAGCAATAACCCACTTACTCTATGCATTTATAAACTTGGTAGACTTTGACAACGACTTGGCAGTCGGAATACAAGATGGCATTTACCTAAGAGCACCACAAGCTGCCTCAGAGCAAACAATAGATAACCTGCTTGTTTGAAATGTCCTTCGACCCCAGTGTCCCTGGAGTCTCCTCACTGGCCTTTGCCCAGCCCACATGACTCCCAGCCTCTGGAATCTTAATGACTCTTTCTTTCCTTTACCCCAGTTCCATCTCTCCCCCTCATCCTCTGCTGCATGGCTTGCTCTTGGAACTCCCAAATTCATCTAGTTTTATTGTGCAGGAATATTTACCTCTCCCCAGCTCCAATTCTACTTTTAGCCAGTATTTAAATATCCAAACTTATCGATGTGCTCAGCAGAATAAGACCTTTTATTAAACAAGGCACATTTTCTTGAGAAGGCAGAAGTGATGAGAGAGAGAAAAATAATAAGAAAGAAGCATATTCAATGCTTGTCCCCAAAACCAATGCTGGAGCATTGAGTTCTGCTGTGTTGGGGTAGTTTAGCTGCTGAGTCTGGGGTAGCATCGCATGAAGAGAAAGGAATGCATGTTCTGGGAAAGAACCATCCAGAGAAGAGGCAGATCCAACAAAAGGAAATGGGGATGTGGAAGGCAGACCTTATACCAGAGATTCGCTTTTTGAGCTCTGCTTTCTTGGGCCCCAGTATGCAGGCTGTGTTCAAGGGTATTCATAATGGCCGTCTAGGTATCACTGGGGGGAGTAGCCCCACAACTATCTGAACTGGTAGTCTGGAGAGCCTTCCCTGAAAAGGGGCCATGTACAGTCAAAGAAGCATAGCCAGCAGTTGGGTTTCAGTGACACTACGTGACAATTCTCCTGTTCTCTGAGAATGTTCATTAAAGGCACAACCCCTGAGGAAGGCAATGATTCTGTCAACATTCCAGAGGCACATTCTCCTTGGCCCAGTGATTCCACTTCTGGAAATGTTACCTAAAGATACACTGTTACATGGCACAAATACAAGGATATTTATCGAATCAATGTTTGCGATAGCTCCATTGTGTCCATAATTGAGCTGGTTTAACTTTTAAAAGTGCACATTTATGTACACCTATAGTTGCAGCCTTTGGAAGGAATGAAGATGCTCTTCAAGGACTCATGGAAAAATGTCCTAAAAAGTATATCATCCAGAGGAAAAACAGAGGCAGTATGATGTATACAGTAGGCTTTGAAGACTCAGTCGTCCAAGCTGTTCCCATAGAGAAGGCTTTGTGAAAATTAGTGTTAGGTTGAGCTGTAGTGCACCAGATCCCTGTGTGCTTTTGTGCAGGTACTTGGCATGCTCCTGGCACATAGTAGGTCTCCCACCCTCACTCCTCTTTTCCCTTGCTGGACAGTCCTCATTCTAAGAGAGTTCTTATTTTGAGCCCTGCTCTGCCTCTCTTTCACCCCTCCCAGGGGCCCCGGCTTGGCTCTGAGGGGGTCACTTACATGGGCAGGGCCAGTTCCTTGCTCAAATCTACTGGGTCTTTTCCCAGTAGTTCCCAAACTGAGAAGAACCTTCCAAGTGTTTGAGATAGGTTTTGCACCCAGTGCATGGTCAGCCAGGACACTGTTGCTCAGGCTCTCCAAGTTCTTTGAAAGCTGAAGCCTCTGTGGGATTTTTAGAGCGTTCCTCCTCGCTGTGTTCTTGGCCTCCTACTGTAGTTCTGGCAAGTCAGGGGACAGATCTTTAAAAGGGCTTATCTGGCTGCCTCCGAGGTCAGGCTGTCGGTCATCTCTGCTCTGTTTTATGTATTTTAATTAATTGTTACTCTTTTGTGCCTGAGCCCTGAGGTAATTTTTACCACAAAGGACAAGCTTAAGAAAATCAAATAAATAAATACTAATGAACAGAGAAGTGAGGCCTGCAGAGGTTAATTGAGTTTCTGGGGCTGCAAAGGGGCCCGGGAACTGTTGCCAGCTCTGACAGGGAAAGCTGGTCTGGCCGCCTCCTCCAGGCTCCGGCCACTTTGCTGTTTTCCTGATTGAATGAGTGCCTACTTAGTAGCACAGATATAAAGGGAAGTAACTTTTTCAGCAAGGTATTGGGCCTTTTTCCACTTACAAGTATTGATTTTTCTCTTCACTCAGCCTGGGATGGAGCTGAAGAAATGAGTCTCTCTAGGTTGGAAAACCAAGCAAGTGGGTGTGGTGCCAGTTTGCGAGAAGGCAGTGACCCTGCATGCTTGCAGCGGGCGGTCTGGGCTCCATGAGCCCATGGCCTCACTGGGATTATGTAAATACTTTGAGACACCATAAAAACCTGGCCCGGTTTACACATGGGAGGAGGAAGGTATATGGTATACATTATACTGTACTAACCACACCACTTATTTTAATGAGATATGAAATTGTGCCAGCTTCACAATTATGATATGTATCAGGACTTAATTAGATAGACATTATGGTACATTCGCTTGAGCACGTGAAAATGGAGCAGATTTTCATTTTAAATGGCTTCTCTACCTTCCCCAACAAAGAAGCTTCTAGACCTTTTAGGCTTATGGGTCTGGTGGAGAATCAACTTGTACCTCATGCCAATATCTTCTGGCTTTCAAAATAATGAAGGAACACTGGAAACCCATGACAGACTAGAGAGCAAAGGAGACAATAAATAAAAAGGAGCATGATAAAAATATCGTGGCTTTTGATAGCTTGTGCAAACATGTATGGATTCAATTTGCAGGGATTTTCTCATTTGTTAAATGTCAAAAAAAAAAGAGCTAATAAAAATTCTGTGGTTCAAGGTCTTTTAAAAAGTACTAGGAAAGCAAGTTCAGAGTCAGTGCTGCATTTGTTGTTAATTATGGGTAAAAACAGGGAAAGATATTGACCCTTATGACTTGGATCTGGATATGCTGATGAAACCCTTGGGAGCTGGGCTTGTGTCACTTTCTGACATATGTGGAAGGAGAGCTCCATGCCAGGTGCCTGTTTTGTTGTATGAGTGGTTCGATAAGAGGCCATTGTTGTGCTCTTGGATCCACTTCAGGAAATTCCTTATATAGGCACAAGCATTCTACATACCTCAGTTTCCTTGGCTGCCTTAATGAAGTACCACAAACTGGATGGCTTAAAACAACAGAAATATATCATCTCACAGTTCTGGAGTTTAAAAGTCTGAAATCAAGGTGTCAGCAGGGCCATGCTTCGTCTGAAACTTGCAGGGGAGATTTTTCTTCCTTGCCTCTTTTAGCTTTTGATGTTTGCATCAAGGTCAGGCTGGAAGATGTTCATTTTGCATTTCATCCATCCATCCATCCATCCATCCATCCATCCATCCATCCATCCATCCATCCATCCATCCTTTCATTTAGTCATCCATTTATTCTTCATGTGAGCCTCCAATATGTTACAAATGACAAGACTCTAGGAATACAAACTTTGTAAGATCTTATCCTACCCTCAGGAACCTCACCACGCAGGTTTCTAAGGAAGTCTCTTGACCATTTGACCCAACCCAACTCAATCCAGTCATGACTTTTTGATCCCCATGCAGAAGTCTGTCCAGGTGTCTGATGCCCTTTGTGATGGTATAGTAGATGGGTTGTAATACGTAAGACTCAGATTTTGGCCATGAGGAACCTCAAATCTTGGAGAGACAAAAGCATGCAGATGGCCCACTGTGCAAGGCTAGTACATTCGAGAGGCATAGGGATATGTTGTAGGAAAGAGGCCATGTCCTGGATAAGCAGGCCAGGGGGGTTTCCTAAAGCAGGTTGAATTTGAATTGGGTCTTTGAGGATAGAAGACAGAAGACATCCTCCTAGGCAGGGGAAAATGCATTGACAAAAGCATGGAAAGTGGGCTGAGATTATTTCTACAACCAAATGTCAATTTACCTTTCAGAACAGTTTCTAAACCAGGCTATGCACCAGAATCCCTTGGTAGTGGGGGATAAATAGAAATTGCTGGGCCTCACCTCTGGATATTCAGATTTCAAGTAGAGCACACATTTCAACAAGCTCCTCAAGGGATTCTGATGCCCAGCATGCAGGTGGGATTCTGTCCAATGGGGAGAAAGGACAGACTTTGGGCTTACACAGACATGGGTCCAAATCATGTTTTTGCCTCCTAATAGTTGTGCCATTTTGGGCAATATGCTTAGTTGCTGTCAGACCCCCATTTCTTGTTTCCAAAAGGTAATAATAACAACCTAGGAAGGTTATTGTGAAAATAAATGAGATAAAAGTCATCAAACTGCTAGCATAATTTCTGGCTAAAAGCAGGAGGTAGACAAATCTGAGTTATCTTTTTCTCCTTGTTTTAATGAAAATGCCATGTGCTCTCTGGAGAAGTCAAAATTTCCGAGATGGAAAACTCTTGCCTACAAGAAAGGACCAGTGGGATGCGGATGTGGCTCAAATGATAGAGTGTCTGCTTACCATATAGGAGGTCCAGGGTTCAAAGCCAGGGAACTCCTGGCCTGAGTGGTGAGCTGGCCCACATGCAGTGCTGCTGCGTGCAAGGAGCGCCATGCCACGCACGGGTGCTCCTCACATAGGGGTGCCCCATGTGCAAGGAATGTGACCCGCAAGGAGAGCCACCCTATGCAAAAAAAAGTGCAGCCCGTGCAGGAGTGACGCCACACACATGGAGAGCTGATGCAGCAAGATGACGCAGCAAAAAGAGACACAGATTCCCAGTGCCGCCTGACAAGAATGCAAGTGGACACAGAAGAACACACAGCAAATGGACAGAGAGCAGACAATGGGGTGGGGATGGGGGAAATGGGAGAGAAATACATAAAAGTAAATCTTAAAAAAAAAAAAGGACCAGTCACAGACAGGTGGGTCATTTACTTTTCTGGAAAAAATGGTCAGGCACAAGGAAGACTCCTGGACCTTCAGCATCTTTCTTCTGCTTCAGACAATGCCCCTGAGGTCTCTAATTATGCCCTTTATTTATTTTTAAAGATTTATTTTTTAATTTATTTCTCTCCCCTTTCCCGCCCCCAGTTGTCTGCTCTTTATGTCCATTTGCTGTGTGTTCTTCTGTGACTGCTTCTATCCTTATCAGCAGCACCAGGAATCTGTGCTTCTTTTTGTTGCGTCATCCTGTTGTGTCAGCTCTCCGTGTGTGTGGTGACATTCTTGGGCAGGCTGCACTTTCTTTCGTGCTGGGTGGCTCTCCCCATGGGGTGCTCTTACTGCGCGTGGGGCTCCCCTACGCGGGGGACACCCCTGGGTGGCACGGCACTCCTTGAGTGCATCAGCGCTGCGCATGGGCCAGCTCCACACAGGTCAAGGAGGCCCGGGGTTTGAACCACGGACCTCCCATGTGGTAGGCGGATGCCCTATCCATTGGGCCAAGTCTGTTTCCCTAATTATGCCCTTTAAATGTGGACATTTACAAGACTTTTTACTTTTGTGTATGTCCAGTGAATATACAGATACACCTAAATAATGTTAGTAGATTAGCAAGAATTAGCGATGTAGTGGCTGAATATTAATGTGATAGAGGAGTATCGGCTCTCCAAGTTTACAAAGTGATTATCTTGTCCAGTGGCTTTTAAATTCTGCTTTGTGAAGTTCTAGGGGCAAGGCCAGCATGTACAGTTGTGCCTTGAACAACTCTAAGAGGGAGCCATCCTAATAGTCTACAAATAAATAGCATTTCCTTGGGTTGGACAGTGCGTAACCTGCACAACTCTCTGTGGCGGCTCTACCTAAGGGGTTCCATGGGGTTGATTTTGGGAGAAGGCCAAGAATGTTGGCAAGCAGATAAGGTTACAGGTCCCCACTTGCCTTCAGAAAAGCCCTGTGGTATAAAGTGGGGTTTTATGAAATGTTTTCTTTAAAGATGAAGATGTGTAACTCAACATCCTAGCCAATTGATTTGGCAACTGGGGACTAAGGTTGTGCTGTAAGAATGTGGCAGAGTGGGAGCAAAAACCCAGGATTCTTTGGCCTGGGGCATGAGGGAAAGACAGGCATGGGACAAGGGTGTACCCCATCCTAGCAGTTTTGTGGGGCACAAAGGGCAGGCTCTGCCCAGGGCCACCGCGTAGGAAGAGCAGTCTTGAAGAAGCCAAGCCTTCTGTCAGAGGCAGCATCTTGGGCCCACCTTCAGAAAACTCCAGTGGTTCCTGCTGACCAAAGCTGTCAGGAATTGAGGTACCTTAAGACAGCTGTCCATTCAGGCCTGGAGCAGCTAAAGAGGCCCAAGTGCAGGCCTGGACCGTGGGTTTGCTCATCAGGGCCGGAGAACGGTTTCAAAGAATCCACTGCCCTTTTCCCTGCTGAGGTACAGGAAATGGAGGGAGAGGAGACCCCCCTGGCCAGGAAGACAGGCCACAGCAGCCTTTGGAGGAAAAGGAACGTGAGACAGGAGGGCGGTCCCTCCCCCACTTCCTCCTGAGCTCCCTGGTGGGGTGCCACGCCAGGGTGCCCGGGTCTGGGCTGGTGGGGCCTGAGCCTGCCTGCGCGGCCTGTTGCCCTCGGGCCTGCCTGTGGCTCTGGCTCCCTCACCCCAGGGCTTTCCTGGGAGAGCAGACAGGCGGGCCTGCCTGGAGCACTTTCGGGCAGCAATGACTTCAGTGCTTGTCCCCAAAATAAATGCACCACAGACAAGACACTGTGGTCAGGGACTGAGGAGTTACCGTAAATACCAGCCCGGGGCTTCCTATTTATGTTCCGATGACTCCCTGGTGGGCCGGTGCTGGCCGACCAGTTCCCAGGAAAAACCGAGGATCCTCACTCTACTGTCCCTGGGGCCCCTTTGGGGATTTTGGGGAGCAGGAACAGACTCAGTCCTATGCTCTGGCTGAGCTTAGACTCAGGGTCTGACTTTCTGAAACCAAGAAAGGGGTGCAAACTCTGCATGTCAGGCACGGTGCTGAGCACTCACTTATTCTTTTCTACTGGGCTCGTCATGACTAAAATGAGCAACATCTATTGTGCACTTACTGTATACCAGGACTGTTCTGAAGGCTTTGCATGGCTTATCCCATAGACTCCTCACATTAGTTATAGGATGTGTGACTATTATTATCCCCTTTCCTAGCTGAGAAGACCAAGGCCAGAACATAAAAGTGCTTGCCCAAGGATGCCCCATCAGTAGCCAGGAGGCCAACCCCGGCAGCCTGACTCCGACCTGCATTCCTCACCCCTCGGCTGCACAGGCAATGGTGTTCATCTCATTCTGCAGGTGGAGGGAAGAGGGTAGAATGTGCAGAGAGAGGCGGCATCACTTGTTCCAGGTCATGTGGCTCACGAGTAGGAGGGTGGATTTGAATCCAGGCTTGGTGGACTCGAAAGGCCTTCCCACTGCTCTGGGGCGCCTCCTAGAGGCAGCACAACAACGCTTCCCTGACACCTCTGTCCTCCTTCCAGCTTCGTGGCAGCCACAGCCTGGGCTGCAGGGGCCTCCCACGTCCTTTCCTTAGCAGGAAGGGAATCAGCATTCATCCCCACTGTTCTGGAGTCTGCCGGTTTGCACACGTTTACCTGCCTTTGGGAGTCACTCTGGTTGTGGTATTTCCTGCCTCTACATTCCCAGGTGTCCCCAACATATATCTCCTGCAAGTTCTTATGCCCTTGGGGAGGCATGATACACTTGTAAACCGACTCCTACCGGGAAATCTTACAGCTGTCTTGGTGTTTGGCTCACCTGGGAGATGGGCCTGCATCCTATTCTGTTTAGCACTATGCTCCAGAAAGAAAAATTATGAATCCAGGCGTTTTCCTAAGGGGGAGAGTTTGATAGGATTGAAGATAGGGAAAGAAGAGATGGTGATGTGAGTTATCCATGTGGAACAAAAGTCAGATGCTGGGTCGTTTCTTTCAAACAGATCTGCTGAGGCCAGGTGACCTTCCTGCTCACTGGAGGTATTCAGTGAGGCACTTGGATTGGGTAGTATGCTGCTTTGTGCAGATAATAGAATTGTAGTATTTCATCTGGCTTACTTCTTCACCTTGGCTACTAAGATACTCATAATTCAAACTTGTACTCAAATGTACTCAAAAAAGAAGTTCTTGAAATACTTCTATTCCTTTCATCCTTTACAGTCTGGTTCTTGTTTAGGGCTAGTTAAAAAAAAATTTTTCTTTTACTCTATCTGAACTCTTATTGTAAGTCACCTGGGGTTCATATTCAGGTAAAATAATATTTTTGTGTGTGACTAATATGTGTCAAGCACCATAGCATGTTAGTTCACATTTACCACCTATTCATTATTCATTTATTCACTTTTCAAATATTTGTTAAGCATCTCCCCTAGGCCAAAGTGCCATTCTCAGGGCTGGGGATACTACAGTGGATAAGACATACAAGGTCCCTGCCTTCCTGGGGCTCAGCAGTCTAGAGGGGGATCAGACATTAAACAAGTACAGTGTGCTCTTGTGCACATACACTCACAGACACACTCACACAGGCTCACATCCTGGGGCCTGCTACTGACAAGTGCTATGAAAATAAAGGAACTAGGTTAAGGAGTGAGGGAGTGACTGGGTGGTGGGGCAGGGAGGTGGATGCTTTGTTACTTTAGATGGGGGTCACCAGGTAAGCCCCTTTGGATGGAATGACATGTAAGCAGAGACCTGAACAACTCAAGTGCGGTTCCTGTGATAATCAGCTGGCGGGGATGGGGTGGGGTGGGGAACGGTCAGGGGGGATGCAGGCAGTGTTTGTAGCCTTTATGCCTGGAGAGCATTAAAAACCTCAGTAGCATTTAAAAAAATTAACTCCTATAAGAGAGGCGGCACCTGAGGCTCAGAGATTTGAAATGACGTGAGGCGAACCTGGAGATTCAAACTCAGGCCCATTGTGCCCACTGGAGGGAGGCACTACTGTGGTTGAGTGGGGCTTTGGGGCTAGATCGACCTGGATTTGAATGTTAGCTCCCCCAATTACCAGGTTTTAACCTAGAACTTGGGCAAGTTCAAGCCTTTCTGTGCCTCAGTTTCCTCGTTTGTAAAACGGGCATAAAAATGGCACTTCTCTCACCGGATTGTTTTGAGGATTATTAAGTGATTGGCACAGTGTCTGTCCCAAAGCTGGAACCCAGTAATGAAAACCATTATCCTTACACAATACTGCCCGTCTTTCTTCAAAGGAGGCAGGGAGCAGACCCCCAGTCAAGCAGTGGGTGTGGCGAGGCCTGAGGGCTTGCTTGTGAGTGATGCCCTGAGCTCCGTCCTCTCTGCCGTGGGCAGAGACTTGTTCTGCAGCAGCAGAGTTGCTACCTTCCTGCGTGCTGGGACAGTCTCCTCAGAACACAGGGCAGAGGCACTGCTCCCTCTCGCTGGGGTTTCCCTTTGCAAGGACTGACGGCAGCTCCTTTCCAGGGCATTTGGAGGTGGTCTGAGGGGGAGTTGCTCAAAGAACAATGTAGACACTTGTCCTTCCTGAAAATTGTGCTGTTGAAAACCTGAATCCTGCCCCCCGCCAGCCAGTGCCTTCCTTTGAGGGCCCCCAGGGAGATGACTGCACAGAGGAGGCCAGAGCCTGCCACATGGTTTACAGCTTCGGTCCCCAACTGCAATGCAGGTGCCCTGGGAGCCCACCTGGATTTACGGCGAATTCTTTTTGTTCAAAAGGAAGGTCTCAATTGCCTCCTTTCCTGATAACGTTAAGGCTCATTCTCAGGTGTTACTGTGTAACTATGCGATGAGGCCACAACCTCCAGCAAGAAGGGGAGGACAGCACAAAAGGGATGGCACATTAGCCCAATGCAGGAACAAACAGGGCAACCAGCTGGTCCTGGTTTGCCCAGGACTCTCCTGGTTGTGGCACTAAAATTCTGCTTCCTGGGAAACTCCTCAGTTTTGGGCAAACCAGGACAGCTGGTTGCCCTGAAAGCAGAGATGACCATGTGAGTGTGTCAACGGCTTCCTTCTGGAATCCTCACTGATCCAACCCTAAAGAGCATTCTAGAAAACAAGGGTTTATTCCCCAGATAAGAGTATTGTTGATCTTCAAACCGACTTGCCAAATTTATTATCATTGAGTGAGGTGAACTAAGGGGCTTGCTATTACAAAACAATACATTGACTGCTAAGAAATGTACATGGCGAACAAACTGGCAAAGTCACCTCAGCCCTAATAAAATAAATTACATGCAAAAAAAAAGATTGAATTTTTATCCTCTCAAACCGTTCTAAGTGGGGCCACTTAGAAAAATGTACCAAGAGCCTTAAAAAAACTTTATTCTTGTCAATAAGTTTTTTTTTTTTAAAGAGGTATCCTCCCAAGGAAATATTCGGAAACATCAAGATTTATGTACAAAGATGTTAATCACAGAGTTATTTATTTAAGAGTGACACATTGGGAACAATATAAATATCCTGCGAAAGAAGGTTGGCTGCATAAGTCATGTTACGGCTGGAAGTGAAGTGGTTCTGCTTACAGCTGCTGGCATCGACCCATCTGGTTACACATTCCATCACAGTACTATGTCCACTGTGTATGCCTTCTTGTCTAAATCTCACCGTGGAAGCTGGGGTGAGATACCAGCACTTACGAAGCTCTCAAGGAATGAGAACTTTTATAGACTTTTCAAAAAGCTGTTTTGTAGAGAGACTTTTATACAGCCATTAAAAGGATGCTTTGAAGAATATTTAATGATATGCAGCACTGTCTGTGGTATAAAATTAAATAGAAATAGAATTTAGGTATAGAATAATTTTTATTATTTATGCATGAAAAGCATATGTGAAAATGATAGTGTTCATATCTGGATTGGTGTGATTACTGTTGATCTTAATTTTTCTTTAGTTTTCAAATTAATTAAAATGGACCATTCATTATTTAATTTGCTCCTTCCCACACACCCCTCTCACTTTCTCTTCTCTCCCTTTCAATTCAGAGAAACAGGGATGAAAATGAAACAAAACAAAATGGCCTTCAGTCCCACATCTGACTTCCCAGATATCTTGTTGACATTAAAATAATCCCAAACCCCAAACTAGGAAACACATGAGCCTTGTTCTCAATTTAAAACAAAAAGGTACAAAAAACAAAACTGAAAGTCTTCCTCATTGTCCACATTCTTCTCTAGATGAAACCATTGATAATAAATCTTTTTTATCCTTTCAGAAGAAAGTATTTGCATATACCGGCAGATCCAAGTTCTTTCCAAATAAGCATGTATTGATTTTGTGATCAGAAAAATGTAGCATGCACACATGTGAAATGTGGCTGTTTTTATTGTCAGCTCCTCCAGTGGCAGGGTGTGGTACCCCAGCCCTCAGCGTGTCCTGACCTGAGTGGGGTGAAACAGGAGTTTGGGTACAACTAGTGGGGGAGGGTCCAGCATTCGTCTCATGGCCATAGAAGGCCCATCTCCTTGGTCCTCAGTTTCCCCATTGTAAGAATGGTACAGATCCCGAGCCCTGAACACCTTACTTTGGGTCAATAACTGACATAAGACCCTGCTTAATTGCTCCTTGAGCTTCAGTATTGCTGGCCACTGTTGAGCCTTCATGGGTTTGCCACCAGCCAATTTTCTATGTCCCTAAGGACACTGATCTTCAGTTCTGCCCATAAGTCCTAAGAAACCTGCTGTTTTCCCTATTTCCTGAACCCCCTCCATCTGGTCCCAGCTTTATCTCCTCTCCTCCATACCAATCTCAGTGCATTTCATTTTCTTTTGCTTTTTCCCAATTGCCCCTTACTCCTCCCCCAACTTCCCCAGAATTAGGGTCATTGATTGCACAAAGAAACAGGGAACCGTGGGGCTGAACACTCATATTGGGCAATGCATATAAGGTTCATAAAATTAACTGGAAACTAAGTCTTGATGCAGTTCCCCACTCACTGAACTCATGTGACTTTTGGATAAATTACTAACTCTCTTGAGGCTTCCGTTTGTTCTCTGGGTAAAACGAGAATCCTCCATTGTTAAGGTCTGAGGTGCTCAAGAATGTGTCAACTCTAGAGAAATTTGCATTTCCTGAGTGCAGATGTAGTAGAGGGTTGACAATAGAATTTGGAATCAGGGTCACTGACTTGTTATGGATGGTTGGAGAATTTAACCAGAGCACATGCAGTTGGGGAGCCAGGGAAAAATGGTAGCATGAGTCTGTCCCAAGGCCCTTTTGGATGAGATGACAAGCTCTTATTCATGAACTCATGAAGTTCGTGCTTTTATTTGTTCTGTGGGCAGAGCACAGGATTCAAGATCAGAAAGATCAGATTGGAGTTGTCACTCTTCATTCATGTGCTGAATGACCTTGGAAAATCACCACATTGTCAGCCCTCCATGTCTTCTGTAACATGAGACCAATCTTCCTTTCCTCTCT
This sequence comes from Dasypus novemcinctus, assembly GCF_030445035.2. Lineage (NCBI taxonomy): Eukaryota > Metazoa > Chordata > Mammalia > Cingulata > Dasypodidae > Dasypus > Dasypus novemcinctus. The sequence goes on along the minus strand of NC_080696.1, from coordinate 44,050,752 downwards.
AGATGGCTGTTCTGACGGTGAAATGAGGTCTCTTTGCAAACACCGTGATGTTAGGAGAGTAAGACACACACTGAGGCCAGGGATTGAAAACGACCTCTATGGCAGTGAGAATGTAAAGGCCCCTCTCTTCATTTATTTACTTGACATATACACAGTGTTCATTATGTTCCAGGCTGTCTTCTAAGCACTTTATAAATATTAACACATTTAAATTCTTCTAACCACCCAATAAGAAAGACACAACTCGTGCCTGTTCTACAGATGAGAAAACTATGGCACAGTTTAAGTAACTTGTCCAAAACCACAGAGCTGGTAAGTGGCAGGACTGGGATTCAAATCCAGGCACTGTGGCCTCAGAGCCCAGGCTCTTATCCATTCTGCCATGATGTTTTCTTTCCTGTTGGAGTTTGGTATATTGCAGATAACCTGAGATATAGAATAGATGGGCTGTGAATCTTAGCCCTGCCACTTAGAGGTGTGATGGGAAGGTCTCTAACTTCTCTGAGCCCTGATTTCCTAATCTGTAAAATGCAAATAGATATGCCCATGCTACACAGTTTATGTAAAGGTGAAATTGGAGCACATTTCCTGGGCCCCACAGGGACATGGATGATGAACAGGGACAAGCACTGATCTGTTTTCAGGGTCTCACAGAAGCTCACCGTGGGTCGCATACTTGGTTTGCGATGGATTTCAGACCTGCCCTCTCTCTGCCTCTCTGCCTCCCAGAGTGACTCCCTGCCAGTGCCACATCCTCCTGAGCTCGAGGGACCCTACACACACCAGCTCTGGCCCTCTCAGGGCACCTGCCAGGACCTGTTCAGCAATTACAGTCTTTCAAGTCCGAGGAGTCAATTCTCAGCCTCTCATTTCCTCTGGGTTCCAAATAACAAACATGGCCTCATGCTTTTCTGTCTATCTCCCTTTCCAAAAACTTGCCAGTTAATTTCAGGGTTGGAAAGACGCGCCGATGAGGGCCTGCCCACGTGGGGTTAGGGTATCAACGGCCTCCGCCTCTGACCAGACTCGCTGGGAACAGTGGCTGCCACTTCCCGAAGCTCCGTGGGGGCAGGAGTGTGGCCGGGGCAGCGGCTAGGGCACATCTCCAAGACGTTGGGAGCCCTCATCCATGGACCGGACCCACAGCCCACGGATTTTGCAAAAGAGGCAATGCTTTTTATCAACCATAGCCTGATGCTGTTACATTTGTCATATCATTTAAACTCTAGGAATGGCCCTACATTTACGAGAGCAAGAAACTGACACAAGAGTTCTTTTAAGGACTAAATGCTGACAGGAAAAAGCCCAGTTACAGCCCTTTACTCTCCTTTGAAGGTATCGTGGGCCATGCATTTTTTTTTTTTAAGGAAAAGAAAGAAGCATCTAGCAATTAAAAATAAAACTGATCATTTAAAGCAAATGGAAATTTAAAAAAGGACATGTTTTTTTCCTTCCATAGAGAGACATAATAATTAGGCGACTATGTAAATAACCATATATTTAAAAATGCGATGAGCCTATCATTTACTCAGGGTTTTGCACTAGATCATAAAGATCTGCCCAGTGCTCCTGGTTTCTTGAATTTTGCCAACCTAGTTTCCCTTTTCTGAAGGGCCATTCTAAAAATGCTTTCTTCCTCTTCTCTTTTATTTTGGGCAGGCTCATCTTATGCCCCATCCCCTTACTTGTTTGCAAATTTGAGTATTGAATGAGTTCTAGGAGGTCCTAATTTACTTATAATTTCAACAAACCTTGATTGAGTACAAACTGTATATTCTACTCTTTCTATTAGTTGGTGCAAATGCTACAGAGAAGTATTGAGCAGGAAAGTGGGACACTTAGAACTTCCAGAAATGTAGTACTAAAATACTGGCACACTTTTCACTGAGGTGGAAGCTACAAGCAAGCAGAATATTTGATTACTGTCCTGCCACACAGCTGTCCACCTAAGCCACCCATCTTTTTTCATATGTGTACTGATTCTGTGTTCAATAAATGTTTGCCAAATACATTAATTTGTGTCTCTCTCTGGCTCGAATGTACGGGGCAGGAGTTTTTGTCTGTTGTTTACTGATGTGTCTCAAACACCTAGAACTGTGTTTGACACATGATAGGCCCTCAGTAAATGTATATTGAATGAATAAACAGTTGTCTTCAGCTCATGCATTCTTTCAATATTCAAAAAGTCTTTTCTAAGTCCCCACTTTGTGGCAGGAACTGAACTAGGCACTGGAAACTCAGTCACACACAAGGTCAACATGGGCTCCGTCTTTTCTAATCTTCTGGCGAAGGGGAAGGCAAGGACCTGGTAGTGCTAACATCATATTTTAAGTGGTAAATTAGGGAAATTTGGCATACTGTCTTGGAGAATAGAGTAGGATGCCTCACTCAGACCTGTGGGGTGAAGAAATGGTGGGCAGGTGAAGACAGACTGGGGTGGCACAGGAAATAAGGTCCAGGAGACAAAAGAGGATGTTCAATGATGGGTGTGAAAGAAAGCAAGGTTCCAGAAGGAAGTGAGGGTGCTATACCCAGAGTGGGAAGCAGGCAGTGGTGAGAGATAAGGCTGGGGAGTAAACAGAGACAAGGTGGGTGGAGCTTTAGAAGGAGTTTCCATTTACTTCTGAAGGCAGTAGAATCCCCAAGGGACTGGCCTGAGCAGATTTTTGTTTAAGAAAGATCATTCTGGTTGCTGTGTGTAGGGTGGATTTGAAGGGGAGAGCCCAGGCATCTAGAAGGCTTTGCGCATAACCAGGGGGAGATGCTGTGAAGACCTGGCTGAGAGTCAGGAAGGTTGGGAGCTGGTAGATCTGGAGGCATTCATGAGAGATTGGAGTTGGGTGTGAGGGCAAAGTGGTGGGAATGGATGACTCTGAGGTGGATGCTTTGAAATAGTTCAGTGTAGTGTGGGAAAGAAAAAGAAAATAATGCAGGGTACATTGGTGCATCTTGGAAGATTTATGACTCCATTGAAATAATTCCTCAATTTACTTCAAAGGCACTTGAGTGAAAAGTAGGATTTAAAAAGCTGTGTTGACAAGAATGCCCATTAGCTCCAAATATCTGCTCATCATTGGTGTCTTGGGTTGTGCAAACTGGTCTTCTTCTTTATTAGAATTCATGAACTTGTATCCAGCTCTCCACTTGACTCTGGAAGGAATAATCTAACAGATTCTATTCAATGGTTTCATGCTGTGAATATCAGTCCTCTTCTGGTGGCTGAGAATGGAGTGGATGCGAAAGGACTTGGGCTAGTCATATCTTTCAGTACACTGAGGCTTTCCCATGCTTTAGATTTTATCTCCTGGGGTTGAACATAATAGGGCACCTAAATAGTAGGATCCAGATGAGCAGGTAGGGTAAAGATAGGACTGGGATGGAGTAGGGAATTTCCTTTCATTCTGGTAATTTGGGAAGTATAATATGAAGAAACATATTATCAATAGTGCACAGAGAATAACCCCAGCTTAGAATTCATTCATTCGTTCATTCATTTATCTATCCATCCACCCACTAGTCACATGGTTTTCAACTGTAGTTGATATTTCTGCTGTAATTCATCTTGGTTGGGGTCCAGATGTTGGTATTTTATAAAAGCTCTCCAATAACTCAAATGCAGCTGGGGTTGAGACTCAAGATTCCATGAGGGCAGGCACTATGTCTCGTGCATTTCTGCCACGTTCTCAGTGTCGAGGACTGTGTCTGGCACAGAAACAATGCTCAAAAATATTTTCAGAATATATTCATTCGATCATGAACATATCAAACATTGACTAAGCACTTCCAGATTCTTTTTAATTGGTGATGAAGATTATCTTGCTGGGTTTTCCACAGTCAACCACTAGGCACCATTGTTCAGGAAATTAATTACTACTAAGTCATATCCTGGAACAAGGTTAGGATATGTCTTTCTTTATCCTCTCAAGCACTTTCTTCCCTGTTACTGAGACCTCTCGACTGCCCATGACCGGGATCAAATTCTTGACGAGAAGGAAGCAGGCACTACACTCCCTAGCTGGGGAAGATGTGTGTAACCGTGCCAAGATGCCCGTCTGTACCTTTCAGGGGCCTTTCTGGCCTCCCTGTCCCTTAGAACTAAAGCTTGGGGCACTGGTCCAAGTTTCTGATCTGCAGCTGGCAGGTCTGCCTCAGGGACTGCCCTCTCTGCCTTGTTTGTGTTACCCTACTGCCTCTGCAAAGTCTTGCCCATGTTTCACTTATTCCTTGCTTCTACCTCTCATCCTATGTCCCCAGTGCTATGAACACAGAACACGTGGAGGCCCACCCTTCCCAAGTGATGGAGATGACTGCCACAGTTCCCTCGACCCTCAAGACTGCATATCTGCTGCAGCAGGAGCTTATTTCACTTACTTCAATTTAACTGGCCTGAGCCCCTTCCTTATATTGCCGAGAGATTTCCTAACAGAGATGTAGCCCCGCAATTCAGGCAATTATTCACGTATTCCCCCACATCATTAGTTTTATGGAACACTGCCAGGGGGCATATTTTTCTATCCAAGGACTCCTGAGAAAAAAGAAAATAGAACTCTTACCATGAAGTCATATTAAGGAGTTTATTTCTCAGAAAATACCCCATAGCACTTTTTATAAAACTTTATATAGATAGACTGCATTTAGAAAAAAGAATTATTTTATTTCACTTGATATCATGGGACTCACTGTCCGGACCTCCTACCTTCCAGAGCGTGGCTTTTAAAAATGTCCACAGTGCCTACTCACCCCAAAGGGGTGTCTGTGGTTACTGTAAGGAAGATACAGTTCATGTTGGATCTTCTTGGGTTTAGGTAGGGTGACCACATAATTTAACAATACAAACTAGGATGATTTTGGAGGAAAGTGGTCACTGTTATTAATTATACTGGGATAATAGATAGATACCAGGAGTGTTCAGACAAACAAGGACATATGGTTAGCCTAGACTTAGAGCTCTAATCCTACACTTACTCAAGTTTCCCTCCATTGGTCTGGTTGATGGGATAAAAACACCAAATTGAACTAAATTGGGCAACATACTAGCATAATAACCTAAAATAGTCATTTTGGTTTTCTCTACTGAACTGGAGAACAAAGGGTAATGAGGTGTACCAGTTAACTTTTGCTAAAATAATGCTGCATAACCAACTACTCCAAAACTGTGTCTTAAAGCAACACTCACTTATTTTTATTCATACCCTATGCAGGTCAGCTGACTTGGCTGGGCTTAAATTCAAGCTACAGTTTGGGTCCAGTTCTGCTTAATGTGTCCCTTCTCCTCCATGGACTGGTGGGACACTGGAGCATGCTTTTCTCATGGCAATGGCTGGAGCTCAGCTGAGATGAGTGGAAACATGTGATACCTCCTAACACTGAGGCTTAGATCAGGCCACACTGTCACTTCACCCATATTCCATTGGTCAAAGTAAATCCCACAGCCAAGCCCAACTTCAGGGGTATAGGGGTATATACTCTGTCTTTAGTGCAAAGTATACCAAAGTCACAGACAAATGGGCTTGGATATAGGGAGGCAAAAGGAATTTGTACCAATAGTGCGATCAACCACAAGGAGCATGAGGTCAGAGAGGGCTTACTCCTCCTCTCCCCAGGCCTCTAGATGTGGGTGAGTTGAATTTTTCCATTCAGTCACAGGCTGGAAGGTGACACAGAGAGAGCTGAAGCCAGCTTGGTCTGCTAGAGGCAGATCCTCCATGGGTTGACCATGTAATGAGTGCAGAGAAGTGGGCTCACTATATTTGAGAATAGGATGGTCTGAAGGAGGAGAGAATAAAGGAGGTGGCAATGGACGATTCATGATTCATAATAGCAATCCTGCCATGGTAAACATGGCGTGATGGATGGTACACTCTTTCCATTCACCAATCAGATCAATCAGTTCTCTTCCCACAGGATGGGGGTGACAAGGGGATGGAGAAAGGCAAGAGCTCATGCCCAAACTGCTTCTTTCTGAAGAGAGGAAGCAGAAACCCTCTGCCTAACCCTACAGGCATTTTGATGGGATGTGCGTGGACTTATAAATTGCCACTAGATGGACATTTGCAGTGGTGCTGTTGAGGACCAGCCTTTCCATTCCTTTGTTCCTTCGATAATTCCCTTTGGACAAGGGCTGCGGAGGGCCTGCTGCCCCTGTAATTCAGAGCCTCCTCCTGCGGTGCCCCCCTCCTCCTGCCCAGAGTATCAGCCCCTGAGCCTTTGCCTACCTGCTGTTAGAACCCTGCATGGCCTCTCTCAGGTAGGTGATAACAGTAGTGAAGGCTTGTTAATCAGACAAACTAATCATGCTGATTATGCCTAGTTCAATAATGGATCACCCTTCCCAGGGAATCTCCTGTCTAGCGAATATACCAATTACAAGGCCCTGGGGGAATGATTCGGGCGGAGATTCAGGCCCAGAGGAGGGTAGGCTGAAGGGAAGGCATTTTGGGAGAGGGATTTCAGGATCAAACACACCTCACCCCACAGATGACAAGGGGCTCTTGCCATGTTCAAGGATGGCCGAGACAACACTGGTGCTGATCACACAGATGGATTGCTCACAGTCCACAGGGCAGTCCCGAGGGACAGCCGATGGTCACCAGGTCCCAAAGATTCTTCCTCATCCCCTTCTCTTCATCCTCAATGTCTTTCTTCTAGATCAGATCTCAGCTTTGCCACCTTGTGCTCTTACAACAACTCCCTCATTGATCTGCCTTATTCTGGTCTCCCCTCCACTTTATACTGCAGCCAGAGTTGTCTTTTTTATTTTCAGCATTTACATAATTAGAAAAAACTTTAAAAAATAGTTCACATATTTGCCATTCCAAATCAACAAATGTTCTGCCATATTATATCTATCTGTCTGTCTGTCTATCTATCTATATCTATCTATCTTCTTCATTGAACAAAAACATACAAATGGAAAAGTGCACATACTTGTACAGCTATTGAATTTGTACAAAATGAATACACCCCTACAAAACCAGCACCACCAAAGAAACAGAATGTGACCAGCCTTCTGAAGCTGCTTCTGTGCCCCTTTCCAGTCATCCCCACCCCCACCAAAGGCAAACCTTATCCTGAATCTAACAGCATAGATTGGTTTGTCTAGTTTCGAACTTGACTTAAGTGCAATCTCCTTGTGTGTTGTATTTATTTGGAACCTTCTTTTTTTTTAATTTTTAAAAGATATTTATTTATTTATTTATTTATCTCCCCTTCCCCCCCACACCGGTTGTCTGTTCTCTATTTGCTGCGTCGTCTTCTTTGTCCGCTTCTGTTGTTGTCAGTCGCACGGGAATCTGTGTTTCTTTTTGTTGCGTCATCTTGTTGTGTCAGCTATCCGTGTGTGTGGCACCATTCCTGGGCAGGCTGCACTTTCTTTCATGCTGGGCGGCTCTCCTTACGGGGCGCACTCCTTACGCGTGGGGCTCCCCTATGCGGGGGACACTCCTGCGTGGCACGGTACTCCTTGCGCACATCAGCACTGCATGTGGACCAGCTCCACATGGGTCAAGGAGGCCCGGGGTTTGAACCGTGGACTTCCCAAGTGGTAGACGGATGCCCTAACCACTGGGCCAAGTCTGCTTTCTGGAACCTTCTTTTTAAGAAAAAAATCTTTAAATATAAATGTGAAAACACCTATGCTCTTTTCCCAGTCTAATTCTTCTTCTCCAATGGCAACCACACATCATAATAGTGATGCATACTCAGTTCATGTCTTCATATGCTTACATATGTGTATAGTATTGCTTTGAATGTGTTTTGTTTTTGTTTAAATAAATGGTATCACAAGGTAAGGAAGTTCTGCCCCTTGCTTGTTTCACAGCATGAGCTTTCTAAACCACAAAATGCCTTTTGTGATTTTCTCTTCTTTTGACACAGCCATCTAGACTGTTGGTTCCTAGAGGCAGGGATAACTGTTTTGATGCCTCTTTGTACTCTGAGAGTCTAACACTGTGCCTGGAGCTTTAGAGAGAAGTTTATTGTTAGTGAATGAATGAATGAACAAACAGAAAAACAAAGGCTCTCTATATCAGGAAAAACTTGAAAGTCCAGAGTAACTATTCCCCTCTCTACTGTCTCCCTTTTGTGGGATGGTGTCACCCCTGTTTTCTTTTCTTTTTGGCTGTTCAGTTGTTGTCTATATATAAAACTTCCAGAAGACTGAAGGCCATCAGCAATCCCAGCAATGGAATTTGACTTTATAATATGTTCCTGCAGAGGAAGCAGACATTTCAGAGCTGTGTATGATCTTTGTAGTTTGGCTCCTGGTATATTTGCCTGGAACAGAGGACAGCAGCGTTCTTCTAAGGACTTTCCATACCCTGCACAGAGAATGTTACAGTGATTTAAGGAGGTTACAAAGTTACGTTCACATCACAATCCTTTGGAAAAGCGTCAATCACCCTCTGGTGGTTTCTGCTGAATTCTGTTGGTTCTTCCTGAGTCCTGGATCTCTCCGAAGGGAGATACAGGACCAGGGAGTTGGGTCATGGTTGACATTCTGAAAGGGAATCTAAAGGCGGTATTGGGTAAAGGGAAACCAGCTCCCCTGTCCAGCCTTCCCATTGCTGGCAGCACTCAGGATCCCGGGACACAACCTTTAGGAGTTGGTCCCTCTAAACCTTTCTGTCTCCTCCCCTCACCCAGGGCTCAGGCTCCAGTCTCACTAAAAGAATGTAATGGAAAAATACCCATTTCAGATTTTACTGGAATCTTGGTGATGTTACTGACTGCCTGGATGATCTTGACAAGCCTGTAACCTCTGCGCCCTGGTGCCCTTCACTGTGCTGTGAGATAATATTATTTCTTTCATGGACCTGTGGGGAGAATTAAAATATAAGCAATAAAGGGTATGAAAATGGCTCCTAGATAGCACTCGGTATATTTTTGTATGTGTATACCCAAGTAGACAAAAGAGCGGAAATAAATACAATTGATTTATTAATACACATACATGTATTTTATATAGTTGAAATTGTTCTTTTAGTGTCTGGCTTTCTTTTAAATATTTTATCATAAGCATTTTCCAATCTCATTATACAAACCACCTTTACAGTGCTTTTGATAGTTGCGTAATATTCTAAAATCTGGTTGGTTTGTTAATATACCTAACTATTTCCACATTGTGAGCCATTTTGTTTATTTTGAATTTTCTACCAAGGAGAGTTCAGAAGCCAGCCCAGACTGATTTTGGATTTTTAAAAAATTCTTTTGAAACAACCTGCTTTTCATTATTTTTGCTTTTCTTCGTTTTGTTTTCTGCCTGGGATACTTATAATTTATTTTTTCCTTTTTGTCAAGCTGTGGGTTCCTTTTTTTAAAAAAATAAAATATGCCTAGTGCAGCACACACTATTTTGTTTTCTAATCTTACATCTTTTTTTCTTTTTTCAGCTCAGGAATGTTCTACTATAAATCTAGTGTTTCAGTATTATTATTTTTTTGGAGGCTTTTTAGAAACACTTATCTTTTTTTTTGTAAATTACATCACTTTCTCTGTCCTTCATACATGTCATCTGATGCTCATTATTTTTAACTCTAGATTTTAAAAGATATATTTCAAATGTATTATTTCTTTGACACAGTTTTCTGCAATAAAAATTCTACTCTTTATTGCTTCTAATGTAAAGAAAATGTACATTTTTAGTTTCATTGCCTTCTATATTATCTCAGCCAGACTTTTCATTGCAGCTTGCATTTTGCTTTTGTATTTTATTTCACTTTTTTTTCTCTCCCTAGAAGCCACACCTTCTCACAGTTTATTGAGAACAAAATGTATGTATTTTCTAAGATATTCTTTTTTTTTTTAAGTACACAATTTCAGAGGCATGCTTTTTCTTTGCATCTTTAGGCATACACTTATGCTGGAAGAGGATTAGGCAAACTATTGTCCATGGGCCAAATTTGTCCCACTGTCCATTTATAAATAAAGTTTTATTGTAGCATAACCATACTCATTTATTTATATTTTGTTTATGGTTGCTTTCACACTACATTGTAGTTGTGACACAGATCATGTAGCTCACAAAATCTAAAATACTTATTTTCTGGCCCTTTATGGAAAAAGTTTGCCAGTTTCTATCCCAGAGGATTTTTTGTAGATTTTATACTACTCTCTAGTATACAACCATTGTTAGACAAAGAGATATCTTTCTAAATCTATTGTTTGACACCAGAGCATTCATAGATTTCACAGTCTTTCTAGGTGTTGATAAAGTTGTCTTCTCAGTCTCAAGTTAGAAAAGTCTTATCTCTCCTTCTCTTTTCCTCTCTGGCATTGCCATCATTACTTTTTATCTTCTCTGAAACTTACATCCGTTGCATGATTTTGAAATTCCAGGCACATAAGAAAAATCAGTTTGGGACATGGGTGCTTAAAACAAAATCCACAGTTTTGGAACTGATGCTCCCTAATGGCTCAAATAAGGAGTTTACTTACCAAGGTCGTCATGGGAAACAGACAACACACTTAAACTGGGCAAGTGAGGAAAGGTTTATTAAGGGACTACATCCAAAGGTGAGGGATGAGTTCAGGGACTGCAAAAAGGGGGATGCAGAACCCCAAGGCTACTACCCATGAGGCGCTGGACCTCCCTAGGCCCAAGAATCGAGGCTCAGAACCCAGAGAGAATAGCTGTGTGGGGAGACACCTGACAAGAGTTGAGGCTTGACTCGAGAGAAGCATCCATGCCACAGCTATGGGTAGGGAGGAAGCCAGAGTAACAAGTGTCCCACCCTGACTCTCCTCCTGGCCCAGTGTGTCATGCCAGTGCCTTCCCGTGGCTGGGGCCCACAAGAAACCAGACGGAAAGGCTTCCTTTAATGTACTCCATACAGGTCTGCCTCCTGGGGCACAGCACAAAGTAAGGAAGGATGGAGAGGTAAACAAAAGACCTCCAGCACCAGAACTGCCCAAGAGAACTCTCTGTGTTGTGGAGCTCTTCTGTATCTGTGCTGTTTAATCTAATAGCCACCAGCCCCATGTGGCTATAGGGCACTGGAAATGTGGTGAGTGCAACTGAAGAACTGAATTTTTTATTTCATTTACTTCTAATTAATTGAAATGTAAACAGCCACGTGCAGACAGTGCCACCACATTGGACAGCACAGCTCCAGGTGGATTTCTGATTTCTTGTGTGAATTGACTGCAGTGCACTTGGCTGGACTGAGGTGGGAGTCTCTGTTTCTTGCTTCTCTGATTATGAAACATAATTCATTCTTGGCCGTTCTGAAATAGTCTCTCTCTACTTTTCTAAAAATAATTGAAAACTCACAGTCTCTAAGAAGCTTAACTTCTGGGCCTCCTTTTATGCTCTGCCTAATGCAGACTTTATATCCCATCTGTGATGGTGTCATCAGATGATAATCTCTAAACTGAAGTAGAGAACTACTCCTGATGGTTTTAGAAGAACAGCCCTAAGCACTTTATTTTTATTTATTTATTTAAAAAAAATTATTTATTTATAAAAAAGATTTATTATTTATTTATTTCTCTCCCCCCCTGCCCTATTCTCTGTGTCCATTCACTGTATGTTCTTCTGTGTCCGCTTGCATTCTTGTGAGTGGCACCAGGAATCTCTGTCTTTTTTTGTTGCGTCATCTTGCTGCGTCAGCTCTCCGTGTGTGCGGCGCCACTCCTGGGCAGGCTGCACTTCTTTTTGCACGGGGTGGCTCTCCTTATGGGGTGCACTCCTTGCGTGTGGGGCTCCCCTATGTGGGGGACACTCCTGCATGACACGGCACTCCTTGCTCACATCAGCACTGCACGTGGGCCAGCTCATCACATGGGTCAGGAGGCCCTGGGTTTGAACCCTGAATCTCCCATGTGGTAGGTGGACGCTCTATCCATTGAGCCAAATCTGCTTCCCAGTCTAAGCACTTTAGAAAGCTGCTTGAGCATACTAGAGAGTGTCTGCTTTTAAGCCACCAAATATCTGGGGTTTTTGCCTGTGAACTAGGACTTGACATTCCTGCCCAATCCTGACACTCTGTTCCAGAAGTCAAGATGTGCCATCAGGGGTGATTTTGTTTTCATCAGAAAATAACTCCCATGCTTGAGTTTGTAAAACTTTCCATCGGAGTTTGAGACTTGATTGAATATATGTTTCATCTCCCATAGCATTTGTGTGACTTTTGCTGGGAAACTGGGAGTTATCATCTCAGAGATGGCTCTCCAGATCCTGTAAACCCAGAATCTCCCTCTCACCATTTTTCCTTTATGATTGTCACTGTCGCTGCTGAAAACAGAGCATGATTTTGAATATGCATAATCTCAGGTCTGATGCAAAATTAATACCAATTGCTTGATTTTCACACTGAGACAGTAATTACTATTTGTTTTACATTTGCATTCACAGGTATCTGTGGAGGGAAATTAGCATACTTTGTTGTTAGACCATTATAAAAATGACAGTTGGGAAAATATTTGAAAAATATTGTCTTTCGTTCTGTTTTCCTCTCTGGCATTGCCATTATTACTTTTTTATGTTCTCTGTAACTTAAATTTGTTACACGATTTGGAAATTCCACATAAGTAATGGAAATCGTTTTGGGACGTGGGTACTTAAACAAAATCCACAATGTTGGAACTGGGACTTCTTAAAGGCTTCTGCATTGGTGTATAAACAAGTAAAACTGGTTCAGCCATTCATTTGAGAGCTGTTGAACCAGAGGTGTTACCATCTGTGAAATAATCTTTTGTTGCTTAAAACCTTTGGAGGGGTATGTTCAACACATTTGGCTGGGTGCTTCCAGCCGTCCAGACCTGCCTGTCTGGCAGGGAAGAGCAAGTAAAGAGAAATTATTGCCTCTTCACGACTGTTATTAGCAAAGACGCCTAAGAGCAGAGTAAGAGGAGCAGAAATCATGGTCTTGTGATGCTACTGAGTAGCTGAAGAAACTTGGACAAGTCACTTTATCTTCCTATCTGTAAAAAATGAGGTTGAAATTGGTATTGGCCCCAGCATGTAATGGCAAGACTCAAACAAGGTAAAGTATGTGGAAGCACCTTATCAACTGCAGAGAACCATATACATTTGATGGGTCACTGCAGCTATAATTGCCAGTTTTTTTCGTTTGGGCTTTCCTATGAGAGTAGGATTTGACTGCATCATCTGCCAGGCCACCGATGGCCACAGTCACCGAGTCTGAGCTGACATGATGGGAGGGCTCTGCCCAATGTGCTTCCCTGCCCGTGTGTACCTCTGTGCTCGTGGGCTCAGTTTATAGTCAATCTTTCTAGGAAAAGGAGAGCCTATTTATTTTATTTTTCTGTCAACATTAGTAGAAATTAATTGATTAATTCAGTGAAAATTGATTGAACAGCTGCTCTGCCAGGAACAGGGTGCTCTTGGTCCCCATCCTTAGAGAACTTAGAGTCTAGCACAGCTCAGGAGAGGCTGGGAGGATATATTGGTTGAATCATTCATTCATTTTTTTTCAGTCATTCAGCAACCATTTATTGAGCCTCTTGTATACTAGGTTCTCTGCGAGGCAATGGTGATTTGGAAAATGAATCAGATACGATTCCTATCCTCCAGGCAAAGTTTCCAAATACTTCCTGTGCTGTGCAGACAAATCACCTGTGGGGTTTGTCACACCTTCTGAGTTCCAACGCCCCCTCCTCTACAAGAGATTCTGATTAAGGCATCAGGATTTTGAACCTACATTTTGAACAAGCCCCTGGGTGGTAGAGAACAATCTGGAAGCACTACTCTGGGGAATCCATATATGGCAGGGTTCTCTCTCTCTCTTTCACACACACACACCACACACACGCATTCACACACTGACTTGAACCAGGATATATTTCACTGAGGAGGAAATCAGCTGCTCAGAGGCAACAAGTTCCCTGGTTCCACTGGCTTCCAGGGACCCCTCCCACATTCAGTCCAGATTTTTCTGGCCCACCAGTGAAACTTGGACATAGATTACCTTCAAGATACCTCACAGCCCTGAAGTTCCAGTAAGAAAAATAAAGTCTACTCACCCCATTAACCATTCACATTTTTATCTGGAAAATAGAGCTATATATAATGTATTATACCATAAGCTTCGCCCCCTTGCCAGTCAATTTCTTTAGAAAGAAAACCACCTTAAATTGCTGTATTGTTTCACACTCTTTTGGCATACCACCCTTGGAGTAACCAATAACTTATTTTTGGATGTAATTTTGACAATGGCTATTTATTGAACCTTAACTAAGTGGTAAGTGCCATGCAAAGCATTTTTTATGCATTATCTCCTCTAATCCTCTCAACAAATTTGTGAAGTATTTTCACAATACCAATTTACAGCTGAAGCAACTGAGGCTTAGAGAGTTAAATGTATTATCCAAAGTAGCACATGAGGTAACGCCATGGCCAATTTTCCAATCTTATACATGGCACTGAAATGCCCGTCTTTGGACATAAAATCTGGCTGTGTGCTTGATCATTTACTTATAATTGACTCCTGGAAGTGGTATATTTGTGTGAGTCTGAGCTCCCCTTTCCCAGTTGCTCTGGTTTCCCCAGGAGCTTAGGGCTTTCAGTGTTCTAGAAATGCTGTACTTTCCCTCCCTGCTTTTCCACAACTCCCTTCCTGCCACAGCCACAGAGAAATGAGCCTGGGCTCCTGGGACTCCTCCTTTGCAGCCACCGATGTCTCCTGATGTCTCCTTGGGCCGCGGCTTGTAAAGGCCACTAAGATCATGGCAGGGTGATGCTGTGACAAGGTGTCAGCACCTATGACCACACTTGGATAGTGACAGGCACCTGGGCAAGTTTTCTCCATGGCCCCTGAGTGGTGACTGACAAACGGCATCACTCGCCAGAATAGTGGGGCTGAATCCAGAGGAAATGTTAAAGGCAGCTGTGAAAAAGCCCCCCGGGCCTCCTGCCTCTGTGAGCCCCTGGGACACCATGGTGGGGAGACCATCACGGGGGAGGCAGTGGAAAGGGGGGTTGCCATCACACAGTAAGAACTGAGTAAAGCTGGATATTCTCCCTCTCTCCTGAGCCTGCTGACTCTTGCAGGGCAGATTGAGGACTTTTGCAAGCTCTAGGCTCTCTAACTTTTGGAGGTCTTACCCTACATCATTGGAAACATTTAAAAATGCACCCACATCTCACATTAAGTATGTCAGGTAGAATTGCATTCACCAGTTTCCATATGCATCATTTTGCTGGCATTTTTTTTTTCACACTTACATCTGTTCCACAGTTTTTCTAAAGATCTATCTGAGTCATAATTTTAAAAGACCTAGTAGATTGGAGGACCTTGAACAACTCTACAAGCAATGGATCTATAACATCCCGTGGGTAAAACATCCCTGCCTTCTCGTGAACTTTCAAGGAAGGAATCTGCAGCCCACTTGTTTGCAGTCCAGTGCAAATCCTCCCCATTGGGCCCTCTCCACTCAGCCCCAGACTTACCTTGCACGTCCATCCTCACTGCTTCCAGCAACACCCAGCACAAATGGGATGATTTAGACTCAGTTGCCATCATATCTGTCGCCCCTACTAGAACATGAGCCTTGATCATGGTTGAATCCTCAATGGCTTAGCAATGGTGCCAAGTGGTGCATAGTAGGACCTCAAGAAATGTCCATTAAATACATGGAAAAAAGAATGGATAAATTGAGCTCCGAAGGATACCTCAAGACGGGAGGTTCTTCAAGTGTGGAACCTGGACCAGGAACAGCAGCAGTTAGCAGCTTGTTAGAATTATAAATCCTCAGGTCGTACCCCAGACCTACTGAATCAGAAAGCCTGGAGTGAGGGTCTCTAGGTGATAACAGTGCATGCTGAAGATGCAGACCACTCTTCCAGAACATGCGCATATAAATCACCTGACCATCTTATTAAAATGCAGATTCTGATTAGTATCAGGTCAGGGATGGGACCTGAGACTCCTCATTTCTAAAAAGCTCCCAGGATAAGCTGATGCTGGTCCATGGACCACACTTTGAGTAGCAAGGACCTAGACTACCCCAGCCCATGATTCAGTTTATTCATCACTGGGCAGAAAGAAGGGCACTATATTTGGCAAATGATGTCAGCTCTCTGAGCCTCAGTTTCCTCATCTGTAATATGGGAATAATAAAGCTTATTTTATGAGGTTGCCATCCTGGATAAAAGAATGTATGCAAAATACAGTGCTTGGAGCATAATAAGTGCTCTGTGTTTTCTCTTCTCTACACTCTCTCTCCATCATTCCTTGTCAATGTTTCTTCTCTTTGGTCCAGGTATTAAATCTCTTAAGCACAGAAACTATGGTTTTATCCTTCTGAAGGCAGCCAGTAAATGTAGTTATTTGAATGACTGATGCGAAGTAATGAGGAAAAGCTTTAAAAATCTCCTTAATTTTTCTTACAATCGTTTAGGATTTGACAAATGGGATTTAAAAAAAAAAAGGGACAGAGTGAATTTGCAAGAGACAAGGGATAGGGATAGAAGAAGAGCGTTTCTTTCTGCAAGATGGAGCTCAGGAAAGCAGAGGACACTTAGGTGGTTCAGAGCCAACAAACGTTTACTGAGTGCTAGCTGCGTGTGCCGTGCCGAGGGTTTGAGCATGCAGCCGCACGTGGGATGCTGGGGAGGAACTGATGCAGGAATGGAACGTGGGGGCCTTGGAAGCCTTCTCCTAATTGTGGTCACTTGTCTTCCTACCAGTCACAGACCCTGCCTTGAACTTGTCTGTGGGTTGTGTGGGCAGGGGAGAGGTATGGGTGTGGAGGGAGGAAGACGGCATGAAATTAAATTCTTCGCCTCTACTCGCTGGAATGTCAATAATGTGCTTGGGAGAGTGGGGAGTACAGTTGGCTGCCACCTCCCTCCCAATCTGGACTCAGAGCCTCTGAGCCCTCCTGGCACTTCTGGGGTCTCTAGGTCTCTAGGCCAGGGGCACCCTGCTTCTGGAATATCAATCTCCCCCCGGGGACCTGGCCATCTTCCCTTCTGCCATTGTCCAGCAGGAGGCCTGGCCAGCACACTGCTAGGGTTTCCCTCTTAAAGGCTCTCACTGGTCACTGGATGGGGAAGCAGCCATCCTTGAGAGAGCCCAGCTGAGCCTGCCTGGGGACACTTCACACATCAGGGGGTCAGGTGCCGGGCCCCCTGCCCACTGCTCACCACACCTTAGGCTGAAGTGGTGTCTTGCTCGAGCCTGGCTTCCTGCACGATCTGCAGCCAAGCCACTGACCTGGCCAAGGCAACCGGGCCTTTACGATACAGTGAACTCAAATGTTCTGAAACTGCCTGAAAATATTTCAGACAGACTTTTTTCAAATTCATGTGAACTTATGTTTATTATGGTCTTCAGTAGGAAAGAAGCCTCAACATGGTCAAGGCAATTTGCCCTCATTTTATAGGTAGGGAAACTGCAGTCCAGACAGCTCAGGTGACTTGCCTGAGATCACACAGCGAGGTGCTCAGGAGAGACCTGGGCATGCTTCTCAGGCCAGTGCTTTTCAATTTCACCATCCAGCTGCGGCTTCTGGGAAACTCTTACCTTATTTGCCTGAGGTATGCATGTGGTTGTCAAGTTCTAGCTCTACAGATGAAATGACAGTGGGTGCTTCTAAACTGCTGGATACTTAGAGAAATAAGTCAGAATAGTATAGGACACATGAGCCCCTGCTGGTACCGGGTAGCAGAGAGTGCTCCAGTCCTTGGCCCAGGAAGCTCTGGAGGACACAGAGACTTTGAGGGATGGGGATGGCAGTGTAGACACAAGGAGGGCCCTTACCATTCTGTTCTCACCAAGTGTCTGCTATGGAGATGGTGAGGGCACCTTCAAATTTATACATACTAAGGACCGGAATTCTCTCTTTCTGTATACCTACCTCTAGCTAGCTACCTACCTATCTAATCATTCATCCGGCTATACTTTTCTATTATAAAAGTAGTGAATGCTTGTTGTAGGAAACTTGGAAAATACAGAAAATAGAAAAGAAAACCACCCATACATGTGGAGACAAACATTATTCCTTCTAGGAACATCCCCATGTTTTTAATATATTGTTTGATCAGGTTGAGTTCATAGTGAAGCTATCCTGTTGTTTCTGCTTGTTTCACTTGACAAAAGTATTTTCCATGTTTTTACAAATTCTTTATAAACAGCTGCCTTTTTTGATGCATAAATGTTCGCCACTATTTGTTTAACCATTCCACTGTTATTGTTCAGTGGTTTCCATATTTTTTGATGTGATAAGTAATATGGTAGTAAAACCATTTTTGTGCCTCAACCTTTTATATTTGAATAGCTAATAATAATGATTATACATCAATATTTAATAATGATCAAAATAATACAACGTTTTGTTTTTCAGAAGCTATTCCTAGAATGGAGGACCTCTTGATCAAAGGTGAAGCTATTTTAAAGTTCCTAATGTGCTGCCAAGATCCTTTTTCAAAGGATGGTTCCAATTTTCCATCCCCCCAGCGCTGCCTGAAGGGGCACCCCACAGAGCACAGTGTTGGGGAGGGTGGGGTCTGGGGTCAGACCACCTGGGTTCATATTACCGCCTCTGCACTTGCCAACCGTGCGGTCTAAGGCAAGTCCTTTAACCGCTGTGTGCCTTAGTTTCCTCATTTCTAAAATAAGGATGTTCCAGTACCTCCCTTACATGGTTGCTTTGGGAATTAAATGAATTATTCCATGTAACATGCTTAGAATGGTGGACAGAGTTCCCAACAATGAAAACAACAAATCGTCATCGTCACCATCTCAAGGACCCCATTCCTGGTTCATACTCTCGGCAAACACTTGGAGCAAGGGCTGACCCTGTGCCCAGATGGAGTCGGAACACATGCCCTCTCCTTGTACATTCTGCTGAACAAATTCTTATAATTTAATCATGACTTTTAATGTTTGAAATGGTGGCTTTTTACATTTTACTGAAGCACCATTGCCGGGTGCTCTGTGTTATACTCCCTGTTTATATTGCAATGCAAATTATTCCTGGTGGAGAGTTTACAAACTGCACTTCCATTATTAATAGGGTTATGATATTCCCCATTCCACTCTTATCTTCATTGCTGGTGTAATGCATAATTCATGCTCACTACCCTTTGCCGGTCTCAGTGCCAGGGACAGCGGTCTCTATCTCTCTTTTCCTGATGACAGTAATTGGTATTCAGTGAGAGTAAAATGACCGTGTCCCCAGTTTCTGGCTCTCTAAAGGTGTTCCCTGGAAGGACTTGCACGTAGGGGAAAGAAAAGCACTGGGGCATCTACAGCCAAGACTGGAGTTTCAATTCCACCCAGCTCTGACTGCCAGGCAGACACGTGCAGGGTTTCCTGGGTTCCTAAAAGAGAATTTGCCAGTTGGAAGGAACGGCTTTCCAGAGAATAGCGGGGAGGGCTGCGGTGCTAGGGCAGGGGATCAGCTCAGCCTGCGTCAGCTGACTTCGTGTGAATATGGTCTGATGTGCTTGGGGAAAAGGCGGAGGCTTGTCCTCCTCCCATACTCGCTGAATGTCACTTTCTGCTGATGGGCAGATATCCAGCTTTCTACAAACCCATGCTGAAGTTTGCACCCCTGCTCTAGCCCTTCCCACTGAGAAGAGGCACCGAGGCTGGGTCTCATTAAAAAATCCCAGAGTGGGGTGGGACAGCCACCGTCTGAGGGGTGGCTCTGACTCACAAGCTTGGGCTCAGGGCCTAAAAGCAGGGCAGAGCCCTCCTCCTCCTCAGGCCCTGTGGGTCGAGACAGCTGGAGGCTCAGGAAGGTCTAGGAGAAGCTGACGTGTGGCAGTGGATGCCCCCTGGGTAAAGGTGGCACTGGTATCCGGGGCAGTTGTCCTGGTAAGCCGCTTTGCCAGGCCCTCCCAGCTTGGTAGACAATCACACGACAATTGTCACCATCAGGGTGGAAATAAAATATCCTTGATGTAAACTCCCCAAGCCTTGGAAGCCCTCCGTTTCCCTGGATGGGAGGGTTCTGGGAAGCCTGCACGTTCTCTCTGGGGAGCTTGTTCTCCCTGTCTCTCTCCCTGATCAGCCTAGTGCCACAGTTGTCAAGAGACTCTCTGCTCCGGTGGCCTCAAGCTTTGTCCTTCCTGGGCTTGAATAACTCATTCTCTTTGTCCAGCCTGGGTCCAGCTCCCCTGGGTGGGTGGGAGGGCACTGGACGAGGTCAGGGCTGTCCACAAAGTGTCCCCTCAGTGACTGCAAAGGGCGAGGGCCCAGGGAGCAGGCCCGGTTCGCAGGTTTATCCTTTCCCTAGGGATTGCTCCTCGGGCCCCTGGTCAGTGCCCACAGCTCGGCGAAGTCTTTGTTCTCCTCTGGTTGGAGCGTCTTCATTCCCATAGCCTTGGGCTGGCAGGCAATCAAGATGCCTCTTTACTGTAAGTCCTTGTGTCCAGCTCCCAGGAGAGGGCCACAGAAGAGCCTCTCCTAGAACTTGCTGGGCTTATTTTCACGGAAGTCCCTCACTCCCTGAGTTCAGAACCAGGTCTGAGAGGACCCCTGAGGCACGCGCTGTAGGCCGTGCCTGGACACTGGGTGTGTCCGTTTCCTCACCACGCCCCTGACAGGAACAGCTGCAGTCCTTGTAAACCAGACTGCCCAGCACACACTTCCCGTTTCCCGGCATCCTCCACACCCCACCATCTCCATCCTCAGACCCTTTCCTCTTTGTCTCTGTTCCCCTGTCCTCTCCCTGCTCATCACTCAAGCAGGTTCACAGTGGCCCAGGCGTACTTACATAGACATACACAGACACACAAATAAAGACACACACAGATACACACACAAGAGCATATGTAGATGCTACAGATGCTGCAGAAGTAAAGGCAAAATACAGACACAGGCCCAGACACATATATGGACACATTACACATACACATACAGGTATAGAGACACAGACATGTAAGCACACGGGACCAGGACCCAGGCATCAACACACCCTGTGTAGGCCATGATTGCTCCAGGCAGCCCTGTGGGGAAACCTGTTCAGACCCCTCATACCTCAAGTGCCCTGGGTTTCCCACCACATCATGATGCGCTTTCCTGTTTAGGTTTATTTTCTCCCAGCAAAAGGGAGCTACTTATTTCCAAGAAGTGGAGCCAGCAGAGTCTGCTGACCTGGTTCTGTGGCCCAGGGCACATTTTGGGGTCCTGTGCTCCCACAGGGCTTTGTTTACACAGCTGTAGTTGTAGGGGCTTTACCTCTGCATTCCACCAGAATAAGCTGAACTGACTACAGTGGCATTTCTTAAAGCTTTACTACTCACCAGGTACTATACCCTGTTGCCTGGGATCTGGAGGTGACTTTTGCTATTTTCTTCTTTGAGTGTCTTAATTCTTACATCTGGGAGCTGAAGGTCAGCCTCAAGTCTCCTCATTACTGCAGGTCTGCTTGTAGAGTCTCCTTTGGATGCATGGGTTAAATACTTTGTACCAGGAACTCGGCTTTACCCCTCAAGGACAAGGTTTTTTTGTCTGTTTTGTTGACTGCTGTCTTCCTATCACCTAGAAATGTGCCTGGCACATAGTAGGAGCTTAATGAAAATAATTTATGCATGCATTATCTGACCAGACACAGACAACAGTACTTGGAATTAAATATTATTGTTTTTCTAAGT
The DNA here is from genome assembly GCF_030445035.2 of Dasypus novemcinctus. NCBI lineage: Eukaryota > Metazoa > Chordata > Mammalia > Cingulata > Dasypodidae > Dasypus > Dasypus novemcinctus. The sequence continues at coordinate 44,029,187 of NC_080696.1, read as the reverse complement.
TTACAGACTGGAAAACTGAAGTTCATAAGGGAGACAGCTCCAAACCCCATGGATGAAACTTGAACAAGGCACTGAACCCAGGTCTGTGGCCTTGAAGTTCAGACTCATAAACACTTTTCTGTACTGCTAGGAGAGTTTGGACTTGCTCCTCTAAGAGCCCAGAGTCTTGGGAAGCATACAGCTTACGATTATGCCACAATCCCCTTAAGGTTAATGGAGAGAGAACACAACATGGGGCAGCCAAACCCCATAATCTGGGTTACTGGGTCAGTCCTTCAGCTAGTTCCACTGGCTTTTGGTGTTTCCTTATTGTCTGGCCACACCTGGCCTGTCTCTGCCCTGGATCACAGACTAGAGTTCCTTAAAGTGGCAAAAACACACCTGAACTAAGCCCAGCTGGGTATCTGCGCTGGGCTACCACATAAGTCTCATCCTTGTGAGCCCAGTGGTTGTCTGAGGATTGTTATTCAGTCATTCATTTATCCAGCACAGATTTATGGAGCACTCCATATCATGGTCCTGTGCCAGGCCCTGAGAAAACTGAGTTGAATGAGATATAGTCTATAGCAGGAGCAGATATGATCTGATTAACCCTGGGTCACGGGATGAGTGTGGCTGTGGACTCTTCTCAGTTTGGTCATCTGGATGTTGGAAGCAATGCCATGAGAGTCCTTGACTCTAATGGGGGAGAGAAGAAGGCAGCTTGCTGCTCTCCCCCTACCAGCAGCCAGGCCCACGCTGCCCCTCTTGGGTTTTGATCTGAACTCAGCTGTCAGCTTCCCTTCTGGGATCCCTCCAGCTGACCCTATGACAAGCCACCAACTCAGCCACATGCACGCCCATTTTGTGAGCAAGTGCTACGGCCCTAGGGGTTTAGGAAGTTTAACACAGTTTCTGCTCTTGAATAATTTAGAGTCAAGTCTGGAGAGAACCCTGCCCATAAAAGAGACGTTCTAGTTCCATAGCTACAAAAAAAACAATGACTACAAATCCTTAAAGTTTCTGCCTGAGGGAGGGGTGATGGTCGTTTGAGCCTGCATGTAAACACATGTAGACTCACACATTTCACAACCCTCCAACGCCTCTCTCCTTAGGGAGTCGGGATTGACGTTGCTTGCCTCTTAGACAGCTCCAGCCTAATGTTTTTAAGGCCAAGCATTTGTTTCTTCTTCCACAACCTCTACTTGGACTTACCTAAGCCTTTTCCATCTTTAAAAAATTTTTTTTTTAATTTATTTTTAAAAGATACATAGATTACATAAAATGTTACATAAAAAAATATGGGGGAATTCCCATATACCCCACCCCCACTTCTCCCACTTTTCCCATATTAACAACTTATTTCGTTTGTGCGGTACATTCATTGCAATTGATGAATACATTTTGGAGCATTCACACACTGCATGGATTATAGTTTACACTATAGTTTACACTCTCTCCCTCTTCATTCTGTAGGTTATGGCAGAATATATAATATCCTGTATCTGTCTTTGCAATGTCATTCCGGACACTTCCAAGTCCTGAAAATGCCCCCATGTAATGCCCATTTTTCTCTCTCCCTACCTTCAGCAACTCCAGTGAACACTGTCTCCTCATCAATATAATTTCTTCCATTGCTAGAATCACAATAAGTCTATAGTAGAATACCAGTAAGTCTACTCTAGTCCATATTTTATCCCCCAATTCTGAGGATTCTGGGATGGGGATACCCACTCCACCTCTAATTGAGAGGGGGCTTCAATCCCATGTGACTGATGGGTGGGACTCTCTTGCTTGCAGTTACAGACTTTTTGGTTCCTCAGTGTGGTGATGGCACTTTCACTTACCTACTCGCCCCAGCCAGAAAGCTGCCAGAGTCTCTTAACTCCACCTTCCTTCTCATCCCCCCATGAATACTTCAGCACATCCTATAGATGGTCCCTAACAAATATATCCACAATCCTCCCACCTCTCTCCATTTTTATTACCATCATGATCCAAGCCACCATCATCTCTCAGCTTGAAAAACATAGCCATCTTCTAGCTTGTCTCTCTATTTGCATTCTTGTCCACCTAAAACTCAGTCTCCATACAGTGAGACTTCAAACATACAGTGATTTTTAAACATAGAATGGGTCACACCACTCATGTGCTTCAATCCCTTTAATGGCTTTCCATTGCAATTAGAAAAATAAGCCAACTTTTTGCCTAAGAGACCTCTATTTGATCTGGCCCCTGATAACCTCTCCAACCTCATTTTGGACCAGTCTCCCTTAGCTTGCTTTTTTCACTTCCTAAAATAAGCCAGGCTCCTTCCTTGTCCTCCGTGTATGTTGATCCTTGTGTGGGAAAACCTCTTTCACATGTTTTACTCCTGTGTGGGAGCCTCATGGTCCTCAAGGGTTTAGAGAGGCATTCTAAGACCACCCTACTTAAGAAGTCACTATTGTTCTTTATCCCAACATCCTATTTTTCTATCATACTTTTATTGAAGCATCTCACACATACAATAAAGACATTAGGTACACTAACTTTAAGTGTGCAGTTCAATGATTTGTACATAAGCTTATGTATGTACACATTTTTATCATCCCACCATGGCCCTCATAGCCTTTTGAGTTCTTATACAGTTGTTGGCTCATATGCTTATTTTCTCCATTAAAAATATAATCTCTGGGAGAGTAGGATCTTCACCTGTGTTATTCCTGCAGAATCCTTAACACCCAGCATAGTACTTGACACGAAGTAGATATTCAGCAAACTGGTGCTCTGTAAATGAATGTTGAATGAGAGAATAAATCCAAAAGGAGAGTTGATGTGTCCAGAAAGTTAAAGAAAAATGCAAATACTTTTTAAACATGTAAAAAGATACTGAACCTAATTCAACAAAAAAAATTATAAATTAAAACTGAAATAATAGTCTTTTTAAACTTATTAGATTTGCAGGGATCAAGATTTGTTAGCAGATAGTTATAGCACAGTGGTAGGAAAACAGATTCCGACTGCTGTCTGGATGAATATATTTAGACAATCCCTTTGGAGGACAATTTCTTAATACATACTAAATTTTAAAATGCATGTACCCATTGAGGTAGCAAATCCTCTTTCAGGAATTTATCCTACAGATACTCTCCTATATATGTGTGAACATATGTGTGTAAGCTATGCATCCTCACACCATTTATAGGCAGAAAATACTGGAAATACACTGTGTCCCTCTCCAGGAGAGAGGTTATGGAAATTACAGTTTATACCAGAGAATACCGTGAAGCTGTTAGCAGGAACATGTCCTGCTATGGGGAAATCTTCAAGCTCTAGTAAATGGAAGAAAGCAAGGTACAGAATGAGGCATGTGGTGTCCTCTCATTTGTATACAAATTTGCATAGAGACTACTCTGGAAGGAAAACCAAGAAACTGAAAATATAGTTGCACCTGGGGAGGAAAATTCAGGGACTGGTTTTGGGGTGGAAGGGAGATGTTCCATATTTTATCTTTTTGAATGGTTCCCCCCTGCCCCATATATATAACATCTTTCCAAAGAAATAAAAAATGAAATAAAGTCTTTGGACTCTGGGGGAAAAAGTGTAGTGGGAGCAGACTCAAGCAAGCTGGGACAGGATTTCAAAAGTAACTTGGCCTGACTTGGTCTTCAGAGGTAAGGAGGGGACCAGCTGATTTAATCTTGGCTTTCAGGGGACCCTTTAGGAATCCGCCAGGAGAGGCCAGCTGCCTACAGCTGCAGCCGAAGCCAATGGATATAAGGTGGTCAGTCAGAGGAATTAACCTCCGTCTTCCTCCCCTACAGCCTGCTGGGCAGGGCCTCTGCCCCTGCCCCACCAGGAATTCACTTCATGTCTCAGATGGGGGCACAAGCAAGTGAGAAGATAACCAAGCAAATGTCTTTCTGAGTTCCTTTTTTTTTTTTTTAAGATTTTTATTTATTTTTTTATTTCTCTCCCTTCCCCCCTCCCACCTGGTTGTCTGTTCTCTGTGTCTATTTGTTGCATCTTCTTTGTCCGCTTCTCTTGTTGTCAGCGGCACGGGAATCTGTGTTTCTCTTTGTTGCGTCATCTTGCTGTGTCAGCTCTCCGTGCGTGCGGCACCATTCCTGAGCAGGTTGTGCTTTCTTTTGCGCTGGGCGGCTCTCCTTACGGGGCGCACTGCTTGTGCACGGGGCTCCCCTATGCGGGGGACACCCCTGTGTGGCAGGGCACTCCTTGCGTGCATCAGAAGTGCGCATGGGCCAGCTCCACACGGGTCAAGGAGGCCTGGGGTTTGAACCGCGGACCTCCCACGTGGTAGACGGACGCCCTAACCACTGGGCCAAGTCCGCCGCCTTTCTGAGTTCCTGAGATATGTCAGTTGGTAGTTTTTTGTTTAGTTTTGTTTTATTTTTTAAAATAGGAAGATCAGAACTTTAGAAGAGAAACTTGCGCCAACAAGCAGCTGCCCCCCTCTATCCTGCCCTCAATGATCTTAGCAGTCGAGGAGCATGGATTTGGCATAAGCTAGAGATGAACTGAGTCACAGCTCAACCATTTAGCAGCTCTGCTTTCTTGGGCAAGTCAGAGGACTGCTCTGTGCCTCAGTTTCCCTGTTGGGGATGTGGGGCTCTGCAGTCCCATTTGGACTTCCAAGACCCAGGGAAAGAACAAATCGGATAATGTCTGTCAACCTGCTTTGTGAAAGGCAAAGGGCTGTGTGGACGGGCATCTGTGTTACAGAATGTATTTGTTTCCAGGGGCTGCTGCAGCAAACCACCGCAAATTGGTGGCTTAAAACAAGAGAAGTGTATTCTCTCACAGTTCTTGAGGGCAGAAGTGCAAAATCAAGGTGATAGCAGAACTGCGCTCCCTCTGGAGGCTCTAGGGAGAATCCTTTTTGCCTCTCCCAGCTTCCTTGGCTGGTGGCCACATCCCTGCATTCTCTACCTCTGCCTTCACATGGTCTGCTCTTCTCTCTTGTCTCCTCTCAGTGCCTCTCATTCTCATTGGATTGAAGGCTTACTTGGCTAAGTCAGGATGAACTCATCTTGAGATCCTTGATTTAATTATGTCTGCACAAATAATTAAATTATATTCAGTTAAGACCCCCATCACAGGCTCTGAGAGTTAGGGCACATCTTTTGGGGGGCCACAGAGAGAGAATGAGTACAAGAAGTGGGCATGGGAGCCACCAGCCATGGGCTGAGGAACCCCACCCACCGGGGTCCCACGCTGGAGATGGCACATGGAAGGCGGCCAGTCAAGTTTTGCCGAGTCAGAGCCAACACTAACTGTTCACAACTGGCACCTGGGGAATGGCTGCCCTTGTGTCTCTGCTCTCTCTCTAGTCTTCTCTGGCTCCTGCTCTGCCTCCCGGTCAAACCAACACCAACCTTCTTTCCTAGGCCTGGGAGGTGGCTCAGCACAGAGGCAAGGTCCTGTATATGCAAACCATTAATTGAAACACTGCTCACTCAAAACCCAAGTAAGGACTGTAGCCTCGTTAATAGTCATGCATCAACGTCGATTGTCTGATTTTGACATTGCACTATAGTTACAGAAGCTATCACCGTAGGGGAAGCTGGGTGAAGGGTTCCAGGAATCTGGTTACCATTTTTGCAACTTTCTGTGAGTGTGTAACTATTTCAAAATAAAAAGTTGAAAAAAAAACAACACAGAAGCAATAACTTCATATGTGCTTGAAGCACCTCATAAAATAAATAATCCCTATAGGTCCTTCTGTGTTAGATGGTCGAACCCCCTGCCCCCAGCCAGACATAGGGTGAATTCATCCTCCTGGGGTGGCCTGGGACCTCTCATTCCTGAGGGCTGCTGGGAAAGGCCTTACTCTGGCCCAGCCCCATCCTATCCCAGGCCTCCTGGGAGTCTCTCCTGCATAGCCACCTCCCCCTGGAAGGGAATCCTGCCAGGTGCTCCCCAGCCTCCCCAGGCCAGGGCTGGTCTGGTTTGCAGACACATGGCTGGGCAGTCCCTGCACCACCCTGCCCTGTGGCCCGGGCTGAGCCTGGCTGTGGCTGCCACTCGCATGTGGCCCTGCCTCCTGCGGGGCCTCTCCCCTGTCAGGCACCATGGCCTCAGTGACCGCCACCCTGACTCAGATGCTCTGGGCCTCTAGGAGGTGCCCCTCTGGCTCGGGGCCAGCTGGCCCTACCTGCACAGCCTTCTCCTTCTCCTCCTCCTCCCTGGGGCAAGTGCTCAGCGCCTGCTTTCCTGGCCCGGCCGACTCCAGCTTCCACTAGTCTGGGCAAGTTCCCTGGGCAACGATTCTGGTTCTTTCTCTCTGCCCTCCTCCCCCACATGGAGGCTGCAGGTGAGCTCTGCACCACGTGGACTGGTGGTTTGGTGCTCCAGGGATTATAAACCTGGAGTCCGTGGATGGACTTTGGGGACTCTGGCACCTCTTGAAATTGCATACAGATTTATAAACATTTTTCTGGGATGAAATTGATTCTTAGGGCGCTCTGAGACCCACAAACAATTATGTCTTTGAGGAGAAGAAGGTGTATAGCATAATGGTCAGACATTTTGTTTCTGGCATCAGCCTGGGGTCAAATTCTCTTCCTACCGAGTTAGCTCATCTCTCTCTGCCTCAGTTTCCTTCCATGAAAAGAATTAAATGATTGCATCTGGGTGTTATGAGGAGAAATGAGAAAATCATTGAAAGTTCTTGGTACATAGCCAGTAAGTACCCTGTGATTAGAATAGCTGTTATCATTGTGTGCCCTGAGCTTATAATTCTCCCTTCATATGTTGTCTCACAACAACCGTGTGAGACAGGAATTCTCGAGATCATTTGTCCAATGACACACAGATATTAAAGGAGCAGAGCTGGGATTTGAACCTGTAGCCTCTTTCCTTTTGACTCTACTGTGTTGTCATTCATTGCAGAGAGAATAAAAACAGGGGGAAAAGGTGATGGGACTAGTAATGAGTTTATTATTTTAAAACACTTTCATTTATTGTTTCTGGAAAGTCTTCTTTGCTATGCTTTCCAAGATATATGAGAAAGTACTATGCTCACCTATCATGCTAAGCCTGGAGCAAAACCCTGGAATGCCTGGCTTCAGAGGGGAGATTGCATGCTAACCTGAAAGCACTCTGCTTTGCAGATGTTGTCCCTCCCTTTGCCTAAGCTTCTCTTGGCAAGCACCTATCATCCTTTAAATGTCATCTCACATGTCAGTTGCCCTGGGATCCCATCCCTGACCTGGTGTTTGTAATCTTTCAGCACTTTACAGACTTTTCACATGTCAATTATTACACTGCATTGTAAATTCTTTGCTTACCTCCCACTCCTGTCTCTCTAAACTGGTGAGGTCAGTGTCTAAAGGCATCCTTTGGTTCCCTGTGCTTAGCTCAGGGCCTGGCATATACTAAATGTCTGATGAGTTGGGTGTCCTCTTTTCCTTCCTCCTTCCTCAAGCATTTCCTGCCCCTCTGTGGGGTCTAGAGATGAGCAGTCCACGTCCTCAAGGCACTGAAAGCCAGAGACAGGTGACAGCATGGCCGTGTAAGAAGCCTGCCAGCTCTGGGCAGGACTTCCTGTAGAAGAGCAGCCAATGAGGTCTATCCCCTGGGCACCTGTTTGGTTTTAGGTATGAACAAAGGGGCAGGAGTGTGAGAGTTGGGTCACTGACCATGCCCTAGGACACTTTGGGCAACAGATGGAGTGAGCTCAACATTCCAGGACATTCTTGGTGTCCAGAAGGGCCCGAGCCAGGCACTCCAGCATGCAAGCACTGGTCTCCACTGAGACCATTAGATTTATGGGCTTCCTTCTACAAGAGTGTCAGAGAGCTGCCAGGCCAGGTTTTGTCAACTCCCAGCCCTTCCAGCAGGCAGAGAGGTGCCTATCTGGAAGATGGGAAGGTAAGGCCTCCCGAGGTCCCAAAGAAGCTGAGAGTGACCTCAGACAGGAAATCAGGACTCTGTGTTTCCTGTACTCCAACAAACAAACAGCACCTTCCCCAGGGGCTCACAGGAAAAAAGTGGGTGTTTAACTAGGAGATGGGCATTTTGGCCGGGAAGGGCATTTCACACTCAGTGTGAATTGTTTTCTAATGAACTCAAAAGTCTGCTCTTGAGGCTCATGTCCCCGTTGGCACTCATGGCTCTACCTTGACTCCATTACCTAAGCCTGGCTCATCTCAGAAAATGGCACCACGATCGATCCAGATGCCTGGAAACCAGCTCCACCCTTGCTTCTCCCCCATGCACCCACATCCAGTTTGTCACCAAACTCTGTTCACTTTATCTCTCAAACATCTCTTAAATGCATCCACTTCTCTCTGTCCCCACTGCCACCTCTTGACTCCCTCATCATCTTCTCCAGCTAAGCCATTTTTATAGCTCCCATCTGGTTTCTCTCTCCTCAAGCTCATTTCCTCACACTCCCCAACTATTAACTATGCAAAAGCTAGAATAACCTTGAAAAAATGCAAATTTGGTCAAGTTGCTCCTCTGCTTAATAGTCTTTTAATACTTAATGAATGGTATACCTAAGATTTGTGATTTCATTTCATGTAAATATTCCTTAAATGACTGCAGATAAATATCAAACTCTACTTAATAATATGCTTGTTGCAATGTTTGGGATAAAGTGTAGTGATGACTGCCACATGCTATGAGATGCATCAAAGAATGAGTGGAGGGATGGACAGATGGATGGACTGATGGATAACAGGTGACAAAGCAAATATGGCAAAATGTTAATTGTGGAATCTAGGTGTGGGTATATGGGTGTTTACTGGGCAACTCTTTCAACCTTCTCTGTGTTTTGAAATTTTCATAATAAAACATTGGGAAATTTCCTTTAATGACTCACATTGCTGTCACAATTAAATCAAAAGTTTTTATTGCCATTCACAAGACCCTGTGTGATCTCTCTGCCTTCTTCTATGGAATTTTGTATGACTCTCTGTTGTTTCTAATCAAATTTTATTACTCAGCAATGTACTTATGTGAAATATATATGAATATATATAAATAAAATAGTAACAAATAATTAAATACCAACAATTTTGTGTGACTCAAACTAGTAATTATTTGATGACAGTTTACCACTAGGCTCTAAATTCTGTGCTTAGTGCCTGGCAAATGGTAGCTACTCAACATTTTCTTATATTTTGACCATCTAATTCCTTGACACTACATATTTCAGTATGCTGAGAGTTGGGTAAGCACGCAGAATTTCACACCTTTCTCTCTCAAGCCATATCTCTGTTATAAAAGGGAAATAATTTTATCCTTGCAAATCTAGATATTCCAATGAAACTTCTTGCCTTCCCTAATCTCTAATAAGTTGGGTCTACACTCTCATTTTGGTTTGCACAAACCTGTCCAGACTGGGGCACTGATTAACGGGGTTCAGACACTTCTCATGTGTGGCTTCACTTCCCACAACCAAGAGAGGGAGAAAGGCCTTCACTAGATCCTAATAGCTGTTTGACCTCAAGCAAGTTATTGACATCTCTGTTTCCCAGTTTCCCCTTGGATAAATGTCATTAGTCAGGTCCACTTCTTGGAATTGTTGTGAAGATTAAATAAAATAATACATGAGGAGAGCCTGCCTAGTACTTTTTTCACATGTTTTTATTTTCTTATAGCCTTCTTCCATTCACAGTAATCATGAAGAGGCACTATTAGGCAGCTTGAGGCTTAGGGGTCTGGGGAATACACAGGCTGGAGATGTGGCATTGTTTGCAAACCTCATACCCTTAGTACAGATGTTTGGTAGTTTCTGTTACTGGCAGGGAAACCAGTTAAGAAGGGTAGGCACACAGGACACTTGATTTCTAAAAGTGGAAAGGACTCTTGTGTACCTTATCTTCCAAATGGCTTGTCTCTGGCTGAAGGAAATAAAACAACAGAACTCCTTGTAAGATTAGAGTCTCTAAAGTCCCAAAGTAAATCTCATGTGGGTCCACTCAGTAGGGTCTGGATTCTTTCCTAATAGGCTACAAAAGGACCTACATAACCCAACTGTGAACACAGGATCTATCTACAGTTCTTGTTTGATAAATGCTTTTTCAAGGTATGAAGATACAGACAAGGAAATCTTTTGGGTGATACAGGAGGTACATTTATTGGACTAAAATTGGTGTCAATTTCTTCAGAGTATATACTTTACTTGATACAATATTGGACTATCTAAAATTGGAATCTTTTTGTTCTAAACACAAGCTGTCTTATCAATTGATTAGAAAATTATATTCAAACAAAGCAATAACAATACATAGAAACTTCTCAATTTGTCAATGGAAAATAGCAGTCTCATTGGAGGAATATTTAGAACAGAGGTACTTAAACTTGAATGTGCATAAGAAATACCTGGGGAGCTTGTTAACACCTGCCATGCTTGCACCTTACCCATAAAAGAGTTGGATTTTGAAGGTCTGAGGTGTAAATTTTGAATCTCCATGTATATTGACCTCCACTGGTGATTAAGAAGAAAATGACCCAATTTTGTGGGAGGTAGAAAAATGTACTCTCCCCCACCAAGATGTCCATGTACTAATCCTCAGAACCTGTAAATATGGCAAAAGGGAATTAAAGTTGCAGGTGCAATTCAGGTTGTTAATCAGTAGACCTAGAGTTAGGGAAATTACCCTGGATTGTCCAGGTGGACTCAGTCTTGTAGATGAACATTTTAAAGTGGAGAACCTTTCCAAGCTGATGTCAGAGAGAGACAAGTCAATGGAAGAGAAGTCAGAAGTGAGATGTTGCTGCTGGGTTTGAGGATGGAGGAAGAGGGTCATGAGCCTAGGAATGTGGGCAGCCTCTAGAAGCTGAAAAGGACAAAGGGATGAATTCTTCCATAGAAACTCCAAAAAGAAATGCAGCCTGCCAACACCTTAATTTTAGGAAAGAAATACCTGTATCTGTCTTCTAATCTACAGAAATGGAAGTTAGTAAATTTGTGTTGTTTTAAGTCAAGAAGTTTGAGGTTATTTGTTGTAGCAGCAATAGAAAACTAAGACAGTGATCCTTTAGTCTGGTTGCTTTCATCATGTTTTCTTTTCTTTCCTGCCTTTGTCTTGGCTCTGCCTGGTTTTGTCCCCCTCCCCTTTGCTGAGCCCCAGGGAGTATACCACATAATGTGGTTCCTCAGAGAGGATGGGCTAACTTTATTTGGGACAACTTTATGTTTTCTGCATACCTTGTAGGTAGCTTCTCAAAGTGACGTCTGTCTCTCATTCATTGGTTAGTCTCAGCATGTGAAACAATTTACAATCCAAGCACCAGAAAGTGAGGAGCTGGGGGTGAAGGGAGCTATTGGCTAGACTCGGGGCAGCAGAAAAGCCTGGTGTTGATCACAGTCATTCCTCATTGGTTGGGGTCATAAGTGGACCTTATGACCATTAAAGAGTGGATGTTCGACATTATCTAAAAAAAGATAAAGCACTGAGGCACAATGCTTGTCTACTCTTTGATTTTGGTTGGGGCATCTCCTTATTCTTTCTTTGACCTGAAACCTGTACCCATTTCTCAGGTTACACAAGTTCAGACTTGATAAGGCAAAGGACACATAGACAAGATGACTTAGGCATTTATGGTGACAACTGACAAGCCCTGAGCATTTGAAATGGGCCTTGTAAGACACCACACTTAGCCTGTGTCTGTCAACAGGCTTGAGACAAAACCTTCATCTCATTTCAGTTTCACAACCCCTGAGATAAGCACTATCATTCTTCTTTTACAAAGGAGGAAACCAATGCTTAGAGAGGTACAATAACTCACCTTATTATCGTGTACCTGATCAGAGGAGAGGGTGGGATTGGAGTCCAGTGTTTATGATCAGTAAAAGAGGTGGTATTTTTTCTCCCATTCAGGCCTTCCTGTAGACAATAAATACCACTGCTCTTTATGAGATGCATTTCTCTTTTGGCCACTAATCTAATGATGAATAAGTAATGGATTGCTGCTGTATTGCCTTATTCCTAGGCTACACCCAGGTAAGTGTCCTATCTGCCTCAGTAGCAATTAGGTTCAATGAGAGGTTAGCCTGATTAATAATAATAATACTACCACCTGCTATTTAGAGATGGCCATTCTCCAAGGAGTCCAAAGTGCTTTGTAGACATTATCTAATCTGGTCTTGCTGTGTTACTGTAAGTTGCATCTGGACCTGTGGTATCTTTGCTGTTTCATAGAGAGACCTCAGGTTCAGCGAGGGCTAGATCTTGGCATTCATTGTACAGCAAGCTGCCATCCCTACTGGGGATCCACCCATGCTTTGTTCAACCTCATGTAACTTTCCTCTGCAAGTGAATAGGGCAGTCTGCTCCCAAGGATTCTGCTTTCCATGGGCCTTTGGTATTGCTCAGACCTCAGGAGCTTGACAGACTGCAACTGAATTTTACAGGCTTTTCAAATTATTTATCTGAAATCACTTCAGTAGAGGCAACTATATGAGTTTCTCCTGGAACAGCATCATCATCATCACTGTCATTACTATTATCATCTCCATCATCATCATCATCATCATCATCATCATCATCATCATCACCACAAACCCTAATTATTTAATGCTAGATATCTTTCAGGTCCTGTGCTAGGTAGGTACTTTATAGCGACTGCCAGACTTATTCCTCACAACAGCTACTGAAGGGTAGGTGTCATTACTAATTCCATTATACTGAGTAGAAAACTGAGGCTAAGGGAGGATGAACGACTTGTTCTCTCATGACTATTGCCAGTCAGAGACTTTCTTAGATCAACTTGGTAAATTCTAAGTCTTCACCACCCAGCCTAGAGCCGGGTATGTATGAGACACCCAGTAAGTAGATGTTTGTTGAGAGTCACAAAATACCATTTGTTAAGTGCAGACGATTTCTACATTACAGTTTTGAAAACTCATAACAATCCCATGAAGTAAATATTTATAGCCCCATTTAACGGAAAATGAACAAAGTTTGTAAAAATAAATAACTTCCCAAAATTCATACAGTTAACAAGAGTGGTTGAATTGGATTTTAATTCCAGGCCTTTCTGATTCCAAAGTCTCTACATGTAACCCATAAGCTGTGCTAACTTAATTTGAATGAGTGAGGGGTTGGATGGTGAATGGATGGATGATGGGTGGGTTAAAGGGGGAAAGGGTGGGTGGGGCCAGAACTTACCCTCTATTCCTTTGTGTGTCAGTTACTGAACGACTGATGATCAAATATGTGACACAGTCCAAACCCTCCAGGGAATTATGTAAATTGAGGTGGAGATGCTTAATCCACAGGAGATGTACACTCTAGGATGGGATTCTAAGAGCCAAATATGTTCTGGGTCAAGGAATTCAGAAGGTCCAAGTCCTGCTGACTTCATAAATGTCAGTGGGAGATGCAAGCACAGAGAGGAGGCAAGATGGCGGCTGAGTGAACTTCCCGGTTACTAGCTCCTGGGGGGAATCGGCTGGGAGGCGTCGGAGACCCTTTGGGACCGGCTGTTTCGGGATTTTTCCTGGTTCAGAGGTGTCTGGACATCAATTTGGAGGGAAGGCAACAGAGAGGATCCATCTGTGAAATATACACGGAGATCCCAGCTACGTGTGGAGGATTCCCTCCTTGGATAGGCGGAGCCGAGGCAGCTAGCACCGCTCTGAGCCCCGGCGGGCGGCGACCAGGGTAGCCTAGCTGGGCCGCGGTGGGCAGCGGGCGGGGGATCCGAGCCGCGCCAGGGTGGGCGGCAGGTGGGAGAGCCGAGCCGTGCTGTGCAGCGGCTGGCGGCAGGCAGCGGGCGGGGGAACCGAGCCCAGCCGAGCCTAGCCGCGCCGCGGCGGGCGGCGGGCAGGAGAGCTGAGCCGCGCTGCGCCGTGGCGGCGGGCGGCGGGCGGTGGGCGGGAAGCCGAGTCCGGCCGAGCCCAGCTGAGCCGCGGTGGGCGGGGGCGCCAAGCCCAGCTGAGCTCTGTCGAGCCTAGCCGCGCCGCGGCGGGCGGCGAGCGGGAGAGCCGAGTCGCGCTGCGTTGCGGCGGGTGGCGGGCGGGGAAGACGGGCCCAGCCGGGCCCAGCCGGGCCCAGCCGAGCCCAGCCGAGCTGCGGCAGGCGAGGGAGCCGAGCCCAGACGAGCTCGGCCAAGCCCGGCCGAGCCGCGGCGGGTGGTGGGCGGGGGACCGGAGCCGGGCTGAGCCCAGCCGAGCCTGGCGGCGGGGTTTCTGTTCTTTGTTTTTTTTTTATTTTTTATTTTTTATTTTTTGTTGTTGTTGTTGTTGTTGTTCTTTTTTTTTTTTTAATCCTCTCTTTCTTGTCCCCAATATTCTTCTTATACTATTTTACCTTAACAATACAATAGGTCCTACAGGAAATACCTCACATTTGCTGGGTTTCCTCACCCTCCACTGCCTCATTTCTCTGTGAATAGATTTAGCCTATCTACACTATCCCCTTTCCCCTACAACTTGATATCCTCCACCATCTGCTATCTCTCCTATATTCCATCTCCCTTTCTTTGATCCACAAAGTGTCTAACTCTTAATTTCTAATACCTTTGTTTAGTTTTCCATCTGGTATTCGTCCCTGAAACTATTACCTTTCTTTTCTCTTTCCCTCTCTCACGAAAACAATAGCCTCTTAGTACGTACCACATTCCTCCCATATTCAGTCGTCTACCTCATTATAGGTACTTTCCTACTACTATAACTCTACACAATTTACATGATCTAACCTCCATCCTCCCAGAACTCATATTGTTGCTTTGTTAACATATATCACCAATACTACTTCACACTTTTTCCTTCCTTACACAATTGCCTTTCCCCAGCACTAATACTTTCTTTTAAAGTGAGCTTAACTAGCAATAAGAAATTGGAATAAGAAGAACAAAGTGACAAAGAGAAGATATAACACTTACTCAAAAACAACAGCTAATTAATCTCCAAGACTAGACAAAGAAGCTAAGGAACTGATTAAACCCATCAAGAAAAAATGTTGACAAGACAGCAACAAAAATCTACAAACCAAACCAGTAATCAGGAAAACATGGCTGAATCCAATCAACAAACTGAAAATCAGGAAGGGGGGCAGGACTTCGCACAAGCAATGAAAGATCTCAGAACATTTATCACCGACAAATTTGATGAAGTAATGAAAGAGGTTAACAGCGTGAAGACAACACTTGGAGGGGAAATTGCAGACATGCGCAAAAAAATAACAGATATGATGGAAATGAACACCACAATTCAAGAAATCAAAAATACACTTGCAGCAAATATCAGCAGACTAGAAGAGGCAGAGCAGAGAATTAGTGATGTGGAAGACAGTGCATTGGAAATCAAACAGATAGTAGAAGTGGTCAATAAAAAGGTAGAAAAAATCCAGATAGGACTTAGGGACCTGAATGATAACGCAAAACGCTCAAACATATGTATTATAGGCATTCCAGAAGGAGAAGAGAAGGGAAAGGGGTCAGAAGGAGTGTTGCAGGAAATAATGAATGAAAACTTCCCAAATCTACTGAAAGAGACAGATGTACATATCCAAGAAGCACAGCGCACTCCACTGGTCATAAACCCCAACAGGCCCACCCCAAGACATATACTTGTCAAATTATCCAATGCTCAAGACAAAGAAAAAATTCTAAAAGCAGCAAGAGAAAAGAAAACCATCACATACAAGGGAAACTCCATAAGATTAAGTGCTGATCTCTCATCCGAAATGATGGAGGCAAGAAGGCAGTGGTATGATATAGTAAAGGTACTAAAGGAAAAAAATTTCCAACCAAGAATACTCTATCCAGCTAAACTAGCATTCAAAAATGATGGAGAGTTCAAAATATTCACAGATAAACAGAAACTGAAAGAGTATATCATCAAGAAACCTCCCCTTCAAGAAATTCTTAAGGGAATTCTGCAGGAAGAAAGGAAAAAACAGGACAGTCAGAGATGGAGGAGAGTGTAAAAGCAACAAGAAAGACAAAAATAGAAGGGGAAAATAAAATAATACAAACAAAATATAACAAACACAAATCCAACCAAAATATGGCTACCATAAATAACTCTCTAAACGTAATAACACTGAATGTCAACGGATTAAACTCACCTATCAAAAGATTCAGACTGGGACACTGGATAAGGAAATACGACCCATCTATATGCTGCCTACAAGAGACACATCTTAGACCCAGAGACTCATGGAGGTTGAAAGTGAATGGCTGGAAAACAATCATACAAGCAAACAACAACCAAAAAAAGGCAGGAGTAGCTATATTAATATCAGACAAAATATACTTTAAATGCGAAACAATTGTGAGAGACAAAGAAGGATACTATATTTTAGTGAAAGGGACAATTTGTCAAGAAGATCGAACAATCATAAATATTTATGCTCCTAACAAGGGCGCCTCTAAATATGTGAGGCAAACGCTGGAAAAACGAAGTGAAAGAATAGATGCATCTACAATTATAGTGGGGGATTTTAATACACCACTATCAACTCTGGACAGAACATCTCAAAAGAGAATCACTAAAGAAACAAAACATTTGAACAGTATATTAGAAGAGCTGGATCTAATAGACATATATAGATCATTACACCCAAATACAGCAGGATATACATTTTTCTCAAGCACACATGGAACATTCTCCAAGATTGACCATATGCTAGGCCACAAAGAAAGGCTTAATGAATTCAGAAAGATCGAAATCATACAAAACAATATCTCTGACCACAGTGGAGTCAAGCTGGAAATTTGCAAGGGTCAGAGACCCAGACTTCACATGACAATTTGGAAATTAAACAACACACTCTTAGAAAAACAGTGGGTCAAAGAGGAAATCTCAAAAGAAATCAATGACTACCTTGAAACAAATGATAATGATAACACAACATACCAAAATTTATGGGATGCAGCAAAAGCGGTACTGAGAGGGAAATTTATAGCCATAAATTCATATATCAAAAAAGAAGAAAGAGCAAAAATTGGAGAACTAACTGCACTTTTGACAGAATTAGAAAAACAACAACAAAGTAACCCAACAGGAAGAAGAAGGAAGGAAATAACAAAGATAAGAGCAGAACTAAATGAAATAGAAAATAAGAAAGTACTTGAAAAAATAAACAAGACCAAGAGCTGGTTTTTTGAGAAGATCAACAAAATTGACAAACCTTTAGTGAGACTAACAAAGAAAAAAAGAGAAAAGATGAAATACACAAAATAAGAAATGAGAAAGGTGATATCACCACTGACCCCACAGAAATAAAGACTATCATAAGAGGATACTTTGAAAAACTATATTCCAACAAAAATGACAATTTAGAGGAAATGGACAAATTCCTAGAAATACATAAGCAGCCCATACTGACGAAAGAAGAAATTAATGATCTTAACAAACCAATCACAAGCAAAGAGATAGAATCAGTCATTAAAAATCTCCCAACTAAGAAGAGCCCAGGGCCAGACGGCTTCACAGGTGAATTCTACAAAACATTCCGGAAAGAACTAACACCAATCCTGTTGAAACTATTCCAAAAAATCGAAATAGAAGGAACACTGCCTAATTCCTTCTATGATGCCAACATTACCCTAGTACCAAAGCCAAACAAAGACACCACAAGAAAGGAAAATTACAGACCAATTTCTCTAATGAACCTAGACGCAAAAATAATTAACAAAATACTTGCTAATCGTATTCAACAACACATTAAACGAATTATACACCATGACCAAGTGGGATTTATTCCAGGTATGCAAGGATGGTTCAACATAAGAAAATCAATCAATGTAATACACCATATAAACAGATTGAGAGAAAAACCCACATGATTATATCTATAGATGCAGAAAAGGCATTTGACAAAATACAGCACCCCTTCCTGATAAAAACACTCCAAAAGATCGGAATACAAGGAAACTTTTTGAACAGGATAAAGAGTATATATGAAAAACCTAAAGCCAACATTGTTTACAATGGCGAAATCCTGAAATCCTTCCCTCTAAACTCAGGAACAAGACAAGGATGCCCATTGTCTCCACTCCTATTTAACATTGTCTTGGAAGTACTTGCTCGAGTACTGAGACAAGAACCAGATATAAAAGGCATTCAAATTGTAAGGGAAGAAGTCAAAATTTCATTATTTGCAGACGACATGATCCTATATATAGAAAACCCTGAGAGATCTACAATAAAGCTCCTAGAACTCATAAATGAGTTTAGCAAAATCGCAGGTTATAAGATCAATGCGCAAAAATCAGTAGCATTTCTGTACACCAATAATGAGCAAGATCAGGAGGAAATCAAGAAACAAATACCATTCACAATAGTAAATAAAAAAATCAAATACTTAGGAATAAACTTAACTAAAGAGGTAAAAAACTTATACATTGAGAACTATACAAGATTGTTCAAGGAAATCAAAGAAGACCTAAATAAATGGAAGAATATTCCCTGTTCATGGATAGGAAGACTGAATATTATTAAGATGTCTATCCTACCAAAACTGATCTACACATTCAATGCAATCCCAATAAAAATCAACACAGCCTTCTTTAAGGAACTAGAAAAACTAACTATGAAATTTATTTGGAATAAAAAGAGGCCCCGAATAGCCAAAGACATATTGAAAAAGAAAAACGAAATAGGAGGAATCACACTTCCTGACTTCAAAACATACTACAAAGCTACAGTAGTGAAAACAGCATGGTACTGGCATAAGGAGAGACACACAGACCAATGGAATCGAATTGAAAATTCAGATATAGAACCTCATGTATATAGCCGTATAATATTCAATAAAGCCACCAAACCCTCTCAACTGGGAGAGAATGGCCTATTCAACAAATGGTGCCTGGAGAACTGGATAGCCATATGTAGAAGAATGAAAGAGGATTACCATCTCACACCTTATACAAAGATCAACTCAAGATGGATCAAAGACCTAAATATAAGAGCCAAGACCATAAAGACCTTAGAAAGCAGTGTAGGGAAACATCTACAGGACCTTGTAATAGGAAATGGCTTCATGAATATCACACCAAAAGCACGAGCAGCAAAAGAACAAATAGATAAATGGGACTACCTCAAAATTAAAGCCTTCTGCACCTCAAAGGAGTTTGTCAAGAAAGTAAAACGGGAACCCACACAATGGGAGAAAATATTTGGCAACCATATATCTGATAAGAGACTTATAACTTGCATATATAAAGAACTCATATATCTCGAAAACAAAAAGATAAACAACCCATTTAAAAAATGGGAAAAAGATTTAAACAGACACTTCTCCAAAGAAGAAATACAAATGGCTAAAAAGCACATGAAAAAATGCTCCAAATCTCTAGCTATCAGGGAAATGCAAATCAAAACTACAATGAGATACCATCTTACTCCCATAAGATTGGCAGCCATGAAAAAAACAGTAGAATACAAATGCTGGAGAGGATGTGAAGAAAGGGGAACACTCATCCATTGCTGGTGGGAATGCAGAAGGATCCAACCATTCTGGAGGACAGTTTGGCAGTTTCTCAAAAAATTATCCATAGATTTGCCATATGACCCAGCAATACCACTGCTGGGTATATACTCATCAGATCTGAAAACAAGGACACAAACCGATATATGTACACCAATGTTCATAGCAGCATTGTTCACCATCGCCAAAAGTTGGAATCAATCCAAATGTCCATCAACAGATGAGTGGATCAATAAAATGTGGTGTATACACACAATGGAATACTACTCAGCTGTAAGAACCAATACACTACAATCGCACGTGATAACATGGATGAACCTTGAGAATCTTATGTTGAGTGAAGCAACCCAGGCATTGAAGGACAAATACTATATGACCTCAATGATATGAAATAAGTTAACTGCCTCAGAGAGCTAGAGTCTGGAAAAGTGGCTTACTGGAAATCGGGGGGTGGAGGAAGGATGTGAGTTAATGTCTGCAGGGGTGGAATCTGTGATGAGCTGGAGGTAAGTATGAGCACAAAGAAGGGACAAAATGGGGGCAAGGGGTTACCTTCCGGTGGGGTTTTCTGGGTTTGAGGGGGGCTGGGGATGGGAAGAGGGGTAATATGGTCCAAGAAATAGGTGGGAGGGAGGGGCAACCTACAAACATGGGAGAGTGTCAGAAGTTCGTTGAGAACTAAATGTTGAGTAAAATGTATCAAAGTATAAGTAGGAGGGTTACCTGGTTAGGACGCTCAGGGGGTATGGTCTGATGCGGGACAGACTCCGGAGGGAATAGCTGAAGGCTCATTTTGCCAAGGTGGGTTCTACCATTGGGTGGGGTGGACCCATATCCTGGGGAAGACTAATGCCATTGAATAGAGAGAACTGTATCTCTCGTGAGAAAGGACGGCTCCCAGGGCATTAGATTGGCAGGCGATGTGGGCCCTAAGGGGAGGGGAAAATGGATGTGCAATGGATGGAACAAAGGTAAATAAGGGGGCAAAAGAGGAGTTATGTGAGAGTACACGAGGATGAATATAAAACAGCTAATATTACACCAAAAACATATAGGGGACGACAGACTAATAATGAAAACCATAAGACAAAACATAGGATAACTAAAAAATTTAGAAAACTGTACAACCTAAAGTATGGACCACATAGTAAGCACAAATGTTACCTTGTTTGAAAACTATAGTTTCAGAATCTGTACATCAGTTTCAGGAAATATGATATGAATAAGTTAAAAGATTATTGCTGTGGAAGGGAAAAGGTTTTATGGTGGATCTGGGGAAATACTGTATATTGTATATATGAATTTTGGTGATCTAAGACTTCTGAAGCTGACATTATGTTGGGATTCACTTTACGGGAAGTTTTGGATCACAGAGTGGTTCAACAATGGCAGCGGAGGAATACTGATATGGGATGTTATTGACAAGATATATATGGTTGACAGGGAGTTATACAGGGCATATGCCCAGGGTATATGGTAATGTCTATATATACTCATAGTGGAAACAATTAAAAACAACAGCTGGGGGGGTACTGGGCTCCTGGCCGGGGGGTCACTGTTGTGGGCCCTGGGAGAGCAGCGGCAATCCTCCAGGTGCAACGGCAAGAACCAGGAAGGAAGGAGGGCCCAACAGTGGGCTCTTGATACTAATGGCTACACTTTTGAGCCTGTGCACCTGCAATAAGAACAAGGCCTAGAGTAGCATTGTGCCTGGGGGTTTCCTCCTGACAGCCTTCATGTTACTCAAATGTGGCCACGCTCACAGCCAAACTCAGCGTGTAGATGTGATGCATTCCCCCCAGCGTGGGACACGACACCCGGGGATGAGCCTCCCTGGCACCGAGGGATCACTACCACATACCAGCTGAAGAAGCAACTAGAAAATGACCTTGAATTAAAGATTCAATGCGGAACAGCAGAATATACCTGTCTACATATAATAACATGACTTCGGGAAGCGGTTTGACCTAATGTAAGGGGGAAATGGAAAGGAGAAATGAGATTATAAGGCTGTGAGTCTCTAAAAAAGAGTCTGGAGGTTGTCAGAAGGAATAGCCCTATGTACAACTGAACAGAGTCTAAGAGACAGATAAGGTAGATACAACCCCAGGTATTGGTTCTTTTGAGGGATAAAGAGACCCACGGGTTCTATGGTCATGGCAGAAGGGGTTCACTGCCATGACAGATGGCCCTTCTTTGGAGCTGGTGTTTCTGCGTGATGGAATTGGACTCAGAGGGGATCTCTTTTCACAAGACTTGCATGCTACTTTATTGGAATTGTAGTTGGTGCTGGGTTTAAGATATATGTAGGGGATTTGAATCTCTGGACTGATAATATGACACCCAGGCCCAGAGCCTCAACAGACTTCAGCTCCTACACTTTGACTTATTGGACTTACTCCACTCAGCTAACATGGAGTTGAAGAAGGTCAACCACCACAACATGGAGCCTAGAGTGTCTACAACTAGAAGCGGGAAGAGTGCATCCAGTACCCATGTGGAATCTAAGCCCTCACTTGACATAGGTGTGCAATGGACACAACCAATCCAATGTCCACAGAGAAAATGTGGAATGGGTGTGGGAACGGTAGCCATGGGGGCTGCTGGGTGTGGGGAACGGGAGGAAGAGATGAGATGTGGAGGCGTTTTCGGGATGTGGAGTTGTCCTGGATAGTGCTTCACGGACAATTACGGGACTCTGTAGATCCCCCCAGGGCCCACTGGATGGAACGTGAGAGAGTCTGGCTATGATGTGGACCATTGACTATGGGGTGCAGTGATGCCCAGAGATGAACTTACCAGGTGCAATGGATGTGTCATGATGATGGGAGAGAGTGTTGCTGTGGGGGGAGTGGGGGGCGGGGGCGGTGGGGTTGAATGGGACCTCATATATTTTTTTTAATGTAATTTAAAAAATAAATAAATAAATAATTTAATTAAAAAAATGCAAAAAAAAAATAAATGTCAGTGGGAGAACTAGACCTATGGATGGAGAGAATTCATGATTACATCAGCTTGAAGAAAAGTAGAGTGAAGAGGGTCTTTCTTCATTGTAAAATATCTCAACAGCTTTGTAGTATGGAAATTGGAAATGTTCTTTCTGGAGTAGAAGACCCTAAAGAAAGGGTTAATACAGGGCTGCTGAGCTTAGACCATACGGAGTAAGATGGAGGACTCCATCTTGGTGAAGTCAGGACAAAGTTACCTTACATCTCTTAGCCTGTTTCTTTTAATACTTGACTCAGTATTACAGTTAGCAATAAGAAAAGTAATATATGTAACTTTCTTAGCACAGAATTTGATGGTTCTGGCCTCTGAGTTTTTTTCCACTTGCCTTCATAGATGCAGAAAAACCCCGGAATGTTCAGGTATCTAAAGGATCATATAGTCCACCAAATGTTTCCTCCTTGCCAGTAGAGGATCACACAGGAAGGGACAGTCACATTTCAGCAGAAGGAGGAGTTAACTAGCAAGAGGAAGAGCTTCCTATTCTCCTAGGTGGTGGAATCTGAGTCAGCTCTGGGGGGACACTGTGGGATGCCCATGTGCCACGCCTGGACCGATAATCATGTGATCAGCTAAGAAGCAGAGCTCTCACCAGGTAGCTCAATAGAGGAATGGGACACAGGGAAGGGCATGGGATGTAAAGATGTTAGAAAAGTTAAAAAAAAGAAAAAGAAAAAAGGCTTAATGAGGAATCCCAGAGACTGGCAACTGCAGGGAGCCCTGCAATTCCTAGAGTTGGGGAAACAAAGCAGGAAGCTAAGAGACCTGGATCCAGGGTCCCCCTGAAGCAACAGGAGCTGTGGAGGAGGTCCGGTCACTGGTCTGAAGGAGGGAGAGGGGGAGAAATACTCTGGCTTCTTCCTGCTTCCTGCTCTCCAATCTCCCATCTGTGCCTCCATTGGCCAATCAGAACTAATCAGATGCCAGTTTTCAAGGGATTTGCAATGTGCATCATCAGTCCCATGTGATATAGAGCTGAGTAGAGGAAGGGTGGGGAATGGATGAGAGCAAAGTGGCAAATGATTGACACTCCAGTTGTCCAGGAACACTTATTTATTTCTCAACTTAGAGTCAGATATCTGAACTAGATGGATTCTGAGATTCCATTCGCCACTACAGAAATTAGCGACTCTGAAAGGAGAGCCTATTTTATTAGGATTTAATCACAATTCAAGGGTAAGAAGCATGCCCCCATTGTGATGACATGAATGTCTGTTCATGGCCAGGACCCACCTTCCTTTGGGAAGCAGGTCACCAGGGACTAGCCTACCTGCAGGCAGAGGCCACAGGATTTATGCTGCTCCTATATCATTTCTACCATTCAGTGACACAGTGATTGAAATTCCAAAATGGATGAAAAATTCCTTGGGATTAAAATGACAAGTTTGAAAATGCCTTTGACAGGATAAATAAATACACAAGAAAGTGCATAAATAAAATTTTGCCTCCATGCTATAGAAATTTCTCTTGCAGTTGCCTAGAAAATGTGGATTTGTACCAGTGTCTTCAGTATTTTTGCCACTCTCATCTTGTTGATGGCAAGGAAAACAGGTCAGAGAGAGCCTGGTACAAACCCAAAACTATGCCCCTCTCTGCCCAGGTGGGTCAAAGAGGCCAGGAGTCAGAGTACAGCTGCTTATTAAGAATTTTATTAGTTTATGCCATTTTTTTCCTGTGAAGCGAAGTTGCTAAATTTCTTCCCCTGCTTCCTTGACTACCTTGCCTACCTTTTCTTCCTTATTACTTAAAAAAGAATACAGAAAATGAACTAAGGCTCAGAAAATTTAATGACTTTCCAAAGTACTTCTGATTCCCAAATTTCTATACTTAACCCATGAGCTGTGCTGCCCTCATTTGATCACCGAGGGGTTGGAGAGATGGATGGATAGATGGATGGATGGATGAATGCATGAAAAGGGAGATGGGGAGATCATCTATTGCTACATGCAAACTATCACAAACTTAGGGTCTTAAAACATAGTAATTTATTTTGCTCATGTCCCTGCCATTAGGGCAGGACTTGGTGGGTCAGTGACTCTTTGCTCCATGCTGAGTTGGTTGGGGCAGCTGGACTGGGGCTGGAGGATTCACTTCCAAGATGGTTTACCCACATGGTTGACCTGTTAGTGCTGGGAGCTTCCTTGGGGCTTCCTTCCTAACAGCTGAAGGACTCAGCGTCTCTTCAAGAAGGCCTGTTCAAGGGGTTGCTTGGACTTCCTGAGAACAGAATGGTAAGATTCCAAGGGTGTTCTAAAAGGTCTGAGTGGGAGCTAAAGGGCTTTTTATGTCATCACAGAAGGCCCTATCAGTGTTTCTGCATTGTTTAGTTGGTAGAATAGGTCAATGAAGCCAACCCAATTCAAGAGGTGGGGAATTAGAATCTATCATTTAATTGGAAAGAATAGCAAAGAATTTGCAGCACTATTTAATCTACCACCCCCACCTCATGGTTGATGGGCTCGCCACAGTGACAGAGCTGTGCTAGATACTAGGGCCCTATAACAATAGAAATGGAGAGTGTGGGCTATTATGTGGACCATTGACCATCAGGTGCAGCGGTGCTCAGAGATATATTCACCAAATGCAATGAATGTCTCATGATGATGGGGGAGGTTGTTGTTATGGGGGGAGGAGTTTGGTGAAGGGGGTGGGGGGTATATGGGGACCTCATATTTTTTGAATGTAACATTAAAAAAATAAATAAAGACAAAAAAAAAAAAAAAAGAAGAAATGGAGCATTAAGTTCCTAGGACTTGCAGCAGAATTCTGGCTGGACTGGGTAGATGGGTGATGCATTTATCAATCAAGGAAGGTGAATCGACGTCAAGCTGATCCATGTTTGACTCTTAAGACTATCATATTTTAAGTGACTTTAGGCATGCTGCTTGGCTTAGATTGATCTCATTTTCCTCAATTGCAAAATGGAAATAATCATATATAACTTTATTGTTTTGTGAATGTTAATGGTGATATAAAAAAAAAGGGGGGGGGAGGGATAAGAACAGTGCCTGGAAATATAGTACACTTTCAATAAATGGAAACTATATGTTCTTTTGAGCAGTTAAATGCATTCTTCAGGAATCCTTCTATATCTACTAGATTAGAATTCACCATTTACTTTTGCAACAGATTTTTTATTATTACAAGGAGCAATGCATGCTCTTTGACTATTTTGAAAATATAGATAAGCAAAATAAAAAGAAAAATAAAAATATCTAATAATGCAACCCAGAATGAACACATTGGGGCTATGTATGTACAGCATACATTGTGGCTATTGCCACAAAAATGCTGCCTGCTGAAATATCATGACCTCAGACAACAATTGTTTATTCTCCTAGATGTAAGGGACAACTGAGAGTCAGCTGAACTAGATTGGATTTAGCTGGGGTGGCCTGGCTCTGCCTCATGTAGCTGTGTGTCTCTCTTCCTCCCCCCGGGAATGGGAGGCCAGCCCAGTATGTTGTCATGGAGATAGGCAGAGATGCAAGAGAACAGTGAAAATGTGCAGAGGTTCTTACAGGCCAGGCTTGACTGGCACATCAACATTTTCATCTCATTCTATTGGTCAAAATGAGTCACGTGGCTGAATCCAAAGTCTAGGGGAGAAGCATGTAGATTTAGAGAAGAGGAAAGAATTGGGGCCAATAACAGTCTACCATAACATATAATTTTGTTTTATGAAAATTGGCTGACATTACACATCCTTTCTTTATTACTAAAATAATAGTAAATCACCTACTATTGCCAAAAAAAAAAGTCCTCATGTAATAAAATAATTTTCTGCACTAGCACTTTTAAGGACTGCATGTTTATTCCTTTGCATGAATATTCCACAATTTGTTCTCTTAGTCCTCTATAATGGACCATTTATGTTGTTGCCAGATTTCCAGCATTATTATAATTGTAGCTCTGAATTTATGTGCATCCATGTTCATACTTCTGTAACCCAGAAGTAGAATTGCTGGGTCATAGTTACATGCAAAAATATAAAGTTCTTGTACACATTGCTAATTTGCCCACCAGAAAATACCAATTTATATGGTTCTCAATTAGAGGACATTAACTATAACTTTCCTGGACTTCCATCTACTTAGAGTATAATCATTTGTATCCATGAATAATTATAAAGCAACTTTAATTTTGCTGTGATACTATAAGGAACGCCTGCATGTCTATTACACAGATTCACCAATTGCTTCTATTTTGCGTTTTGTCCATTTGCTATACATGCATGTATTTGTGTAAGCACTCTACATGCATGTCTCTCCCTCTTTCTACACATACGTTTGTCTCTCCCTGTGTACCTCCCTCCCTCCACTTCCCCTCTCGTGTATTTTTCCACAAATCAATTAAGAATGAATGTGAAGTTGCAGTGCTCCTTTACTAAAAATTCATTGCGTATATTATAAAACAAGGAAAGCTTCTTATATAACCGCAGCACAATTATCAAAATCAAGAAATGTAACATTGAAACAATGCTATCTGATCCACAGTCCATGTCCACATTTCATCAATTGTCTAATTAATGTCCTTTAGAGCTATTTGATTTTTTTCCCAGTTCAGGATCCAATTCTGTATCATATATTGCATTTAGTTATGTCTCTTAGCCTTTTTTAATCCAGAACAATTCTGAAGCACTTCCTTGTGTTTTTTGACCTTGATATTTATAAAGAGCACAAAATAGTTATTTTGTCGAATGTCTCAAGTTAGTTTGCTTGGCATTACTTCATGACTAGATTCTGTTTGTGCATTTTTGGCAGGAAAACCAAAGAAGTGATGTGTTCTCACTGCATCATATTAGGAGACAAATGACATTTGTTGTCTATTTTTAGTGTTATTTACTTTGATCTTTTAGTTTAGGGAATGTCTGCCAGGTTTCTCCATCAAAAAGTTACCAAGCTGGAGTTGGTAGGTGTATGTCCAAGAAACTTGAACCTTTGGGCTGTCCATATGCTGAGCCTCAGTGGAGTTGCAACACCTACTCTCCAGTTCATTAGACTCACCGAGGACAACTAACAAGGAGGTGATGATGCACAACCTCCATACCAAGGAACCAAGAGAGCCCACAACTGCAAGCAAGAGAGTCCCATCCTTCAGCTATATGGAACTGAAGCTCCCTCTCAGTTAGAAGTGGAGTGAGCATCACCATCGCAGAATCCTCAGGACTGGGGAATGAACTACATACTAGAGTGGACTTACTGGTATTCTACTATAGACTTATTGTGATTCTAGCAATGGAAAAACTTCTGTTGTTGTGGAGGCAGTGGCCACTGGGGGTTCTGAGATCAGGGAAAGAGAAAACAGGTATAAAATAGGAGCATTTTCGGGTCTTGGGAATTTTCCTGAATGACTTTGCAACAACAGAATCAAGTCATTATATATCTTGCCATAACCTACAGAATTGTGTGGGAAAGAGTGTAAACTATAATGTAAACTATAATCCATGCTTAGTGGGAATGCTCCAAAATATATTCATCATTTGCAATAAATGTACCACACTAGTGAAGGATGTTGTTTATGGGGGTAAATGTGGGTGGTGTGGGGAGCAGGGCATATGGGAATCCCCTCTATTTTTTTATGTAATATTTATATAATCTAAATATCTTAAAAATCTTTTTTAAAAAGTTACTAATCTTTCCTTTGTACTCCCTTTATCAGTAAATGCATTGATGAGTGACTACATATTTGTATATTCTCAAACTTTTTACCTCTAGTTTTAGCATCCTTTGATGATTTTCTATTATTCCTTACCTATCTTATCAGTTGACAGTATTCTGTAAGGAGGAACTTTTCCTTCTTTCCTATTTATCTACCCATGCATTTATTCATTTATTCATTTACATTAGTATAGATATGTAGTCATTATATTTATTGAGTTATAATTCAATTTTGAAGCTCAAATCTTCCCAGATTTGACTAGTGGGAGCCCTTCAATCTGGCTTCTGTGATTGTTTTACATGTCCTTATCATTTTAAGCATGTTTCCTTTCTCTCTCTCTTTCTTCCCTTCCTCTCTTAGCTTTTTTCTTTTTTTCTCATCTCAGGTAGGGAGAATTAAGTAATCATGATCCTTAGTTTGGACATACTGTCTCTCTTGGTTCATGCATGGCCTGCTTTTATTCAGTTGTTTTGTATTATTTTAGTTAGTCATTTTTAAATTATGCAATAGACATGTGTGAACCACCTCCCCAAAGTAAAGCAAGGATGTTGACAATAAGTTACATATATGTATCCCCATACCTCTTCTCATCTGAGGTCCCCATCACCTGAATCCCTTGTCATATAATTTCATTAAATAAAACTGGGGTTGCATTACTAAAAAGGTAGGTATTGTAACTTTTTGTAGTTTGTAATTTCATAAAAAGGATTTGTGATCTTTTAAACTTTTTATTGATTTACAATATATAGGGATAAAGAGGACACAATTTTCAGTGGATAGTTCAATGAATTTTACATATGTAAACTTCCACGTAACTTCTGCCAATATCAATATATAGAACTTTTCCAGTGACCTAAAGGATCTGTATGTTATTTTTTGGTATTTAATCTTTTCACTTAATGTCATTTTGCTAAAATTTATCCGTATTGTTGCATGTCCCATCATTGTGGTTCATTCATTTTCCCTGAATGATATTCCATTGTGTATGTATACAATTTTACTCACCTGCTCTCATTGATGGATGCTTAAGTTGTTTCCAGGATTTGGTTATCATGAACAGTGTATCTATAAATGTTCTTGACATGTGTAATTATATCCAGGAGTGGAATTAATGTTCTTAGAATATATTCTGTTCAATATTAAAAGATAATACTCAACCATTTTTTTTTCTATCTAGTAATGCCACATTACACACCATCTGCAGTGTGTGAGATCCTGTGGATGTAAATTGAATTTGACAATGGAATGTGTAAAAACCTTTAGCTCGTAATTGTCTTGATTTACATTTTTCTGATCACTAATTCTGTTTAATATCTTGCCAATGTTCTCTTGGCCATTCTTGCTTCTTCTGAAAAATGCCTGTTTGTGTCTTATGCCCATTTTTATTGGGTTATTAATGATTTTCTTTTTGACTTGTAGGATAACTTTGGATTTTTCATAAACCAAATTCTTTTAATCTTTCCCTTTATGCTTTTGTCAAGTGTTTCCAATTGCTTAGCCATGCTCTCCCTACCCTGCAATTATTTAAATATTCATCTATTATTTTTTCTTCCAGTGCCTTCCTGGTTTTCTCCCTGCCATTTCCATCACTAGCAGGTCCTGCCTAAGCCACATTCTTGACCTGAAGGTTTGCAGCCTTGAACGTGGGACTTTTCACAGCATAGTCAGGTACCCAGACCTCTCTGGGTCTCCACCCTGTCCCCTTTCAGGCTCCACCCAGGCTTGGCTGTGGCCCTTCCCAGGGAACTGCCTGGAGCTACCAGGTCTATTTCCAGCAGATATGAATCACTTTCCTTTCCAAGAAACCAAGGAGTGTAACACGTACTGGACAGTCTGGAAGATTCAGCTAAGCTTCTTTTACAAATAACGATACTGAGTTTCTGAGAGGTGATGTAATTTGTCCAAGATTTCACAGTCAGAATTATGAGAAAAGTGTGAAGATACAAAATACTTCCTTTGGACAAATGGATCCAACTTTGAAAACTGCAATGGGTTTCACGAAAAGGTATTTAATTCTTCCCTTGCTTCTGAGCCCTTCTCTTACCTCTGAGAATAAGATGAAAGGAAGTCCCCATAGCAGGTCAACTGGTCTCCCTGGTGTCATTCCAATCCCTTCTACTCTATTCTCCACACAGCACTAGGAAGAAAAGTTTTATTGAAGCCCACTCATGTCTCTGCTGCTTCATATTGTTACCCTTGTAATTACATTAAAATCTCAATTCTTTATCATGCCCTACATGATTGGTTCCTGCCTATCTCTTCAGCTTCATCTGCTGAACTTATTCTTGCTCAGCCCCTCCAGCCACACAGATCTTCTTTATGTTCTTGGAATGTGCTGAATTCGTTTCCACATTGAGATCTTTGCACTGGCTCTTTCCTTAACTGAGAAAGCTCCTTTCTTGGTCCTTTGCATGACCAACTCCTTCTCATCGTTTAGTTCATGTCTTAGCTTAAATGACTAAGAGAAATCTCCCCTGTCCCTCCTAAATGCACATGTCCCTCCCTCTTTACAATGTCTCACAGTCCTTTATAAGAAGCTCTAGTAAGGAATGAAACAATATGTAATTATGTTGTTTATTGTTTCTTATTGTTTCTACCTGTCCCATTCCTTCAAAGGATTCTATACTCCAAAATTTCTCTTGTTCATTTGCATCCTCAGGAGCTGAGACTATTCCTGGAACATTAGTTAATAAATATTTGTTGAATCAATGAGTGAATCCAGTGACTACTCAATAATTAGTGGTTTCCATCACCTCTCCTGTAAGCAGAAGTTGCCATACACACATACTGATACATGTAACCTGAAGGAATTTGAATAGGACAATAGAAATAACAGCTCAGTGGTTATATCTAGCGTGTATCAGAAAAACTGACTAAACCAGTTGAGCTAGGATCTGTTTACTGTTTTTGTTTGTTTGTTTGTTTGTTTGTTTTTAATTCCACGAGGTCCTAGGTCATTGATGCTTCTTTGGGCCTGGATATTCATGGAGAAAGGGGGTTTATATGATGAAATATGATGGTATATTAAAATAATGAGTACATTATTTGAATAGATCCCTATCCAAAAGATACCAAATAGGCTTTAACAGCAAAATGATTCTTGAATAGATTCCAATACATTTTGAGAGAGAGTAGAAAACAAATAGGTAGGTGTTTAAAGTGCTTTATGCATATGGGGCCTTTTCTCAATATGTGACCCTCATTGAAATGCTAGATAATATGGAGAGCAAGAGTTTCTCATGGTTTCCTACGTTCTGAACAGGAAACAATCTCAGAATTCCTAATCTCCACAAAGCGTCGTTTTAAACTAGACTGGGATTTACTGTGCTGATTTGAGATTAGGGATGTCTTGTCTATAACAGTGCCATTTTACCCTCCTGGCCCATTCCCAAGGGTTGGTGGCTGCCTTACAAAGCCTTTTCCTCTAAGGAATCAGGAGTGGGGAAGCCCAGAGTTTTCTCTGGGTGATAGGTGGAGAGTTTTATGTTCCAGAAAATGGGCTGTGATTGATAAGCACAATTAGCTTATTTTATTACATTTGAAAAAAGAAGACAGTTATCCTTCCTCTCCCTCCCTCCCTCCCTTTCTCTCTCTCCTCCTTCTTCCTTCTCTCACTTCTTCTACCAACTATGGGCTAGATGCTGTGATGTGGGTTAGAAATAAATGATAAAATGCTCTACCTTTGAGATAGTGGTGGAGAAAAGCAAGTTAAAACATTATTGTACAAGATGATAAAAACTATATAGAGTGACATGCAGACTTTCAGTAACATCAACAGCTGTGTGCTAATAAATATTTAACTATATGCTCTAGGTGGGAGGAGGAGATTGATTTGTAGCATTTGCTGATTTCCATGGTGTAAATATTTCCACCTTGGCGGATTTCAAGCTACGAATCTGGAGTCAGAGAACAGAAAATTGGAAAATGGTGCATGCCACCTGCTCTCTAGCTAGTAGGAGCTGTCTCCAGCACACCCCTGAGAAGAATCCCTAAAGGGGTCCATATTAGAGTGGGATTTGTAATGTTAGTGGAAACTTCCCCAAGAAATGATACCTGAGTTGTGTTAGCTTATTTGGTAATGGAGAGAGAAGCAAAAGGAGAGATTATAACTCTTTTTCTCTTTATGTATATTGAAGAAAATATAAAAAATTCAGATAAACCAAAAGAAAAAAATCACCTGTAATTTAAAGACTGAGATGAACACTGTTAAATTTTGATGATTATTTCTTGAATCTTTTACTCTTTGTGTGCTAATCTGTTGCCATTACATGGCAGGCTTCTATACTTCTTTTGTCTGATAGGAATATTGTGACTATTATTTATTTTATATTATCATTTTAAGCTCAATTCATTTTTAAAAATTTTGATGCCTCTTTGCTTAAATTTTAATTATGATTAAATTTAAGAATATTTGTCTTATACATTTTAAAGTCATATTTATATCTAAAATTATAACTGTTAAAAGCATTTTTCTATCATTTTGCTTTAGAATTTATTTTTAGATGTCCTTATTGTTTTCTTTGCCTTCTTGCTTTTTATGGGCTATTTAACACTTTTCTACTGCTTAACAATTTATGTACCCTTTATTAAATTGAATTCTTGTTTGAAATAAGTATTTTAGCACAGTTTAGTTTCTTCTCTACCAGCTTCTGATTCTTCTCTTCTTAGATTTTGATAACAGTCTCTGAATTTTAGTTAGAGAATATTGGTATAGAATTATTACTGTTTTCATGGCCCTTCCAAAAATATTTTGACTTTAGTATATTGTTTTATAACAAGGCTTAAAATAATTTTAAGTCTTTATTTTAGTGCTCACAAACAGTTTTTTTTTTAACACCATTTTTGAGGTCTGGTCTTAGGTATATCTTTTAATTGGGCCAGGTGCATATTCATGGAACTTTTTCAAAAAGAGTAGATATTGTAGAGACACCATTTTTGAATGTTTGAAAGGTATTCTTTTGCTATGCCCACAAATGAAAACTTAATTGACTATAAAATCTTACATTATATATGCATATTTTGGTCTCTCAAGCAATGGAGCCTTTGCTTTCTTTTCTTCTGGCATTTAGTTTTGTAGAGTAGTCTGAGATAAGGCCAGTCTAGGTTTCTTTCTCTTTTTTTCACTAAAAGAAATGTGCTTTTCTTCTGCCTCAATGTGTATCCTTTTACTTTTGCTTTGCCTTTGTAGATTAAAAGTTGTACCAGGCTAATTCCCCTCCCCGCCCCTGCCATAGATCTCAAGAACATGGTAAACTTCTACCACATAATAGCAAACACTTAGATATAATTTATGTAGCTGGTTTGGTTCTAAGCACTTGATAAAACTTAACTCATTTTATCCTCTTAACAACCTCATGAGACAGATAACACTTGATTGGTAATGATATTTACCCCATTTTTTTCATATCAGGAGATCAAGACACAGAGAGACCAAGTAGCTTGCCCAAAGTTGCATGGGTAATTGCTGGAGCCAAGTGAGGTGATCCAGCTCCAGAGTTTGGAGCTTAACCACTGTGAAATACTACACTATATAAGTGAACAGAACAGAATTTCTTCAGATATGCCTTTTAATACTGTTTTCTTCCACTGCCCTTTGGTTTTATTATGGTATACTTCTTACTTGTATATGGGGCTTTTTTTTTTTTTACTCCATTTATGCCCAGTCTGTGTATCATTTTCATCTTATTGTCCTCTCCTTTTGCATTCTGCAAAATTTCACGATTTTTACTTTATATTACTGAATTAATTTTGCCTCCAATGACAATTTAAATTCATGTTTGGCATTTTTAGATTCTTTTATAGTTCCCCTTTTCTTATCCATTTCTCTCCTTATCTTATTCTATTTTCTTTTCTTTTCCACCTACATTCTTTTTATAGCTTTCAGTTTCTGATTCAGAGACTATGTCCTTCCGTACTACAAAAGATGAGAAATGATTTCCTGATATTTTCTTCTGGTTCCTGCAATAAGTTTTTTTTTTAATTTTTTTTATCCCATTCCCCCTTGTGGCTTTTTTTTTTTGCCTTGCTGTCTGCTCTCTCTGTCCATTCGCTGTGCATTCTTCTGTGTCTATATTTATGTTTATTTATTACCCCCCTCCCCATGGCTTGCTTGTTGTCTGCTCTCTGTGTCCATTCACTGCACACTCTTCTGTGTTTTTTTGCTTGTCTCCCTTTTTGTTGCATCCCCTTGCTGAGTCGGCTCTCCACGGCACTTGCAGGCTGGTGGCTCTCTGCAGCATCTGAGTGAGCCTGCCTTCACAAGGAGGCCCCGGGATGTGAACCCAGGGCCTCGCATATGGTAGATGGGAGCCCAACTGATTGAATCACAGCTACTTCCCCCTGCAATAAGTTTTTGATTCATTTCTCTGCTTTGATTCCTGCCACCTACCAAACCATCCTTCACAAAGTAGCCAGCATTATCTGTTAAACATGTAACTTCTAATAATACTTACAACAAAATCCAAACCTCCTATCATAAGTCTGAAAGGCTTGCCTGATGGAGCCCCAGTCCCCCTTGCTGTTGTTCTGGCATTCTCCCCCCGCAGGTACTACACTCCTGACCTGTTGACATCCTTTCGGTTCCTAAAACATAGCAGGCTCTTTCCAACCTGTTTCTTGCTTCCTACTATTCCTCTGGTCTGGAATGCTCTTTCATAAGTTTTACTCGTCTTATTCCTACTCAGACATCAAATATCCCTTTATCAGGGAGATCTTCTTTGACAACCCCTTCCTCTCATCTAAATTAATTTCCCACTGTTTTTTGTACCTTTAGCTTCCTTCATAATTTATGTATTTAATATGAATATCAACTAATGCAATTTTGTAGCTAAGTATTTATTTGTGTGATATTTGTTCAATGCCTGTTTTCCCTACCACACCAAAAGTTTATAGATGGGAAGGATTGCATTTTGCTCTCTGATAGGCCTAGTAAGAACCTAGAACATAGTAGGAATTCAGTAAACCTTTGCTGAATGGATAAATGAATGAACTTACTCAATGCTTATAGTGAAAACAACATCAAAATGTGTTGAAAGACCAGACAGAACATTGCTTGGACTGTTTCTTCATCCGTGAACTGAGAAACAAAGAACAACTTTGATAGAAATGTAAGGGTGGAGCTCACTCCAAGAAGATAAGAAACACTTTTTCCCAATGTTCAGGACACTAGAAGGATTAGCTCAGCTTTGGACTGAGTGAGAAAGTGAGAGGTAGAGTCAGATGATCAAGAAAGAAAGGACACTGAACAAAAGAATGAAGGATAATATGAAGTCAATTCTTCCGGAGGTTTCAAACAGAGGGGAGAGCTCAATGATGCTCTGAGCTTGGCTGAGGAATAGAAACATCTTTGGCAGGTTCCTCATGTTGTTCCCAAGTATGCCTAAAACCACATTCTACTCTTAATTCATAAAGAAAGGTGAGAATGGAAGAGCAGAGCGATGTAGTGTGCTGCTCAGAACAACCCATTATCTCGTATTATTATTACCAGCTAAAATGAGATTTATGTTTCAACAGTATGTTTGCAAATGTATAAGGGACATAAGATTGTAAAGTCATGACCACACTATTAACTTTATGTGTAGACTGACATCTATCCTGGAGAAAAGTCTGGGCACGACAACTGGGGAAGATTTCATTGGAAGTAAAAAGTCCTAATTGTTCGAGGATTATAAAAGAAATCACTGTTGACTAGGAAGCCCGATGCCTACTTAGGACATTGCTCTTCTATCACAGAGCTATTTTCTACTTGTGCAGGTGTGTTTTGGGACCCTGGTGTGGGCTTTTATGTTCCTCCTTGCTGAAGTGTATCGGGTGTTGTTCAACCTGCCCTCCACCTACAGGTCATACTAACATGCCCCCATCCCCCGACCAGGCATTGCTGACTCTGGGCTCACCATGCTTCAGTGGCAAAAATCACTCAGTGCCACCTGATGCCGGGACCGAGCTAGAGGCGGTAGAGGTGGTGCAAAGGCAGATGGACCCTCAAATGTGCACCCATGGAGGGCTGTCCTGTCCTCTTAGCACCACTGTCCCCCAACATCCTGGGGGATCTTGTCTGATCATACTTTCCCCTGGGATCTCTGAGGAGGTGACAAGGCCATCAACCAGACAGACACATGGGGGTGGTTTTTGTCATCACAATTATTTTTTTTATTTTTATTTTTTCTTCTTTAGTTTCTTTTAAATGTTACATTAAAAAAATACGAGATCCCCATATACCTCCCAACCCCCCCCAACCCCCCCCCCCCATCAACAACCTCTTCCACCACTGCGGCACATCCACTGCACCTGGTGAATACGTTCTGGAGCACTGCTGCACCACATGGACAGTGGTCCACATTATACTCCACATTCTCCCCCAGTCCACCCAGTGGGCCACGACAGGACACACAACATCCCGTATCTGTCTCTGCAGCACCACCCAGGACAACTCCAGATCCTGAAAATACCCCACATTGTATCTCTTCTTCCATCTCCCTATACCATCAGCAGCCACCATGGCCACTCTCTCTCCACATCACTACCACAATTTCTTCCCCTATAATCACAACAGTTTTCCAGCAGAACACCAGTAAGTCCACCCTAATCCATACCCCATTCTTCCATCCAGTGGACCCTGGGATGGTTATGTCCAGTCCCCCTCTACATCAAGAGGGGGCTTAGATTCCACATGGATGATAGATGCAATTCTCCTGCTTGCAACTGTAGGCACTCTTGGCTCCCTGGTGTAGTGGTTGACCCTCCTCACCTCCCTGTCAGCTGTCCAGGGTAAGTCCAAGAAACAAGAGAGTAGGAGCTGCAAGTCTGCTGAGGCCCAGGGCCTGGCCGTCACATGGACAGTTCAGAGTTTCAGGTCTCCTGAGTATACACCAACCCAAATGCCAACCACAGGTCCAGTAAAAGTAACAGAAGGGGCATGTATAGAAAGGTCATATTATGATCATGACTATTAACCACATTTGACTTCCTATTCCCAAATCCTGGGGTACATGTGTGTTTATCCCCCAACTTAAGTAGTGATCTGTTTTGGCTTATTTCACTTTTACTACATTCCCAGCACAGTGCACATTGCTTAACACTGATTGCCTCACGTAATCATCCAGGCACCCCTGTGAGATGGTTTCTCTTGTCCCCATGGAGAGATGAAAAAACTGAGGCTGAGGGAGGTCAAGTCACTTGATTGGAGCCACTGGGCTGCTAAGAAGCAGAACCAGCATCAGGACACAGACATTCTGACTCATTGCCTGCAATCTAACACACCGTGCATCCTGCCTTCTTGCTGGTAAAGGACTCTGGCTGCAGAGCCTCCTGGGCTGCTGGACCATCTCCAGTCTACATGAGGCTGCCCCATCTCTAGTTGTACATACAGAGGGGCCTCTGCTTTCTGGGCTCCCAGTGGTATCAGTTCTTCTTTGGAGGCTGAGCTAGGAGTGGAGGGGCTGCCACAGGCCCATTGTGGGTTTCAGCCTCAGGCTGGGAGGAGACCCACTCTCACCCCAGGGTCCTGGCTCACCTGCTCCAGGATTTATTGCCTTGGAAAGGATTGAAGAAAACTGTTTATAGGCCCAGGAGGAGCAGTAAAAGTTTGCAAGCATTTCTGCCTCTTACTTAATAAACCTTAATATGCCCTTCAAGTACCCATTCACCTAAAAAGAAGCATATAGAAACATGGGGGTGTGGGAGGAAGGGAGTTCAGGCACTGCCATCAAGCTAAAAACCTCATGAATTCCACAGGAACTCACCCAACCCGACGTGAGCAGTTCTTTGAACTGGAGGGAGAGCCTGTAGCTAGAAGGAGCTCAGAAGACATGCAGGCTCTCCCTGGGTGCCCCCTAAGGCCCAGGGCTCTGCAGATCCCCCAGCGGCTTGCTGCAGGGCTGCTATACATTCCAAATACCCGGGCCTGCTCGGGAAGGCTCATCAGGGGAGATGGGATGGTGGGCAGCATAGGGCAGGGAGAACAAACCATCCTCAGCCAAAATGCCTGAGACATCGAAACATTGGTTCCTGGCTTGAGGAGTTTCCGCTTTGAGCAGGGGAGATTTATATATGTGAAATAATATTAGGAATGCATATTGCATAGTTCTATGCCCAGACATTGTTCTTAATTCTCTACACTTTACTAATTCAATCACTGAAAACCCCCTTCAAAGTAAATACTATTATTAGCTCCATCTTTCAGTTGTGGAAACCTGTTTGGAGAGGTTAAGTAACTTACCAAGTCACTAGCTCGTAAGAGATGGAGCTGGTATGCAAATGGAAGCCTTCAGAGCCAATGATCTTGAGTACTATCAAGTACCAGCCTCCCCTGGTCATAAAAGGGCAGAGGACACCACAGCACTGACTTTGATGCTGTGGTACTAAGCACTGGGGCCTAGGGAATCCAGACAGTGCAGAAGGAGTGGACAAAGAGGGAAAGAAAACCAGCATGGACTGAGCTCTTCTGTATGCCAGGCAGTTTTCATAAATTAGCTCTTTTAATATTCACAATGTCCTTTAAGATGAAGATTTTAGTCCTCTTTATTTAGATGAAGAATAAAGTTCAAAGATTAATGACACTTGCTTGTAAATGACAAAATTAAGATAGGCTATCTGACCTCAAAAAATGAAACATTGTGTGGTCTCAAAGGAAGAGGTAATTTGTGCTTGTAGTGGATAGGGAAATAACTGAATTCATTCATTCATTCAATCAATCAGTCAACTCTTACAGAAAACTTTTCATATAACCTTTCAGGAAGCTAAGATATTACAAATTCTAGACTCAAGGATATATGAAATTGGGCAGTCTTTGACCCCACATGGACTCTAGCCTCAGAAAGGCTCAGTGTACACCCTTTGAGGACTCCTAAACAAGCTGCAGATCCCCAGAACTCTGACAGCCACAATTCCTCCTTCCCACTTAGGCTTTGGACGTCATTAGACTCTGAAACTTGAGCTCACCTTCTCACAAACCATGAGGTCATGTGTATGCTTGCATGGAAGTGTGAGTGGATGAATTAGTCTTGGTGAGGTAATTAGTTTTGATAACCTTCCCTAAAATGTCAGATCTATTGAGAGGCTGAACATAAACTCAGGCCTTTGACTTAGAGGGTATTAGGGGCCATTAGTGAGGGATCATAAACCCCAGGCAAGGCAAGTTGTTAGGGAACAATAAGGCACACATTTTAGAGGCAGGGTAGCCAGTGGACATCTCCACCTATCATGCATCTCTGAAAGTTTGAATTTGGCAGCCTCACTGATGGTAAGTTGGCTGTTCCTATTTTGGTTTCAAATCTGTACTGGCTCCTAGGGATGTAAGCACACATCGTTCTCAATAGTCATGAAGTGTCAGTAAAATGCATTTCATGTTTTATGTCTTGGGGGCAAAGGTCAGAGCCCTTTATTTCTGGAAAGGAGGAGGAGAAGTAGGGAAGACATGAAGGCAAACTGGTTTTATAGTCTAAGACAGGGGTTCTTAACAAGGGGTCTGTGAACTTGAACTGAAATAATAAAAATTCTTGTGGGGATGCTTTGGTGCGGGTATGGTATGGACTTAGTATGGGGTCCGTGGAACAAAAAAGTTAAGAACCCCTGGTTTAAGAACTGTCTTTATCTTTAGGAGACCCATAATTCTGAAAACAAAACTCATATACCAGTCATGAAATTCACAAAAGACTTGATTCTGTCATAAAAGGTCTTTAAGTAGAGGTGAACTAGCATGTTGTATTTGGGTTTATAGCAGATATGTTTCCACAACCCTAACTAGGGCATATTATCATACTAAGGATGCTTTCCTGACATGCATTTATCTTGCAGGAAAAGTTAAGAGAACAGGATGCTAAAATCTAGAACATGTGATTGTAGGATCTATGAACTTGGCACCTTAAATAAGGCATAAAATCCTTGCCTTCTTTTTCTGTATTGTTGGCTGTAGACCAGGAACATCCATCTTGTTTTCTTCCCCAATACTTCCATTTTGGATTTTTTTAAGCTTTAAGACATAAACCTATCATTATTATTTCATTTTCCTAATAATTATATTTGGTAATATCCTTGACTTCATTTTTTAAAACATTTGTTGAAGTATATGACTCACACATAAACCTACATAAACAATAAGTGTATAGTAATAGTTGTGAACTTACAAAACAAGCATACATAGCATCATACAGGACTCTCATAACTCGCCCTACCACCAATACCTTGCGTTGTTGTTAAACATTTTAAACTAATGATTAAAGAGCATTGTCATCTTTGTCTACAACTCTTTCCTGTTACTTTTCCCAGAACTGTAGTTGGTGCTGGGGTTTAATGTATACCCAGGGGGCCTGAATCTCTGAACTGACCATGTGATAGCCAGGCCCTGAGCCTCAACAGACTTGCAACTCCTACATTCTGGTTTATTGGACTTACCCCACTCAGCTAAATGGAGGTGAAGAAGGCCAGCTACCACACCAGGGAGCCAAGAGCGCCTACAACTGAAAGCAAGAGAATTGCATCCAGCATCTATGTGGAATCTAAGCCCCCTCTTGATATAGATGTGGAGTGGACACAACCCACTCTAAGGTGCACAGGATGGAGGAATAGAGTATGGATTAGAGTGGACTCACTAATTTTCTATTCATGAATTATTGTGATTAGTAATCGAAGAAAATGTGGCATTGGTGTGGAGAAAGTGGCCATGGTCGCTGCTGGGAGTAGGGAGTGGGAGGAAGAGATGTGATGTGGGGGCATTTTTGGGACTTGGAGTTGACCTGGGTGGTGCTGCAGAGACAATTACCGGACATTGTATGTCCTCCCATGGCCCACTGGGTGGACTGTGGGAGAGTGTGGGCTATGATGTGGACCATTGACCATGAGGTGCAGTGGTGCTCAGAGATGTATTCATCAAATGCAATGAATGTTTCATGATGATTGAGGAGATTGTTGTTATGGGGGGAGGAGTGAGATGAGGGGAGTGGGGGGTATATGGGGAACTCATATTTTTTGAATGTAACATTAAAAAAATAAAGACAAAAAAAAAATAAAGAGCATTGTCAAAATATTACTACTAGTCAAAGTATTTTCCCCCAACCCATCCTATTATTATCTTTATATCATTATATATGAACATACATAAACAATAAGTGTATAGCAAAAGTTGTGGACTTTCAAAACAAACATGTATAACATTATACAGGGGTCCCATACATCAACCTTCCACCAACACCTTGCATTGTCATGAGACATTTGTTACAGATTATGAAAGAATATTGTCAAAATCTTACTACTAATTATAATCCTTATCTTCCATTTGGTGTCATTTTTCCCCCAACCCACCCTCTTATTATTTTTTAACTATATTTTTCATGAAAGAAGTTGTAAATTTATAAAACAATCATGCACATGTGCAGGATTTCCAAACAACATCCATCTATCAACACATCACACTGTGGTGGAACATTTGTTACAGATAAAATATTACCTCTTAATGTTACCATATCCATAGGATACATTTCGCACACATTCTCCATACTGGCCCATTATCAACACAGTACATCTTTGGCATAGATGCAAACATATTACATTATTACTGTTAATCACAGTCCATAGGTCACTCCAGTTGTATTTTTCACCCTACAATAGTGATGTACATTTGTTCTAGCTAACAAAGGACACTCTTGCATCTCTACCATCAACCACAATTCTCATCCACTTCTTGGTTTATTGTGCTATTCAATTCCTGGATTATACTCTAGCATTCTGTAAATTGGCATTTACAAACCTAGACTGCCATTTTCAGCCACATCCCCATTTATAAACTAGCTGTTACTCACTGTGTGTTACCATCCACTCTATACATTTCCACACTTTTACATCAAAGCTAATTAAAACTTTTACATACAGTAAACATCAGTAGTCTGTCTCAGTCTTCCTCTTATCTCCTTTAAGAATCCACCACCTACCACCAGGACGTGAAGATATTTTACTACAATTTCTTCTAGAAACTTTATGGTTCTTGCTTTTATATTTATTTTTTTGATCCATTTTGAGTTAATTTTTGGATAAGGTGTGAGATAGGGGTTCTTTTTCCTTCTTTTGGCTATGGATATCCAGTTTTTTCAGCACCATTTGTTGAATGGACTGTTCTGCCCAAGCTGTGTGGGTTTGACAGCCTAGTCAAAAATCACTTGATCATACATGTGAGGATCTGTTTCTGAACCATAAATTTAATTCCATTGGTCTATGTGTCTGTCTTTATGCCAGTACCATGCTGTTTTTATCACTATAGCTAGGTAATATAATTTGAAGTCTGGAGATGAGAGTTCGCTTTTTCTTTTTAATATGTTCCTGGCTATTCAGGACCCCTTACCATTTCAAATAAATTTAATGATTGTGTTTTCAGTTTTAAAAAAAAATGCTGGTGGAATTTTTATCGGGATTGCATTGACTCTATACATCAATTCACGTAGAATTGACATCTTTATGATATTTAGTCTTCAAATACATGGGGATGGAAAGTTCTTCCAGTTATTTAGGACTTTTTTGATTTCTTTTAACATTGAGTTGCGGTTTTCTGAATACAAGTGCTTTACATTGCTGGTTAAGTTTATTCCTATTTGAGATTCCCTACCCTTTTGACACTTCTGGTTACTTTTATTGATATAATCTTCACTTCTAGACTCTCTTCCAGGCCTTTCTCTCCTGTCTTTTCTTTTCAGGCTCTAGCACACCCTTTAGCGTTTCCTGAAAATCTGGTCTCTTGGTTAGAAATTCTCTCAGTTTCTGTTTATCTGTGAATATTCTAATCTTGCCCTCATTTTTGAAAGACAATCTTGCTGGATATAAGATTCTTGGCTGGAAGTTTTTCTCTTGTAGCATCTTAAATATATCATACCACTGTCTTCTTGCCTCCATGGATGCTGGTGAGAAATCGGCACTTAATCTTATTGGGTATCCCTTATATATTATGGATTGTTCTTGCTGTTCTCAGAATTTTCTCTTTCTCTTTGGCATTTGACATTCTGATGAGCATGTGTCTTGGAATTGGTCTATTCAGATTTTTTTTTGGATGGGATTACATTGTGCATCTTGGACATGGATATCTATGTCCTTCAATAGGGTTGGGAAATTTTCTACCATTATTTCTTCAAATATTCCTTCTGCCCCTTTTTCCTTCTTTTCTCCTTCTGGGACACCATGACATGTATGTTTGCATGTCTTTTGCTGTCTTTACATTCCCTGAGGTCTTGTTCATTTTTTCCCCATTCTTTTCTTCATCTGTTCTTTTGTATGTTCACTTTCAGAGGCCATTTCTGCAAGCTCACCAATCCTTTCTTCTGCCTCCTCAAATCTGCTATTATATGATTCCAATGTTTTTTTAAAACTTCATTTATTGTGCCTTTCATTCCCATAAGATCTGCTATTTTTCTATGTATGCTTTCAAATTCTTTTCTGCTCATCCAATGTCTTCCTAATATCCATAATCTCGTTAGCCATCTCATTGAATTTACTAAGGAGATTTGTTTGAACATCTATGATTAGTTGTCTCAACTCCTTTATGTCATCTGGAGGCTTAGCTTGTTCCTTTAACTGGGCCATATCTTCCTGTTTCTTGGTGTAGATTATAATTTTTTGTTGGTGTCTTGGCATCTGGCTTACTGGAGTTGTTATTCTGGGTGCAGTTTTTCTCTTTAGTTTAGGGATTCCTGTCCTTTCTCCCTTCCTGGTTATGCAGTAGGAGCCAAGGATGTAGTTGATGCTAAAAACTGTGGAGACTCAAGCTGCCCTCATTGCCCCAGGGACTAAGGAAGCTTCTCCCAACTTTTCCTTTGCCAGGGGTGGGACAGAGTCACAGCTATGAGGAATAATCCAAGTCATGCAGGTCTAGACTCTAGCTGCCCAGAAAGACTGATGAGGCTTCACGCTTCTCTCTCCCCTGCCTGGGGCAGGGATGAAGCTGCAGGTATGGGCAGCAATCTATGCAATGTGGGTCCAAGATGACTGCAGTTGCCTCAGTAGACTTCTGATTATTCAGTCTGTGCCAGCCAAAGTTAACTGCAATTACCTGGATAGGCTGGGGCAGGGCCTGCCAACCTCTTCCCTGCCAGAGGTGGGGTTGAAGCCTAGGCTAGGGCTGTAGGCTGATCTGGGTGAAAGAAATCTGTTCCTCCTGTCACTGTGATTTTCAGTCCTGGCTTCCAATAAGGCTGGGGGTAGAGTCAAAATGACAGCTATCAGCCTCTTTCTGACTTGGACAGATTCATACCCTAGCTGTTCCTAGAGTTATATCTTAGCCAGCCAAGTCTACGAATCAGTAGCCAAAATCAGTGACCAACTGTTTTCCTCCTCCCCTGTTTTTGGGAAATGGAGCTTCCAATTCCAGCCACAGAATAGCTCCTTGGGCGGCTTGCACTGCCAAAGTAGGATGATCACCAGCTTCCATGGCTTGACTGGTAATTTCCCAGAGACGCTGGCAAAGTTCCCCCCAGCTTCCTCCCTGCTGGATGTGGGACTGGGGCTTAGGCTAGACCTGCAATCTGATCTGGATGGAAAGAAACTGGTCTCCAACAACGATTTTCAGTTCACCCCGCTTCCCCTAGTGCCAGGCGCGGTGTT
The DNA here is from genome assembly GCF_030445035.2 of Dasypus novemcinctus. Taxonomy (NCBI): domain Eukaryota; kingdom Metazoa; phylum Chordata; class Mammalia; order Cingulata; family Dasypodidae; genus Dasypus; species Dasypus novemcinctus. Next base: position 43,984,569 of record NC_080696.1, on the reverse strand, counting down.
AAGATGGCAGCTACCAGTCTCTTTCTGACTTGAACAGGTTCAAACTTTAGCTGTTCTCAGAATTATACTTTAGCCTGCTGTTTGCTCATCAGTAGCTGAAGTTGGTGCCCAACTGTCTCTTCCTCCCCCATTTTTGGGAAATAGAGCTTTCAATTCCAGCTGTGGAACAGCTCCCGAGGTAGCTTGTGCCTCCAGTGGAGGATGGGTACCAGCCTCTGTGGCATGGAATGCTCTACTTATGAATCTTCTCTGCATATGGGCAGTCTCCTTTTTCCGTTTCTTCAAGGATGTGGCAGGATGTTCTTCTGGTCTCCTGAAACCCCCAAACAAGTGCTTCAGCTAGCTCCAGATAGCTCTGGATGTTTACTAACTGCCCTGTAGCAGGAACTGACTCTAGGAGCTCCTTACTCTGCCACCATCTTGCTGGTTGTCCCCTTGGTTTCATTTTTGAAGAAGTTTTGGTCACAGAAGGGTTGCAACTATGGCAGGGGAGGATTATTGGTGTGGGGAGTCAGTGATGGGGGATACATGGGAGGAGGTTACCTGGGCATACATATAAGGTATATAAATGTGCTCAAGTGTTCATGGGACATTGCCACAGTGAGTAGAGATTCACACAACAACTGAAAGAATATTGAATTCCCATCCTGGGGAGCTCTGCCACATTCTCTAATGGAACAGCAACAACCATGCAAGTACAGGGTCAGTGACTAGTGTCCACTGATGGTCCTTCGATATTTATAACTATCCTTATGAGCCTTTGTTCTTGAAGTTACAATGTAGCCTAGTATTGTAGAGTGCCTAAGAGTTTCCTCCTGAGAGCCTCCATGTTACTCAAATGTGGCCTCTTTCCGAGCCAAACTCAGCATATAAATGCATAATCTTCCCCACAGAATGGGCATGACTCCTGGGGATGAGATTTCCTGGCACGGAGAGATTACTACCAAACACCAAGGAGCAATGCAACTGGAAAAAGATCTTGAATAAAAGGGGGGAAAGGTAAAGACAAATGAGTTTATATGGTTAAGAGACTTCAAAGTGAGTCAGGAGGTCTTCCCAGAGGTAACACTTAAGGACATCTCAGCAGGATCTCATCGACTGCCAAAGTAGATACTATACCAAGTAGTGGGGGTCCTGAGGGCTCTGGAAACACCCAGGTCCTATGGTCATGGCAGATAGCTCTGGAGGTTGGTGCCTCGCCAGTGGGCCCTACTTTGGAGTTTGTGCTCCTGAGTGTGACAGAGTTGGACTCAGATATGACTTCTCTACACATGCCTCTTCTGTCCCTTTTATTTGAACCTATAGTTGGTGCTGGAGTTGGTAGGTGTACATTCAAGAGACTTGAATCTTTGGGTTGTTCATGTGCCAGCTGGGCCCTGAGCCTCAGCAGAGTTGCAGCACCTACTCTCCTGTTCACTGGACTTACCCAGGACAACTGACAAGGAGGTGAGGATGGACCACCACCAGATCAAGAAACAGAAAGAGTCTACAACTGAAAGCAAGAGAGTCCCATCTATCAGCCATATGGGATCGAAGCCCCCTCTCAATTAGAGGTGGAGTGGGCATCACCATCCCAAAATCCTCAGTACTGGGGAATAAAGTATGGACTAGAGTGGACTTATTGGTATTTTACTATAGACTTATTGTGATTCTAGGAATGGAAGAAATTATATCATTGATGTGGAGACAGAGGCCAGTAGAGGTACTGAAGTTGGGGAGAGAGACAAGAAGTGTAATATGGGGGCATTTTCAGGACTTGGAATTGTCCTGCATGACTTTGCAATGACAGATACAGGTAATTATATATATGGCCATAACCTACAGAATTGAGTGGGAGAGAGTGTAAACTACAATGTAAACTATAGTCCATGCTTAGTGGCAATGTTCCAAAATGTGTTCGTCAATTGCAATGAATGTACCACAGTAATGAAAGAATTTGTTAATGTGGAGAAATGTGGGAGGTGCGGGGAGTGGGGCATACGGGAATCCCTTTTTTTATGTAACATTTTATGTAATCTAAGTATCTTTTAAAAACAAATAAATATATTTTTAAAAATCTAATGAGATTTGAAAATCTGATGAAGAATTTAAGGAACACAGTATGGGGTGGTGGCAACAAGCACAGGTTTAGGAATCTGTCTGATTCTGTGCTGTGGCTCTGCTCATTTTAGTTACATGGCACGGGGCACATCTATTACATTTTCTTTTTTTTTTTTTTTTAATTAATTAATTTATTTTATTGTATTACATTTTCTGAGCCTAAGTTTCCTCATCTGTAAAATGGAGAGAAAGCTAGAAACATTGTAGAGATATATCTTAATTCAGAAATTAGAGCTCCAAACTGCATACTTCATTATGGACAATATAGGAGTGGCTGGCTTTGTGGAAACTCTTGGTCAAGGTTCTTTTTTTATTTAACAAATCAATTTTATTGATACATATTAATAGATCATAAATCTATCTGAAATGTACAATCAATGGTATTCAGTATAATCACATAGTTGTGTATTCATCATTTCAGTTATTTTTAGAGTATTTCATTATTCCAGTAGTAATAATGATAATAAACAAAAACAAAACAAAACTCATCATCTCTCACTCTCTCTGTATTTCCCTTACCATACATAGCTGCTATTCTGTTTCCTTCTCTCTAGTTTATTTGTATTTGTATTTTGAAAAAGTCTTATATATGCAATATCACTCATATTGATATTTCACATGAGGTTTCAATATATTATACAGTCCCATGTTATATTTTTAGCTTTCTTTCTAGTAATATAAATATCCTTAGACTTTACATTTCAACCACTGTCATGCCCATGTAATACCTCTGCTAATCACAAACAACATGATGTACTCCCACCATTTCTATTCGTTTCTGAAGATTTACAAACAACCTTTTAACCAATTCTACACAGAGTAACCATCAGTTTTCCATTCCCTACTCTCATTCTATTTTCTGGTAGCTTAAGGTACTTCTGAAGTTTAGAACATGGACTCAAGACTCTCAGACCTGGAACTGACCATGTTGTCACTCACCCCTTCTCTCTTATTTTAAAGACAAAGTCTTAGACTTAGCCTGTGTTGTAGAGAGAAGAGTACTTGAGGCAAGAACCAGAGGTTTGATGCCCTATTTGAGAGGTATAGATCCAGGTGAATGAGAGTGTGAAAAGGGGGAAGTGAGAAATGAGCTTTTACCAGACTGGGCACTCCTTCATGCTGAGCCAGGTTGTTCCACTGGAAGGACTTCTCTGATTGTCTACAGGAGAAATGGAGTTGTGCATGGGAGGGAGGAAGGAGAGAGGATATATCTGCTTGCCTCTTCCATCTTCTTTTTCCCATTAGTCAAAATTCACCCCAAAGGCCGTTAATTCCCTGATTTCCTGGACTGCCATCTGGCCCTTTGGTGGTGGCTCTATTTTCTAGATTGCACCTTGTGGGATAGTGTTTCTTCTGTGTTTGGAAGTGGAAGAGAGGCCAGAAACTCTGGGCTTGTGGATGGTTGGTCTAGACGTACTGTAATAGCCAAGTCAGGCCCAAGGAAAGTGATTGGTAAAGCTACTTGCTGCTTACCCTTTTGCATTTCCCTTACTTCCAAGAGGAAGTAATGGGAAGAGGGACCTGTTTAAGTTTTATTCATTTGACCAGGTGTGGGGTTGCAGGCAGAGAAGAGAAGAGAGCAGGGGCCTGAGTAAGCACAACAAGAAGGGTAGCAGAAACTCTCCTTAGTAGTGGTTCCTGGAAGATTCTCCATGTCACCCCTTTACTCCTGTCCTGACTTGGCTTCCTCTACCATTCTGAGGGCCTCTTTGAATGCCAGACTCCTGTTCTCTGTTCTGTTCTACTTCCTGGTTTTACTAGACACTTCATGACACACAAGACCCTGTTTATAGATTGTTCTGACTCCTTCCAGCCTCTCAGAGGTGCTAGACCCTGGACTTGCTCAAATTGTTGAGACAGTTATCCAGGGCTTTGGCAGGGTAGTGTCTTATATCAACATATGGTTCATCATGAACTCATGAATTCTAATCAGATAGTGACCAACAATGTTAAATTTCCTTTAAGTTCTCCTCAGAATAGCTCAAGAAAATCACTAGCCACATTAACTATGTTAATTCTAACTGTTGGTCATCCTGGAGCAAGCTACATAGAGCTGCCCACAAGTGCAGCAACTCAACGGGAAATAAGTGCTTGAAAGTTGGAGCTTCTGCTCTTCTATCTTTAGACTGAGGGCTTATGTTGGAAATCAATGCCTGCTTACTTTTCTACAGCACCTTTGACAAGCACAGCATGTTTCCCCGTGTTGTTAGTCCCTATGACCGCTTGTCTGGAGCAACATTTTAAACCAAACTATTACAGACATACCATCTACCCTATGACAATCAGTTTAGTCATTATCACCTGATGCTTAACAAATAACCTGATACCTTAACAAATATTTGATTAAAGAATATGGTCAATTATTTTTTAGTAAAATATACAATAATTCTCTTTTATGCCACTCCTTGTATGTACTGTCAGTCTTTTTACCCATAATCATCCATAAATGATACATGTGGATTAACTAATTCACATGGAATGTTAATTTGGGTTACTATTGCTCTTAAAAATTGAAGTCTCTGGGTTATTGTTCCAATCTGCACCAACATTTAATGAAATGATTTGCATTGTTAGACTATTTCTGCTTATTAATATCAGTGAGAGAAGCTTCTAAGAGGTGGCCAGGAGACAGCGCTCAGGGAGCAGAAGATTCCTAGAGCTGTGATCTTGGGCAAATTATTGAATCTTTAGAATCCTATTTCTTTGTTTGCAAAATGGTGATCATGATTATTTCTACCCTGTAGAGTTGTTATGAGGTTTAAATGAGACAAGGAATGTAAAATGCTTAACAGGATGCCTAGTATATTATTAATTATTATTATTATTTATTATTGAGCATTGTTTACCTTATAACTCAATGATGAAAGCACCTTAAATTTGCAGTCAGGTTTAGGCTGCAAAGTGGAGTAGTAGGTAGGTAAAGGGTAAAGGGTCTAAGAAAGTGTGGCAGTTTGAGATTATTTATGAATACTCCAAAAAGAGAAAAATTGTATTTGTAAACAGGCCTGTTCCTCTGGGTGTGATAACCTTTGATTGTGTGAGATTCAGCTGAGATGTCTTTGATTAAATTGTTTTAAGATTAGGGCTTTGATTCAACTATGTCAGTAGGGTGTGACTCAGGGTTGAGTACCTGCCCTCTTTGTGGGCTGATATAAACAGATGCTCACTTAAGACACACAGAAGAAGAGAAAACTTGCTCATTTCAGTCCTGCCATGTGATAGAAAGGAGAAAGCTCAAACAGCCAAAACCCTGGGAAGAGAGAAGAGCCATTTGCCTGATAGACAATAGCTGAGATTGGGAAGAAGCCGGGCCCACGGAGCCTTAAGAGGAAGAAGGAAGGCCATCTTGCTTCAGCACATGGCAACTGACTTGGGTGAGAAAGCAACCTTGAACTGGAAACTTTAGGGCCTTGTAACGTAAACTTTTACCCTGAATAAATACCCTTTATAAAAGTCAACAAATTTCTGGTACTTTGCATCAGCACCCCTTTTGGCTGACTAATACAGAAGGAATTTCTGCAACTGGAATAGATTAATTCCAGGGACTGGTGTGATGTTTCAGGAAAAACTGACTCCCAAAAAATTTTGATGCACTCAAAATGAGGCTTATGGGCAGAGAAAGCATGTCCAGGGTTATTGGGAGGACCTTTTTGATGCTGTATTGGACAAGATCTTCAAAAGACTCTCTCTTAATATGCAAGCACAGCTCACATCTCATGTCTCTGTACTTATCTGAGCAGTGCTGGGGAAGGGAAGAGGCTCCAAAATGTGCACATGTTTTGAATTCTCCCTTTTCTGGAATGGAAGCTTTTATTATCATTCCTCCTCAATTATTAAAAGTTGTGTGTGTGCATAAGTACGTATGAGTGTGCATAGGCAAGTATGTGTGTGCATGTGGGAGGGAATTATTCTTTTAGATCACTGGATCATGAAGAGTCATACCAGGTTCTGATGCTCAGAACTTCCCACTGCACAAAGATCCTGGGCATTGACCAGAATGTTATAACAGGGCAGCTTCCCTTTGGGGGATGGCGGGGAATGTTGCAGTACAAAAGATGGAATTGCATTTTTTGATGTTCAAAGGGGCAGACTATAACAGAAATTTTGATTATCCCCTAATATCCATGAGTTCCCTTTTCTGTTATAATAGGATTGCTAAACTTTAGTAGGGCACATGGGTACATAGATTAGACCTTATTTATTCACCTTCCTTCTGGCTTGGTGTGGCCATATGTCTAGGTACTAGTCAGTGGGAGGAAGGTAAGTTTTATGTACAACTTTCAGGTTATGTCTTTAGAGGGAGGGACTTGCTGTACCCTTGCTGCTGACTAGGCTGTGGATGTGGATGTGGAGTCAAATGATCTTGGGCCAGATGTTTAAGGGTGAAGCCCTAGGAAAGCAGATAGAAAATGCCAGGGCTTCTGATTCTGTGGAGTCACATGCCAGAGCTAAACTTCATATGTTTAAGGTTGTCTGGGACAGAGTCTGCTGTCTTGTGTCCTCTGATTTGTTTGGGTCTCTGTCACAAGTACCATGTTTATATCTTAACTCAATGTTTTATAAATTATGGAATGCTACCGATTATTGTGTAACCAATTTGAGTGAGATTGATGAAAATTTAAAAAAGGTAAAAAAAGAAGAAAATATAAAAATACATGGCACTTTTTAAAGCACATCATTTGAAATCTCTTTCCTAACCATTTATTCCCTTATTTTGCTGAATAGAAGTCCTTCTTTCTGTGGGCTTCTTCTTTGTTATCTGAGACTGATCTTCCCCTCTTACCAGGAATGCTACATGTACTTTTCTATTTTCAAGTCAGTTTAAAGCTTTACATAATAATAACATTTAAACTTTTAATTTGTTCATGGTTCCTAAAACTCAGTTTGTTCTATCTTCATTTTTTCCCTGGAAAATGCATTGCATCTTCTTTGCCTCTGTGTGGAGAAAGATGATTTTAGTTGTAGGTGGTATCTTTAAACATATTCATAGCTGTGTATTTATACATTGCTGTGTATATAACTTGTGTCTATCAGCATAAACACCAGGAAGATCCAAGTGGCTAATTAAGAGTTTGGCTTACATATTTATGATATGAAAACATTGGAAATAATGTCTAAATCATACGTAATGTAGGATTACATGCCCCAGAGTTAATTTAATATACATGGCTATATACATAAAACAAAGACATTCTATAAAATATTGGAAAATTATTTTAGAATGATAGAATTATAGGTGATGTTTTCATTTTATTTCTTCTTGTAAAATTTTTCTTTGTTTCATTTATATAAAAAATATTTATTAAGCAACAATTGTGTGTCAGAGAACTATGCAAAAAGAGGTTCTTTATCATAGACATATGGATTAATTTTTAAAATGTTGTTTTATTGCCAATAAATACAAAGGAAATAGGAATTAAGTCATCAACAAATTTGACTTAAATGAGGCTGAAATTCAGTAGTTTGATCACTTTCCAAGAAGAGGAAGATGCTGGTGTCTTTTCTTACCCTCCAGGCAGAAGGAGGCCAGATATGCTGAAAACTCTTTGACACCAGAGGCCAAGATAAGAAAGGTGAATGAAATCATGGTGTACTCAAGTCAACACCAAAAGGGCAGCAGAGAATAAAAGCATCAAATTATAGGGAACCCCGGACTCATGCTTCCTCCTGGTTCCCTCTCAGAGCCACCTCAGTAAAAATGGTTGATGTCCAATTATCAAAAGAGCCAGTAACATTTTTCTGAAAGTGAAAATTCGATCATGTTCTCTTCCAACCACTTAAATTCCTTGTGTGTCTTCTCATTCTTATTAGGCAGAAGACCAAAATCCTTAAGATGCCTTATAAAACCCTACATAATCTGGATGCTGACTGCTTGTCCCCTTGTTCCCTCCTTGTTTTCTGGGGAGATCAGTAGTACACGCCATCTACCCTCTTGCCTTGGGCCTTCTAACATGTATTCCCTCTACCTGGAATAATCTCCTAAATGCAACCCTGCCTTAAATTCATCTAGTTAATGTTGCTCATCTTTCAGCTCAAAACTCAATGATCACTGCCTTAGATAAGCCTTCATTGGCATCCTAGACCAGGTCAATTCCCCTGATTATTTAATTAGCACCATGTATATCTTCTTCACAGAATTTAATACAACTGTGACATTATGCTTGTGTATTTATATATGCATATTACATATAAATACATAACATCCTATATACACATACATACGTAAACATATATATAATCTTTGATTAATGTTTGCTTCTTTTGTTCTGATGTCTTTTGTTTCCCCTTTCACCACCGACCTTGAATTATGCCAAGTATTAAGTAGACTCTCCATAACTAGTTGTTGAAAAAATACACGAATAAAAATGGGGATTTTAATGGTCATGTTTAGGAGAGTGTACCTGAACAGGACAGGCTGCCTAGAGTTTCATTTTGGAAGAAAAACTGAAGAGAACTCTGGTCTACTAGACATGAGAAGTAGGACCTGAGAACAGAGAGTAAGAATAATGATCACTCCTCCCTCAATGAGAACAGAACCCCTTCTCCCACCACAAAGTTAGGGTAGAGTTGCCTGTGTTCTGTTCTGGGTGATCAGAAGGGATGCATTCAGTATACAGATGGATCTCCATTATCTTCCAGCAATGTCCTGGGTTTAATAGGGCTGTAAGTAAGATGGGTGGTTTTTTTGGTTTTTTTTTGCTTTTTGTTTTATTAAATACTTAAAAAATTAAAAAAAAGATACTTAGATTACCTAAATGTTACATAAAAAAATGTAGGGGATTCCCCACTCCCTTTTCCTCTCCCGTTTTTCCACATTAGCAACATTCTTCATTGGTGTGACATTTGTTGTAATTGATGAACACCTATTGGAGTATTGCCACCAAGTATGGATTATAGTTTACATTATAGTTTAAACTCTCTCCCACACAATTTTATAAGTTATGACAAGATATATAACAACCTGTATCTGTCATTGCAATGTCATTCAGTACAATTCCAATGTCCTGAAAATGTCCTCCTATATTACACTTATTTTTCCCCTCTCCCTCTCCTCAGAATCTCCAGTGCCCACTGCCTCCACATCATTGATAAAAATTCTTTCATTGCTAGAATAACAATAAGTCTATAGTAGAAGGCCAGTAAATCTACTATAGTCCATCGTTCATCCCCCAATCCTGAGGTTTCTGGGATGGTGATGCCCACATCACCTCTAATTGAGAGGTGGGTTAGATTCCATGGGGCAGATGGAAGAGACTATCTTGCTTGCAGTTGTGGTCTCTCTCTGTTCCTTGGGATGGGTGTCATAAGTTGGGTGGTTTTAGAAAAACTAATACTAGAAGGGCGTAGCAGTTTGATATAATTGATGAATTCCAAAAAGAAATATTGGATTATGTTTGTAACCTGATCTGTACCTGGGCATGATTGAGTTATGATTCGGGTGTTGCTTTGGGGTGGGGAATCACAGATAAAAGGCATGGCAAAGGACAGAGTTGGAGCTTTTTTTTTTTAGAGTTGGAGCTTTTGATGCGAGGTTTTCTGATGTTGGAGTTTGATGCTAAATATTTAAGCTGGAGCCCCGGGAAGTAAGCTCACAGAGAAAAGAGAAGCCAGCCCCAGGAAGAGAGGAAACTTGAACCCAGAGAAAAGCAAGCCCTAGGAACGTAGGAACCCAGGAAGCCTGAAATTTCGCAGATTCGGCAGACATCTTGCTCCAAATAGACTTTGGTGAGGGGAGTAACTTATGCTTTATGGCCTGGTATCTGTAAGCTCCTACCCCAAATAAATACCCTTTATATAAAAACCAACCAGTTTCTGGTATTTTGCATCAGCACCCCTTTGTCTGACTAATATAAGGGGTAAGACTAGTGAGGACAATGAGGAGTGATCACAATTTTCCCCTCCACAGTGGGAAGACATTTTGCTGGTGACTGGAGCTAGAGTCATGTGGGGGTCTCCCAGGCTGCCATGCCACAGGTGAGCATGTAAAAGCTTGGATTTCAGAAACAACTAGGTAGAGGGGAAAGACATTTATGGACTTCTTATGTGGGGAGGGAGCAGTGTTAAACCATAGCGCTAAACTCAAAAGTGGCCTGTGGTTGTAGCTATGCCCCTCTTCACTGATGGAACTACCTCTGGGGGCTGCCCATGAGGAGAGATGAACTTTTCCATAGTACTCTAAAGTAGAAATAAACTATATGGACATTGCGGCCTGTTTCTCCCCAGGTAGCAACGGCCTGGGGTGCATTCCCAAGCACTGTGCTTTCTTCCTCTTCAATTCTCTTTGAAATTAGTGGGGTGTCCATACCTGGAGGCTGCAGAGAATAACAATGGGACTTTGTGTCCATCTGGATTTCATAGTGTTGACATTTTAAATAAAATAATCCAGAAACAAGCAATCTCTCTCCTCACTTCTGCCTCATCTATCTATAATCTATCATCTATTGCTGTTTTCATCTATCTCTAATTTCTCTATTATCTATCCATCCAAAAGGTGTCACTAAATAATTTTCTGATTCAATGATGGCAGTTAAGCTCCCAATAGGTAAACTAGGTCAAATATAGCTGATTTAATTATTTAAGTAATATCCAAAGAGACAAACATCAAAAGAAGCTCAAGTTCCAACACAAAGGGAAAAAATATCATTAGAATTGGTACCTTTTCTAAGACAAGCAAGATGGTCTCAGACATATGCACAAGCTATGCTTAAGACTTTCTATAAAAATATTGTAATTTTATTGATGACAAGATCATTAATAATTCTTTTAAATGTCCACAGCATGATCTTATCCACCCAGCATACCTGTCATATTTGCATACAAGTTACTAATTATTCCAGGGATTCAATAAGGAAATTAATAGGACGGGATACTGTATGCTGAGCATCATACTTCTATTTCACAGTTTGTTAAGCAAGCTATACCAGAGCCAAGGCAGTGTAGTGTACCTCAGTTTGGGTCTTCTGAGAGCAGAAACCAAGATGGAATTAGACATGTGAGAGATTTATTGGGGAAATACCTATACAATATAAAAAGGGATTAATAAAGGGGTGTCTAGAAATGTAACTGGAGAGGTATATTGTGGCCTTCTATGTCATTCTGGTCATTGGTCTTTATCTGAAGGGCTTGAATTAAAATAATTGGCCATCACTCCATGGAGATATTTGAGAAGAAGTTCTGTACTGCTCAGTCATGTGACTTAGTCATCAGTGGGAATGATTAGCAACGGCTGCTATGGGAATGTTCCTGGAATATTAGCATATGTATTTGCTACTTTGCTGCCAGGAACTAGGCATCCAATTGAAATTTTGAATCAGGGAGGGATAGACAGTTTGCTGATATGGAAGAAGAGAAACCTGGGAATTGTAGTTCCTTTCTGGGAAGCCACTTCTCAGCACAACTTTTCAATATGGTAGAACAGCAGGAATCTTTGGTGGACAACCAAAGATTGTTTGTCCTCTGCCACTCAGAGAGCTGTGACTGTAAGCCTGACTGATGCCTAAGCAACCTGGAGGCTCAAAAACAAGACAGTTCGTATCCTTTGGGCACATCAAGACAAAGTTTGTATCCTGACATCTCCTCTACCCCTTACCAAACTAGTGTCCTCTCCAAAAGGTAGTATCCTTTAGTACTACCTTTCCCTTTAGAACTGATCTTGGTGCTCATTTGCATCTTATAAATAAGTCTGGGTGGGACTTGTACAGAGGAAATGAGGGCAGTATGATTTTCCTAGTATCTCCTCCCCTGGGATGCTCTGTGACCTCCATTCCCTTATCTCCTTAGGTTCAGTACAGGAGTCAGAGGTGATATAACACAGTGGTTCAAAGTATTGAATTTAGGGTCAGACAAAACTGGGTTCAAATTCTACATTGTATCTTCTTGTTAGCATTACTTTGGGCAAAAGTTGTAGCTTTCTTCAGCCTTGGTTTTCTCATCTTTGAGATAAGGATACAACTTTCTGCTTTCCCATGGTTGTCATGATGGTTAAATGATATTAGATATGCAAAACCACTACATTACAGAGGCACTAAGTCTAACTCATTAAATATCAGCAGCATATAATTATCATTATTATTACTAATATTCTTATTGACCACTAGGCTGTAAGGAGCTGAGGCCTTATACCATACAAGAAGAGGAAAAATATAAAACAAGGTGGTCCAGAAAGAAAGTTGCTTTCTGAATTCCTACTATGTGCCTAAACTTATGCCTGGAGAAAACAAGAACTACCTTGTCTATTGTGCACTTACTCAAGTCAGAAGTAAGGACTGGTTCACCTGCGCATTCACTTATTTGGGGGGTGGGGGGGTGGGGGAGTGCTGAAATTAGCCTCCTTCTCTTCTAAGACTAATACCTAGACATGGATTGGATATTGGTACAATCCTCTTCTGGGAGCAAGAGAACTTTCTTCTGTGTAGAGCTCCAAGGCAGACCACCTTTGAAACTGAGCTTTCTGGTGGGGCTGGGGTCTTGGATCACTGAAAAGGAAGACATGCCAACCAGCAGGCTTGGAGAGGTGGGTGGGCCATTTAAGACAAGGAGCTCTTTTTCCTTCTTGACATTTATTTTACTCCATTTCTTTGCCTTCCTCTTATATAAGGTCATTGGTATGGGGTAAAGAAAGGGATTCTCAATTGGTTTTGAACTAAGCACAATGGAAGATGCACTGCTGGGTACATAGGTTAGGATGAGGATGTTTGGCAGATGGTAGTGATGAGAGATACCTCCCTTTAAGCCAGGGTCCACCTGTAAACTCTCTTTGCTCTGACATAGCTTACCCCTCAGACTTCCCCAGACAGAGTCAGAGAAAAGAGAGGATCTCAATTCCTATCAGACCAGGCCACCTTGGCCATTTGGCAAGTCACAGCCTTGATCCTAGAATTCATTCTTTAATTGATGGGCCAAGAGGAATCTGTTTTCTCCTCCAGAAGCCTTTGCCATTTTGCTTGGATGTTACAGAGGTAGCTCCTAAAATTGGAAGTGAACAGATAGTGAGGATGCTTTAGTGTACCAGATATGCTTTCTCTCTCTTAGTACTAGTGACCTAAAAGATAGATAGATGGACAGATAGACAGATAGATAGAGATCGATAGATCTAGAGAGAGTTTTTTGAGGGAGATTATTTGACATCTGGCTTGATCAGCATCTTAATTTGCTAGGACTGCAATAAGAGGCACCACAAACTGGTTGGCTTAAACAACAGGAATTTATTGTCTTAGGACTTTGGAAGCTAGAAGTCCAAGATCAAGTTACCAGCAGGCCATGCCTTCTCCAAAGTCTGTAGCATTCTGGTGGTGACTTGTTGCCAATCAATCTCTGCCTCCATCACATAGCTGTTTGTCTATTTCTGTCTCCTGTGGTTTCTGTGTCTGTGTCCAAAATTACTTTGCTTATAAAGACTCTAGTCAGATTAGGTTAAAGCCTAGCCTGCTGTAGTTTTGGCCTCTTCTGAATAGGATCTTCGAAGATACCATTTACAAATGAATTCAGGCCCACTGGATGAGGGCTTAAGACTTGAATATCTCTTTGTGGAGGACATGATTCAAACTACCATAATCAGAGAGATTTTCAGAAACAGGAGTTTTAAATAACAGGTATTTTGTGCCAGTGTTTCCTGTGTATATTTCCTTACTGATCTGCAATGAATTGAATGCAGAAATTTAGAATGTTTAGGCATTGCCTAAACATCAAAAGTGGGGTTCAAGGACCCATCACCTTGAATGGGGTATAGATCAGTGCAGATGTTGTCACACTCATGTAGTGAGTTGCATGTGGCAGGGGCTTGGTACTGGTCATGCTCAGGGCCACATATTGGTTCATGACAAATTAGAAATTAAAACACACTCACACAAACTTGTTATACACCAAAGATGGTTTGAGATGCACTACTCTGAATGACAGCAATTCAATAAATTGGTCTCCCCTCAAAAAAATATTCAGTTGGCTACTAAGTTTGGAATAAAACTGAATTCGTTACCTCTGTCTTGCAGATTCATATCTCACAGCACACTAAACTTCTAAGAAATTTTTCTTTTAAAAGCTCCTTTACCATTGTTTAAGCCAGTCCAGTGTTTCTCAAATTGAGTTTGGCATGCAACATTTTTTTGCCTGAATGCCTCTCCTGTGGGAAAGGTTGAGAGGAAAAAAATCACTAATGGAGAAGATGGAGGCAGCTCCCCAAATTCACTTCACATCTCTAAGGGTGAAATAGCTGTTTTTCCTGGTTGAATTTTGAAATTGTACCATCCCCTTCAGGCTACTTCTATCACTCCACTGAGCTCCCAGATTCTGGGCTGAAGAAGACAGGAAGGCACAATACTTTGTCATCATCAAGGTTTGTAGGATTGGCTAACAGACAGCTCCAAGTTCATGTCAAGAAAATTCTCTGATGAGACTGGTGGAGCTATAAGAGGATCAAGAAGTCACTCTTCCCTAGCTTTCTCTCTACCTCATCCTCCCCTTCCCTTCATCGTAATTATTAAGCCTTTCATATGTGCCAGACATTGTCTTGGGAGTTAGGGATAGAGGTGAAAAATAAAACAGACTTGATTCCTATCATTAAGGCACCCACATTCTGCTAGGGGAGAGAGACAAATAAGCAAGCGGTTTTGTTAACATGATGGGTGAGACAAAGGGTTGTGGCAAAGCTCAGGAGTGGACAGGTTGGGGGAAGATCCAAGAAGACTTCCAGAAGGAAAATACAATCAAGGTAAGTAACTGGAGTAACGAGGAGTCAAGGAGTGAAGGGAGGTGGTGATGGCAAAAAGTCCCAGGCAGACCCTGTTTTCCTGTGGCCTCCTTGAAAACTCTAGTGACACAAGGAAAATTCTGGTGCCATGGAGGCCTCTCTGACTCGGGTGGGACCTGTTTGCATTTCTTCCCCATTTGCTTCAGAAAACCTGGCTTTCCTGCCTTCAGTGCCAGCTTTATAGAGTCCTTACAGTCAGTTTTCATGTTTGACCCCTGCTGAGGGAGGTGATTACCTTTTTAATGGGAATGTCTCCAACAGGAGGGTCAGAAGGGCCAAGCACTTTTTCCTGCATAAACATAATTGAGCTCCAAGGTCAGGGGCTGACGAGCAGGGCTCATTAGAACAAATGATTTCTTTCTGAGTAAAAAGACCTTTGGGGTCCTTTCATGATCATTCCTAAATTTGGTAATTATGTTTGCCCCAGGTTTTAAGCAAATGAAGCAATGATATAAGGGTGCTCAGAGATGGGAAGAAGGGATAGGAGCAGAGGAGACTCATTTGAGCCTGGCTGGGTTTCTGTTTCAGCTGGAACCTTGCAGAAGAGCTAAGCTCACGGCTTTTCTGGATGCATTTCTTGAGAACACGCTGTGAGTACTGTGTGTCTAGTCTAGTGATCACTTGATCTTAGCTTGAAGTCTCACGTGTGGAAGGGAAATGTTTGGTCTCATCATCATGATTATCATTATCATCATCTTTATTGTGATCAATTATAAAAATGGCCATTTTTATTCAGATAGCAACATCTCTCTTCTTCAAATCCATTTCTATGACTTAGGGCTATATTCATCAGTACAGTCATATTTCCTGGCCATGGTGATTGGTTCAGGGCTGGGCACTTGGTCCTATTTGGACCAATGAAATGTGAATAGAGGCTTTCTAGGGGTTTCGGGAATTGTGCTTCCTCATTCTTCTTAGAGAGCTTCTAGTAATGACAGCCTCCTTCTCTCTTGATGTGGCCAAAGGAAGCATGGGCCTTTGGCAGTTGTTGGCAGTCATCTTGTAACTATGAAGTACAGCCTACCTTAGGATGACACCACTGTAAAACAAAAAGACATGGAAAGAATGCCATTGTTGAACTGCTGAATCAAACTGACACTTCCCCACATCAAGACCCTCATTAGTTGCCAACGTATCCTCTCTATAGTAAAAATCATTTTGAGTTGGATTTTTAAAAATTATTTTCAAGTTAAGGCTTTCAAATGATAGAGAACTTGACACCAGAATGTGGGTCACTGTTAAGACCAAACCCTGGTGCCTAACACCTTGTACAATATATGGCACATACGAGAGGCCTAATAATTATGATGAAGGGAAGGGGAGGATGAGTAGACAGAAAGCCAGGAGAGAGTGACTTCTTGATCCTCTTATAGTTCCCCCAGTCTCATCATAGTGGCAGGGAATTGGCTGATATGGGATGAAGGGTACTGAAGAAGATTCCAGCTGGTTAACCACCTGCCTCTTATATTTTAGGAAAGACCATCAAAGTGCAGCATTAGTAGACTTGTCAGAAAAAAATAGTGGTGTTAGTACATGAATACTGGAGATCCTGTAAGAACACAGTTCAGCTGGAGATTCCCTTCCTGAACACAGAAAGAAGAAAATACAATTTTGTTATAAGAAAGCATTTATGGTAAGCAATAACCTCCCCTACTTAAGACAATTTGAGTTGGAGTGTATGTTCCTTGCAACAGACCTCATGCCAACCATAGCAATCAACAAAGTGCTTTATCTATTTTGCTATTGGGGCACTTAGAAAAATAAATGTTTGTTCATATTTTGTTTACCCTGAGTGCTTTCCCACTAAATTATTCATCTCTTGAAGGTAGGAATTGTGAATATATTTCTCAGCATCCCCACCTCTTGTAGAATGTCTGGCACACAGTAGGTGCATATATATACACTTGCTGAATGAATGGTGTCAACTGGAGGTTATTCAATCAGAGGTTAGTAGCTGAGCTATGGAGATGGTTCACACGTCCCATCAACATCAGTGAACATATTTTATGTGGAAAACTTTGTGGCAGGTGATGTTCTCCCTAGAGCTATCCCTTTGGTGGATTTTCATTTTGCAGATCCATGAAGGTAACAGAACCCCTTCCCATGATCAGTTATTTGGCATTACATCAAGAGACAGGTATAC
This sequence comes from Dasypus novemcinctus, assembly GCF_030445035.2. Lineage (NCBI taxonomy): Eukaryota > Metazoa > Chordata > Mammalia > Cingulata > Dasypodidae > Dasypus > Dasypus novemcinctus. The sequence continues at coordinate 43,967,581 of NC_080696.1, read as the reverse complement.
TTCAGAAGCTACCTAGGTTTCTTAATGGATTTAAATTTCAGAAAAATAGCTAGTGCCTCTTAGAACAGATACTGCAGAGTGCAATCATTTTCTCTAGACAGTCATCCACCAAAGCACAGAGATCTGCTAGATTTGGAAAAGCTTTTGGAAAACATAATACTGTGAAGCAGTCTAGGGCATGCCTCTCTCAGATCTCCCTTCAAGAAAGGACCTACCCCATGGAATGTAGTTAGCTGACAGATTCCAGTTGCCGCGAATTCGAGATCCACTGCAGCATTCTCCCCAAGCTTCTCCAGACGTGATATGCACAACAAGCTAAGAGAGCAGATCATGCCTGACCAATGCAGGACTCCTCAGCAGACAATCTCTGCTCTGGGGGATCCCAGCAGCCTTGCCAAGACCTTCTCAGAGGTGTTCCACACACTGCAGCTCCTTCGACCCCATCTACCTTCCTTCCCTTTCTCCCTTCCCAGGTGTTGGGTCTGCATCACAGCCTGAAGGCCCTTTCCAGTCTACTCCTGCATTCTCTCCCTTTTATCTTTTACAGGTTTTTCTCCCAATAAATCTCTTGCATGTCTAATTCTATCTTCATGTCTGTGCTCAGAGGATCCAAACTGAAGCACACTGTCTTGGCTCTTGCATAGCTGCTTTGAAATAAAACTGAGGGGTGCATGCTGCTTGGAGTATTTTATCCCATGCTTAAAGGAATGAGGAGCTGCCCTTTTCAGGGTTCAGAATCCAGGGGAGGCAGTTTTATGAGCAGACTAGAAGGAAGAGGACCACAAAGAGCTCTGGGAAGCAGCTGAGAGAAAACAAGGCAGCCTCAAACAGGCTTGGACAGGAACTAATACAAGTTCTACTCATTTTATGCAAATTAAACATTCAAAGTGTTCACAGGCCGTGTTTCTAACAGAGAATGAACATGCTATGGAAGGTGCAAGGTAATAAAACGCTCAGTGTCCCTGGGCTTTGTCTTCAGTACCCGTCCTTCATTATTAGTTCCTTTATTGGTGAGCACAAGTCGGGTGAGGGCAGTGCTGGCAGTGCTTGTCCAAGGGGCCGCAATTGAGGATGTATTTGATCCCATCACTATCCAGGGTGAGGCGCTTCTCAGCCACCACGTCTTCCCATTTGTCAGTGTTAAACTTGGTAAAGTCTCACTTCTTAGAGCTATGGGTCTCTGGAGGTCAGGGAACTTGAGCCGAGCCCTGAGTAGGGCAGCAATCACATGCTCCTTGATTTGAAGGTTGGTGCAAATGGACATAGTGATTTGACTGATGTGGACCCTGGCTACTGTGCCCTGGGGCTTTCAAAAGGCAGCTCATGTACCTGTCGGAGCCTAGACTGGGTGCAGCATGAGGTCAGACATGAACGTCAACAGGAAAGGACTGTCTCCAAGGTTCAAGGCAAACTGTGCCAGCGACAGGTTGCATCTGCTACCACGGAGGCTGTTGCAGGCAGCCATTGCACACCAGCCCCACCTGGGGAAAGGAGGACTGTTGGCTTAATTGGCTGCAGACACGTCCTTTATTACTGACTCATTTCTTATACTCCCAACCCTACTGCCTTCTGTCAAGGTCACCGTGTGGAATAATGTGGATCTGGATTCTCATTTGGGATTTGCTGTGTGACCTTAGGTAAGTGACAGCTCCTCTGACCCTATTTTCTCACCCGTGAAAGTTGGATGATAATCCTATCTTTACAGTATTAAGAGGAAATTAGGCAGCATAGATGTGAAGATTCTAACACAAGTCTAGGTACAGGGTAGGTGCTCAGTAATGTTAGACATTGCTCTACAAAGGGGTATGTTTCAGAGTGTGAAAGGCACGGTGTGGGTTGAGTACTCCTGTTCTGCTATTCTAGAAGGGTGATAGGTCAGGGATGAGGGATGCTATGTCCCTGTGTGTGCTGTGGCCTTTAACTTAGGTCTCTGGCTGTATTGCCAAAAGTAAAATAATTGCATCTATTTTGAATTCTATGCTTTCTCCTTATTTTGGAGAATGATTATGAGTATTTTGTCACATATTTGAAATCTAACATAGGATGGGCTGAGGTTTGGGAGCTAAATATCATTCATCTAGTCCAGCATGCTGTTTCCATGGAGGAGGAAACTGAGACACATGTTGACGAGCAGCTCATCCAAGGTCTTGGCAGAACTGGGTGGGCACCCTTGTGTCCTTGTCTCAAGGCACAGTGGTGATGCCTTCAGTGCACCCCCATCATTCAGAATTTGACGCTTTCTTTCAGTATGAGTTTAATCTGACTTGTTTGATTGGGGACCCTGCTTTCCTGGAGTCTGTGCCTGTCCTTTCTGGGCCTTTTGTGATTTCTTGATCACATGAACTGCTCCATCCTATTCTGTGCTCCTCTAATACCTTGTGTGTTGTCCTCTTCTATAAGAGCCATGCCTGGTAGAGATTAGGGGGCTGCATGCCCTTCTAATGAATTTGTTAAATTCATGGATTTTATGATGATGGATATTTGGGGAATTATTGGGCAGCAGGGACGAGGATGGGGAGTAAGGCTCAAGCAGTTCACATATCTTATTTTGGGAATGACTTCCTGGTTGTATGCATACTCCCGAGAAAGACCTTTAGATGGGAGGAATGAGAGGCAGGCTAGCACATCGATTATGAGCATGCACTTTAGAGCTAATTTGCCTGGGTTCAAATCCTAGCTCTGCCACTACTGACCATGAGCAAGTTACTTAATCTCTCTGTGTTCTGCCCAAGAAGAGGAACTCAGAACTGATATTTAGACAACCAGGATGTAGGCAGGTGTTTATGTCAACAAGCATAAGTAGATTATCAATGCATGTTTTTATGTAGACTTGCAGCCATGTATATGGTGGTGCAAAGCAGGCTAGCACAAACAATTCTCACATGTTGTCACTTCAAAGTTGTTTGGTGCGTTTGTTGACATCAATCATTCATTCAATGAATAAACATGTGCTAAGCACCTACAAGGTGGCAGACCCCATTAGGAACTGAGCAGAAAGCCATGAATTAAACATGTCCCCTCATTTTAAGGTACATAGTCTATCACTAGTGAATGTCTGTGGCAAGGTGTTTAAAGGGTTTGGGCAGTGTCCTTAGGAAGCATGGAGGAAGGCGTGAGTATGTCTCCAGGCAGAGCAGAGGAAGGCTTGGCAAGTGGGTGATACCTGAGCTATGTCATGAAGATAGGATCTCTGCAGGGGAGGAGAACTAGGGAGGATGCTTCTGGTAGGAAAGACTGGAAGAACAAAGAGGGGATGGGTCAAGATTCCTGGTAATGTAGGTGATTGGGGACTTCCTTGGAATTTATGTGAATTATTTTTTAAATGGATACTAAGTTGCTAGGATTTTATTTTAGCCCAGGATTGACATGGAAATATTAGTGAGACACTGAGGGTGTCCTTAACTGAGAAAATGTGGGAACTTCTGTCATAGAGAAGTGTGAAGACATTTCTCAAGTTTCTTTTCTTTTTCTTTTTCCGTACTGATCATAAAGTTGTTCTTAGTTATATTCACACAGGTAGTATCAAGATTGACAATGTTTTCTTTCACCAAGAAGTACAATCACGGATGATCACATCTGTGTGCACATGTGTGCACCCTCAAAACACACACACACACACTCACGGGCAGAAGCAGACAGGATGGTTTGGCCATGATGGAACCTTCAGAGGATAATTAACTTTGAAAAATGAAAATGATTAAAAAACAATTAAGATATAATTCTAGATAAATGGAGGGAATCAGGACCAGGAATTTCAGGGAGGAATGGTTTCTTCAGTAAAATGGCTTCCCCTTGAGGAAAGCAAAATGTTTAGCTTTTCTGGCTAGTGGGTGAGCTGTAGGTTCAGGGAGGATGGCAAGTACGTGCAGGAATCACATGGACCTTGGCATCTGCCCAGGGCTCTTCAGCTTTGCAGTATCCTCAAGTTCCCCAGACAGCCACAATGTTTCTCCAGAAGGAGACTACATCCTAACTTTGTGCTGAGTCTCACTGTTCTGTCTCCTGCCCAATGTGCCCAACCTTCCTTGACCTTACAAAACCACCCTGCAACTCTTTAAGACTCTTAAGCAACTATAGCTCTTGCTAATTGTTTTTTCTTTTTTTTCTGTCAAGCCTCTCCAAAGTTGCTTCCATCATTGCTGTCAGAGGTATATTTGAATTTCTCGTCAAAGTGGCCTTCAAAAATTTCACATAGGAACAGCATGGTTAATGGGTAACACCAACAAAATCTCCTATTAGAATGTATTTTCTTTTGTTCTTGGAGCAATACACATACTAGCTAACTCACCTTTTCTCCCTGCTTTATATTTATGGATCTGGGATCTCAACTCTTTAATAGGAGTCATGATTTTTAAAACCCACCTCTTCCTTTAGAGCAATTTTTGGGCTCCAGCCTAGTTCATGCTCTGATCACAGTTTATACCTAGACCTGCCTGCCTTAATTTTTGGGACTAATTATTCACCTATTCAAACATCACCTCTGACTGCTGGGGCATCTAATGTTCTCAGTTATCTAGCTATTTCTCTCAGTGTTCCTCTCAGGTTTTCAGTGACTCTCTTTGACTCTTCCTAGAACTTTTCCCTCCTGGCGATCTGAACCACTGTCAACTGTTTGCCCACAACCACTGTGGAGGCTGATTCAGAGACTGTATCTCTAACCTCTGTCTTCTCTCCTAAGCTTTTGACTTCCAGATGGGTGACACCATCACCTGCAAGCTCCAGCAGCATCTGCAGGTTCATCATCCCCCTTGCCCAAACTTGCTCCTTCTCTGGATTGTAGTATCTATTAATAGTAACTCTATACTCTTAGTCTTGTCTTGGAGCTCTAAAAACTCAGTTATCTCTCATTTCTTTCTTTCCCTAATTCCTGACCTCTCTGTTATACTGAATCATAGGACTGATCCACTTCTTTCCCCCTCTCTCCCAATTTTCCTCCCAGCTCTTACTAACTCTCACTTGCATATTGCAACAACCTCTTTGCTGGTCTTTCTGCCTCTACAAGCTATTTTCAGATTATTTCCCCAGTGCTCAGTTTAGAATGGCTTACTGCCCTACTTTAAACACTTTAGGGGGGGGGGTACTGGGTTCCTGGCCGGGGGTGCTCTGTTGTGGTCCCTAGGGGAGCAGCAGCAGTCCCCCAGGTGCAACAGTAAGGACCAGGAAGGAATGAGGGTCCAACAGTGAGACCATGATACTAATGACTATGCTTGTGAGCCTATATGCCTGAAATAAGAACAAGGCCTAGAGCAGCACTGTGCCTAGGAATTTCCTCCTGACAACCTTCATGTTACTCAAATGTGGCCAGTCTCGAAGCCAAACTCAGCATGTAAATGCAATGCCTTCCTCCCAGTGTGGGACATGACACCCGGGGATGAGCCTCCCTGGCACCGAGGGATCACTACCAAGTACCAACTGATGATGCAACTAGAAAATGACCTTGAATTAAAGGTTCAATGCAGATCAGCAGACTATCCCTGTCTACATATAATAACATGACTTTAAAATGCTGTTTGACCTAATGTAAGGGGGAAATGGAAAGGAGAAATGAGTTTATATGGCTACGAGTCTCTAAAAAAGAGTCTGGAGGTTGTCCGAAGGATTGCACTTATGCACACCTGAGCAGAACCTAAGAAACAGGTAAAGTAGATACAACCCCAGGTATTGGTTCCTTTGAGGGCTAAAGAGACCCACGGGTTCTATGGTCATGGCAGATGGGGTTCACTGCCATGTCAGATTGCCCTTCTTTGGAGCTGGTGTTTCTGCATGATGAAACTGGACTCAAATGGGATCTCTTTTCACAAGACTTTCATGCTACATTACTGGAATTGTAGTTGGTGTTGGGATTTAAGATATATTTAGGGGATTGAATCTCTGGACTGACAATATGATAGCCAGGCCCTGAGCCTCAACAGACTTCAGCTCCTACACTCTGATTTATTGGACTCACCCCACTCAGCTAAGATGGAGTTGAAGAAGGACAACCACCACACCATGGCGCCTAGAATGCCTACAACTGAAAGCAGGAGGATTGCATCCAGTATCCATGTGGAATCTGAGCCTCCTCTTGACGTAGAGGTGCAATGGACACAACCAATCCAAGGTCCACAGAGAAAAGGTGGCATTGGAGTGGGAAAAGTGGCCATGGTGGCTGATGGGGATGGGGAAGGGCAGGAAGAGATGAGATGTGGAGGCATTTTTGGGACTTGGAGTTGCCCTGGATGGTGCTTCAGGGGCAATCACCAGACATTGTAAATCCTCCCAGGGCCCACTAGATGGAACGTGGGAGAGTATGGGCTATGATGTGGACCATTGACCATGAGGTGCAGAGATGCCCAGAGATGTACTTACCAAATGCAATGGATATGTCATGATGAAGGGAGTGAGTGTTGCTGGGGGGGGAGTGGTGGGGTGGGGGTGGTGGGGTTGAATGGGACCTCATATTTTTTGAATGTAGTATTTTTACAAAATGAATAAAAACAAACAAACAAACAAACAAAAAAACACTTTAGTACCTCCTCACTATCCATTGAGGAATGTCTTCTCCTGAACTTCAAAGCCCTCAGCAGTAGAATCTGTGATGACTTTTTAATATGTCAACTTGGCTAAGTTGAACTCCATTCCCAGAATTACCTTTTAACTACATTTCCAGTTAAGATGAAACACAAGGGAGATTCTTGTACAGCTGCCATTTTGAAGCTTATACACACTGTTGTTGATCTGGGCCTGGAGTTCTCTGTCTTCCTCTGGACCTTCCTTTAGAATCTCTGACCCCTTCTATGACAAAGGGACCGAGCTTCTTCAGGATACCCTTACTACCAAAGTCAGAAGCAATAAGAACAGACAAGGGTTTCAGTCCACCCTCATGGGGTTCTAGCTCACTTGTGGGTCCCAGTCTGTTCTTTTCTTAAAAGTTTTATTGAGATATGATGCTCATACTATGTATTTCACACATTTAAAATGTACAATTCAATGTATTTTAGTATATTCACAGAGTTATTCAGCTCTCACCACAATTTTAAAACATTCCATGACCCCCAGATGAAGTCCCCACCCATTAACAATCAATCCTTACTCCTCCCCCCACCAGCCCTAGATGACTCTAATCTTCTTTTTATCTCTATGGGTTTGCTTAATTTGAACATTTCGAATAAATGGCATCACACAATACAGTATGCAAACTTTTGTGTCTGCACTTATTTCACTCAGCATGTTTTCAAGGTTCATTCATGGTACAGCATGTGTCAGATTTAATTTCTTTTGATTGCTGAATAATACTCCATTGTATGGATAGAGCATGTTTTGTTTATCCATTCATCTCAGTTGATGGACATTTGGATTGCCTCCATTTTGCGCTATTATGAAGAATGCTGCCATTAACATCTGTGTGCAAGTTTTTGAGGGGGCATATGTTTTCATTTCTCTTGGGTATATGCCTAGGATTGGAATTGCTGGGTCATATGATAACACAGTTTGAGGCGCTGTCAAACTGTTTTCCAAAGTGGTTGCACCATTTTACATTTCTATCAGAAATGCATAAGGATTCTAATTTCTCCACGTCCCTGTCAACACTTGCTATTATCTTTCTCTTTTATAATAGCCATTCTAGTAAGTGTGAAGTGATATCTGATTGTGGTTTTGATTTGCATTCCCCTAATGCCTAATGATGTTGAGCATCATTTCATGTTTTTATTGGCTATTTAAACATATTCTTTGGAGAGATATCTATTCAGATCTTTTGCCCATTTAAAAATTGGGCAAATTATTAATTGTTCTTTATTATTTATATTATTATTTATTATTATTGAGTTGTAAGGGTTCCAGCCTGCTTTTGATCATTTCCTTCTGCCTGCCTGCCTTGTGGACTTCAAGGTCCAGAATCAGATACAAAGATAACAGACTTACAGAGATTGCTTAACCAGCTTCCAAAATCAGGCAAGTCAGTTCCCTGTAACAACTCATATACATTCTTCTGGTTCTATTTCTCTATTCTACTATACTATTTTCCAGCCAAACTGTGCCTCCACAAATATCCTCTGCTATATCATGTCCTTACCTTTGCTTTTGTGTTTTTTTACAACACGAGTTTTTTCCTGACCATTTTTTCCCAGTTGAAATTTTACCTATCCTTTGAAATCATCTCGTATTCTCCATCATTTGTAGAAACTTTCCTAAATACCACTTTCTTCCCTAGTTGTACCTCATGACATTGCTTATCTCTTTGAAAATCTTTTCCACAATCTTACAGGGTGGTGGAGAAAAATAATGTAGATACACATACACAGAAGGTACCTGGCACATAGCAGGTGATGGATGATGACTAATTCTATTCATTCTCCAACCCCAGAACATGTCAAGGGCTCTGTAAATGGTGTTCCACATTTCCCAATTTTGTAGATCTGGAAATAAGGCCAGAAGGCTCTGATGATTCATCTTTCTTTGCATTTTCCTCTTTTCTATGCCTTAGAAATCCTTCTGGGACACCTTGTTCCTTGTGCTCTGGGTTCCAAAGCTGGACACACCCTTTGTATAAAGGTATGCATTTGCAAGATGATGGTACTGACATCTTCCAGCCATAAAGTATTTCCTTTTAATCCATTAAATAATTTGTAGGGGCTGTGGATTCAATAAATTGCATTGGATCTAAATAATGGCATTGGGTCTAATTAATAGTATTGTATCTAATTAATAGCATTGACTCCAATTAATAGGAATGTCTCATGTTCGCATCAGAGTTTCCAGAGTAATTTTGCTCATTGGATCCTCACTACAGATTTGAGGACTTTTTTTTTTTGGTGATGGCACTGATTTATGGGCAGCTTAAGTGATACAGCTAAGGTCACAGTGAGTAATTAGAACTCACAGATGTTGACTCCTCAGCTAGTGGTCCATGTTCTGTACTCTCAGACAAGTGAAGGGAAAAGGAATATTGAGCTATCACTCCATTGCCAAATGCAATTGATTGGCATCTATTTGTTTATCCTGAATCTGTCCCTGGTTGATCTCCCAGTTAGTGGCTGGTGTTTTGCTTTATCCTCCACATCTATTTCCCCTACATCTACTTCCCTTATCCTCCCTTTCCCCCTCTTTCAGCCTTGATTATCATCTTCTAGAATTCATGATTCTGATCAGATGGGTCAGAGTGGGAAACAGGCTAGGTTTGCTAGTTATTTTATTTATCCATCCCTGCATAATAAATCACCCTAAAACTTAGTGACTTAAAACAACGATTTATTTTTTATCATGATTCTGTGGATTGTCTGGGAAGTTTCACTTTTTGCTTCAACTGGGGCTTACATGAGTGACTGCATTTAGCTGGATGGTCAAGATGGCCTCACTGTTACATCTGACAGCGGGTATTGGCTTGTCGCCTGGTATGACCTGATTGGCTTCCATATGGACTCTTGCCCTCTAGCAGGCTGGACTGTTGGACCACATGGTGGTTTCAGGGCAGTGGTCTAAGGGGACAAATCCAGAAAATTGAAGGCCTATTGCAACTTGGGCCTGGACCTTGCACAGCATTACTTCAAACACATTCTATTGGCCACAGCCCTCACAATGCCAGCCTGACCTAATGACAAGGGAAGTAGACTCTAAAAATATTGCTGGGAAGAGCATCATATTCATTTTGTGACTACCATTGGAAACAATAGTGCATGGAATGATTGTGTATTAAAAATTTTAAAGAAAAATTAGAAGGCTTTCTTCTCACTCTTTCATGCAGGAGGAGTTTAGCACCAGCCTGCTATCTTCACTTGAGAAGGAGGCTTGATGTTCTTACCTTCACAGCCTTCTCTCCCTTTGCTTCTCACTTGGCAGCCAGACAGGATCACTGCTTCTATCCACCCTGGACTAACTTAACACTGGGCACTAGGCCTAGATGCCCATGCTCTTGGGAATTCCCAGGTGTATTGATCACCTTTTCTTGCAACATAGTGACATAGTTAGGCCTGAAACCAATTGGAGCTAATGCGCTTTAAAAAAGTCTTCTCCATTTGGTCCAGCACAGGTTAATGAAGGTCTCTATTTCATGGTTTGAGGCAAAGACCCAGCATTAACTGTGTTCCCCATCTACTACTGTGGTTCTGGGAAATCCTGTTCTCAGCCAGTCCAAAGGAAGGCACGTATTGTTTGGTTAAGTGTCCAGATATTCCCAGGTTCCCTTGCCATAACACCATCAAAAAGCCCCCATTTCACCAATATTTCTAAGATTCTAATTTGGTTTGTAAATAACTCATTTCTCATCGTTAAGTGACTGCAACTATCTTTATTTTCTGTAATTGAACTCTTTTGCTTTCAAGCCACCAGAACCTCTTCTGGTAATAAATGCTTGATCTTGCCAATTGAATCTATCTCATCCGTTTAAAACCTGATCTTTTTTTGGTTAATTGTTCTGCTGTTCCTGTTTTCTCCCTGTAGCCAGTGTTCTACCCCTCCTGTCTCACCTCCTTGTTAAGAGAGCACATGGATGCAGTGGAGAGCTTATGTGTTCTTGTGGCAGTGGGAGAGGGACATGTGGCATGTCTGAGGAGTGTGCTTTGACTCCTCCATTAAAGGTTTATCCTCCCTCCAGAAGTGGAGAGAGGAGTGCTCATCTTCAATCTCAGTCTTTACATTTTTTTGGTCCACCAACGCTGGGATAGTTTGACCCTTTTAGTGGAGAGATACTTCCCTTCCATCAAATTCATGCCTGTTCTTGTGCATAATTTACCACATGCTTTTCCCTTCCAAGCTTCATGTCTGTCTCCCCTGAAAGCCTAGCTCTTAGGACTATTTGCTGGGGTCTTATAAGTCTAGATGAAAACTCAGAGCTGAGCAGTGAAATCTGCCTTCCCCCTCTTTAGAGTAGTATGTCAGCCTTATAGACTGTCTGAATGACAGAGGGACTGAAAAGGAGCAAAGTTCCAAACTCAGTCAATAATTCATCCCCTGCCAGAGTATTATGGAATAATTCCAGCCAAGTAGCTTTTTCCTCTTTCTGAAAGTCTTTACTCATTTACCCTGATAGAGATAAACTTTCCCATTCATTTTACACATACTTTGTTAATGACATTACATTTACTTGTAACTGTTATTTTACATGCATACATCTTCACAAAAGATCAAGATTGTTAGAAGAACCTTGCCAAGGCCTGTACTGAATATGGTGAAGTCATTCAATAAATGTATACAGAAATTACTGTAATGCTGCTCAGAACTATAGAGAGCAGTTGATTTTTTCCCCTTGTGTTCTCTGGTGCATAACAGAGCACCCTGCACTTATTCTGTATTCTATAAATGTTTGTTGATTGACAAATGTATGCACAAATGTATGAGCCCTGCTTGTGATTGGTGCAATGCATCAAGGTTAGCTCGTTTTGTGGGAACATGGACTTTTAAGGGAGTCCATCAAGTAGCTTGACTGTGGGATGATCAACTCTCTGTCCCCATTCTATTTTGGGCTCTCCCTCTTCTAGGAGTCAGTCTGCCTGCCCGTCTGATGGACTTAGCCTGTCTCACAGCCTCACTCTGGGGCCTGGGGAATTGCTTCCCACTGCAGTATGCTCTCTTTGGGAGATTTCAATTGCTTTTGAATTAGTTATAGGCTCAAAAATGAGCGACTCCCATTATTACAATGCAGGCTTTAAAATTACTCCATTTCAAGTTGCCAGGTTGGCAGCATTAACCTGTCATCACAGAATTCGATGTGGTCATGAAAAAGATAGGCTTCTGAAAAAATAAAGCAGAACTGAACAAATAAGGCCAAGTAGTCAAGGAAATGGTCTTTGAAATGCCTTCCAATATGAAAGCTGGGCCTTGTCGGTTTTACCATCTATAAAATGGAGGCAAAATTTTTCAGAAGTAAGTTGGGGAGTGGTCAGTGATGATGCTTCTTAAAACAGTTCACTAAGCATAATGCTTTGCTTGCTCCCCCAGATTCATGCAGTTACACCAAAGCATATTTGATAAAACTCAAGTCCTTATAGACACACAAAACAACTTTATGCCAAATATCAAAGAAAGGTGCCTGGTATAAAGTTGCACCTGAGCAATTGCCCCTGTTGTGGCCTCTCCTGAGCTGTTATTAAAGCCATTAAGAAGAAAGAGAACAAGAGAGCAGAAAGATTGGAGAGAAATATACCACGAATGCCAAAATGTTAACAGTCTCTTTGGAAATGATTTTTTTTTCCTTTTCTATAATTTCAAAACATTTTACAATGAATATGTTGTTTTTGTTAGCAGCCAAATGTTATTAATGAAAATAAAACATATAACTATTAAAACAATAATAAAAGCATCTATTGACTTAGTTTGGCTATTCCCAGAAGTCAATTCTGAGACTAGAATTTCGTGGCAAGTAGTTTATTTGGGCATTGATTCTACAAGCACTAAAAAGGGAGTGGGGAAGTAAGAGGGAGTGGAAGTAGGGGTTATTCCTCTAGGGCCCACTGGGAGCTGGCACTGCATAATCTTTGGGGCTGTCCCATCTCAGAGTGGGAAAGATGGGCATTTGTCCATCATATGAATAGAGAAGGCACTTTGGGGCTTCTGTGTGCCAATCAAGCATGCTTCTGTTACAAGATAAAGCCTTACGCAAAAATCAGAGTCTCAGGCATTTGTAGTAAGAAGAGGAACATTGGGCAACGGACTTGGCCCAGTGGTTAGGGCGTCCGTCTACCACATGGGAGGTCCGCGGTTCAAACCCCGGGCCTCCTTGACCCGTGTGGAGCTGGCCCATGTGCAGTGCTGATGCGCACAAGGAGTGCCCTGCCATGCAGGGGTGTCCCCCACGTAGGGGAGCCCCACGCGCAAGGAGTGTGCCCTGTAAGGAGAGCCACCCAGCGCGAAAGAAAGTGCAGCCTGCCTAAGAATGGCGCCACACACACAGAGAGCTGACACAAGTGGATGACGCAACCAAAAGAAACACAGATTCCCGTGCCGCTGACAACAACAGAAGCGGACAAAGAATACACAACAAATAGACACACAGAACAGACAACCGGGGTGGGGGGGAGAAGGGGAGAGAAATAAATAAACAAATATATAAATCTTAAAAAAAAAATTAAAAAAAAAAGAAGAGGAAAATTGATTGCCAAGTGGATATAGCCAAGGCATTGGCCATATCTGCCAGAGCAGCCAACCAATTGCCAGAACTGCGGGGATTTCATGAACGACAGGAACTATAACACTAACTTGAGAACCATGGTTAGCAGGCAGCACAACTTCATTCACCTGCAACAGAAAGAGAAACTCATGACAGAAAAGTAGACATTTGGCTGCCTTGACCTTCCGCCTGACTCCAGGCTTAGATCTACATATGGTAATCATTCCTCTGTTGTATGTTACATGACTATTTAGGGTGATCATACAGATATCCTATTTCCCCTATTGAATACTACTCCTAATTATATCCATTTGATTTAGCACCTCTTAAGGGAGAGTAGATGTACATATTGCCAAAATCCTTTATCAAAATCCAGAGTCTTCTCTCTCAGTTCCACTTTGGGACCTGGAGTGTCTAATAGGCATGACCACAGATTTTGATTTCACCATTTCCTGCTCCTTCCCAAGTTTTTTCACTCCAGTAAGTAGCAATACCCTGCGACGGTTTGCTCGGTCGGTAGAGGTGGGGTCTGGCTGCGGACGAGGGGTCGGTCCAGCTCTGGACGAGGGGTCGGTCCCGCTTGGGACGAAGGGTCGGTCCCACTTGGGACGAGGGGTCGGTCCGGCAGCAGACGAGGGATCGGTCTCACAAGGGGTTGCGCGGTTTGGCTGATGGGGTCGCCCGGCGAAGCCGGCGACGAAGGGGTCGCCCGGAGAAGCCGGCGACGAAGGGGTCGCCCGGAGAAGCAGGCGACGAACTGGGGACAAGGGAGGCCAGGCCCTTGTCGGGGGCTCTCAGGACTGGAGGGCGCACGGCAGAAGAACTACCGTGGAGACAAGGTAAACACGCAAGTCCACTTTACTGAGGGAGAGGCAACAGTTTTATAGGGGCTGGGGAAGGCTGATTGGTCGAAGCCATGCCCTGTTCTGATTGGTTGCCGGCGAAAGGTCAGTGGGCGGTACTGGACGGGGGAGGGGTGGTGGTTAGGGATTGGCTGTCGCTGTTGCTGGGGGAAGGGGCAGGGTTTAGGGATTGGTGGCTGCTGTTGCTGGGGTGGAGGGCAGACTTGAGTTTCCCGCCCACGCCTGGCTGTTGCTGCTGTCAGGGGAAGGGAAAAGGGCGGGCTGGATTTTTCCGCCCACACCTGGCTGTTGCTGCTGTCGGGGGAGGGGAAAAGGGCGGGCTGGATTCTTCCACCCACACCTGGCTGCTGCTGCTGTCGGGGGAGGGGAAAAGGGCAGACTGGAATTTTCTGCCCTGCGCCTGCGCAGGGAGAAGGAAGAAGAAGGGTGCCGCCCCACAAGGCATCGGGTGGCGCCATCTGGGAGGAGGGGCGGCCGCGGAAGCATGGCCGCTGAGAAGGGGAGACCCGAGGGCACTCTACGCCCATGCCGAGCTCCCTTCAGGGGTGGCGGTGAGTCCGACCAGCCACCCTATTATGGGGGCAGCGGCTTGGCCTGCCGCGGCTGCTCCCCCGCCAGGCCAGCAAACCACACTTCAGCCCGAGGGGTGACCGCAATACCCCTTGCTCCCACTTCCTTAAGCCCAAATACAGTAGACAGTCTTAGTTTCTCCATTCCCTTCAACTGTCATACCAATCCATTGACATTGGCATTAGGCTCTAAATACAAATCCGATTTATTCCTCTTTCATCACCACACTACACATTAAGCCATGTAACAATTATCTTTTGCTTGTATTATTACCATAGCATTCTTGTTGGCCTCTTGGCTTTTCACAAATCCATTCATCGTACAGCCATTATCATGATCTTTCAAAACTATAAATTAGCTCATCCATCTCCCCATGTTAAAATTCTCCCACTGTTTTTCATTTACACTTACAGCAAAAGCCAAACTCCAGACCTTGACTTCAAGGTCTTAGGTCGGTCATCTGATCCTTTCTTATCTCTTTATCTCTACTACTCTGTGTCCTCCAGACACACTTCTCCCTGATTCTTAAACATAGGAAGATTATTCCCACTTTAGGACATTTGACCTTTCTGCTCTTTGCAATGGAGTGCCCTTCCCCCCAGCTTTTTCATGGTGACACATTCTAATCATTTATTTCTCAGCTTAGATATCACCTCCTAGGTTTTAAGATCACCCAACTGAAATTAGCCCACCTATTGCTCTTGATCACATCAAACTGATATGTAGTATCTCCAGCACTCAGGGTAATACCCAACTCATGGAAAACTCTCAATAAGTGTTTTGTTGACCAATAGGCTTATAATCAAACCTAAAAAGAGCCATATGGAAAAGTAATGTCAGAAAGAGCCATGGTGAAGGTCTATGCTGGCTTTAATAATTTTCCATTGGTTTCACTGGTTCCAAGTATTGAAAAACAAAGCAGTGGGGAAAGGAAAAGGGCACACAGGAGAGCCACATGTTTTGGATGCTTGTTAGACATTTAGCATTAGGTTAAAATTGGACACAGAAAATACTTTTTCAGTTATAGAACTAAAAAGATGATTTTCCCATAACTAAACACATTTTGAAAAGGTCTAGAGGCTAGATACAGCTCCAAATTATTGTCAAATGTGATTGTGAAATGGTTTATTCTTTCAAGGATAGTAAACTTAAAAAAGAAACAACAAATCATCTGTGAAAAGGCATTTAAATTTTGGGAAAATGATAGATCTTAGGAAATTGTTGTGCTTCTTCAATAGGATATAAAGAAATATTCACTCCATTAAATAAATGTAGAGAGCCTTAAAAAGTAAACTTTACTGAGACCAAGAATAAAAAAAAAAGACTGAAGGGAAAAGGATTTGATTTTTTTTAAATTAAGAATTTCAAGGAAAAAAACCCCATCCTATAACCAAAATCATCATATGTGGCAGTAAAGAATAAAATCAATATGCAAAAAAGAAATAAAGATGCAAAGAAGATCTCATTGAATGAAAAGGAAAAGACAAACTGAATCAGGAGTCAGCAATTTCAGCCCACAGATCACATCTGGCTTGCTACGTGTTTTAGTAAATAAAATCTTACTAAAACACAGTGACACCTATGCATTTATGTATTGACTATGGCTGATTTCGTGCTATGCTGACAGAATTGGGTAACTGCAGCAGAGCCCATATGACCTGGTAATCTTAAAATATTTTTTCTCTAGCACTTTAGAGAAAAAGTTTATCAATACCAAAACTGGAAAAAAGAGAAGATGATAGTTACAGTGGTTAAAGAATTAAGATCTGATTTTCCAGTGTTTGATGTTTTTGCAAAAAAAAAAAATCAAAGCAAATGTACCGATCAAATTTATTGTAAGAAAAATAAATCTTCTGGTTGAGTAAAAACTTACATATAAAATAGAACTATATATACATATAAAATTCATTAAACCATCTATGAACATATACAAGTAACTTTATAACAATTACCTGGGATACGACTTAGTCTACACTAAATAAAGCCTGGGATTGGAATGGGCGTGAGAGCATAATGAAATTTTCTTGTTGCATAGGTAAAGCATCTGTTCAACCCTGATGTTCTTTTAGTAATTAATAGGGCCCCTTGGGAAGCAGATGTGGCTCAAATGATAAGGCCTCTGCCTACCATAAGGGAGGACCTGGGTTCTATCTCTGGGGCCTCCTGGTGAAAAAAGAAGAAGAGAAAGTGTGCTTGAGTGGCAAGTGAGCCAGTGTCTGTGTAGTGAGCCAGTGCTCATGCATTAAGCCAAGTGCTGCGCAAGTGCCTGCATGGTGAGCTGAGTGCCCACATGAGTGTCCATGTGGTAAGCCAGTGCCTGTGTGGTAAGCCAAGTGCCCACGCAGCAAGCCGAGTGCCCGAGTGGTGAGCCAGTGCCTGTGCAAGTGAGCCATGCAGCAAGATGATGATGCAACAAAAGAGAGACGAAGGGGAGAGTCAAGGTGAAGCACAGCAGAGACCAGGAACTGAGGTGGCGCAATTGAAAGGGAACCTCTCTCCACATCAGAGGTGCCCAGGATCGAATCCTGATGAATCCTACAGGAGACAGATGAGAAGAGAAGGCAAAAAGAGAAAAAGATATAGAAGATCACACCGCAAATGGACACAGACAGCAAAAACAGCGGGTTGCAGGAGGGGAATGGGGGAGAAATGGTGTCCCTCTCTCTCTTAAATTTCCCAATTAGGAGGATAAATTATATGGTTAACTTGTTCATAGAGGTTGACACAAGGTAACAGTTAAAACCAATTTTAATAATAATAATAAATTATACCTCAAATAATGTTTTGGGCAAATTAAGGTAAATATTTTGATAAATGAAAACAGCAAGGATATCTTCAAATCGCTTAAATAAAAGCAAACTAAGCAGTTTGCTAACAAGAAAAGCAAAAAAAAAAAAATAAAGGAATGAAATAGTATAAAAGAAATAAGATCAACATTGTGATATAACAATAAATATAAATACCATTTTGTAAAAAACCAAGACTTTTGACAGCATTTGAAATAATTTCAATATGTTTCTTTGAAGAAAATTACCTAAAACAAAATTACAAAGTAAGAGCAAGGAAGAAAGGAAAATAGGGTAAGAAATATTTTAAGAGGAAAATATAGAACAAGGAAAGAGGTAGGGAAAATTTAATTTTTTTATAAAGCAGGTGTGAAGTCAAAACACAGTGAACAAGAAAAAAGGAACATTTTTTAATGATAAAAGAAAAATCTTGGTAATATATGTGTAGAAGTCATATAAGTAGATGTCAGCAAAAACAGACCATGTAGGCAAAAGTAAAGAAGGGCAGAGATAATTTGCATAATAAAATACATATAACTGTGCATGTATAACTCTCTCCCTATATATTTTTTGAGATTGCACATAAATGCCTCTTTTCAAACACTCAAGAACAAAACAATAATTGTTCTATGTTAACATTTGAAATACATGCCCTAAAAATTCCCCAAAGAGGAAATTCTGCAGGCCACCTTTTGAATTGCAGTGCCTAAAGATGGAAATAAATTGTTTTAATGTAAACAATTCTTTGTCACCCTCCTTCAAATAAACTAGTTGAGAACTTAAATCAATAAACACAACCATATGTTGAAGAAATTTCAGGTCATGGAATACATAAAGTAAAATAACAAACTACTTAGAAAATAAAAAAAGAGAACATTATGTTTCAAAGTTCATGAGATATAGTGAGATCTGTTTTCAAGAATAAACTCCATGCCTTGAATGAAAAAAAGAATGAATTCTATTGAACAGTTAGAGAATAGAATACAATGGGGCAAATCAAAACAATGAGGTAAGCTCTGTGTGTAGGCATAGAAAGATCTTCAGCACATAATTTAAAGGTGAAAGGACTGAAATTTACTATAATATATTTCACATGATCACTTTTATGTGAAAATACAATAAAATCTTATACATGCTTAGAATTATAGAACTATTGTGACTCTAGCAATGGAAGAAATTGTATCATTGATGTGGAGACAGTAGCCACAGTAGTTGCTGAGGGCAGAGAGAGGGAAGAAGAGGTGTGATCTGGGGGCATATCCAGGACTTGGAGTTGTCCTGGATGGTGTTGCAGGGACAGATGCAGGACATTATGTACCCTGTCATAACTCACTGAATGGACTGGGGAGAATGTAAATTACAAAGTAAATTATAATCCATGCAGTATAGCAGTGTTCCAAAATGTGTTCATCAAATGCAATGAATGTTCCACACTGATGAAACAGGATGTTGATGTGGGAGGAGTGGGGGGTGGTTGGGGAGTGGGGTATATGGGAACCTCTTATATTTTTTAATGTAATGTTTTTTGTGACCTATGCATCTTAAAAAAAAAGGACAATAAAAAGTGTCAAATGCTGAGGGCCATGTGCCATCAAATTAAAAAAAGAGAAAAAGAAAAGAACTGGTAATCTGGAAAGTTACTCAACAAATTGAAAACAGCATCTACCTCCATGGAGGGAAAGGAGGGAAAGCAACTGTCAAATGGAACTATCATTCTTTGGAAATTTTTACAATTATAATATATCCATGTCCTAGCAAAAAGCATGCACAAGAATTCTGGGATCAGTTTTGTTCCTTAGAGTCAAAACCTAAAAATAACTCAATTGTCCATCAACAGTACAACGGGGTGGCCTATTGTGATTTAGACACACAATGAATTACAGGACAACAATGAGCATCATATATACAACAACATGGATAAATCTCCCAGGCACAATTATGAGTGAAAGGAGTAAGATATAAAGATATATATATATTATTTAATTTGTAATATGTAATTTTATTTATATACATTTAAAGATAAACCTATACAATGAGGCTACAAGTCAGAAGAGTGGTTATCCATGGATATGTGAAAGATACACTCCAAATCATATACTGATTGGGGGAACAGACTGGGTGGGGCACAGAGCTGCCTCCTGGAGGGCTGAAATACTCTATATCTTTTTTAAAATTTTTTTTTTTTTGTGGTAAATTCATTGCATTCGATGAGTACCTTTTGGAGCATTTCTACACAGCATGGATTCTATACCTTGATTGTGTGGTAGTTACATTTACACATATATGAAAATTCATAAAGCTGCACACCTAGGATTTGTGTACTGTGCATAAAAAGAATATAGCTAATGTGTTGCTTGTTTACATGAAATAAATAAAAGCAAAACTAAAACAAAAGGATTTAAAGGTGCAGTAAAAAGTTTCTCTTGACAAATAACATCTCTGGACCTGTCATTTCTACAGGGTTTGGTGTGGTCCTGGATCCAACAGGTAAGGAATCTGTGAAATTTGGTTGTACAGTGATCCTGTATCCTTATACTCCTGGGAAGAAGCACTCTGGGGAAACACTTCCCAAGCCCAGATGGCAGAATTACTGTGACAAAAATCCACCTAAAGATAGAAGCACTACCAAACATGATAAAATGCAGATATAAAAATTTTAAATATTAGAACTCCATACACTGAGATAATACAGCATTAAAACTTTCAGTTTAATTCAGTTTACATTCCTTTCAGAATATAAAATACAGATGTATAAGATAATTCAAAATATATAAGGTCAAAATACTAAGAACATGACAATGAGAAAAGATTGATTTGAAATAGAATCAAACAGAATTTTTATAAATGAAAACTATTGGGTTTGAACTAAAACTCCTAAGCAGCACAATAAATAGCACATTTGATTTAAAAAGAGAGAATTAGGTAACTGGAAGATAGAGGTGTGAACTTTAAAAATGAACTGGAAATATTTAAAGCACCTGTGGGGAGGCAGTTACCTACAAAGGAAAGACAAACTGACAGCAAACTCATTCATAGCAACTGTAAATTTAAAAATAAGGTGAAATAATATATTTAAGGGGATGAGAGAAATTTATTGGAATTCTGTATCCAGCCAAAGTGTGATTTTTAGTATGGTGGTGACATATAGATATTTCCAGATAAACAAAGACAGGGAATGTACTACTTATGGGTGTTCACTGGAGAAGATACTGAAGATTACGTTTCAACAATAAAGGAGTTGGGTCCATAAGGAATGAGAATACCATATGAAGTGTCAGTAATCACCAGCGTTGGTAAACATGTGGATAAAGCGCTGCAAACACTGGTAGCATAAAATGAAAATATTACTAATTTGAGTACTATAAATAACATGTGAAATTGAATGGGGCAAAAAACTAAAACAAGTAATCCTTGTTTTGGACAAGGATTGGCATACTGATTATTCTAGCCTTCTTATGCCACTTGTCCTTATTAAACATTAGGAGTAATTAAAATTTAATAAAAGAATATTAATTTTCTCAACAAATTTTGGAGGGGAGGCCTGGAGAAAGAGATAAAGAAAATCCTGTGGAAGGGAGGAAGAGGGGGAAAAGGGAAGCAAAGAAAAAGGACCATGAATAGATAGAACAAAAGAAGATGGTGGCAATAATAAATATAAGAGGATAAATTTGTTAGAACACAACTCCCAGATTGAATTAAAAATATCCAAAATTCAGCTCATTGCTGTTTATAAGAAAAAACACCCAAAGCATAATGATTTGTACAAAGTTGAAAAGAAAGTGAAGTCAAATAAAGGTAGCTTGAGTATATTAATATCAGACAACATAGACTTTAAGGGAAATGCATGTTCATGGTAAATGGAGTAATGATATAATCATGACATTTAAAAATACCAGCATATTTAACACTTTAAAACTTGTATGCACCTAAATTTATATCCTCAAAATGGACTGCAAGAGAAAATTGCAAAATCCACCATAAATACAGAAAATTTAATGATCTTTCCGAACAACTGGTAGATGAAGCAGGAAAAATTTTAGAGGAGCTAAAAGACTGAACAACATAAAATGAACAATCTTGGTTCTATAGAACAGGGTTACTGTCTCATCAGAGTTTAGCTGGGGAAAGAACCACTTCCAAGCTCCTTCAGATTGTTGGCAAAATTCATTTCCTTGAGACTGCCAGACCAAGAGCTTTACTTGTGTGCTGGAGTTCACTCAGCTCTTCAAGACCACCTACATTTCCTTGCTATGTGGGCCTTCTAACATGACTGCTTACTTCATGGGCTGATTGCTTTCTCAAAGTCAGCAAGGGAGACAGAAGTTTTAGTAAGATGACCTTAACATGCATCACCTTTGCTTCATTCCATTGGTTGGAATCAAGTTGCAGGTCCCATTCATACCTCAGGGAGAGTGTTACACAAAACTGTGAATATCAGAAAGTAGGGATCAGGTCCACCACAACAGTGTGAAGTATATAATTTACATAAATGTTTCAAACAGCAAGCATATGCACAACAACTTGATTGAATCTCCAAGAACTTACAAAGAGTGAAAAAAGCCAAAGCCAAAAGATTACAAAATGGATGATTCCATTAATAATGAATGGTTGCCAGAGGTTAGTAATTTGAACAGGGAAGGGCAGATAGAGGAGAAGGGAGGTGGGTGTCACTATGAAAACAACAACAGGAAGGTTCCTAGTGGTTATGGGCAATGTTCTCAATCTTTACCATATCAATGCCAATATCCTGGTTGTGATATTGGACTATAGTTTTACAAGTTGTTACCATTGAGGGAAACTGGGTAAAGGGTACACAACAACTCTCTGTATTATTTCTCACAATTGCAGGTGACTCTGCAATTATGTCAAATAAAAAACTTTAATTAAGAAACAAGTGTAATAATAGTAAACAGCAAACATTCCAGAAGAATAAAAAACCAAACTGGTCTGGTTTCTTAATTATGAGAGGAAGCCATAGCACAAAAAAATAGATGGAGGGGGAAGTGAATGTGGCTCAAGCAATTGAGCTCCCATCTACCTTATAGGAGGTCCAAGATTTGATATCCAGGGCTTCCTGGTGAAGGCAAGGTGGTCCATGCGGGAGTGCTGCCCCACGCAGGAGTGCTGGCCCATGCGGTGAGCTGATGCAGCAAGATGATGAAACAAAAAGAGACACAGAGGAGAGACAATAGGAGATGTAGCACATAGGGGAGCTGAGGTGGTGCAAGAGAATGATTGCCTCTCTCCCACTCTGGAAGGTTCCAGGATCAGTTCCTGGAGCCGACTAATGAGAATACAAGCAGAAACAGAAGAACACACAGCGAATGGACATGGAGAGCAGACGATGGAGGGAGGGGAAAGAAATAAATAAAAATAAATCTTTAAAAATAGATGGAGGGAGAAATACCTGTAAAGAGCTGGTTGACATAAGGAAGCTAGTTTGCAAAAAATAATTAAAATCATCTTTGGAAGGAGTAGAAGATAGAATAGCTTTGAATCTATCCAGTAACTTGGAGGACAAAGCTGAGAAACTCTTGAAATACAGAAGAAAGGAAAAACACATTAAATTACTTAATTGGCATATACCTGCCATTAAGCTTCTCTTTATATTGTCTTTCATAGAAAACCTGTGACTATTGCTTTATATATATATTTAATGTGATGTATGGATACATTATATAATATATGTGCATATTGTTTATGTTACCCTTCAAGAAAAACTCATAAATATTACTCTATGAGGCATTACACAATATATTAATAGTGATTTTCTTTTAATGGTGCAATTATTAGTTATTTTAATTTTCTATTTTATGATTTTAGGATATACTATTTTCTACAAGAAGTATATATTAATTTTAGAAGGAAAAAATAAATGATTAAAATCAGTATAATCTTTTACATATTGCACACCTCTGATTATATAAAGAAATATGCAACAAAAATGCTGGAAGTAAATGTAAGCGAAATGTTAACAGTGATTTTGACTAAGGGATTGGATTTTAGTTGTCTTTTCCCTTCATATACTACTGTGAAATCTCCAGATAGATCTTAAACAGTGATCAGATGTTCATTTTATAATCATATAGTTCATTTATAAATTAGTAAGTACATAGAATTTATGCATACTATATAATAATGAATACGTTAAGATACACACTGCAAATTAGAAGAAAATCCAACAAAAGGTCAGGGAATTATAGATGACGTCTTTTTTATTTTTTCAGCTCATATAATTTCAAAATTTGTATCATGAGCATGTATTTTATTGTTAATAGAAATACTCCTAAAGAAAGTGACAGGAATTAATTAACTGATTTTGTTGTGAAGAAATATTTCCTAAATGTAAAACAATAGGAAAAATCATAAAGAAAGGAGATATTCATATAGCCAATTAAAACATGAGAAAATATTTAACCTCACTAAATGCAAATTTAAAAATTGATTTTTTTTTTGTATCTATAGATTCATTTCACTTTTTTCTTTTACATTGAAGTCCATTTTTGGATGACTAAACAATATTGCATTCTTATGATGGAATAATTTGCGTATGTTAAAAATCCTGTTTGAGAGTATATGTAATAAAATGGGAAGTACATTTATAACTTTATGTGAAAATGAAGAAAAATACTGCATTTATAATTTGTTTTAAACTTATCTATGCATACATTTTAATAAGAAAGTGAACCAAAATGTTAGTAATAGTTTTGTCTTAGAATTGCGATTTCAGGAGACTTTTATTTTCTCTTTTAACGCCTGCATTTCCCAGATTTTCTAAATTAAGAACAGAAAAAAACATGCTATAATAAATGTAATAAAACCCTGGGGGCCAACATGTAAGTATAAAGGACTATGTGCTTGGAGGCAAACTTCCAGTAATATAAAATACCCTATCATGAAAGTCTTGTGAAAAGAGATCCCATCTGAGTCCAGTTCCATCACGCAGAAACACCAGCCCCAAAGAAGGGCCATCTGACATGGCAGTGAACCCCATCTGCCATGACCATAGAACCCTCGGGTCTCTTTATCCCTCAAAAGAACCAATACCTGGGGTTGTATCTACTTTATCTGTCTCTGAGACTCTGCTCAGGTATGCATAAGGGCAATCCTTCTGACAACCTCCAGACTCTTTTTTAGAGACTCATAGCCATATAAACTCATTTCTCCTTTCCATTTCCCTCTCACATTAAAACAGCATTTTAAAGTCATGTTATTATATGCATCCAGTATCCATGTGGAATCTAAGCCCCCACTTGACATAGATGTGCAATGGACACAACCAATCCAATGTCCACAGAGAAAACGTCGCATTGGTGTGGGAAGGGTGGCCATGGTGGCTGCCGGGTGCAGGAAATGGGAAGAAGAGATGAGATGGGGAGGCATTTTCAGGACTTGGAGTTGTCCTGGGTGGTGCTTCACTGACAACTACAGGACATTGTAGATCCCCCCAGGGCCCACTGGATGGAATGTGGGAGAGTGTGGGCTATGATTTAGACCATTGACTATGGGGTGCAGCGATGCCCAGAGATGTACTTATCAGGTGCAATGGATGTGTCATGATGATGGGAGAGAGTGTTGCTGTGGGGGGAGTGGGGGGTGGGGGCGGTGGGGTTGAATGTGACCTCATGTTTCTTAATGTAATATTTTTAAAAAAAATGAATTAAATAAAAAATTTTTTAAAAAATATGTAAAATACCCTAGTAAGTCTAGTTGTTTATTGAGTGCCTACATTCTGTCAAGGACTATGATTGGTGTTTGGGATACAGTGAACGAGTCAAAGACCTTACCTCCATGCAGTTTACATGCAGAGATGGAGCTCGAAAATCCATCTATTTTTAATTCTCTCTCTATTTTTAATTCTCTTTGGTACCTTGTCAGATTTGTGCTCAAATCCTCCAGAGATGAAGAACATTCCAGTGCACCTTTCGTATGTTGGTAGAGCCAAAATCTGTCTCTCAATAGAAGGCCACAGAACTCAGACATCCTGCTTGGAGGGTTTGAATTCTCTGCATGATCCTCCAAGTCGGTTGGCTGGAGGAGACTGTGGTTGCAGTGTTAAGTATTCTCCTGGACTTCTCATCTCCCACCCCCTGCAGCTACAGATGACACAAAGTCACGGGCATTTCCAGTAGAAGGCAGGTGAGCTCCACAGCCTGCTCTCCTTCCTTTCTAGGTAACCTGCAACATTTTTTATTTTTCAAAGGCCTTCGTTCCCTTCACTTCTTTTTGCATTTTGACTGCCCGAACTGCAAACTTTCTGGACCTTTCACAGATGCCACTACAAAGGCAGTTTTCCTGAATTTGGCCAACGCAGAAGAATCACTCCACTCTCTTCTTTGGCAGCCAGATTGTCAATCCTGGGTCACATGTCACTTCTAATTATGGGCATGATGCTTGAGTTTCCCTGGGGCCTAAATTTCACTTGAGTAGATCCTCTCCTTCAGCAGCTGGAGAGACCTGTCAGAGTGAGTGATCTTCAGGCGGAAGCAGCTGAGCCCGTCAAGGACCAGCAAGTCAGTCAACTCTGATCCAAGTTTATGGACTCTGACATGGCGACCCTCAGCAGAAGCTATACCATGAGTGTAAGAGAGGGAGGGTGCTGGGAATGGGGCCCTCTTCCTGCTTCTAAATACACAGGCAGTGTATTCAGGGGAGAGAGAGCTGGAACGGCTGGGCTGATGATAAATACCCTGAGTGGAATCCTCAAGTGGTATTGGGAGTCTGGTTAGAGATGGGGCCCATGCCCCAAAATGCCTCTGAGGTAATCAGCTTTCAGCCTTCAGGGAACCTGGGCTTCTGACATTTAGGTAACCAGGAGCTTCTTTTCCTTCAACATTTCATTATGAGAGTTTTTAAACATTGAGAAACTGGAAGACTTTTACAGTGAACATCTGGATGCCATTAATGTTTTACCATTCCTGCTTTATCATATAACTATGTATTCCTCTATCGAGCCATCAATTTTTAAAGTTTTTGATTCATTTTTGATACATCTTTTAAAATGTTTTGTTACATTTCAAAGCAGATTACAGACATTGTTACTCTTCCCCTAAATACTTCAGCATGTAACTAGAGATCAGTATTTTCCAGTGTTTCTGTCTTATCGCTAAAACTCACTTGCAATGAAATGCACAAATCTCAAGTGTACTTTTATTCAGTTTTGCCAAATGTGACAAATGTACACACCTCTGTGATCTAAACCCTATCAAGATATAGAACGATATCGTTTCCTACAAAGTTCCCTTGTGTCTCTTCCCAGACAATTTCCATTCCCTACCTACCAGGCAAGCTTTGTTCTGATGTCTTTCACGCTGGAAAAAGTTAGTTATTCCTGTTTTAAGAGCTTCATAAAAATGGAATAATAATTACATATGTCTTTATGTGTTCTCTATTAATCAGCATAGTATTTTTGA
This sequence comes from Dasypus novemcinctus, assembly GCF_030445035.2. NCBI lineage: Eukaryota > Metazoa > Chordata > Mammalia > Cingulata > Dasypodidae > Dasypus > Dasypus novemcinctus. The sequence goes on along the minus strand of NC_080696.1, from coordinate 43,940,868 downwards.
AGATAATCCATGTTGCATGTTATTAGTAGTTTGTTTCTTTCTGTTAGTTTATCCATTCTCCTACTGGTGGACATTTGGGTTTTTCCCTCTTTTGGCTAATAGGAAAAAGTGACTATGAACATTCTTGTAAAATCTAAGAGCAAATTTTTGCCTCTCCATTGACATAATGTAATAATTTCAACTGTATCATCCATCCATTTGTCCTTTCATCCATCCAAACCCATATTGCTTACTTACTGCAGGCCAGGCAATGTTCTGCCTCTGGGAATATAGAGTCAGAAGATATATCCCTTTTACTTCAAAGAATCTCACGAAAGAAGAACACAGATTAACAGGCTTTTACAGAATCATGGAAGTAGGTCTGAACAGAGGCTTGAAGAGAAAGGAGCAGTTAACAGAGCCTGGGAGAGTTAGACAAGACTTCCAGACAGGGAAGGGAAGGAAGCAGAGTAAACGTCAGAAGGTTTAGTAATGGGTGTCATGAATTTCTTTCCTGTGGTTTTCTGCAGTAAAAGCCAAACCCTCCACCATAGGACTCAATTCCATGGCGGTGGTTTGGTGAGGGCCTTAAGTGAGTTAATTTCCTCATTAGAGCCTTGCCGGCACACTTCTTGAAGGTCTATATCAAGGGTAGATTTCTCCAGGCATGAGACTTCCACAGGGAAGACAATGCTTCCATGTTGTGAGGCTCTTTTGTCCTAAATTGTATAGATTTCTCTTGGAAAGCTCTGTGGAACTGACTCATAGACTCAGGCAGCCTTTCTCAAGTGCAATAATTCCAGAATGTACTAACTCTGAGATGCAACATTGGGTTTCTTTTGAGTCACTGGTAAATAAAATACAAACACACTGTAAAATTTAAATTTCAGATAAACAACCGTTATTTTTTCAGTATAATTATACTCCAAATATTGCATGGGACAGAAGGATGTCTCAACTATTTGAGGTGGAATATCCACACCACCAAAAATATTTGTTGTTTATCTGAAATTCAAATTTAGCTGGGGTTCTTACACTTTTATTTGCTAAATCTGACAATCCTAGTCATTGGGGAAAGAGGCTTTCAGGCTAAGAGAATTTTTATCCATGATGGAAGTCAAACCCATAAAATAATAAAACTTTAAAAAATAATCAAGACTAAAATGTTAATTATATTATACATCTCTCGTTCTTTTAAAATAGAAGATATGGAACCAACACAAACTTTCTTGAAAACCTGAAGTTATTAGTATGAATATTAATTTTTACAGAGTGTGATGTATTCAAAGCTACTTGAAATATAGAGGCTTGTTTGCCTCTATACTGGATGCCATCGGACTACTGTGATTTTAGAATTTTTAAATATGATTTTTATCTTTCTTTTTCCTATTTCTTCCCTCATTATCAGACTACCAATTAACTTCCTTTGTGACCATCAATATCTATTTGTCCAGAGTGTGGAAACACTGATCTTTTCTTCTCCTAGCCTGATATGGGTGAAACATGAGATACTCATTTTTGCTAGCATTATGTATAACTTGAGATTATACACTAGTATGAAAGAAGATATTGGGCTTGTGATAATTATTTAACTTTTCAGAGATTGTTTTTTTTAACTAATTTCTGGACTTATTTTATGTTTTCAAGCGTATATTCACTTGCTCATTAAAAAATACATATTATCTAGTAGAGGTTTATGCAGATGTCTACAGCTTTAGCATTTTATGAATTAGCATTTATAATTAGTATTTACAAACACATATATTTAAAGCACTGGAAGGTAGTTAAAAACTGAGTGTTATTATCTGAATGTTATATATCCTCCAAATTTCATAATTGTGTACATTCTGTAAATGGATTCTTACCTGGTCTCATGTTACCATGGTAAGCAATATTATTTGAACTTGGAAAGCAGGAGATCTCCCTGACCTAGACCTTTCTTCAGAATATTCTCAGCCATACATTGAGTTTTAACCTCTCCGGCACATTTAGTTGGAATCTCGACCTTTCAACCGATCAGAGAAGGGAAAAGGAACTCTTGGCTACATATTTGCAAGGAGAGGACTCAGCATTAAGCAGGAAGTTGACTCTAATCTTTAGCAGTTTGCTGTTTCTTCCTCCAGGAATCTTGGTGCTAAAAGACTCCAAACCCTCATGACATTTGCCAGGGCACAAAGAAGTCACTGTTGGCAGATATCCACCAGATTACCCAGAGGGTGCAGCCTGCTGTCAACATCCTCCAAAGTCTGTTACCTGAATAGACACTACTGTGCAGGCAATGGCCTCACCACATCAGTGGTGACTCAGATCTTTACACAAATCAGGCTAGAGTCATAATCACACAGTGGGGCTGTCCAAAACGGCCAGTAAGGCTCCATCAGCCTAGACCACCACCCAGGTTTAACCTGGATTCCTGACTCGAGCCAGTCATATACAGCTGCCATGCTTTTTGGGGGTAGTGCATTATCCATCTTCCTGTTATCAACGCTCTGCTAGCTTAGTGATTCTCAACCTGTTCTGTGCACCTGAATTACCTAAAGAGCTGTTGAAAATGCAGGTTTCTGGACCTCATGCTCCCTGAGATATTGAACCATGCTTCAAGAAACCCTTTTCTGCACCAAAGATCCATGGGGCTTGTTCACTGCTTTAACCCCTGACCAAGCCTAGTTCCTGACTTATGGTTGGCCTTCAATAAATATTTGGTCAATGAAGAAATGAAGAAAGACCGAAGAGTGGTGGATGACATCATGGTCCCAGCTGGTCATTTAAGAAGAATTGTTGGGTGAAGACATTCTAATTAACCCTGTTAACACAAGAGATGAGTTGAAGACAGTTTCTTTGGGCTTTATTTGTTTATTCTGAATTGTTAATAAATGTTACTGTACTTTAAAATATAAAAATACTACACCAGAATGTAAAGTATGGTTCTACTGTAATACATTCTTTGCTTTGATTCTTTTCTCCCTCCCTCTTCCTTCCTCCTTCTATAGCCCTTCTTTCCTTTTGTCTATCTTTACATGTAAAAGATATCTAGGAAAATGTTTGCTTAATACATATATTTTTTTTTAATGGTGAGATTTGGGTATTGATTTTTGTACTTTTCAATATCACATGAAGTTTTTTTTGTCATAAACTAATTTTATCAAAAGAAATTAAGGTCCCTAATCATTTAAACTTGAAAACAAAACAATAGTACATGCCCGCAGAATGCTTGGGAGTTAGAGTCAGTCAAAACATCTGATATCAAAGTCTACAAGGATAGGTGAGAAGAAAGTGGGGGTAGGCATCAGGTCCAGTTCCCACAGCTGCATCTTCTCCTAAGGAGTCTCCTGTGAATGTCCAGGCTTACATCTCAGGCTGTGCTTCCTCCCATAAACTGAACCATGTACCCAGTTTAAGCATGTTCTTTTATTTATTTATTTTCTTTTTTTTTCTCTATTTATTTTTTTAATGTTACAATAAAAAAATATGAGGTCCCCATATACCCTCTACCCCTCTCACCCCACTCCTCTGCCCATAACAACAACCTCCTCCATCATAATGAGACATTCAATGCATTTGGTGAATAAATCTCTGAGCATTGCTGCACCTCATGGTCAATGGTCCATACCATAGCCCACTCTCTCCTACAGTCTACCCAGCAGGCCATGGGAGGACATACAATGTCCAGTAACTGTCCCTGCAGCACCACCCAGGACAACTCCAACCCCCGAAAATGCCCCCACATCACATCTTTTCATTTCAACCTGCATTCTTGTGTGTATGAAAGCATTGTACACAGGTTCTCCTGAAGATGTTATTTTAGTTATGGGCTGGTCCAACTAAATAAGGATGGACCTCGATCTGGACTACTCATGTCCTTTAATAGCAGAAGCAATTCAGACATAGTAAGAGAATCCAAAGTCCACAGAACCTAGAAGAGAAAGGAGAGGACATTGCCATGTGATACCAGGCAGAGACAAGCCAAGAAACCCCAACAATTTCTGGTAGCCAGAACATCACTGACTCCAGGAATAAGCAAGCCTTCTAGCCTTAGAATGATAAGCCAATAAATTCCCATTATTTATGCCAAACCATTGTGTGGTATTTGTCATGGATGTTAGGAAACTAAGATACCTCCACTGGTCTTCAAAGTTGCCTTCTCTGAACCCAACAGCTGGAATCTGTTAATAAACTCCAGGTGCATTCTGGCAGGGCAGTTATCATGAGGTTCAGGGCAGTGGTGTAGTCTTCTGCACTGAGAGGAAAGCTCCAGACCCAATGAAGGTCTTTAGATCTCAAATATCAGGGTCTGGATGGACAGGTGAAAGCAAGGGGAAAGAACAGCTCATGTCTTCAAATGGGCCACACCAGCCTTTGTGGGGGCATCACTGAGGACTTGTCCCTTTGTGCCAGGGAGTGGAGGCCAAGTGTGTATATTCTTGAGCAAAGAACAAGTCTCAGTGGGATGTCTCACCTTGTACCTTGACTAATCCCAAGACTAACTTTCCACTTCACTCTTGTGTCAAGAAAACACAATTTACCATGTATAGATTAAGACATTAAAAGGGCCTACTGAGAGGGAAAAACATTTGGAGAGCAGGCGTAAATCAAACCAAAAATAGAGTGAGAGTCTCGATAGCCAACTGAACACAGTCACTTATAAAGACATTTAGGACATTTCTAAGTGGGGAGGGGGGTAAAATGACTACTGGGCATTGGAATTTCTTATTGCTATGGGTGTAATAAGCAGGTTACAAAGCAGGGAACAGATACACCCTGATCAATTTGTATACTTGTCCATTCTAATCAAGTATCTCTACTGGTCTAAAGCTGATTTATCACCCATATGCTTAACTACAGTTCTGAAGGGTATGTTCTATTTTCTTGGAAGGACACTGAGGTCTGAGGTCAGTTGTTTTTGCCTTCTAGAAAACCTTTCTCAGAAAGGTGTCATTGCTCCCATCAATACCCACTGCAACTGGCCATTTTGTTTTGCTTAACACTTGGAAATCCTCTTCCACAAAAATCTCTGCTCTGTTTTTATTCTTTCCTTCCAAGTTTCCAAATGTATTTTCTTGAAAGGTATTTCCACAGCCAGTCTCATATCCCTCCTCAAGAGATGCTTTTTCCTTGCTCACTGGGATATCCCACGGGGGCACAATAAATACTAAACCCACATCTATTCCCCTGGGCATATTGGAAAATTATATTGCCCCAGATTCCTTTGCAGCTAAGTGGTACCATGTGACTACTTCTGGCTGATGTAATATGGATAGCAGTGATGTAAGGTCATTCTTGGAGGACCTCGAAGTGAGAGCTCTTCTATAGTCTTTGTCTTTGTTCACTGGCCAGCTAGATGAAGAAGATCCAGGGTAGGATTCCCAGGACCTAGGGAACAGTGAAACCACTAAATTGAAGTGGTCTTGGATCCTCAATCCAAGTGTGAAGGAAAGTTTCCCTGGAGAACTGCCTGACAAGGAACATCTGAATTGGACTTTGAGTAAGGAGGAAATAAACGTTCAATTGTTTTAAAACATTTAGATTTGGAGAATTTTTGTTCCAGTAGCATAGAATAACCTATCATTACAAAACACCTACTAATACCTCAAAATCCACTTAAAACATTCCTTCTCTGTCTACCAAGTGTCAGGTTGACCCAAATCTGTGTCTCCCTTAGAATGTTCTTATTGTATGAAATTGTAAAACATTTTTTCATAGTCCTTTTTCTCCCTCTAGGCTGGTTTCATTTCAAGAGCAGGTCTGCACCTTTTACATCTTTGTAAACTTATTGAGGTCACTGTATCTGAAAACATTCTAGCCTTTCCTGGGAAATGGTAGAAACTGTACTTGAACCAATGTTTGATTAAAGTTTGTTTTCTTGCTGCTGTGTGCTACTGCTTCTCAGACAGAGCTAAAGGGGAAGGGACCCAAGATTTAATGGATCTGAAATACACAGTTCAAAGGATTCAATAGTCTTCTTTGGACTGTAAAACAGGTCTGAAGTCCTTAAGGAAGTATATGTGTTTTCTTCCTCCAGCAACCTCCCATGAACATGGCCAGAGGTGGCTGGCCAAAGATAGCTGAAGAATTCATGGCTCAGCCTTTCAGAGAGGTGCTGAGAGTCAAGTTGGAGAGGATGGAATCATTAGCGATCCACATCTCTGCCTAAGACCAGGTGCTAAGCAGTTTAAGCAGGGATTCCCTAAACAGACACATTTTATTTAAGAACCAAATGCCCTTCTAAGCAGAGCAGAGGACAGGAAACTGCTGGAGAGCTACTGCCTATATTCTGTTTTCTGGGAAATGCTTTGCACGACTTTCTTGGGATGGAGGGTTCCAGTGTACAAATGTGCACTTGCAGCAGTTTCTGAGTTGTGAATTCTCTTTTTACTGTAACTCAAGGAAAGTCAATGCATTTAGGAACTAGGTTTTCTTCAAAAGTTCAAGTTATGTTTTTACTTCCTTAGTTCAGCCCTCAATCATCTCATCCTTATTGTCCAGGAACTTGTAAAAAAAAAATGGAGAAGGATTATTCTGAATCATTTATCTAGAACTCAGACAAGCTGTAAACAAGTAAAAAATCAATATAGCTTCTGAGAAATCAGAGAACTGCTGTCATACCTGGCTATGAGGTTCATAAAACGCAAAGTCTGACTCAATGGTGTGTGGAGACCATGAGGTCCAGTGAATACTTGAAGCAAATTCCATAAGGACAGTCCCTCATATAATGTCTCATTTTCTGTTTTAGGAGAAGGGCAAAGGGAACCACAATTAATAGAGAAACTCTCAAGTACTAGTTCCTGTTCATTCATTTAGCAATCATTTACAAGTTGCTTATCAGAAGCTGGCCTAAAGTACAAAGTTGAATAGGAATTGATTCTTGACCTTAAGGAGTTCAAATTATCCAAATCATTACAATTTTCCTCATAAAGTTATTTGCTGGCTCTACTTCAGAGTTTAAATGGACTTTGAAAATACAGAGGTTATCAAGCTAAACCACTGGAACTTGGACAAAATACTTTTGCACTGACAGTGGCCAGAGAGGATAGCTTGAAGTTAGAGTTGGTAACATAGGGTGTACTTGCCAATAGAGGCGATGAGCTGTCAGGTTCAGGTAAGGTCTGGAAATCTCAGGACACAAAGAAGTGGAAATTATTTACCTTCCAGCTACTGTGTTTTCTGAATAATGCTTTGCAGACTACCACCCAGGGTGATAATTTGCGGGGAAAGTATTCTGTGATCAAGCATGTTTGGGAAACATTGCATGTCATATGGAAGTTTATAAAAACCCTCCTGTGACATATTAAGGACCCTAAAATGTATTTCAGGAAAGAAAGCAGTTAAATTTTGTTTTTTTTTCCAACCCAGGGTATCCCAGATTTATTTTATAACAGATTATTTTGGCACTCAATATTTATGCACATTCCATGAATCTGGTATTTTGCTCATCATATTTTAGACAACACTGAAGCAGTCTAACCTGGAACATCGCCTTAACCAAAAGGGGGGGGGGGACTTAGTGGTCAAATACATCTTTCCCAATTATAATTAATGCACATATTTACTTGGGATAATAAATAATTCATTATGGATTTATTATGATTAACTCTCAAAGATATTTCACTGTGTTATGTTAAAAACATATCATATGTACCATTTCATGCCATATGACCGCATAATGTGTAATTAAGAGAAAGTACTTATCACACTAACAGCTTGTGCCACCGTTGCCTAGTCAAGGAAGGATGGGAATCTGGAGAAATCTTTGAAGAGCAGATGAAACCTAAACATATATACATGCATAAACACATGTAATTGAAGAAACATATATATAAAGGTCATCAAAGAAAGGTAGAGCACACTAATTTGGTTTTTGGAAAAGAAAACAATATGTCAAGACAGGAAATATATGAAGTGATAAGGCCTGGTGTTCATGTTTTAGGATTTTAGGAATTTTCAGGTACTTGACCAAATCAAATTCAACTTTAAGCTATTTGTGTTGCTGTCATGCAAATCCCTGCATCTTCCCACAGTTATCATTAAGGACTTTTACACACTCACTTTTTGTTAGTGTTTAATTAGATAGGAGTTTGAAAAATGTCATGTGGGTCTATGAAGAAAAACAGTATAAAGATGGTGAGGTTGTCCCAAAGTGAGGTGTTCAGCTGATTGGAGCAGGGGAGCAGAAGTCCCCAGAAAGTTGTGGGGTTTGTAGAGGGCTCTGGACTTTTACTGGGTGTGTGTGAGGGGTTGATAAATTTTATCTACTTCTTAAGGAACAGAAAAAATGCAAACCCACATACAGCATACATCTATAAGTAAAGTGATAAACAGAGATAGAAAAAGAGAGAACTAGAAATAAAGTCACAGTGATGGAGGATACCCCTTCAGAATCTTAATTTTAAAGTATAAATATTTTATAGCTTAGGGAAAAAATATTGCAAGTGGTCTGCACTGATACCAGTGGTAGGAAGAGGAGGCAGAGGACTATGGAGCTCAATCGAAAGTAGCCACAGCTGCTGGTTGCAGGTTTGTGGCTAGAGTGAAAGGGGATAGCCAGCCTTACCTCATCTAGCCTCTCCTGACGTGGAATTCTCGTGGGACTCAGGTATAACTGTGAAGTCCTATTCTGGGACTAGAAAGTCAAGTGTTCAAGAACAAGGCAGGGGAGATGTGACTCAACAGCGCCAAGAGGGAGGGTTTTAAGAGGCTTGAGTTCAGTTAAGGAGCAGCAGAAAACCAAGCAATAATCTTAGGTCACAGGAAAAAAGGATTGTTGTCTAGAATGAAGGAGGTTGCAGTCAGGAGGTGATGGTCTGATTTGTCTCTGGGCTAGTCAGTCCGTCCTCTTTCTGGTTCCTTTCTGAGAATGGTCTTCTAGTGGTTCCCAGAGCAAGCTCATAGAGATTGATATCTGGTCCTGTCAGTCTCCATTTTGAAACCATTCAACAGCCTGCTATTGCTCCAAGAATAAAATGTAGCCTTTTTACCCTGGCTTACCAGACCGTTCATTCCTTCCTTCTTCACTTCTTTCCTGCATGCCATTCTGTCTGCCTGGAATGTTCTCCTTTCCTTCTTCCTCTCGTGGCCCATTGCCTGGTATTCACTTTTTGGATATCTCAGATATCACTTTTTCACTTAAGCTTTCCGTGATCTCTCAGATAAGGTCAGATCATCCACTCTCATTTCACCCTGACTCTTCCCTTCTTGGCATTTAACTTCCAGCACTTACACTGCCCTGCACTGACAAATAGCCTGCGGAACCCATGAGCAGAGCCCTTCAACCTGAAGGAGGGCAGGAGGATTTTAACAACACCCACTCACATGGCCTCTTCTCCCCATGTTGGGAGATCAGCATGTTGGTCTGAAACCAAAGATGTCATCAGTCTCTGGGGTTGAGAGGGGTGTGATCTGGTGACCCAGGCCAGTGGTCTTCAAACTGGGGCACTTCTATCCCTGAGGGTGGATGATGATTTCCCAAGAGATACATGAGCCAGACGATTTTAAAGAAGCTTGCTTCTGGATCATCACCTTCCATTTGAACTCCTTCCTAAAACTGGTGTAACTGAGAAGACTCCTTTAATTTCTCTATTTTATTTCATGACCTTCCATTTCCCTTTGAAACAAAAAAGAACATACCTCTTACCCACTGGGAATCTCATTACAGTGCATTGAACTAACATGAAAACCCTAGGGAGTTAAATAAAAGAACAATTAAACATTTAAAAAATATTTCTTGATGCAAGTAACTGTGATTTTTGTCACACAACTCAGTGGCAATAATGATTTGAGTAACAATGATTAAAAAAGAAGCTTCCGGGAAACGGACTTGGCCCAGTGGTTACGGCGTCCGTCTACCACATGGGAGGTCCACGGTTCAAGTCCCGGCCCATGCGCAGTACTGATGCGCGCAAGGAGTGCCCTGCCATGAAGGGGGTGTCCCCCGCGTAGGGGAGCCCCACGTGCAAGGAGTGCACCCGTAAGGAGAGCCGCCCAGCGCAAAAGAAAGTGCAGCCTGCCCAGGAATGGCGCCGCCCACACTTCCGTGCTGCTTACGACAACAGAAGCGGACAAGGAAACAAGACGCAGCAAATAGACACAGAGAACAGACAACCGGGGGAGGGGGAGGAATTAAATAAACAAATAAATCTTAAAAAAAAAAAAAAAAGAAGCTTCCATTTCTATGTACCTATTTTTGAGAACAAATTTCCTAAACACTTAACATCTATTCAAAAAACAAGCAGAAAAAGGTATAGAATCTATACTGAAGCCTCTTTCATTCAGGGAATTAGTAATGATCCTCGGAAACAAAAAGCCCCATGGATCCATTTCATGGGAGGTACATTTACAATATAATGATGTTATTTTGGTTTAGTAAATATTTATCAAAATTTGTATCTATCTGATTTTAATCAAAGGTTTAATAATAATATTTACAAGAAAAAATTCATTTTGATATTTAGAACCTTAGAGTTTCAGGAAATATAAACACAATTTAAAAGTCAATTTATGTACATACCATTGAAACAAATAAGAATGATCAATGAAAGATATTTTTAAGCATCAAAATATATTACATCAGGTTTAAATTTTGTGAGGGAAGTGAAATGAGAATATTAGTTCAAGGAGAAAAAAACTGTAAAATATCTGACTATTACAGAAGAGCTGGTTCATTTTTATAAATAGATGATAGTTGTTATGAAATTATTATTTTTAGATTCTATTGACTACATTTTAAAGAGTATTGTTTCAGTTTTGTTTAAAAATGTCAATATATATAATACCAGGAATGATAATATCCTTTGTAAAGAGGTACCAAAATGTTCAAAGTTCTTTTGGTGAGTAAATAAGCAAAAAACAAAAAGTTTGAATATCTCTGCTGAAAGCTGGTCGTTGCAAACTGGGAAGTCAGCCCAACTCGGCAGAGGATGTCATGGGCCACAGGTAGGATATGTGGCATTCTGGAAGGTTTCCCTCACTCGAAATATATTCCTGCTAATGGTTCCAGCTGCTGAACATGTTCATATTGGAGCATCTTCCTCTGGGCTTGAATCTTCCAAATCATTTCTTGGAGAAGACTTTCCTGCACAACCCGGGCCAGAACAGGCAAAGTTTCAATCAGTGCTCTCAGGACCACCTTGCTTCTTTTTCAGATGACTTATTATGTTTCAAAATTATGCATTAAAGCATTCTGAGCTGACATCTATACCTGTCACTGTACCGTAAGCTTTGTGAAGGCAGGGCCTTGGGTGCTTTTGTTCACCCTTTTGTCGCTAACACCTAACACAGGGCATAGAACTTCATAGAAACTATGTAATTATTTGTTGAATGAAAGGACGGACTAAACAAATGAAAGCTGTTAAAATGCAAGTTCCCGAAGAAAAGCAACACTTTCAGGTATTTGCATTTTTTTGTCATTATTTATGGTTTATTTTGAAAATTAACTGTGTACGTACTATGAGCCTGTGTATTTGGCTGTGTAATTTGTACATGGTGCACAGTTTTAGAGTTTTCAGAAAGATTTTACTTGGTGAAACTGGGAGCAATAATGACTCCTGTTGCAGACAGGCTTGATGCCATTTTAGTGACAGCAGTGGAGCTGTTTTAAGACCAAGGAAACCCTTGTGGAAAGAAGATGCTGGGAACCTGGGTGAGAGATTCTCCTAGGGACAGCCTGACAGCTAAGTCTTCTCTTCACACGAATCTCGGAGGTATATAGATGACTCCTTCCTTGGTAACAGACATGGCAACAGTTGGGGTTGGAGAACATAATTGTGCAACTGCAAATACACAGAAGGAACAAAGACAAATTGAGTGATAGAAGCTTCTGTAGCAGCAGCAGCAAGCGTTTCTGTCTTTAGGGTCACACTTTCTCTACCTTAGTAGAAGGAGGCTGAATAAACAAGAGGGCTTTTTTGAGCATTAACATGTAGCATATCTACTTGGTGCTCTCAAGACAGAGCAAACTAATGTAAGACAAAATTATTCAAAAGAAGAGGAATAGCTGGTCTCTTAAAGAAAGACATCTGAGCATGATTCAGTGAAACTTGTACTTGAACCCTGACTCGACAATTTCAAGCTCTGTAACTTCAGCAAATGACTTAACTTCTGAATCTGAGCTTCCTCCTTAGTAGAAGGGATTGGGTAATACTCCTTAAATGAGAGAATTGATATGAAAGTATTTACTTCATAAGAGGTAGTCCAGTAAATATTTCTCAAAACTGTTGAAAGACAGAGATTTCTAGAATAAAACTGAGGCTTGGTACCTGCGCCCCCAAGAGTAGAGTTCAGGGAGTTGATGTTCATTGGGTCTGAACATGCCATGGGCATGTGTATGCTTATTTGAATTCCTGGGCATACAACAGGATTTCTCAGCCTTGGCACTATGGACATTTGGGCTGGACAATTCTTATTATCAGGGTCTGTCCTGTGTGCTGTAGGATATTTAGCATCATCTCTGGCCTCTACGCCCTGGGTACAAGCAGCAAGCCTCCTAATAGTGACAACCCAAAATGTCTCCAGGCATTCCCAAGTGTTCCCTACACATTCTCTGTGTGATACAATTGCCAGTGGTTGAGAACCACAGATCTAGGGCATAAACTCACACGTAGGAAACTCTGGTTTATGTGGCTGTGGGGGGCGGGGGAGGAGTGGTGGCTGAATATTAAATGTGTGAATATCGTAATAAAGCAAACCTGAACTTTTTCTTCTTAAAGACACTCCAACCAATTTATTTATTTAAAAAAGCTTTAGAAGAATGATGTCAATTGTTTATAAGATTTAGTAGATATTCCCTTTTTATACTGTATTATAGTTATTTATTTCCAAGGCTGACTCTTCATTGACTTTTTTTTCTGTATACCTTAGCACATGGCAGAGAATCTGGATCATATTTGTTGAATGAAGGAAATATTTATTGAAGGGCTAGATTTATTAAAAAGTCAGATCATTCTAGTATAGCTTAGAAACAAACATGATGGCTCTTATGGATCTATTGAATAAGAATGATGATATATAACATGTGAAAATATGCTTCATTTAATACTTAAAAGTATTAAATATAGTTACCTCAAATAGTTATGGAACTGCAGAGACCCAAATTCAGCCCTAACAATTGAGGTCAAATTCTTTGTGACTGATTGGGTGGATGGATGGAAGGAGAAAGATGTGTAGATAAATAAGGATATATATAAGCAATTCTTAAATATAGAGAATAAAACGGAATAGAAATAATGTTGGAAACAGCAGAAACTAGCATTTATAGAAGGCTTACTCTGTGTCAAGCACTGTATTGGTGAATTACATGTTATCCTATTTAATCCTCATAATGATGATGCTATTATTACCCCCACTTAAAAACCAAGATTTAGAGAGATTAAGCCACCTGCCCAAGTTGGCAGGGTGGGACTATGAACCAAACCCTAAGTACATCAAATACCCAAGAAAATTTTTCAGTTGCCCATTTTTTCAGAAGTCTTTCCTGTCCAAAATTGAGAAGGGTGGCCTGCAGGCCCCTGTGACCTTCCAGCCCCTCACCTTCCCCCAGCATGATGGATGCAGCATGGTCACAGCTATGGGCTCAGTGCTCCCTGTGCAGATCCCGTTACTGCCTGAACCTGTTTGCAGCATTGACAGGTTATGACACGTGGCTTTGGCTGGCTGCCCACCGCACACACAGGGCTCCCACACTGTTGGGAGCCCACTGCAGGTGAGTGATATGGAAATTACCTTTCACCAGAATTGCAAGCTGCCTGTGGCTCTGTTCATCACCAGGTGAAGAAATACTGTTTTCACTGGAAGCCAATCATTCACCTTTTGAGCAAGGAACACAGCACAGATGGTTAAACTACCTTAATTCTTACCTATCCAACGTAAATGCATGAATTTAAACACATTTTTTATGTGACTCCTTACAACCATTGTGGGGAGAGTTTTCAGATATCCATGAACTCCACAATAAACTTTCAGCTACAACAGGCATTTTCCAGTGATGATCATATTCATCCATTCATTCACAACTCAAACATTTTTTAGGTTTCTATTAAGTGTCAGGCACGGAGCTAAGATTGGGGACAAGACAGAGATGGGCCTTCCCTCATGGAGCTTGAATTATAGTGGGAGGGGATAGAAACAAACTAGTAACTAATAAATAAATTGGATAACTCCAAATAATATGGGTGATGTAATAAGGCATAATTAGGGGAGGGCAGAGCTCTTTCAACTAATGTGGTCAGGGAAGACTATTGTGGGGAGGCAACATTTAGGCTGAAGTGACCTCGGGAATGGGGGTTGGTGCACAGAATGGTTCAGACCATTGAAATCCCCTGAATTTATCACTGAGGGCCATGATGGGATCTTGTTGGATTGCTAAAGAACCCTCTTCACATATATGTGATGGCCTAGAGAAATGGTTTTTAACTTTTTGCTGAGAAACTGGTAGAATTTTTGGATTTATGCTATAAAATGCATCTACCTACGTGTTATGAAAGCTCACATACAATTTCAGGGGATTAAAGATTCTCGGAAGTTTGTTCCCAGGCTACAGAGTAAGAACCCCAACTACCAAGGTAGTTCACAGTCCTCATGGCTTATGTGAATTCTTGATGTGGGTTTTGTGGAAGGTGGTGCTGAGGAAGAATGAAGAGTTACTAGTTACTCACTCCAGGGAGACTGATGATGTAGGTGGTTAAATTAGTGGTCCCAGTGCTTCACTGCCTGCTAATAGTGGCATCTAGCCACACCCTTGCTTTGGTTTCTTGGAACACAAATGTACTTTCTCAGTCCTTGACTTTGGGATTGACCATGTGACTTGCTTTGGCCAAGGGGGTGCTGTTGGATATTGTACTTATGCTCTTGGGCTTTTCCTCTTGCATTTCTTCCATTATCATAAAGGGAACATACCCCAGGTAGCTATTGCCCCTTCAACATGGGCTTGAGAATGAGACAAATGCATCTTGCAGCCTGGACACAAGTCCAACCATCCTGTAATTCAAGCAGGACCACCTAGATCAAATGACCATAGTCATCTTGTGCCTTTATGAATGTGAGAATGAAAGCTGAGTTGTAAGGCGCTGTTTTAGTTTCCTTGTTGCTAAAGCAAATACCGTGCGATGGGTTGGCTTCAACAATGAGAATTTATTGGCTTGCAGTCTCGAGGCTAGCAGAGGTCCAAATCAGAGTGTCATCAAGGTGATGCTTTCTCCCAGAAGACTTTCACTCTGTGGGCTGGCTGCCAGTGATCCTTGATCCTTGGCTTCTCTGTCACATGGCAATGCACATGGCAGCCTCTTCTCTTCCAGGTTCCATTTACTTTCAGGTCTGGCCTCTCCCTGTGGCTTCTCTATGTCTAACTTTCACTCTGCTTTTGGAGGCCATTAGTAATGCAGATTAAAACTCCACCTGACTGATTTGGGCCACAATTTAACCCAAGTAACATCTTAAAGAAATCTTATTTACAATGAGTCCACACCCACAGGAATGGAATAAGTTTAAGAACATGTTTTTCTGGGGTACATAGCTCCAAACTACCATAGGCAGCGAGTTTGGGGGTAGTTTGTTACACAGCATCTTTATGGCAAGTGCTTCCTAATACAGGTAACATGTAACAATCACACATATCACCCAAAACACACCTTAGCATACTTGGAATTCTTGGCCCAAAGAATCCCATGTGAGCTGAGGAGATATCTCTGGTGTCCCTATTTCTTGTAAAATTTTCCATTGTGCCTACCAAGTTATAGGATTACAAAAAATAAAGTGAGAGGTGGAAGCGAGAGGATGAGAAAGGGAGATCAAAGGTGCCATATGCTTCAGAAAGCTTGAAGAAGAAAAGGCCTAAGATGAGAGCTTAGGCTCCTGTGGAAAAGGGATGAAGATGGAAGACACAGAAGGAAATCAAGCTAATATTTACTGAGTGCCAGATGCTGTACCAAATGCTTCGCATGCACTACTTAATTGAATTCTTTTTTTTTTTTCAAACAAATGAACAATCCCAAAGACACCCTGTGATATATTGCAGATGAGTCCTAAGGTTCAGGGAATTTAAATAGTCTTCTTGGTCACCCTGCTGTGGTGGGATTCAAACTTAGGCCTTCATGTCTCTAAAAGGCATGCCCTGTCCTTGACATGATACCATATCTTTTGGAGGATGAGTAGCTGCGTATTTTATCTGGGGCAGAGTATATGTAAATTTCTATGGGGCTAAGAAGGGTGGTGGAGGCATAGATGTAAACTATTCTTAGAGGTGAGCCATTTGGTGGAGAAGGAAAAAGAGTAGGTGGATGGTAGCTTGAGTGAATAGGAAACAGAATTTAGATTTAGTTGAGCATAACCAACAAACATTGACTTGTTACTCTATCCACTTTCAAAATGTGATAGTTGAGTTACTGATCACTTTCTGTTTCATTTTGGTCTAAATATGTCTTATGTCCTAATCTTGAGGATAAGGGTCATTAATTTTTTTGAACAGTGAATGTGTGTACCTGGTAAGACATTAAGACAGTGTAACAACTACGTAATGAAAAGTAAGTCTCCTTTCTCCACCTGTTTCCAAGTCTCAAACCTTGAGTCAACCACTGGTATCAGCTAAGGACTATTTTAAACTTAAAGTGTGAGTTTGAGAACTTACAACTCTTGTTACTTTAGAAGACGGGTTTTTAACCTTTTTTGTTCCAGGGACCCCTTTGCCAGTCAGATGAAATCTACAGACCCCTTACGAAGTCTACACTATACTGTGTATTATTTAATCAATATATCATACCTATACCAACACGTCCCCACAAGAATATTTTTTTTTAAATGTTGTTTTAAGTCTCATTCATTCATTCATTCAACAGAATTATTAAATACCTGTTAGAGATCAGGGCTTAGTTTCACCATCTATGTTTCCTATGTCATTGTAACAAATCACCACACACTTAGTGACTTAAAGCAACCCAAGCTTATTATTTTACAGTTCTGAAGATCAGATGTCCAAAATGGGTCAAGAGGGCTGCATGCCTTCTGGTGCCTCTATAGGAGAATCTGTCTCTTAGCTTTATCCAGCTTGTAGAGTCCACCTGCCTTCCATGGCTTATGCTCCCTTCCCGCAGATTCCAAGGTGGCAGCATGGCACCTTCAGATGTTTCTTTCTCTGACTTCCCTGTCTCCCTCTTTTGCTTATAAGGACACTTGAGATTACACTGGGCCAACCAGGAAAATCCAGGATAATCTCCCCATCTCAAGATTCTTTATTCATATCAGCACAATCTGTTTTGCCATGTAAGATAACATATTTACAGTTTCCAGAGATTAGGACATGGACACGTTGGGAGTAATTATTCAGCCTACAACATATCACAACTGGGAAAAATTACGTATGTCCAGGTTTGGTGTTTTTTTTTCAAATTGCATTTCCTATGTAAGTCACATGCTTCCTGTCCTCTCCATTCCCACTGACACCACACAGTTGTGCCCTCTCTTATCTTTGTCTCAGGTTACTGCAAGGCCTTCTCACTGGGCTTCCTGGCACCTGCAGCACTCCTCCCATTGAGTTTCCACATTGCATCCAGGAGACTTTTCTAGACATAGATTTCGTTCATGCCACCACCTCCTCACTGGACTCTGTGTGACGTAAAATCTCCTTTTCAGGATTCACAGGCCCTTTTGTAAGGCAGCCACTGCTCCCCTCTAGCCACCCTGGACCTCTCCCAGCCTCTTAGATCCCACCCCCAGGCCTTCTTGGCAAGTGCTCACTCATTTATCAGATCTCAGTTTAGGGTGACCCCCTGCAAAAAGCCAGCTCGGATCCCCACACCTGGGCAAGATTAGATGCCCTCCTTAGGGTCCAACAACTCTGCACCTCCCATCATAACCCTTATTGTGCTGAATGGATGTTGATTTTGCCTACCCATGGGTGTGTAATAAATATTGTTGCTTTAGTGACTGTATGAATAAATGAATGAATGAGCCATACTCTCACTGCAGAAACAGACTTTCTACCTGGCCTTAACCCACCTCCTCTCAAGCCCTAGACAGATCCATTGCACAAAGCCAGAAATCATCATCAGCTGATAGCAGTTCAGTAATTAGTACTTGCCCACTTGTCTACTGACACACTGAGCACTCACAAGGTTTTAATGGTCAAGTGCCCAAAGCCTATTCCCTGCACCAGTACATATCCTGTTTTCCCTAAACTCCTGCCAGTCATAGAATTTTCCTGGTCAACCTCAAAAGAGAAGATACCAGCTGCAGAGTATCCTCCCAGCTGGAATTCCCCGGAGAAGGGAAGAGAGTAAAGCTGGGGACTCTGGCAAGAGGCCTTTTTCTTCCTGCTCCCGGACATGCCAGGGGAGACTGGGAGCTACAAGCAGCTTGTTTTGTTGGAAACAGCAGACCCAGCAAGAGGTGCAACGTGGCGGCATCTTACGCTGGAAGGTGGCAGCTTACACTATTCTACTATTCTAATGCCAATCTGGCAGACGGGGATGGCAAGGCAATCTCTACTCCCAGAAGAAATCTCTGCTTCACACAGGAGGTGGATTACAGGAAGGATGTGGATGCACGATAGTTCATATCAGAAATTCTTCAGCGGGAGAGTCCAGACGAGGTTGATTATCAGCAGAACTTGCCAAATAAATAGGGCACATTTGATACAGTCAGGCAGTGCACGCCAGCCCCCGGGGAAAACTATTTCCTTCCTCTCTCTTAACTTCTCTAGGTCAGCCTGTCTGTTAACCTAGCTAACTGGCCATCACAGCTGAGAAGGAAAAGTAACTTGCCACTTCTTTAGGCAAGGCACAGCCTTGTGTTTCTGGTTCCTGAGAGAGATGATATTCTAAGAGATAGTCATGCCACAGTAGGTATTTCATTCTGTTTCTCATGCCCAAATCACGCTTTCTGGCCCCACCTGGGCAGCTAAAAAGCCATTTCTCAAAGAGAAAAGCAAAATGGACTTAATACTGGCTCCTTCTCTGGTGGTAGGTGGTCATATCTAAATGTTAGTCCAAAGAGCTGACTCTCAAGGTCTCACAGCTAATGAGTGTCATGATCACCTGGTGTGTTGGTCAAAACCCAGTTTCTGGGGTCTTGCTCAGAGCTTATGAATAGGAAACTCTGGAGGTAGTTCTTAGGAACATGCATGATGCCGAGGGTAGGGATGGGAGGAGGCTTCATTCTGAGCACAATTGCCCTGGCATTTAGGATGACATCAGAATTTGTGGATGAACTGGTTTTGGTTTCAGATAGCTCTAGATATCAATCATGGCTCTGCTTTTTACCGTGTGTGTGACACGGTAAAGGCAAATCACTTCTTTCTGAATCTCAGCTTTCTCAGCTGTAAAATGGGGATAATGGTAACAGTGTCCCCCTACCAGTGCTGCTGTGAGCCTAAATGAGGCCATGTAGGTAGACTGCCAGAGGCATCGTGACTCCTCCAAAATGGCAGCTGGCCCTTAAATAATCATATTTGTATGGGGAAAGAAAAGATATCTTTTCCTGTCCAAATGCCTGGTTTTGCTCAGGTTTGCTCTAGGAATGGGTGGGTTCCTGAAGTTTACTGACTAGATAAGGGACTAGAAAAGTGAAGTCCAATCCATGGAAGGGCAGCAGGGGTTGGCAGACAAGGAATGGGCTTTGTCGGCAGAGTCTTGCCTCCAACTATGAGATGGTAGGCAAAGATTTCCAACTTTCTTTGTCTGCTTATCTGACCTATATGGACAATATTCTTCTTGAAAATGTGTCATGGAGATGAGTTGAAGCATCTATACATTTTAATTTCTTCCTTTTTAATCAGTTCTGGTTTCAATAATACATTTCTCAGCTCCTGGATTACACACTGCTACTCAAATTTAGGGAAAGTGAGTAATTTGATATCATTGACATTTTATTCTAGAACTGTACTCTGATCAAGGAAACTCTGAGGAAATTTTGTTGGTCTTTGGGGAGACAGACATCATTCTTTCATTCATATCATAGTGCATGGCATATGATAAGCAGTCTCTAAAGTGTAACTTTTAAGAATATTTTAAATATTGTTAATATGTTACACATATTTATAATAAAAGTCAGGGTGAGCAAGTACAAGAAGAATGTGCATTGTGGAGGTAGTTATCTCTGAGTTAATAATTCCAGTAGTTAGAAGCTGTGTGACCTTGGTTAAGATACTGAACCTCTCTGAGCCTGTAAGGATTAAATAGGACACCCTGGGTGCAAAGGTACACGGCAGGCATTCAACTTATTTTTGTGTTAAACCATGTATCTTTCTACTATTCTTAAATACCTTATCAGTTTTTCAGTTGAGTCTCTTGGGTTTTCCATATGGTTACCTTCATCTACACATTTTGACAATTTTGCTGCTTCTTTATCAATAGTTAAACCTCTTTCTTTTTCCTATCTTATTGCGGGGACAAAGACTTCGAGAATAATGCCTAACTATAGTGTGTCGGTTTACTTCCTCTCCTGCTTTTGCATCAGTGGTATTTTCTCATTAGATGAGTTTTTGCACAATTCTAGGAGCATTCTCATATTCAAATATTTTTTTCTAGCTTTCCTTTAATAAGACTTGCTTGTATTTTCCTAATCAGGAATGAGTTCTGAGTCTCATTAGGTGTTTCTTTACCATTTCCCCAAATGATTCTATGTGCTTTTTTTTCCTTCTCGAAGATAGTAATCTGCATAACTAGTGTTGCTAATGCATGACCATCTTTGCAGTACTGAAATCAACTCTCCCTGGTCCACATAGTACACCTGAATCATGATCCTCCTTCTTTCCCAGCTATACTGTTCCTATAAAGTTTGCTTCTGCTGACCCTGTTTCTGGCACAGTCCTTTTTAGTGGGAGGGAGAAGATGGCAAGAGGAGCCCATTTGCAATTGCACATGAGCTGAGACTGTCACAGTGTCACGGGACTGGCTGGACATGTGGAGCGAGAAACCCGCGAGTTCCCGGTCCCTGTTGATATGGTGTTTGAGGACCTTTGGAGTCCATCCCGTCCCCTGCAAACTGCTGCAGCAGCAGGCCTCTGACCAGCTGCCAGGCACCTGACCTCATGGCCCTCTGACCACAGAGCTCCCAGGCCTGTGTCTGCTCAAGGCTGTTTCCATAGAAATGCAAATACATGGCAAGTGCTTCCTCTTCAGGCCACCTTGTCCCTCTCTTCCCTTTTTTCTTCATCTTTTATGACACAGTAGCTCAGATTTCACAACAGAGATGTGTCACTCAGTCATGCAGTTCCCTATGAAGAAATAACTTTTCATTTCTTCTACTTTATTTTTTTAAGTTTTTATTTTAAAAAAGTTTATTCTATTACCATGTGTACAACCTAAGATATCCCCTTTTAACTACATTCAGAGATAATTCAGTATTGTTAATAACGAATGGTGGTGATCGTCGCACAACATTGTGAAAGTAAGTAAGAACATTGAAATATACATTTTCGACTTTGTTTTGAAAATGCAAGGAACAGTAAAAAATAGAGTTTTGGGTCTTCATGAGGAGGTCATGTGCATTTCTCCTACAGGGGGCAGGAAATGAAATAGTGGCTAAGCCTAGAGGGCTCTGTGCGGACAGGTCTGGCTTCTGGTTTGCCAGACAGAATCTGAGTTCCATGGAAAGAGATGGCAGTTCATACTCAATTCTTTTGAACCTGAGGGTGGGAACTAGGATTTTTGCCTTCCTGAGGGAAACATACCTCCTTGCAGCCTGCCTCTACCTGTATCAAAGACTGTCAACTCAAAATCCCTGTGGCCCTGAGAAAGTTGGGGACAACCCAGTTTTAAATTCTAAGTTGTGCTACCTTTTGATTGAGTAGTTTATATTCAGCTTTTTGTAAGGCCAAGCTATGGGAGGGGCATGGGCAGGGCAGGGCATAAGCAATGAAGAACTGAAATCAGGAAGGGCATCTTAGGTCAGACTCCTTAGAAGCAGACCCTGAGATGAAGATTTATTTTACAGGTAATTGATGAAGGAAATGATCTTGGGGTAAAACTGGTAAGGGAGGGGGAGAGCTGGACAGGGAAAGGTAGGAAGCCAAGCAGGAGTACAATTTTAGGCAAAGTCCTGCAGAGACTAATTTCCACCTGATCCCACAGGAAAACTGGAGTGTAAGTCATGCCTAAGAGGTGTGCTGATGCGAACTAAGCGAGTTGGGTTTTCATACAACCTCACCCGAAAGACAATAGCTAAAGATTCTCAGAGGAACACAATAATTTCCAAGGAACTTCCAGCTTTGTATGCACAAGGGGCAGAGTGGGCTCCAGTAGCCCAAGGGCCACATGCACCAAGGGACACACAAAGACAGTGGAAAGGGATCTTGAAGGGTCTGGGTAGGCCACATAAATTGTTGCTCTATAAAGGGATTAGCTATAGCCAGCAGATTCCCAGGCCTCACTTGGGCCTGTGGAATACATATCTCCAGGGGTGGAGACTAGAAAGCTGCATGCTTGTCCAACTCTCTGTGCAATGCTTATGCCTTCTGAAGGTGGAGAACTGCTGTTTTCAGTGATGCATTGGGCTGAGAATTAGATCACTGCAAACAACCAGCTGGGGTCAAGGGCAACAGGCAGCATGCGCTTTTTAAATAGGACGAAAGACCACCATGTAAGTGTGAATATGACCCAGGCTTTGCAGGCAAACCCACTTGAATTTCTACCTTGGCCCTGGGATTGTGTGACTTGGTGAAATCCATTTACCTCTTGGAGGTCCAATTTTTGTCTATATAATGAGTCATAATACGTAATGTATAGAGCTCTGATATGTTCATTCATTCATTTATTCATTTGACAAATATTTACTGGGTGCTGATTTGTTTTACCAGTTCCTTTCCTGGGTGCATGGGGCATAGGAATGAATAAGGCAGATAGGATCCCTATTCTCTCCAAGCTCAGGGGCCATGGCACAGTACCTCGACCTTGTTAGGTCAAGGCCTTACTTCCTTCCAAGCCTTTCTTGAAATCCACCTCCTCTTAGGCTCCAATTTATGGCATGCCCATCTTCCTGATTTTCTCCACTTCTGCGGGACTAAGGGTATATGGTCAGAGGTGTTGCAGTATGATTTTTGGCAAACGTTGCTGTAGAAAGCCCACCACTATGGAAAGAAGAACAATACAAGGCAAGAAGAATTTTCTCTCTGAATGAAGAATGTGTTTTGGAGGGCCTGGTTACATGCAGGAAATTAAAGGTGTTATCCAGATTTGTCAAGAGATAGCTCAGAGTACAATGGAAAGGACCTTGAACTAGCAGTTACTCATTAATTCTTCATTTATTTCTTCATTTTTCATGTTTGAAACCCAGATGTCAGGCAGAGTCTTCTGTCCCTCAGGTTTGGGATAAGATGGCCACAAATTCCCATTCTAGGGCCCTCTCCAAAATCTCCATGAGTTTTCATAATCCTTCCTGACGTGTGGCCTCACACTCTCCAAAACATAATCTTTGGTATGAGCCACGTTGATTTAGACGTCAGACAGCCTCTTTACTTCTCTTTTCCAAACAAAATCGACTGACAAACCAAAACAGCCACAACAAAACTCACCAGGAACTTGAGCAAACTCAGAATGAAGGAGAAGTTTCTACCAGAGGAACACAAACAAATTTAAAGGGATAAAAGCTTGCCTAGTATCTAAATGACTGGTACAGTTCACCTGAGAGCTTATTAGCTCTGAATTCATTGTCCTGCCTCTTCTTCCCTCCTTCCATGTTCCTCTTTCTCCCTTCCTCTTCTGCAGTTACTTTTCTTCCATCTTCAGTGTTGTGAACAAAGTCAATATATTCCTCCCTTGTCCCATGCAGAACAACCTCTCCTCTTTCCTTAAGGAGTTGTCTGAGCCTCCAAGACACTTACCAACATTTTTTCCATACAAAGACTGTTACCTGCCTCAGAGGAATTCTGACTTCAATTGGTTGGATAATGCAATTCTTTCTATCTCCTTATAAAGTAGAAAATATAAAATGAAAATAGACACTAATTGGTCTCCTTGGTTGTGGTTTCCATTCACCTTCCCCATAACTGGTTTGGAATTTACTTTATCTCTTGAAAATACAGGTTTTCTCTACATTGAATCAGAAACCTTGCCCATTTCTCAGGCTTCTTTGGAGAGTAAAATGGACTTACGTATGCCAAAGTTCTTTGAGTACTCCAATGCACCACATGAATGAGTAATCGTTTATCAATTCTTTGAAACTTGCCCCATTTATTATGAGTCTTTTCTGTCGCATTAACATTCTAGCTCTTAGTGTGACCTCTTCTGTGAGTTTTCTTGACTCCTCACTCACCTCTTAGCAAAATAGATCTACTTTCTCAGAACTTCTACAGCTTTGTCCCTCTCCGGAGTAACATTTCCCCCTGGATTGTAATTATATGTTGCTGGGAAGTTTTTTGAGATACTCAGTAATAATTCTGGGTAACCAGAAAGAATGATGAGGTAATTTTGCCCTGCCTGGCCATACTCGGAAGGACAAACAAGCCCGTGAATCTTAGAGGTATGTGCTCCCTTTGATCCTGGAGAAAATTGGGATGTTAGATTTCAGAAACCAAGGCTCATTGAGGCAGGCTTGCTTGAGAGTAACTCCAGGGAAAGCAGTATTTCTTAAGGTCGGGGAGCTTTGGGGGTAAGTTGCAATTATGAATTCCAAATTGTACTCCTTTGCAGGGCTTGGAAGATAGCATGACCTCCATGGGGGTAGTAAGTGGAGACCTGTTTAGCGGACAGCTGCTGTTTTACCTTTTCAGCATTTATACTCCCTGCTTCTGTTAGCAGAAATTCACTGGTTCTTGGAGAACCACCTCTCTCCTACTTTCAATCAATAAGTTTTCCTGGGATTGACTTCACTGTTATTTCCAATGATGGGTATGTGACCCAAGCTTGGCCAATCAGAGCGTATCCCCTGCAAGGAGAACACAATGGAAATGTATATTCTGGACACAGTGATTGGGTCAGGGATGGGCCTCTAGCCAGACTAATGACGTTCAGATTCTCACCCTAGGAAAATCTTATTCCTCTCTCAGGACCCAGAGCTTCAGTTGCTCCCCATTCCCTGCTCCCACAGTGCTCGGCACCGTCCCCATCTTGCTGACTGTAGGTCTCTCACAGGACAGTGACGTGCAGGGCTATTACTGTTTTTAACTTACAGCGCACAGTAGGGAAAGTGGCTCATGGTGGGTCCTTGGTTATTCTGTATCACTTGGGAATTGAAGATGGAGGGCTCAGTCTTGGGACTTTGGAGTGTAGGGTTGAGTAAGGATAGAGCTGGGGGCTCCGGGTTTTGGCAAGATCACACTTCAGATCTGATCTCCAAAAAGCCTTATTAAGAAAACAGGAAAACTGAGAATTGCAGCGATGTCTCCGGCAGACCTCCCAGTTCCCATTAATGACTCCTATAATGGCTTTTCATTGCCTCTTCTTTCCTTAAGAAAGTCTCACATTGTCATCCAGGCTTGTTAAACGTTCTGTGGGCCCATTATCAAAATAGCATTTTCAGCTTCACTGAACACATGTAGGAAATGTTGTCGTGTTAAAAAAAAAAAAGAAAGAAAAACTATGAGAATACGCACAGATTGTATCAGGGTAATTATCTCTTCTCCAACAGCCTTTTGGAAAGAGGATATTTCTAATTTTTGGAAAGCCTTACATCTAAAAGGGTAAGTTGTCACTGATTAGATTAGTAGCTCAACAATTGAAACCTGACATCAAATTAATTTCTCCTCCCCCTGCCCCTCTGGCCAACCCTTGCTTCCCCATAGTAAAGATGGGTGCATGCAGATTTCTGATGGATGCCTTTTGCGAGGATCATTTCTGTCTGCATTTCCATGGGAGGCTAAAGCAAAACTGTAAATCTAAGTGGAGAAGAGATTCCATGTTTCCAGTGACAACTCTGGGGTTCAGACCTGGGTCAGCCGGGGTTGAGGGTCTAGCTCAGAGGCACAGACATGCCACAAGCAAAGAACTGAAAGTGCACAGTGGAAGCAGCAAGGGCCGTGGTTCACGGCCGTGGTTTTATGACCGCCGTCTCCAGCTTTCAGGGCGATGTCTAAACAATGTCTTTGCAGTCAGGCAGAGCTGAGGTTGAGGTCCCACTCTGGCATTTTTCAGGCATAGTCTCCACATTATGCTTTTGCTCTAAAATCCCAATGACAGAGCTAATCCCACAGGTTTGCAGGAGGGATCAAAGCCATCAATGAGAACATAGGAAGAGGAGGTTCAGAAAAGTTTACCTTCTTCGCAGACTCCTTGCCCTCACTCTCTTCCCTACTCTCCCATCTGTCCTGAAGTAGGTGATTCTGCCTGGGAGGCCCGGGAGCAGCTTGGCTTTATGAAACCAAGCAAGGCTTCCTGGAGGAAATGGCAACTGAGCTGTGTCTGGATGGAAGAAGACATGGAAGAAGACATAGTGGGTAAAGGAGAAGAGGCTCCAGGGCAGAGGGGGTGAGTGGTGTTTCAAGGGCACAGGGCAAAGACGAGGATGGAGAAGTTTGGACTCAGCCCCTAAGGTTCATCATGTCTTGCTACCTGCCATGTACTTGTGGGTTAGTGACTCTGTCCTCATGGACTTACGAATCAACTGCCGGGTTTGATAAAAACACAGCCTCCTGGGGCAGGGCTGAGGAATTGGGTTTTCCATAGCTCCTGGGTGGCAGGATGTAGGCAGTCAGAGGGGGACAAGGAGACACAGGGCCATAGTTGATGGGGAGTGAGTGCAGGGGAAGGACTTGGACAGGGGAGCTGGGGTGGGGTTTTGGGTTCCTGGTCTTGGCGGTAGTCTCGACCTTGGCCCCAGCATTAGTTGACTTGGGAGCATAGCCAAGAAATAGCAAATGGGGGAACCCCTAAATAAGAATTCCAGGCAGATGATCACAGTTCTGTTAGGTATTCTCAGGGGCTGGATCAGGAGGGCAGATTCAGCTGGGAGATGAGCTGGAGACCAGAGGGAAAGTTGGAAGTGAGAGATGAGGAGCAAGTGTTAGGAGCAATTTCTCTATTGATGAGAGTGGAATAGCAGTGCCGGAGGCTTTGGGCAGGGAGATTAAAAAAATAGCATTTACTATGATCCTGTCATTATTCTAAGCACTTATTAGCCAAGTTAATTCTCATAACCATCTTAATTAGGAAAAAAAATATTGTTATTCCCAATTTACAAAGAAACTGAAGCTTAGAAAGTAATTTGCTCGATGAGTAAGTGGTGGAGCAGAGCCTGAAATCCAGCCTGTGGGAAGCCAGAGTGGTCGTTTGCCCCCACACTGTGCTGCAGCTGCAGGCTCCAAACCATGGCCATGTAGTCCAGACTCTGCAGAGAAGGGTTTCTCTGGAAACCTCAGCTCATAAGGTCAATTGGAAGTGGAGAGGCTGAAGGAAGGGAGTTCTGGGGAGGCTGGGCGCCTAGCTCAGGTGGAAGATGACACAGTCTGGATGAACTAGGGCACTGGGCAGGGGTGTGGGGGAAAGTTATCAGACTGGCTATGATTTGAAGATGGACAGGGCAGTCCTTGGTGGTGGCATGCTGGGGCCTCTGAGAGGTTTCTCTCGACAAGGAATGGCTTGTAGTAGAAATTCACTTTATCCTATCACTTAGGCCCTAAGGTAGCCTGGGAGGTCGTTATTAGCTAAATGGGGAAAAGAACTCAAACTTGAGACACAGAAGAAAGATCTCGAAATCCCTCCTGGCAGTATGGAGTTCTCAGAAGAAGAGACTGTGCCTACTCTCATATTTAGCAATGGCTAGAAGGCAAACTCCACAGCTCCTGGGCACCGTAGCCCCTAAGCTGGGAGGGAGGGCTCAGGCATGCGCTGATACCTTTAGCAGAGACTCTGCAGCCGCAGCCCAGACCTGGTTCTTTCTTCAGAGGCTGCACCCTTGCAAAGAAAAATTCTGTTGCCTCTTGACCACATGATTTTGGGCAAGTTGCTTCACATCTCCGAGCGTAGGTTTTCCTGTCCACTAAATGGGCATATTATTTGACTACGGATTGGCTGACTGCCTCATGAGGCTGGAAGAGGCGGAGGCGAGACAGAGGAAGTGAAGGCATTGTGCAGGTGAGGACATGCATCGTGGCATTTCCCCCAGGCCAGGTTACCTCTGGGTCCTGGGCAGCAAGAGCCCCTGTAAATGAGAGAGGAGGGCTCCTCTGTAGGCGGCTGAGGCGATGATGATGGGGCCTCCAGACAGGCGCTGTACTAATTGGGAGAATCCACCGGGGATTTCTGGCAAGTTACAGTGTGAGCAACATTGAAGAAGCTTAGAAGCTCAGAGAATGGTGTTCGGGGGTGCGTCTACGCTGTGGGCTGTGTGTGAAGTCGCAGTGAATAGTAATTGGCCGCTGTGCGTTTTTCACCCTGGATGACAACCAAGGAGGTGGGGACAGCCAGCCAATATCAGAGACAGCCCACAAACTTCTGCCACCTTCTCAAGGCGAGCGCAAGCCCATGCCTGATCCTAGCAAGCCCTTGTCAGCCGCAATGGCTGTGGGTAACTTAAAGGGGCGGCGCTGCTGGGTGCAGGGGGGCCGGGAGGGGGCCAGGATGGGGCTAAAGAGGCCTGGGGGAGGGGCTTCAGTGGCCCCAGGGGCTGTGAAGAGGATTTGGGCTTTTATTCTAAGCACACTGGGAATTCATCGAAGTGTTTCAAGCAAGGATGTGGATGAAATGAGATAACCTGCGTCAAGGGCTTTGCTCAGAGCCTGGACTAGAGCCAATGCTCAGGAAACATTGTCCAGGTGCTGTTGTTAACCTCACAGCTGCCACTCACCAGGCAGGAGTTCAGGGCAGTTCAGCAAAAGGGCCTCAGGCACTTCCCCTCTCTGACAAAGGGTCTGGGCAGGTCCAGGGTGGCCGTGCACGCCTGGCTTCACCGGGCAGCTTGTTCACAACAACGCTAGACAGGAACTCTACTAATTGGGAGTTCAGCGGAAACTCAAAAGCTGGGGGTCCAGCCAGGCCTGAGACAGGAGTGAGGGAATTGCTCCAGTGTGGATGGAGGGCAGGTGAAGACTGCTCCTGAGCAGGGATGAGGGTGGCATGGCTGGGTGCCTCAGCAGAGATCTGTGCTCTGGTGGGTGGGAGCAATTGCCTTGGCTTTAGCCCCAGAGCCCCAGTTCACAGCCCTCCTGCTAGTCTGAGCCACTTGACTGCTGGGTCCCCAGGGACCTTCTGGGTTCCCAGAATTGGAGAAGTCAGACAAACTAGACTCCTCCAGGGAGAAGCTCACCAGGTTTGCAGACCCAATGACCCTAGTAGGGGAAATGGGTGACCTGCTCAGGGGCCTCTCTGGTCCTGCAGGAATGAGAACAGCAGGCAGCCTGCAGTGCCAGCAGCCCCCTCCCAGACTCCTGGTCTACCTGAGGCCTGAACTCCTGGGACAGTGCTGCAGGCTCCTTGCAGATGACACTATTTTTGATATACTGGATAAAATAAAATATATTCTCAAAATTAATCCCACCTGTTTCTGTTTACATTAAAAAAAACACGGCTACGAGAAAATTTAAAATGGTGTAACTGGTTGGCACTATATTTCTATTAGATAGGACCAATCTATGGCTCAACTCAGTGCAAATGGCCCAATGAAACAAAAACAAGCAAAAGCAAGCAAAAATCTTTTCAGTTTAAATGGACAAGAAGGGAAAAGCAAATCCTCCTGGTTGGTGAGATGTTCATAGGAGTTTCCAGGGTGGTGAGGTGGGAAAAAGCACCAGTTTTGGCTTCTGGCCACAGTGGAGTTCAGAGGTGGGCTCTGCCAAATCTTTCTGTGTAATCTTGTCAAGTCACTTAACCTCTCTGAACATCAATCTCCTTGAAATAAAATGAACATGGGGATATATACCTCATAGAGCTAGTAAGAGGGAGGTTAAGTGAGAGAATGTGGCTAAGTTTCCTAGCCAGAGTTCTAGGAAACTGCAAGGGCTGTTAGTTTTAACTAATTAATTCCATCTGCAATGGCCATATTTCACACACCACCAAGATGTGTGAGCTGACCACCCCCATCTGAAATTCCAAAACTGGGAGGATCCTCTTAAACCAAAGCTGAGGGTGTGACTGGCTCTTTAAATTTATTCATTCCTTCAACAACAATTTTTTGAACTGGTTAAAATAGAGAATGGGGTAGAAAGGGTCCATGCCATCACGGTCTGGGCCGCCCTTATGACCTGTCCTTGTGTGTGTTTATTTTGGGGGTGGGGGGTTGTGCTTTCTTGGAAAAGGCCAGGAGCTCTTTCTCCCTTCCTGGCAGACTTCCCAGCTCGACCTCCAGCCCAACCAGGCTCTCCCATCCCTACTGGAAACAGCCGAAAACCCTCCCCAATCCACTCACTCCTAAACAACCCTCTTATCACGGTCTGTGAGAGTCAGAGCTGCAATTTCTGTAAAGCCAGGCTGAAGGCAACCAGTTCGTGAGAGCTGGTTCCCCATCACACCTCATTCCGTCTCCAGCTCTTGAAGCCCACTTAATGCCGTGGCAGGGCTCCTCTGGGATTTCTCTCCATGCGTGCTGAGCCGCTGATGCCCAACTGTGAGGACCTCTTGTCTGGCGATTCACCTTCATGCTGAGCAAGGCTGAGCTTTGGGGGGAAACAAAGAGGAGAGAGCAGATGCACATGGGCTGTTGGTGTCTCAGCATGGGGATTCTCCGAGCCCCGGTGGAAATGTGGCTGAGCGAGACCCTTAGAGTGAGGGGCTCTTCAGCCTCATGATATGCAGAGGTGAAACCCAAGAGCAGGTGTCCATGAGCTTGACAAGGGGCCTGTGAGCTTGAATTGATATTCAAAAAAGCATTATTCTCGTGGGGACATTTTGGTGTGAGTGTGATATATTTGTTAAATAATACACAGTATAGTAAATTATAGCAAAGGGTCTGTGATTTTCACCTGACTGGCAAAGGGGTCCTTGGAACAAAAAAGATTAAGAACCCTTGCCCTAGAGTTACTGGGTATGTTGCCTGGATTATCTTTTGATGTGACATCATTCATATCTCACCTGACTCACTCAAGGTCTCACAGATAAGTGGTGACAGAACCTTGTTTTCAATCTGTCTCTCATACTCCGGAACCCTAGATCCTACACACCAGGGCAGAGGGTTGCTAAGAATATTCCCTGCCATTATCTGACTATGCCATTTGTTAAAGACACAGGCCCACAGGCTAAAGTGAAAGTCCAGGGGACAATGTCGGGGTCCTTTTGTTGCCATCCAGCTCACATTGTGGAGTACGGCTTCCCTTCTTCTCTGCTCTTTGCCAAGACTGGATGGATTCACATGATCTGTACCTGGAGCACAAAGATATGTACATATCAGAGCTATTTGCTTTGCTTTCCAGCCTCAAACTATTTCAGAGGAAGTGATGCCTTATAGAGTTCATTCTTATTCAATGCAGTTGTTCAAAGTGGTTGTTGGGAGGATTACATGTGATAATGCATTGACCTGGCTCATATCAACACATCAATTAATGAAGTGGTCATTTTAAAAGAGATAATGCATGTGAAAACATCTCAGAGAATGCCTAGCCTCCTGAAGGTGCCCAAATAAATTCCCAGGAAAGTTAAGCTGCTATTAACCAGTGTCATCTTAGAAAGGGCAGAGTATATAGTTCTTTATCTTGGGGGGTACAGTAAAGTCAATGGGGGAGCTTTTAAAAATGTAGATCCCTCTTGTGTCTTCTTTCTCCATTCTGGTTCAATAAATCATGGGTGGGGCCCTGGACATTGCATTTTTAACAAGCTCCCCAGGTGATTCTGGTAAGGGTGGGCATTCCCTTTGGGTTACTCTTTGAAAGTCACTGGCCTGAGTTGGGGGATTATATGACCTTAGGCGAGAGCCTGGGACACAGGCTAAGTAATTCATGCTGGGAGAAGTGACCAGGGGAGACTTGTAGGCCTGGAACATGAATGGAGGTACAGAGGGTGAGGGTGTTCCAGGCACTTGTGGTGGAAGTGAGGGGCAGGATGGTTTTAGGAGGGAGAAGGCACTTCAAGGGAAACTGGTGGTATGAGAATGCACACAACCCCCAGATTCTATGCTTCTATGCTGGGGAGTCCCTGGGCCTTGCATGTGCTATCTCCCTACTCTGCTGAAATGAATTTCAAGGCCCAGTTCTGCTGTAATCTCCCCTAGAAACCTTGTTCTCAGTCCCTAAGGAAATTTAATTACTCCATGCTTCTGACACATGATGATCCCTTTCATTTCTTCATCCCCAAGGATTAAAACAGGGCTGGCAAGTAGGAGGTACTTAACCAAAGATGGTGGTTGAATGGCTTATCCTTGTTTTCCAGACCAGCTAGCAGAGGCTCTGAGGAGTACACTTCACCAGCCTCACTTTTTTTGTGGAAGGCTACTTAGGGCATGCCACCAACCATGTGACAAGATTCCCTGATCTGTGAGTTCAGAACTGGGAGTCCCCAAGTATGCTCTGGGAGAAGGGGGAGCAAAGGGTGAAAGAATGGGGAGAGTGGCCAGTGTTAAAGAGGTCAAAAGGGAGAAAACAAGAAGGAAGGAGTGAGATGGAGAGGTGGAGAGCGAGAGAGAAAGGGAGGGAAACAGAGAGATCGTGGCTGCTATAGAGTGAACTGTGTCCCTCAAAAAGATATGTTGAAGTTCTAACACTTGGCATCTGTGAATATGACCTTATCTAGAGATATGGTCACTGCAGATGGAATTAATTAGTTAAAATGAGCTCATACAGGAGAAGGGTTGACTCTTGATCCCATATGCCTAGTGTCCTTATAAAAAGGAAAGAAAAGACACCACCAGATACCAGGGAGAAGGTCACATGAAGATTGGGAAGGTAGAGATTGGAGTGACGCACCTACAAGCCAAGCAATACCAAGGATTTATGGGAAACATCAGAAACTAGGAGAAGTGAGGATGGGTTGTCTTCTACAGGTTTGGGACTTCCAGCCTCCAGAACTGTGAGATGATAAACTTCTGTTGTTTTAAGACATCCATTTTGGTGTACTTTGCTATGGCAGCCCTAGGAAACTAAGACAGAGTGAAGGAGAGAGAGGGAGTTAATAGCCTTAGTCCTTATCTCATGCCTAACCAAGGTTTTGTGTTTTATTCTCAGACTATTCAGAGCAGCCCTGCATTGAAAATGAGCTCCAAGTCCTGGATGTTATGTAACTTGTCCAAGGCCACACCACCCATTAAGGGGCAGAATTGAGACTGGAATCTAACACTTTAGCCTCCAAGTCTGGTGATCTGTCTTCCACACCATTGAAAGCAAAATTAGTGGCATATTTGATTTGTTGCCAAATTTCCCTTTCATGCTCCTATAGGATATGACTAATCACAGCATTAAAAAACTTTTTTTTTTTTTTTTTTTTTTGCTGTTGAGCCCAAGACACTTCTGAGCTTCAGCATCTTTCTCAGCTAATGTTCCTGGAATATACCACCTATCAGATTTATCATTTAAGATCAGACTTTGTTATTCCATCTAAGATTAATGTGATCCAGAACTCAAGGAAATTTATTTCCAGGGACTGTTTCATTTGAGAACCCTGGGCCTCTGACTGTATTTACTGGAGAAAAAAAGAAGACTATAATGTTGAGCAGTATTTCATCTCACCCCAAACTGTGAGATGACAGGAGTTTTGGGGAAAAGGTATAAGCATGTTGACAGGAGAAAATGCCAATTATATAATTAAGTAAAAATGAGTGCTTAGTATGAGCCAGGGGCTTAATTAAATATGAGTTATTTCATTTTCCTCTTACAATAACGTTTTGAGGTTTATATATGAGGAAACTGAGGCACAGAGGGACAAAGTAACTTTCCCCAGATCTTGCATCTGGAAAGTGTTAGGACTAGGATTCCAAGCCAGTTTCCTGAGGTGTGATCTTAACCAGTAAAATTAGGCCATGTGCAGAGTTTGAAAGAACTGGCCCCTTTAGATTTCCCATATCCACTTAAGGAACTCCCCCAGTGATCATTTCCCCTCTCCCCTACTCATCAAAGGTCAGGGAGTTATGAGGTGACTCTGAATCCCGGCATCCCTTTGGTTTATTCAGAAGTTTGTCATCATTTCATTTCAGCCCTGGACACTCCCTGCCCTGTTGTCCTGTGTAAGGAGCCTTGTAACTGGGCATGGCGGAGAGGAAGTTGGCACACACAGGAAATGACTGGGCGGTGGATGTCCGGGGACCCCACTCCTGCCCTTCCCTTCCTTCTGGCCCCACGGTGGGGTGGAAGAAAAGGGAATGGGCATTGAGTATGCCTTCTAGGCCAGGGGCTGCGCAAGGCAATTTATCTGAGGTTAATTCTCCCATCAGCTCTGTGACGTGGAAACTGTGGCTGTCCCAGTTTTAAAGTGAGCAAGCTGAGGTGTAGGGAGAAAAGGGAGGTGGACTTGTTTCTCTCTGACTCTACGCCAGATCTCCATAAGGAGAACATGGGCCTGAGCATCAGCGTTGGAAAACCAGTGATGGCCCAGTCAACACAGACTATGAAGACCAACGTGTTCCATTGAAATGAGGCCTTCTTGGGCCTCAGTCTCATCATCGCCTTTCCTACTGGGTTGCAGGAAGGGCTGAATGTACGTACACAAACCTCTCTCCCACTTCCTGCCGTAATCAGGTTTACTGTAGAATTACAACATCCTTGTTTCTCCTCGAATTATACTACCTAATAAAGATATTGCTGGTGGCAGCAACTTGGTTAGTGCATGTGCCAGGTAGGAAATTGTGAATGTATTTGCAAGCCCTTTAGTGTCACCCAAGATGGAGGTAGCTTTGTGGAACCCGACGAGGGTTAGGGAGTCCGTTTTCATTTGCCTTGAATGACTTCCTATAGAGACTAAGAGGGATGAGCATGAAAATTCCCTTCTCCTGGTTTAAGCACATGGGCTTGGGAAAAACCAATTCTAAAAGGATCCTTTCTTTCCAAGGCAGTCATCTAGACCCTTGCTACACAAGATGTGGCCCAAGGACCAGAAGTGGGGGTATCATCTGGGACCTTATAGAAATGCAGTCTTGGGCCCCACCTCGGGCTGAGTCAGAATCTGCTTTTTCACAAGGTTTCCCAGGTGATTTGTGTGCCCATTGCTGGGTAGGACATGCTGATCCAGATGGATTTTGATTTTTCTGATCCCTCTGCTCTGAATTTAAGTTTCTGTTTATGATTAGGTTTTTTTTTTTTAATAAAGGAAATGGATTAACACCTTTATTTATTTATTTGTTTTTTATTTTATTTTTTATTTCTCTCTCCTTCCCCCCTTCCCCCCAGTTGTCTGTTCTCTGTGTCTATTTGCTGCGTGTTCTTTGTCTGCTTCTGTTGTTATCAGTGGCACCAGAATCTGTGTTTCTTTTTGTTGCGTCATCTTTTTTTTTTTTTTCCAAATTCTCAATTTATTCATTTTTTTTTAAAGATATTACATTAAAAAAATATGAGGTCCCCATTCACCCCCACCGCCCCCAACCCACCACTCCCCCCACAATAACACTCTCTCCCATCATCATGTCACATCCATTGTGTCTGGTGAGTACATCTCCAGGCATTGCTGCACCCCATGTCCCGTGTTCCACACCATAGCCCACACTTTCACACGTTCCATCCAGTGGGCCATGGAAGGACACACAACATCTGTTGTGTCATCTTGTTGTGTCAGCTCTCCGTGTGTGCAGTGCCATTCCTGGGCAGGCTGAACTTTCTTTGGCACTGGGCGGCTCTCCTTACAGGATGTGCTCCTTGCACATGGGACTCCCCAGCGCGGGGACACCCCTGCATGTCAGGGCACTCCTTGCGCGCATCAGCACTGCACATGGGCCAACTCCACATGGGTCAAGGAGGCCCGGGGTTTGAACCACAGACTTCCCACGTGGTAGACGGACACCCTAACCACTGGGCCAAGTCCGCTTCCCTACGATAGGTTTTGACCTCTGGGGTGCTACCTGCCTTTGGAACATCATTGAGGTTAGGCTCCACCCACACTGCTTGCCAAAAGTTTGCAGGGGTAGGACTGCCAACGTCCAATGGCTAGGAGCTCTCAATCCATTTATTCTTTGCTGCCTTAGAAACTGTCCATCAGACTTTCATGGGCAGAAGGAGGCCTTCCCTAACAAGGAAGAAACATATCTTCACTCTAGGAATGTGCAACAGTCAATTATTGTTATCATTGTCATTATTATTGTTATTTCATTATTATTTTTTAACAATGGAGTCCTTCCTACCTTTGGTTAAAAGGAACCAGTCCAGACTTAGGTTTTGATCATCTAGGCTCTTTCTTCTTAGGTCACCAAAGGCTACAGAAGACAAAGAAGAGAATTTGCCTCTGATAAGGGTCAGAGGCAGACAACCTACAGAGGATGAAAGCATTGAGAGCAGAATCTAAATGCCAGAGACCCAGAACTGGCAAGAGGTAAAGACCGAGGCATCTGCCCGGGGAGATTCTGGGAAAGATGGCTGAGAAGAGGACCTTAGGGAAGGGCATGATTTGAGTCCCCAGCAGTTGTGTTGGATTGGAGTTCCAGCCTTCCTACCCCTGGTCACTTGAGCTTATCCACACCCAGGGCTGTTACACAGTGGACACATGGCTACTTTCTCCACTAAGCCCCTCTCTAAGCAGTGGGAACAATGCCTTATGAATGCCATGGGCTTTCCATCTGTCACTGGCCAGTTACATCATAGGACCTCAGCTATAGCTTGTAAGAACACAGGGGCCCCCTGGATGCCCAGCA
The DNA here is from genome assembly GCF_030445035.2 of Dasypus novemcinctus. Taxonomy (NCBI): domain Eukaryota; kingdom Metazoa; phylum Chordata; class Mammalia; order Cingulata; family Dasypodidae; genus Dasypus; species Dasypus novemcinctus. The sequence goes on along the minus strand of NC_080696.1, from coordinate 43,904,289 downwards.
GGTACTGGCAGAGTCCCCATGTCTGCATTTGGAGGGAAGGGAGCAGTTGAATGGAGGATACCAGTACTCAGAGAGTACCGTTCTTATAGGGCAGCTCCATGGCTGGCTTTCCATGGGTGCTGGGTCACAAAGCAGATATTTCATTTACCCAAAACTCCATTTGTGATTCTTGTGTCTAATCTTTCTGCTTCAGCATGACAGTGACCATCATTCTAAACATCTAATCGTGCACCTATCTCGTAAAGCTTGTTGCAGTTACTTTAAGAAAAAAAAACAAACCCCAGGCTCCAATTTTCTCTAAGGCTTTGGTCATCTGTAACTGGCCAGAGGAATGGCCTTCTGGAGCCAAAAGTTAGTTATGGTTTTCGAGCAATTTCCCCTATTTGTGATTTTGCAATTGCAGAGTACAGTCTGACATGTATTTGCATGAGACACTTCATCCTTTTTCTTTCGGGTTCAGTAAGCCACCCAGCACCCTCTGAGTATCATGACTCCCACGCAGCAGCCTCCAGGGCTGGGGTGCCTCCTGCAGCTCCTGCCTGCTCAGAATGGGCCTCCCTTCCCCTCCTCAGAGCTGTGCTTCATTTGCTGCTGGGCAAAACTCAGTCTTGCTGCAAATTCGGCGCCTGCCTGCGTGTGTGTAATTGGGTTGGATTTACATTAAGAGGGTTCCCTGTGGTGAAAACCACACTGCTCTTTCCAATCTGAAGCTGCATAAAACATTCAATTTTCTAAGTATCCGTCAGTTGTTAGTGCTGTGAAAAACGAGGTCTGCCCGGATGTATGGGAGCCTCCCACTCAGTCTGGTAAACTCCAGATTATTTTTGCTAAGAGGGGACAATATTAGGTGGTTGTGGGTAATGAAGCACTCTTCATCTAAATATCCACTCGTTCATTCGACAAACACATTTGTGGCGCTGCTCTGTGCCAGGTACTGAACGAATGGATTCACCAGATCACAGCCCTGCCCAGTTAAAAACATTTCAAAATGGCTTCTTATTTCATGATCTAAACCAAGTCAGCAAAGTTTTTCTGTAAAAGACCAGATAGAAAATGTTTTAAGCTTTGTGGGCTATGAGGTCTCTGTTTCAAATACTCAACTCTGCTGCTGTAGATCAAAAGCAGCCAAAGACAATAGGGATACTAATGGGTGTGACTGTGTTCCAATAAAACTTTATAAAAACAGGCAGCAGGCAAGATTTGGCCCACAGATCATACTCTGCTAACTGCACGTCTAAACACCTCACTTTGTTCTGCTGGGCCTTTATGAGCTGCCCCCTGCCTCCTTCCTTGTGTTTACCTTACATTGCTCTCCCTACAGTACAAAAAAATCCTTTCAGTTCCAAGAACCACCAAGCTCTCCCCTGCCCCAGGATCTTTGCATATCCTATTCCCTCTGTCTGAAATTCTCTTCTCTTGGGTTTTGGCAATGATGGTTCCTCTTCATTCTTTATGTTATGATAAAACCACCTCAAACGTCACTGTTTGTGACTCCATGGCATTCACCTTGCGTGGAACCACATTAGCCAACTTTTCCCACCTAAAATGGCCTCCTTCAGTTTCTCTCTTCTCAGCCTGTCGGTTCCTTCATTGTTAGGACATATCTCAGACATTCATTATCTGACTGTTTAATTGTATTGGGGGTTTTGTCATTTGTTTTTCTCTTCGGGTGAAACTGAAGACCCAAGGGAGTAGATTCTTTGTCTCACTTTCTGCTCTACCCCCTTCCTCGGTGTGGTGCTTGGTACATAGTAGTCTCTTGAATTATTTAAAAGACATGTGTTTACAAACTCTCAGTAAATGGTTACTGAATCAATAAGACACAGCCCCTAGCCTCAGAGAGCTCACAGACAAGTAGGGGAGACAGACAAACAGTCACAGTATACAATTTTATAAGTGAGACGCCAGGTGTTTGGAGGAAGTACTTGAGCAAGAAGCTACCAGGGTAGCCCCACATTGGATGGAGAATCAAGCAAGTGTTCAGAGCTGTAGACACAGAGTGAGAACTGAGAGCAAGGGGACGGTAGTGTGAGGCAGGTAGTGAACCACCAGAGCTTCCCACAGAGCAGACAGAAACAAGAAAAGAAGTGAGGAGGCAACTGATACTGGAGGAGGATGAACCAGCAATTAGCTACCTTTCCAGGGATTTTGCATAATTTTCTCACAACAGCTTTTTGACATAATTAGCATTATTGTTCCCATTTTCCAGAGGTAGAAATTGAGGATCAGAGAGGGTAAGTGACCAGGCAAAGGTTGCATAGCTATTAAGTCAGGATTCACAACCAGGTCTTCTTTGGTCACACAAGGTGATCAGAGATGTTGGGATGGGGAGATGTATGTGTTGGCCTGCAGTTTTCTTTTCCACAGGAAAGGTCTTTCCATCTCCCTAAGTCTTGCCCTAGATTTAATGCTCTTCCTCTTAATCTTCTTAACAGGTTGCTGCAACCCTGGGGTAACCGTTAGCCTCTTCCAGATGCCCCTTCCTCAGACCCAGACAGGCTGTTCAGGGGAGGGAAGGGGCTTTTGGGGTGTGCATGTGAGTTCATTTAATCCTCACAGCAGCCTCCTCAGGTAAAATCAGCCATCCCACCTCACAGAGGCGCTGACTACGGTTCTAAGCGGTTACGCGCACCGGCCATGGTCACACAGCTGCCTAGAGCTGAACTCCGAACTCACTTCCTGTGACTTGCTTTAGCCCACATGGTCCCACTGAAGCAGCCCCTGAACGCTGGCCCAGTTCCTCACTTGTTGAGGGAGACACAGGGCTCAGTGAGGGTGGCCAGGGAGCGGCCTCCCTGGAGGCGACAGCCCCTCCCTAAGCAGAGACCCTGATGGGGGAAATGAGAGCACCTGTCGAAGCCGGGGCCTCAGATTGCCTGAAGAGAGGCTATTAGATCTATGAGGAAATTCTTTGGTGATTCTGCCGGGGTGGCAGGGGTGGGGGTGGGGGGGTGGGGGGGTTCCTATTGTCTCTCTTCCCCCCAAGTGTTCATATACGTTTTCTGGGCAGTGAAGATGAGAGGATGCTTCGTGTGAGAGCCAGCCCCTCTCCAGCTCCCTGGGGGCACTGGGAGTGATTTGATTCTGCTGGCTAACGTGGTTCCAGGCAGACTTCATCTCCCCCAGCGCTCATCCGCGCTGCTAATAGGCCCTTCAGAGCTCATAAAGAGATGGCCAGATCTGGGGCTGGGGGCTCCAGCTCATTCATCTTCCACAGGCCCAATCAGATCTGATTTTGTATACTGACGGCTCGAAGCCCAAGTGTGGTCTAGCCTACTTGGCAGACACCTGCTCAGAGTGGCTGGGCTGGAGGACCCCCAGGGGGGCGAGACCCTCTGACCCGCTAGGGCCTCACTGTTCTGACATGGCAGGCTGGCAGCCACTTCTCCTGCCAGTTGCATTGATCTATGGATGAGAAAATAGCAGCTGGAAAATTGAGGCTGGAAAGGGACAACCGAGGCGACGAATGGGAGAGTCAGTTACCACTCTGGGCGCTCGGCCTCCTGCAGAATTCTGTGTGCGCACACACGTGTGTATGTACATATGATTCCTCTGTGGTGTCTATTTCAACCAACTTGTAAGCTTTACACACAGGGGAAAACGTAAAACAAACGTAAAGTCACCTGGATGGCCCCCATGTGTGCACGGGCTCTTAGCAAACTTCTATTAGCATCTTCTCAAGAACTAAAAATTCTATAACCTTGTAGACAGGTTATTTTTAGCTAAAAGTTTAGTTCATCTTTTTCATTAATATCTCCTATTTATGTGTTCAGAACAGACAGTTGGTACAACAATTAATTTTGTGAATTTTCAACAAATATACATAACCCATACAGTCTTCAATTAAATAATAATCACTAGAATTTGAGCATTTACAGCACACCAGGTGCATGCTGATCATTCAACCCCGATACAAATGCTACAAAGCACATGCAACTCATGGCACCTTTTGCAGATGAGGAAACTGAGGCTTAGAGAATGTTCTGGTTAATGATTGCTGCATAGCAAACTGCCACACAACTTAATAGTCTAAAACAACATCCACTGTATTAAGCTCACAGACTCTGGGTCTCCAGGGTGAGGAAAGGGCACAGCCGGGTGGTACTTCTGTATTGCATGATGCCTGGGACCTCAGCTGGGATTTCATGAAAGGATGGAGATCACTTGAACAGCTGGGGCTGGAGGACCCACTTGTAATATGGCTTTTTCATGCCCATGTCCAGAACCTGGCCTCTGAGCTAGACGGGCCCGAGACTGGAGCGCCTACCTGTGCCCACTCCAGGGTGACAGTGTCAGAGAAGCCTGTCTTACATGGCAGCTTGGAACTCCAAAAATGAGTGTTCCCAGAAACCAGGCAGAAGTAGCATGGTCTTTTACCCTCTAGTCTTCTTGGAAATCACATAATGTCACTTCTACTGAACTCTGTGGATCCAAGCAGTCACCATCCTACTCAGATTCAAAGCAGGGATTATGCAGTCTCCACCTCTCAGCGAGAGGAGAGTCAAAAACCAGGGACTGTTTTAAAGCTGCCTCAGAGAGTGTAAGTAAGTTGCCTAAGATTTCACAGCTAGCAAGAGGCAGCCCAGAGATTTGATCCCAGGTAATCTGATTCTGGAGCCGACCTTCTTAGTGACTATATGATACTTAGAGCCACACATTGCTGGGCATGTGGTAGGTGCCACATTTATATGAGTTGAATACGACCCAGTATAAATCATGTTACCAATCTGGAAGGCAGACAAAGAAATGGACAAGAAGGAGCTAAAGTGAGAGTATGACAGAGTGGTGGGAATCTGGACATGAGGGTGTGAAGGGGAAGTGTTTGAGGTAAGGAGTGTTTTTAAAATCAGAATTAAAGGTGAGGTGCCTTCAGAGTGTGGGGGAATTGAAGTGTTTATCTTAGGACAAGTCTTTGCATTTACTCTGTGGAAAAGTCCTTGTCTTCATAGTTGAAAATCCTAATGTTTGCCAGGATCCAGCTAGTTGGCTCAAAAGGCTTCGTGGCTCCGTTTTGCACTAAGTCGGGGAGAATCCATGAGACATGAGGCTGGAGTTTGCCAAGAACTTAGGTGAATCTACAGAGCCTGTGTCTGCATGTGCTCAGCACAGAGCCAGCCCTAGGGCTTGTCAAGGGAATAAAACATCTCTATCCAGGATGGCTGGGCTAGACTTAGCGTTTGCAAAGGGTGTGTACCCTGCCTGCAAAACTGAAGGGTCTTGGTGAGCTACCTCCTGCAATCCTCTTTACAGGATAGAATGTTGAAGGGAATGACTTCCGAGGTTGCAAAATTGGCAAGGGGCAAAGATAGATGTATAGAAAGATTTGTGGGAGGTGCTTGTGGCTAGCTGTGTTTTTTTGATCTAAGTTTTGGACAAAATGCCCTGGCTTCTCCTTTGATTGGCATCTGGGCCAATGGAGCAACAACAGGCAGGACCTGTTCTGGCCAGCCAGGGCAGGACAGGGAGGCTTCTTACATCACCTGGAGAGACAGGTTTATTCATAGGTCCTTTAGTTTGCTTCCCTGGAGGCTGGAAGGTTCTGCCAGGGGCCATGCCCTGGTGGTCTCCCTCAGTGGTCTCTGAGCTCATAACACAAGGAGGTAGCATGGCTGATGATACATGCAGGACTGAGATTTGCTGGTGGGCACTGGTGGATTATTCACTCTGATGAACAGTGCATTCCCTTCATGGGTGTTTGGGTGACATGCCATGGGGTCTCTCCCACTGACATGAGGTGTAGCTTTCTCTCCTAACAGTAACCACTAAAGCCATTTAATACTGAGAGTTTACAAGGAATCCAACACTATGTTGAGGATTTTGTCTTGGTGTGGATTCTCCCAGAAACACACCCCAGGACCAAGATTTCAATGCAAGGAGGTCTATGCATCACACACAGAGAAGTGGGGAAATTATGCAAGGAAATGAAGGCAGCAATAAACAGTGTGGTATCAAGCCAGCTACCCCAGTGTGGGACTGGAGCTTTTTCCCATTCGGAAACTTTGGCACATGATCCAATACACATGCTTCGGAATTATCCCACCTGGGGAGTGAGGGAGCTGGAGTGATTATATATCAGATCCTGGGGGCATAGTTACTCAGCACTTCCAGACGTTTTTGTGCCTGGACACACACACAACACACACACACACAAACACACACAAAGAGGCTTTCTCTAATTTGGGACAAAAATTTAAAAGCAAGCAAACAAACAAAATGACCCTCAGGCAGGCTGTGGGAGCTGAAACTTAGCTTGAGCTCCTTGAAAGTTTCAAGGCATTGGTGTGGGGCATCGATGACGTTATCTCACTTAAGCCTTACAGAAATCCTACGAAGAGAGTACTATTTGGCACCTACTTTATAGTAAAAGAAATTGAGGTTCAAAGAGAAGAAGTCACTTTGCTAGGGTTTGAGTTAAGAGAACAGCCTGTGGTTTAAGAATCCATGATTTTAATCAGTCAACTATAATTTCTATTTATAAAGTTATAAAAGTTAATAGGAATAAGCCCCCAAATTCTCCTGTCAGAGCTGGGCAGACCTGACTAGAGTTCAAGTCACAGGACAAAGATGGTTTGATCCCAATGGGCAGAGTCTGGGTTAAAGAACCCTGTCAAGGAGCATCTCAAGAAGGAGAATCAAAGACCAGGGCTTGTCATGCTAGGAATAAGGAAACCTGGAAATTGGTACAGACATTTTCTTCAGTTTTCAGGAGTAAGGGCAGAAATGAGCAGCAGACAAGTTTGGGGATTTGAGTCAGACTTTGATAGGAATGGACAGGGAGATGGTATAGAATGAAAGGCAGAGGTTCTCATGGAACTCTGCTGGCAGGTATGAGGGTCTGTCAGGTTGGTTACAGGAAAAGGACAGTGTAACACTCTAGCCTCTACATTCTTGCACCTTTTATGGTGAGCCTCAGTTGAATTTGGATGAATCTTCATCAACCTTCTCTATCCCAGCCCTCTTAACAACCCTCAAGTCCATACAATTTGAAGTTTCTCTTGCTCTTCTGAATCCACTCTCAGGTTCATCAAAGAAAGAGCCCTGAATATCTTCCAAATTTTCCTTCTAAATCTTTAATGTGCTATACTGGGTCTGAAGGCCTTTGTTCTTCTCTCTCCCATGCTTTGAGCCTCACCAATGTAGTTCGTACTATAAGCCACACCCTCTAATGAGCTGACTCTAATTGGCCTAAGCACTTCCTTCTCAATTCTTACTAACTCATTTCTCCATTGGCCACCACTGTCACCTCAGCATACCTGAGACTCTAGCACACTGGGGTGGTACCCTCAGTTCTAGGCATAAAAATGGGGCTTGAAGATTGCTTACAGGACTTTTTTCTTTCTTTTTTCATTCATTCACTCATCTATCGATTTTTCCATCTGCCCGTTCTACCTACTATATGGCAGATACTGTGTCAGAGATGCATATGATTGGGAAGAAGAAATTCAACGCCCATGTCCCCATGGAGTTTCAGTATACTGGGGGAAGATAGATAAGCAAGTAAACAAATACAAAATACATTCTAAAAATAAGTGCTATGACAAATGAATGTGATATGGTAACAGAAAAATTAATGTGATGGGGATGGGATTCTGCCAAGATAGGCTAGTTAGTTAATGTCTATCTGTACAGAAGTGATATTTTAAAGTTAAGATCTACTTAAGTGAAGGCAAGGTGTTAACCATGTGAAGAGGCAAGAAGGGCATTCCATACAGAGGCATGGCCCTTGAGGTGGGAAAGAGGTGGGAAATAGCTGGGCAAGTTCAAGGAGCAGAAGTAAGGACAGCCCCGTTGAACTTCCATGGGTGGGGGTGGGGAGTGGAAGGTAGCATCAGATGAGATTGACGTGCACAGGAGATAGGTTTTGTACAGTATTATGGGCCACACGGAGAAATCTGGATTATATTGAAGGCAAGTTAAAAACCATTGGTGAATTCTCCAATATGGTGGCATAGTTTTCTTCATGTTTCTTTCTTTAAAAGTTACTTAATATGCTCTGTAGAAAATAGATTGCAGCAGGGAAAGAGTGTAACCAAGGAGAACTGCTCGGAGTCTGTTGAATTTGTTGTAGTGATAGATGGTGATGATACCCTGGCCAGGGCTTTGGTGATGGAGATGGAGACACATAACACATTTGAAATGTGTTTTGGAAGTGGAAACAAGAGAACTTCGTGAAAGACTGCATAGGAAAGAACTCGATCTTTTGCCAAGAACCAGCCTTGTTCAGTTCCCAGACCTCAGAACAATAAGTTAGAAACATGTTGATCCAATAAGATCTGGGTAATAAACAAAAAACAAGCAAATAAAAAGTCAGACCTAAATCACACATTAACTCTTTGGCAAGCAGAGGACCCTCTCCCTGGAAAATGCACATGTGTACATATACAAGAATAGGGCTTACAATTTCAGGTGATACTTGGATTCCTGAAGACTCTCCCTGGATTCCGCCCTCCCCAAGGGGATTAGGAGGGTATTGTATCTCTGTGTCCCAGATATTAAAATCTGTGAACTCGAGCCTTACATTGACTCTCCATATTCTAGAAGGGTGGATGTTGACCAGCCCTCCTTCAGGCAGGTTTATACATAATCTCTAGTTTAAGTTCTCCAGGGACAAGAATTCTATACATATGCCTTCAGGGGCCCCTGCAGTGTTCTGCCATGGTTAAGATGCAGTCAAATCCTGTTTCCATTTGATCAATCTCCTGAGTAAGAGATGGGCCAAAGTGAAGCCTTGAAGGAACACGGGAATAAGAACACATGATGTTTAGAGTGGTGTGGTATCCTGGGTCATTCTTTTTTAATTTGAGTTTTCTGTTTTGCCAATGTAACATTGCTTGGATAATACATTTTAAAAAGAACGAGTAAGAGATTGGAGGTCAGACATTATCTCTATTTTCAGCTTCAGACAAATAAACAAAAAACAAAGACAATAATTCAACAAACCAGTAAATCTTTTATTTATCACCACTAGACTCGTTTCTCCCCATAAGCATATTTTATTGTGTTTCTTTTCATATGACTTTCAAACAAGGACGACAAGAGCATCTATTCCAACACACATAAGTTGTACTTACCTTATGCTTCAATCACCAGGAATTATCACTCTTCCCCAGATTTGTGAAGGTCGTTTCATGACCCATGACTTGCATATGCTACTCCCTCAGCCTAGAACGCCCTTCCCACTATTTCCTCTTTGGAAACTTGTACTTGTTTCTTGAGGTCCAATTGAAAGGGTTATCTCTTGCACCCTTTTGTGACTGCACACACAGAGGTGATTCTTCTGTTTTCTTGACCTCCTTGTCCTCACGCCCTTGTCCTCCCTCTGATGTAATACTGGCCATATTTTATTTTTAATTTTCTGCTTCCATGCCCCTCTCTCCTTCTGGAGAGGTGGTGTTATGGGTTGAATTGTGTCCCCCCAAAAGACTTGCTTAAGTCCTATTCTCTGATCCCATAAATGTGACCTTATCTGGAAGTAGGATCGTTTCAGATGTAATTAGTTCAGTTGAAATTTTGACAATGTTCTTTCATAATTTCTAACAAATATCTCATGACAATGCAAGGTGTTGGTAGAGGTTTGATGCATGGGACCCATGTATGATGTTATGCATCTTTGCTTTGTAAGTTCACAACTTTTACCATACACTTAATTGCTTATTGTATATCATATATAAATGATAAAAAGAGAATAAGAGTGTTGGTTGGGGGAAAAATACTTTGGTTAGTAGTAGTATTTTGACAATGCTTTTAATCATTAGTTAAAAAGACTTAACAATGCAAGTTTTTGGTGGTAGGGTGAGTTATGAGAGTCCTGTACGATGTTATATGTGTTTGTTTTGTAAGTTCACAACTATTATTATACACTTATTGTTTATGTATGTTTATGTATGAGTGATATACTTCAATAAATTAATTTAAAAAAATGAGGCCAAACTGGATTGGGGGGACAGGGGGAAGGTAAGTAATTCAATATGACTGATGCTCTTTATCAGAAGAGGAAATTTAAATACACAGACACAGAGAGGAGTGGAGAATACCATGTGAAGATGGACGTACAAGGGAGACCCCATGCTACAACTGAGGTAGACATCGAAGCGCAAGGATTGCCATCAAACCACTAGAAGATAGGAAGAGGCAAAGGAGGATTCTCTCATATACATTTAGGACTTCTAGGTTCCAGGTTTGTGAGCTAATACATTTCTGTTGTTTTAAGCCATACAGTTTGCAGTAATTTGTTTTAGCAGCCCAAGGAAACTACAACAAATGGTGACTTATTTATCCTTTCATTGAAGAACCCAAGCCAACTAGGCACAGAGTAGAATCTCAGTGAATGCATACCGTATATATGGGATAATTTTGATAGGGGCTTTGCGCTGACACACAAAGCAGTGATATCCTGGCCCTGGCATATCAGACCCTTTCTAACAATTCTAGTGTCATGTTGTTTTTCTTAGAAAATGTCTGGCTAATGGAACTGAGTCCATTGTCATGTTCAGTAAGTTCTCTCTTATGGCTGCCCTCACAGGCCAGCTCTACGCTCCCTGTCTGTGTGCTTTATTTTATTATTTTATTTTATTTTTCTTCTTTATTTTCTTTTAAATGTTACATGCAAAAAATATGAGGTTCCCATATACCTCCCACCCCACTTACCCCCCCCCCCCCCACATCAACAACCTCTTCCATCATTGCGGCACATCCACTGCACCTGGTGAATGCATTTTGGAGCACCGCTGCACCACATGGACAGTGGTCCACATTGTAGTCCACACTGTCCCCCAGTCCACCCAGTGGGCCATGGCAGGACACACAACTTCCAGCATTTGTCCCTGCAGCACCACCCAGGACAACTCCAAATCCTGAAAATGCCTCCACACCATATCTCTTCTTCTGTCTCCCTACCATCAGCGGCCACTGTGGCCACCCTCCCCACATCACTATTACAATTTCTTCCCTTACTAATCACAATAATTCCCCAGCAGAACACCAGTAGGTCCACTCTAATCCATACTCTATCCCTCCATCCTGTGGACCCTGGGTTGGTTATGTCCAGTCCCCCTCTACATCAAGAGGGGGCTTAGATTCCACATGGATGATGGATGCAATTCTCCTGCTTGCAACTGTAGTCCCTCTTGGCTCTGTGTGCTTTTAATGCCCAAGACTTTATCTGCTCCTTGCAGACCTTTGGTCTCAAGTCCTAACCTCCTCTCTGTTCCTTTCCTCTCCATAGTACAGAAATGAAAGAAAAGACCTTTGGTCTCAATTCTTCATGTTTATGATTATGTGTATTCTGTTGAGTGTTCACACATTATCAGGCACTATGCTAACTGCTTGATATCAATTACCTCATTTTTTTCCCTACAAGAGCTCCATTTATTTATTTATTCATAAATTTGTATATTTCAAAGGCATTAATTGAGCATCTATTATATATAGAAACTCTTCTGGGGATTGTGATACAACTATGAACAGGACTGACAGACCCTATGCTCTCCGGGCTTCGAGTCTGACATGGAAGGCATAAATTGACTTAGTAACCATAAATAAAGATGATACTTTCAAATGGGGACAAAGGTCATAGATTAAACAAGTACAGTGCTGTGATGGAGATGTAAATAGATGGTGTGGTCAGGGAACCTTCTCTGAGGGTGCTCATTTTTCAGGCTAGACTTGGTTATGCTGTGGTAACAAACAACTCCACCATTTCAATATTGCCACATAATACTATTCTTAATTGATCCAGGTATTTTCCCAGGGAACTCTTTGGTAGGAGGCATTTCAGCACTGTTGCTTTTCCATCTCACCAAGAAGCCTTCTTCAGGATCTAAGGCAAGGAAAGAAGGAGGCTGGAGAATGGCTTGGCCTGGATCGCCAGAGACACATCATTTCTACTTACGTTTCCTTAGCCCAAACTAGTCACATGACCATATCTAATGTCCAATCAGCTGGATGGTACATATCTTGGGTGACCTAGCACAGGATTTTGTAAACACTATATATGGCATCACTGCTGATATTCCAGCTGAAACTACAGAGATGAGATGGAAGAGTTTTCGCAGTAGGAAAAACTGTGCATGGAAGGACATAAGCTTGAGGTGGGGGGCCGGGTCTATTTGATGACTAAAAGGATGTCATTATGGCTGGCCCTTAATCAGATAGGAGGAGAATATTGATGAATTAGGATATGTAGGCAGGAGCCAGGCCATTTAGGATTGTGTTCTGAGCCTTGTGACAAATCCCCAAAAGGTCTTAAGCTGGGGAGTGTCATGATCATTTTTAGTGGAAGAAAGTCTATAAGGGGGAACAGTAGGGCAGGAAGACAAGACAATTAGGGGCTACAGATGGCTAGGGAAGAGAAGATGGGGGCTCAGAATAGGTGGTGGAGTCGGATTTCATATTCCCATTTTACAAATTGTGAAGCTAACAGAGTGGACACTGCAAGCTGAAATCTGCTTCTGGCAACTTTAAATACTCACTTTCCCTCATGCTCAATTTATTGGTCATTTATTCTGTAGTTTTTCTGTGCTCAATACCGTGTTTGCTTTCTAAGTGCAGATATCTATTATTGAGCTTTCAAATGAGGGGCATAGAATGTAAGTGTTGAGAGGGGTGAGGAAAAGGGTGAAAAGACACTGGCCTGGGAGAAATCAAGGCTAACTATCAAGAGCACAGAGCTACTGCCAGGGCTTCAAAGAATGGAGAAGCCACAGGAACTGTGAAGAGAGTCGGGACTCCCAAGTCAGTGCGCTGCTTTTCTGTCTGGAAAGTAGCCTCAGATGAGCTATTTAAAATTCTCCGGACTTTACAGAACAGTTTTGAAACTCTAATAAGAAAGGGCACTGACTTTCAAGTCACATCGAGATGGGTTTAAACTCAGACTTCACTGGTGATTACAGGTTGTATGGGTTGGAGAATGATGTCGATCTAAGCTTCAGTTTCCTTATTTGTAAAATATCCCCTATGTTAGTTAATAAACACCCCAAGATCTCATCGACTTTCAAGAATAAATTTCCATTTGCACACCAATGTTCATAGAGGCATTATTCTGATGGATAGACAAAATATGGTTTATACATGCAATGGGTTATTATGCAGCCATAAAAAGGAATGAAGTTCTAATGCCTATTACAACATGGATGGACCTTGAAGACATCATGATAAGTGAAATAAGCCAGGCACTAAAGAACAAATATTGCATGATCTCACATATATGAAATAAGCAGAATAAGCCTATTATGGACTCAGAAACTAAAATATAGATTACAAGGGCCAAGTGGGAGAGGAGAATGAGAAGTTAATGTTTAATAGGTATGGAGTTTCTGTTTGTGGCAATGGAAATGTTCTGGCAATCAGTGATAGTGATGGAGGCACAGCTTTGTGCATGTAATTAACACCAGTAAGTTGCATATTCAAAAAAGGGCAAAAAGGGAAATTTTAGGTTTTATGTGTTACCGCACACCCACCCATGCCAAAACCCATAGAACTCTACAAAAATGTATCATACAATGTAAACAGCATGCTAAATTAACAGCATAATTACAATAATATTGCTTCCATATTGTAGCAAAGATACCAGACTCATGTAAAATAGTAATATTAGGGATAACTGCATGTGTGAGAGGCGGGGTATATGGGAACTTTGTACTTCCTGCATGATATTTCTGTAAACCTACAAGTGCTCTAATAAGAAATAATTTTAAAATACCAAACTTCCATTTGTCACTCAGTGGCAGGCCAACTGCTAGGCTCTGCTCCACGTGCTTTTGTGTTCCAGGATCCAGGCTGAACGAGCAGGCCATGTGGCATGCTGTTTCTGCGGTAGAGGGAAAGATTAAAAGGGAAGGGAGAAACTTAGGAGCCTCTTAGCGCTTCTGCTCAAACACAGCCAGCAGAGCATGTGTTCACATTCCCTTGGCCCAAGCAAGACACGTTAAGGCAGGCAAGTATAATCAGCCCACAGGGGGCGCCATGAGTCGTATGGCCACAGGCAGGAGTGTATCTTCACCTTACAGGAAAGAGAGCAAGAGCTGAGGACGATCAACAGATAAATAATACGTCACATCGACCTTGCAATGTTACTGCAGGAATTAAGTGGGTGATGCTTACAAAGTTTCTGCTGCTTCTGACAGGAAACCCTTGATAAAGAGCGATTCTTATTAAATAGTTCAATTTTACCATGTATTTGCAAACGTAGGTCTACAATGTACCACACTCTGCCTTCCGCCCTCCTCTTCCCTCTTCACAGCCACCTTTGCTCCACACTTAGGAGCAAAAACAATGTGACCTTGTGAAGAATGCACAGTGGTTAGAGTCAGATAGACCTGCATTTGAAACTCATTTATGCTGTTTATTATTTTGTAAGTCTCTAAGATCACTTGCCCTCTCTGAGTCTCAGTTTCCTTATCTGTAAAACAGGGAGCTGGCCTGTGGCATTGGATTGATGTGAAGATTAATGTACTTTCCCAAGGAACTGAGTAAATGTAACTTCTCCTTCGTCAGTAGATTTCCTCTAGTCTCTGGCAAGTTTTTAGAATTAAAGAGACTTGTAACTCTTCAGGTTGAGGCCAGAAGAGCTCATCTTCATTCTTGATACTTGGATACAGTAAACCCTGAGGCTTTCTGCGATAGTTATTGCTGTGCCCTTTCTGACAGACTTGGAACTCTTCCTTGGTTGTGAAATGTACAGGATTTCTTGAGATTCCCTGAGTTTTCCATGCTCTCCCACACTCCCACGCCCTTGTTTTGTGCTGGTACCTGTACCTGGAATTTCCTTTGTTGACTCTCCCAGATCTCTCTTACCACCCCTTCAACCTTATCAGAGTTAGGTATGTGCCTGCTCTCCACTCTGCCTTTAAATTGGGCTCACACATCCACAGCCAACACTGTATGTTAGTGGACAAGGGTTCTGACTCCCCAGTCTACTTGGATGAAACTCCTGCTTACTTCTTTGGGACAGCTGGTCAGGGTGGAGGCAAGGGGCCAGGCTGCTATGAATGGAATGCCCAAGTCATCCTGACATCATCTGCAAAACTACCAGGTGTCAGGTAAGATGCTGGCACAATCGGGTTTGTATTTTTGAATGATTTCTCTTCTGGCCATGAACAGAATAGACTGTCAGAGAGCAAGGTTAGAGGCTAATATGGTCTTCTGGACAAGAGATGGTTTCTTTAGTTTTTCAAGACCCACAATCGGTAAAAACCAGGCTTCCTAGTTATATTTCTTTTTGTTTGCTAACTGCTTAGGTTTGAGAAGGGCCAGGGTCTTGGGCAGATTCACTCTCCACTAATGCAGAGCGTTAGAGCATGGTCTGTCCGAAACTGGTCTGGTCTGTGAACTTTATAAATAAGAAACTGAGAACAGGCATGAAAAAACTTTCATAAGAATTTGATATCCAAGCACGTTATTCTTTTCTAGTAGCTCATTTGTATTTTATTTTACAGAAGTGTCAGTAGGTAATAGATGATAATTAAAACAAATAACAATGACAAAAAAAAAATGGCCCTTCACCAGAGAGAGTTCAGGAAGCACTGTAATATTGCCCTGTCATGAAGCTACTCTTTCTTTGCTGCTGGAGGAGGATTTAACTATTTTCCTGGAGTTTGGTGAAATTAGATTGTACCCAAGTTGAGATCCAGGTACTCCTGTTTCCTTGCCGTGAGGGTGTTTCCTTGGCCAAAATACTCGACTTCCCCTGGCTTCAGAGCTGTCAACTTTTGCCTGGCTGGGGAGGGACCATTTCAATGTTTAATTCCACATTTCCATGTACATATGTGTGTTTTGTTCCCCTTTCCCCCAGATTTTCATGTCCCTTCTATTTCACCCCACTGACACACACACACACACACACACACACAGAGTCTCTCAAAAACAACAAAAAAGTTGAGGAACCCTCTAGCTGACAATTGGAGGGCCATTCTCTCTCTCCCCACCATTCTATAGGAGGTAAACACTGACTCTGTACCACACCCAAATGGCCAGGTCTCTCTCCTGGCCGGGTCTGCTCATGTCTCATTTTCCTAAAAGCAAGAGCCTCTTTGCCAGTGCTGTGTCTGAACGATAATTACCTGTGTCTGTTCTGCTGCCTTCAAATTATTTTTCCCACCTTCAGAGCAATTGCCTCCCACTTCTTATCTCTACTGTGATCCTTTGCAGGGCGCAAGGGACCTGTCTCTTGACTCTCATATTTTTGCTTCTGATGTTTAAAAGTCCCCTTGAACTTGCATTTTACAGATACCAGCAAAGCCCAAGTGCCTTCACATAACCTGACACATTCCCGGGGCAGGGTATTTGCAATTACAGCCTGAGCTGGCTGCAGGATGAGAGAGCTGCAGAGGCCCCAGCGCGGCCCGGCCCACGGAGCATCTTTGATGAGTGAGGGGTCATTATGATGAATGTTATGCGAGGATGCTGGTAAAGTCCCGTGGCAGGAGCGCTCTGCTCCCTTTATCTTGTCTTCGCTGTAAAGACAGACGTCCACATGCATACATATATGCATGCATGAGGATGCCTGCCTGGCTAGTGAGAGAGGGAAATGAAGTTAGACAGGTGGATTTCACACACATTCTGGAACAGTCCTTCCCCTGCCTCTGTCTTCGCAGAGTCTCCTCTTTCTTGCTGACAGGCAGTGCCCTCTCAGGGCCCTTGAATGGAGTTTACACCCAGCTGGAAGGCTGGTTTCCTCTTTTCCCAGCTTCTTGGTCCAAAGCCCCCTTCCCATTTATATTTGTTGTTGAGACTTAGGGTTTCTCTACATGGAGATATTTTCTGCCACTTTTTCCTCTTGCTGAGAAAATAAAAAATAGACCTCTCAGAGGAACAGTGACCCTTGTCCCTTGCCCCTGTGTAGCACTGCTCTGGGGACCACCTCTCCCTCACTCCTCCACTGTGGGTGTCTGTGTTCTGTGTGGCACAGAGTGGATAATCATCCCTGATTGGGCCTATTGGGCAATACTATGTCTCTGTGTATTGGTCTGGTGCCCCAGAAGAAGGGAGGCAACCAAAGCCTTGATCCCTGGGGAAGAGGCTGCCCTCAGCCAGAATTTACTCCTAGAAGGCATGGCAAGGCGCTCCCTGTCTCTTCACTTTGATTTCAGATTTGGAGGAGACATGATGGCTCTGGGATGGTGCAGATTTTCCAGGGCTCAAGAAGGCCTCCTTGACATGGAGGAATGAGGGGGAGTGGGAAAGAGGCCTGCTTGCCATGGGGCAGACACCTCCTGCATCAGGTAAGTGAGAGTTTCTGCTCATCCTTGCCATTCACTCCCTTCAGTTGACCTAAAGCCTGTAGAAAAGCCTCACTGGAATCACTCAAACTTGTCTCATCAACTATGCTGAATCCAGGGAAGGACCCTGTGTTGACACTGCGGTGGGGCCAAGCATTGACATTGCAAAGGAGAGAGAGCAGCCATGCCTCCCAGAGCAGCAAGGACTGCTCTAGAGTTCCTGTTTTTAAATTTTGAATCATATTTTTAAATAGTCACAATCTCCCCACCACCATCTTCTGAATCTTAAAGTATCCTGATGAAGTGGTAGGATTATTGATTACATTTTTTCAGATAAAGAAATGGAAGATTTGAGACTTCGTATGCCAACTACTCTTACCTTTGATTTCGGCTACCTTTGGAGGATCTGCACTCCACATCAGCAAGGAAGTTGAACATATTTGTTATGTTTTTACAATATGCAAAGCACCTTCACATAATTCATCTACCTGGATGATTGAATTCTGCATGTAAAGCCAGACAGATTTTTCTTTCCTAAATTTTAAGAGCAGGACATTGCAGTATATAGGAATTATGCAATTCCTTGCAAGTTACATGGCAGTAGATGGAAGAGATGAGGCTGGAAATTATTTCAAGCCCCAGACTTTATTCCTTGGTTGCTTTACTTTGTCCTAACTCAGGATCTGGTCAGTACGGAAATGCCCAGGATTGGGCACGCAGTCCAGCAGCGCAGGTTGGGACAGGGACATGCCAAGGGAGGGTTTTCCATGCATTTGCCTGGTGTCTCCACCCAGTTCTTGGGGTGGCCATGAGCAATCCCATGACATGTGTCAGTAACTCAGAATGGCAATTAGTAGGCACTGTCCAATAGCCAAGATGAAAAAAATATGTGGACACTGTGTTCCTAAACCTGCTTTTACCAAGCTCACAGGAAACTGAGGGAAGTAGTTGATGTTTTTTCTGCTCCAAGGATTCCAATGATTGCTTCCTTTCCCTATTTCAGCCACTACAGGCTACTGAGAGACCATAATACCTGACAAAGGAGAGAAGGGGTATTTAAATCTCAGGTGAGCAGTGATGCTCAGAGATGAACTTACCAGGTGCAATGGATGTATCACGATGATGGGAGAGAGTGTTGCTGTGGGGGGAGTGGGGGACGGGGGCGGTGGGGTTGAATGGGACCTCATATATTTTTTTAATGTAATTAAAAAATAATAATAATAAATAAATATTAAAAAAAAACACTAATAAAAAAAAAACAAGATCAAAGAAAAAAAAAATAAATCTCAGGTGAGAAGGAATTACCTGCTAAGTGTGGTTTCAGGAAGAAGGTCCTGCCGTAGGTTGTGTGAGGACAAGCCGAGGAAATATGAGCCATAGGTCTTTGGAAAGGAAACAACATTCTAGAACACATGCTTCTAGGGGGCACATCTGCCATGCACTCATGAGGAAATTTATTTCCCCTCCTTGAGGCACAGCTCCTCATCCATAAAGTGGGAAGCTGGGATTTCTAAGATCCTCTGTCATGGCTTAGAAAGGGTTAGCCCAGGGATTTAGAAGCTGAGGCTTGTTGGGAAAGAAAGGCAGTCAGGTTGGGGCAGGACTTGTATTAGTAAATGAGACAGGGCCATGGTGACTGGGACTTGAGCTAGTCTAGAAAGAAAAGCAAAGGGCGTCTGATCTGGGGTCCAAAGAAGGCAGCAGGAGTCTCCCAGAAGTGGCAGTCAAGTCAGGTCAGGCTCTGGGCAGGTTTCCTGACTTGGGGAATGGCATCAGTAAGTGGGGAGAGGCAGTTAAGGCTGGACAGGTGTCAGGGCCCAAGCCAAATGGACTGGAGGTCAGGACAGGGCTCCAATTCTAAACAAGGTGGAGGAGTGCAAACTAGTCACCGGAGGACAAGCGTGGCCATGGCTGGAGTGAACACACACAGCCTCTGGGTGCAGGGGTTCCCACGTTCAAGGCAGCAGGAGACTGTGGCCTGACCTGGCTTCTTAGGGCAGATAAATGGCTGAGCCTGGAGGAGCTGGAGCACACATCTTTAGATCTAAAATGTGGTATTTCCATTTCAACCTCAGCAATAGCAATAATTGCCAACACCTTTGGATGCTTTTCTCATTGCACTATGCTAAGGGCCTCATATGCTTTGACTCCCTGGCGGGTCAGGGCTAGAGCCTTGGCCCCTTAACCACTATGGGAGCAGTCCAGAGCACTTGTTTCAAAGCCTGAAGCCTTGACCATATTCATGCCTTCCATTCTGACCTCTGCCCCCATAGAAGAGCTCAGGCAAAAAGACAGTTGGGAGGGGCAAGTGGAAACCTGTGTAGACTAAAGACTCCTAGGAAATTGGGGCCATTTATATGGATTTCATTGCCAATTCCCCCTCCTCTCAGGTTCAGGGATTAAACTCAGTTCCCTGCTTTTCCAGTTCCTCCTGCATCTTTCTGGTAAGGATTCCTTTCCCCCAAGCTGGAGGAGACACCAGTCACATTTGCCAACCCCCCTTAGAAATGTCTTTTACATTCCTTCAAGGCTTTTCCTTAAGGTGGCTGTAAAGAAACAGGGGAAGTCAAAAAGCTAAAAGAAATCTTTAAAAATGATTTAATCACATTTATCATGCATGTCTGGAAATGTGAGGGACCAAGCATGCTTTCTCATAATTTCCATCTTTTCTGAATCATGTACAAGACAGTTTTTGGCTTTCCAACCCTAGGGCTGTTGGCCTTCATCTTCTCTCAGGCACTACTTTCCTTCCTCTCAATCCCCATGAAAAATGCCTTAATTATGGCTTTCATTTAAAACCTACCTAACTCACCTAATTGCCTCCCAGGTCTGACCTCTGAAATCTGTCCTTCACCCTGCCAGCAGAAACTCTTCGTTCTCAAAACCACAAAAGGCCTCCCATCACTGAGAGATTCCTATCCAAAATCCACATTGCATGTCCAAATATCCTCAGATCCACTCTTAAACAATCTCTCCTGCCCTAGCTCACTCATGAGTGCCTTAATTTGCAGGCCCAGCATACCCAGTCACATTATCAACTTCCCATCTTTGTCCCTTCCATCTGTCAGAAAGAGACTTTCCCTATCCCCACCTGTGATTTATTCATACTAGAAAATCCATCTTCTGGTCAAATATAAGGCTAACTCCTCCTCATATCTCCAAGCTCCTACCTCCCCACTAGAAAGGGCCACACCCAACTCTAAGTTCCCAATTCTAACATTCTACCTCTGTTTTAGTGTCTCTTAGAATTTTCTGTGTTCGTGTCCACATTAACCACTGGCCAGGGCTATAGCAGAGGGAAGCACCATATTCCCCAAACCCAAAACTGTTCTGGTGGTATTAGGTTACAATGGTGACCAGAATTCTTCTCCCCAATTTGTAGCCACACCTTTTGCCTTACAATTTTGCCGTGTCCCCATCCCCCCACCACCTTGGATTTTGACTCTGGCTTTGGCCATGTAGATTTACTTTGTGCAACAGAATGAGGCAGAGTGATGATGTGCTAATTCTGAGTTTGGACCCAAGAGGCCTTGCTGGTTTTCAGGTGCTTTCTTCCGGTTCTGACCTCATCAGGAGACCATGCTGGGCCAGTCTGCTGGTGAGTAAGGGCTGTGTGAGTAAGAGCTGTTCCAGGTGCTCCAGCCCAGACTGGCAAGCCGACCCTCAGGGGTATGAGCACGGCCAGCCAAGATCAGCAGGCCCCGAAATGACCCAACTTACTCGTCTTACCCAGGAGCATCAGAAAAGCACCCTCATGTTGTATGCAACAAGGGTTTGTGGGTTTTGGTTTCATGGCATTATTTCAGTGAGAGAGAACCGAGACAGGTGGTGATTTGATCCAAAGTGCACCTAGCCATCCTCTGGTGTTGGGAGTCAGACAAATCAGCAGCAACCTTCTTCTGCCAAAGTCCTGGAACATTGCTCTTCTAAGGGCTGACTAGAAAGCAGGCAAATTTTTAACTATCTGGAAAAAAATAAAGACAGAAAATGATCATAGCCCTATCTTTGTTAAATGTTTATTGAATATCTCTTAAGCTAAGGAGGAGAGATACAATGGATACAATATTCACTAAATTATAATTCTTATATATATTTTATCTTTTTTTTAAAGATTTATTTTTATTTTATTTCTCTCCCCTTCCCCCTCCCCCCAATTGTCTGCTTTTTGTGTCCATTCGCTTGTATGTTCTTCTGTGTCCACTTATATTCCTTCTAGTGGCACTGGGAATCTGTGTCTCTTTTTGTTGCATCATCTTGCTGCACCAGCTCTCCGTGTGTACAGTGCCACTTCTGGGCAGGTTTCAATTTTTTTCACTCTGGGTGGCTCTCCTTGAAGGGTGCACTCCTTGCGTGTGGGGCTCCCCGTCGCAGGGGACACCCCTGTGTAGCACAGCACTCCTTGCGTGCATCAGCACTGTGCTTGGGCCAACTCATCACATGGGTCAGGAGGCCCTGGTTTGAGCCCTGGATCTCCCATGTGGTTGGTGGATGCTCTATCATTGAGCCAAATTCCCTTCCCTGTATATTTAAAACTGAAGTATAGTGTGTATGTGTATGTATATATATGTATATATACATATATGCGCACTATACACATAAATACACAATATGATGTTTCCATATATATATATGGCTCATGTTTGCATGCATTTGTCTCTGAAACCACACATAAAATTTTTTTGGTAAATCTCCAGGAAATAGAATAGAGAATGGAACAAAAAAGCATTTAGAGTTTGTTTGATATTCCTCTACATACTTCTTGACTCTTTTACAGTAAATATATCATATTTTAATAACAAAATCTTATTACATAAGTGAAATTAAAACAACGCATGTTAATTGTAGAACAATTAAGTTCACAACAGAGAGTGAAGCAATAAATAACAATTATCCATCAATTCACTACCTGCAAACATACGTTATTTTTTATCTGACTGGGTCTATGCTCTACAGTGTGCTTTTTGCCCCCCCCCCCCCCCATTCTTTAGCATTGGGCATGCAAATTGTTAACCACTTTGGGATACTGAAAGCAATTACATAATGAATGCACTATTACATAAATCTTTATGTGCATTTGTTATTATTTCTTAGATAAAACTTATGAGTAGAACCATTGGCTTAAAGGGAATGTTGCCATTTTGGGCTTTCATCTATACTGCCAAACTTTTTACCAATTTTCACTGTCCCTAGCAGTGTAAGAGAGTGTAAACATCTTACAATACCCATGCTAGCACTGGGTTTATCAGTTTTTAAACCTCTCGAACATTTTCTTTATGGATTCTCCCTGTGCTTTTATTATTAGAACACCTTCTCCACTTTGAGATGGAACAAATACATTATTTTTGAAAAATGCTTTCAGCATTTCTTCTTTTTTATTTGATCCTTTGATGTATTTTAATCAAATTAGGTCAATTATATGGGATAGGGGAAGATATTTACCTTACAATAACCCAAAAATTTCAACTAATCATCCCTGCCATATTTATTTAATAATCCCACCCTCGATGTAAAATTATTTAATAATCTTATTTTTACCCACATTTGAATTACTATAGCTTTATAGTATGTTTTGGCATCTTGTAGGGCAAATGTCATCTTTATTTCTTTCTTTCTTTTTATTTTGAAACATTTTTTGAGTCATTCTCATGCATTTGTTTTTTCTGTCAAAAAACAGCAGTTTGTCAAATTTTCAAAAAAATATCTAAAAGGAATTTTGAAAAATTTGTCCCTCACTAAAATGTGGGAGCTTGCTTTCTCTATTCCTTCTTCTTCCTTTTCTTCATCTCCTCTTCCTTTCCCTCCTCTCCCTCCTTTGTATCATCTTCTTCTTTACCTTTTTCATTGCCTTTTCCTTCATCTTCTCTAAAGCTACTATTTAATTTAAATATGCAGAAAACAACAAAATTAAAACAAATCTCTATATTTACTAAATGTTGACATTTTGCCTTTTGTATGTGCTTCAGATTTTTAAAATGCAGATCTAAAATATTACAGTAACAAGGCATATTCTTCCATCAGTATTTTGCTCCACCATCAAAGTTAACCTTCCTTATGAAATTGGTGTATTGTCTTTTTATGCATTTTCCTAGCCTTTATTTTTACAACATACTTATTTATCCATAACAGTACTGTTTTGTGCCTTTAAAACATTTGCACGAAATGTGCTATTCTGAACGTGTCCTTCCGAAATTTGTTTTTTTTTTTTCCTGTCAACAAAATATGCATTTTCATCTCAGAAAGCCTGCTCCTTCTTTGTTAAGTTTGCCCTTGGCTATTTGCCATGTTTTCCTTGTTTTAATGCTAAATTCTCTTGGCTCAAACTTTGATGATGGCTTGTGCAAGCAACACCCTAAATGTCTTCGGTTGCTTTTCTTTTAAGCATTCTTTGCTAGTCTGAGATGCATGCGGGGCTGAAAAACACTGGTGCAGAAGAGGGAAAGCCTAATGCCAGCCCCACCTAGGCATCTGGAAGACTTTAGATTTCATTATATCGACTTGGTGTCCAAGCAACAAGAGTGCCTTCGCTGTCTGAGAATGCTCCCCCTCGGGCCTTCTCCTTGCCTGTCAGGGATCTCCTGAAGGAGACCGCTGACTGTGGTTGGCAGCCATGAGAACAGGCGCCTGACCACTGCTTGGTTCTCATTCGTCCCTATTCCTTGAGACCAGGACAATGGCTGTGTGAAAATAATTCTGGGACCAGCATAATGTTACAAACCTTTAACCTCCCAACTGTGTCCCAGTCAGATTTTCCCAGATTATATCTTCATAGGTATCAGCAAACTGATCTTGAGCCTGAATTGAACCTGGCATAGTCAAGCCCGGCTGTTCTTCATGGTGGGATAGTGATTCAGTTTGTTTCCATGTATTTCTGTGAGTTCTTATTTCCATCCTCTTCCATCCAGGTTCAGTTTTTCTCCTGTTCCTAACATCTTGGTCCAGTCAGATACATAAACTCTACTAAGGATGATGAAAGGCTTTTTTTTTTCACACACATGCTAACCACGAATTTGAATGGGTGATAATTTTCTGGAAAACTATGTGAGAATAATTCAGCATCAATGTCTACATTTAGGCAGAAAGAACTATCTGCCTCTGGAATTGAAGTAAAGGCATATGCTGATGCTCTTGTCATCACTTGTTTTATACCACCCATGATGAGAATTGATGATGGAAAAAACCTTCAAGTATGAGAAAATATGCATCCATTATGCATAATAAGCAAACAACCAAGTACAAAAGGAAAACAGAAAAAAACACTTTCATAATCAAGGTCTAGAGGAGGCATTATTTTACTTTTCTCATATATTCGTGTATCTATAATAGTATACAGTATTGTTTCTATATGTAAAAATCAGACTTAATAGTAGGTATAGAAAGATGGAAAGGTAGGAGATGTACTGAAAAGTTGTTTGATGTGGCAGATTTTATCTTCAAAGATGGTTGCAACTAGATCTCACTGACTCTTTCATAACATTGGCACTTTTTCCCTATCAAGAGGTGGGATCCACATCGGCTCCCCTTGAACTTGGGTTGGACTCTGTGACTGCCTTGACCAACAGAGTACAGTGGAAGAGAGCCTGTGTGATTTGTGAGGCTAGATCATAAGAATGTCGTGCATTTCCACTTTGCTCTCTGGGGGGAAGTGCTGGCCCTTAAAACTCCACAACCATTCTATGAGGAAGCCCAAGAACCTGTGGGGAGGAATAGAGACTCATCATCCCAGAGCCCTGGCTGAGCTCCAAGCCATCAGACATCCCCAATTGCCAGCCATGTGTGTGTGTCCATGGATGGGCTTCACCAGTACCAAGTCAAGCAGTTTCATCATGTCTCCAAAGATGACCTCCTTCTGAGCTTGGTTTAGAGCTAGCTTGGAAACTGTTCCTTCTTGGTACTGGAGATTGGGTATAAGAAAATACCATTCAAGATTTGGATGATGCATTTGCTAAAGTAACTTTCTGTGGTGCTCCTTTCTCCAGGAATCTTTGCCTATTTACTCAAGTACTATGTGAGCCTTTTTATCTTGGCATCTTAAGAACATGTTGTGGAGTTGCTTAGTTGCCCTCTAGCTACCTCCAAGCTTTGTCTTCTGCTTTCAAGTAATGTTTTCATGTGTTTTTGCTGATCTTCCTTTAAAGGCAGAACTTGGGTCTCACCAAGTATCCAATAAAATAATAAGAGTTCACCAAAATGCTGTGCAACAGAATTCATATTTAAAATAAGATCTTAGTTGAGAAAAACAGATTAAAATGAACACCTTGAAAATTCATGAAAAATGTAATTTCCTGCATTTATGTTAATATTTTTTTTTAATCTACCTCGTTGCAGGAGCTATCTCACTCCATGCATGGCAACTTGACTGCTTAAAGTGCTCACAAAATCAAGGCGAAGTCAACAATGAATAGTAACAAGACCAAGGAAGGTGAGAGTCCCTATGTTTGGCCTAGCCCAGACCAAAGTTTGATTTTTTTTTGTTAATTTTTTAGAATCACAAGTTTAGGGAGAAATCATAAGAAAGTATGGTAATAATGGAAAGGATAGCCATTCAAAGCTGTGAGCTCCTGTCTATTTTACTGAAATGTCTTTTGCCTGAAACTTCATGTAGTTCAAAGGTACAAATGTTCTTTTAGGTCTTTCTAAGCCCTATGATTCTATATCAGAATTGAATCCTGGACTCAAGCTCTAATTCTGCACATGGTCACACCAGTAATCTTTCTGGGTATCAGGTATTCCAAGAACTTAGTGATCTCCATGTCTTAAGTGTGAGGAATGGAGATCCTCCTAAATTAACAAGATATCAGATCTAAATTTCCACAGGCACAATACTTAGTTGTACAAAAACTTAACTTTATTATTAATTTCTCCATTACTGAAAGCAACTTCCATTTGGCGGGAAGCTTAATGTTGCTAACACAAGATAATTCACCACTTCCATTTTAAAGTTTATTTTATCTTAGGTGAATAATTAAATTCAGTAAGTTCTTCCTGTAAATTCTGATCTTCCCACAGAGGTTACTCTAACTCCCTGATGGTTTTAATTTTGTTGTTGTTGTTGGATATGCATTTTAAAAAATCAGCTTTATCATCATATAACTTACAAACAAAAAAAATCATTAATTTTAAAGGTACAGTTTGTCAATTTCTACTCAAGTAGCCTATCAGAATTTTGGTTGGGATGGGGTTGAAACCATAGATCAATTTGGGGAGAATTTTCCTTAC
The DNA here is from genome assembly GCF_030445035.2 of Dasypus novemcinctus. Lineage (NCBI taxonomy): Eukaryota > Metazoa > Chordata > Mammalia > Cingulata > Dasypodidae > Dasypus > Dasypus novemcinctus. The sequence continues at coordinate 43,877,857 of NC_080696.1, read as the reverse complement.
CACTATTGATGCAATGACAAAAGTAGACCCACGATGTGATGCCCCTCTTTATCTCTGATAATATTGTTTATCCTGAAGTCCACATTTTCTAATATTAATATGGACACTCTAGTCTCTCACTAATGTTTTCATGACCCATCCTATTTATCCTTTTGCTTTTAACCTATCTATGATTTTATTTAATATGGGTTTCTTATTGTTAGCATATATTTGGATATTATTTTTTATACCCATGGCAATCTTTGTCTTTTAATTGGGGTGTTGAGCTCAATAACATTTAATGTAATTTTTGATATGGTTAGTTTTAACTCTAAAATCTTGCTATTTATTTTCTATTTGTCCCATAGACTTTGTTTATTTTTTTTCTCTTTTCCTGCCTCCTTTGCTGTTATTATTTTAGTATTCTATGTTATTCCCAACTCTTGGTGTATTAGATATCTCTTATTTTTAGTGGCTGCTTTAGGGTATATAATATTCATCTTTAATTTATCTGTATCTACCTTTAAATGATATCGTATCACCTCATGAATAAATAAGAACTTCACAACTGCATACTTTCATTCATTTATCCTCTCCTATCCTTTGGATTTTGTTGTCATTAATTTTTTTATTTGTGCATATGACATAAAAAGCATTTTTTCTTGAAATGATTGCCTTTTAACGAGATTAAAGGTGAGAAAAAAGTGTTTTATATTTACTTACATATATATCATTTCTAATGTTTTTCATAGATTCAAGAATTCATCTGGTACCTTCTCCTTCTGCCTGAAGCACTTCCTTTAACATTTCTTGGAGTATAGGTCTACTGAGGTTAAATTATTTCAGCATGTATTCATTTGAAACATTACTTCACATTTATTTTTGAAATATAATTTTGTTGGTATTGACTTCCAGGTTGGAAGGATTTTTGCACTTTTCCCTGTGGGCTCTGATATGTTCTTGAAGGTTTGACCAGTAGATTTTATAAGTGCCATGGTCACATTTGTGTTTTAGGAATATCCTTTGAATGGTCCTGTGAAGAAGTGTTTTGCTTGGGGAAAAGTCTGAAAGCTACAGGAATAGGAGGCTATTGAAATAATCCAGGGGAGAGATGATGAGATCTGAAATGAGTCAAAAGAGATGGTGATAAAAAGACTGATTTGGGAGATAAATAGAGTCCACAGAACTTGAGGATTGGATTGAAATGGTAATGGAGAAGATAAGTCTGTGCACTTTGGTTATGGACAAGGAGAAGCTCCTTTACTGTGTTGGGGATTTACAGGAGTAATAACAGGTCTGTTAAGTCAGTGGTGCCCATCTCTATGAGGCTCAGGCCCTAGGTCTGTGTGGTGGCCCTAGATGCCAAACCAGATATTCAAGGAGTGAACCCCTTCTCTACTTGGAACCCAGGTACACTTGCAGCTCTTGTCACATGGCTCTGCCAGTACAATGGACCCTTTTTGTTCTACAAACTGCTGAGCATGGATCCTCACTTTAGACTCTGTATATATCAGGGGTTCTTAACCAGGGCTCCACGGACCCCTAAGGGGGTCTGTGGAAAGATTTCAGGGGATCCATGAACTCGAACTGAAAAAAAATAAACTTATTATCTTTATTTTCTCTGACCTCTGGTGTTGAGTGTCATAAATGTGTCTGCTGCTACGTTCTGAGAAGGCATCCATGGTTTCGCCTGACTGCTAAGGGGTCTGTGGAACAAAAAAGGTTAAGAACCCCTGGTATGTACGCTGTTGAGTATCTTTCACTTGCAGGCCTCTGGCCCTGATTCTCTGCTCCCTCTCTCCTGGACTGGGCGGTTAGGGATAATATCCTAGGCTAAACCAAATTCAGGTCAGCACCACTGTACACAGTGCTTTGTCTGTGGCCACTAGTTAGAGGCATCTCTAATTGTGTGAGCTTCACCAGACTCTTGTTCTGTCTGCTTCTACTATCCTACTGGTTCCAGCAAGTCATGCAGCTGAGTTCACCCGAAGTTATGACATTATTTAGATTTTCCCTTTCAACTTGGAATATGAAATGAGAATAAATCATTCAACCTCTGTTGCCCATTTAACCCCTATATAAACTGTCTGAGGGATATAGTGATAATTACTTTTTCCAGGGACAGAGTTGGGGGGAGAGTCAATTAAGGCTTGCACTGTGCTTTGAGATCTTTCAATGAAAGGCTTGGGGTTATTATTGTTAACAAGATACCAAAGGGATATTTGCCAGCAGTGACTCCCTTCGAGCCAGCATGTCTGTCATTAGTAATTTGGGGGCTTGGCACAGAGTCCTGGGAATGTTTTAATGGCTTCTGTTCAACCCCAGAAATAGATTGTGAAGTTGCAAAAAGAAATGCTTGTTTTCTCTGCTCTCTTCAATTTCTGTATGCATGGTGACCCTCAGGTTCTCTGGCAAGGGTCAAAGACATGGGCAACAGGGCCTTTCACTGCCTCAAAAGACTCTGACACGAAAAGCATCTTCCTTTCTCTGCATCAAGCCTAGAAGCCTATTCTTGGGACTATTGGGAGTGGGTTGTTCCAGGAAATAGCCAGTTTGGCCTAAAATCATTTCTGGAGCTACCTGGAATCCTTGCTAGTTCAGTGACATGTGGGAGTGATAGATAGGAGTCTCTTCTAAGAAATATTTGAAATTGGTTTCTGATTTGAATGAGCTATTTTATCCCCAAGCCAACTACTTTTCAGATCTTTCTTTATGAGTCCAAAAAAAAAAATAAAGATTCCTGTCTGAGAGGCCTGGACTTGTTTCTAGAGGCAAAGAATATGTCTGTGCAACCAAGGTTGTGTCTGGCCCCTCATTTGGGTAAAGGCCATGCTGTAGCTTTATTTTCAACCAATACATTGTTTTTTTGAAAGCTCTTCTCTCTCTCCCTCTACCTCAGTTTTTCTTTCATTTTGCTCCATTCTTTGGTTCACATTCAAAAATTTCTTTTTTCTGCTTGTCAGTGCAACATGATATACTGGATAAAACAGCAGATAGACCGAAATGAGAGCCAGCTTTGACCCTTACTGATAGTGACCTTGGGCATGTCATTTCACTCACTGATAGATGGGGTGGTAGTGCAGGGACACAGCAGGATGGCCATGATGACTGAGGAAACGTGGGCATCGCTACTCCAGGAGTTGCAGTTACAAAGGGTCCAAGTCAGTCAGTATCATAAATATGTGAAGCATCTGCATTTTCTCCTTCTCCCATCACTCCAATTTCTATCCAGTTTTTCAGACCTGTCAACACAAAGCCCACCAAGACCATTGAGTCCTGAAACAGTTAAGTCCCTTCTTTCATTCCCAAGAGAAAAGAGGAGACTAGACCTTCCTACTGTTTAAAAAAAACTCTTGGCTGTTGAAAGGATCACCAGGAATGCTAAGTCATCAGCCACTTGGAGCCAGCGCTGTGGTTGAGTCCACCAATCCTCAGTCACATAAATGGTGCCAATCCTGAGCCTGGTAAGGAGCTGACCTGAAGGGGGCGTGGTTCCATTCCCTTTCCAGAAAAATATGCTAAAGAAGCTCCAACCACTGATTGTTTGTGATAAATTGAACCATAAAAGGTATGTTCTTCACCAAAATGATCATGATTCTTTCTGATTGGAATGGCTTGCCTTCTCTGAACCCCTTTCTCAGGAAAGACATGGCAACCATATTTAGGAAATGGTACAATCATAGTTTGCACACATACCACAATTCTCTGCCACTGCACCAGTGGCAGATATCACTAATGTTAAGGGGACTTTTTCCTTTGGGTATAGATGCAGCTTCAAAATCCTCTACATTCCTGGAGGCCATTACCAATCATTTGGGGCTAAGGATGTATGTTAAAATCCAATAAGTCAAAAAGTAGAAATGATTACTAGAAGGAAAGCTATAAACTGTAACATGGAACTGTAAAAGATAGTAAAACCTCATGTAAAACATGAATATGGGTGATATTGCACATATAAAACTGTTTTTACAAAATATAAATACAAATATACTAGAAAGAAGGAAAAGCTATGTATTCCAGGTGAGGCATAGAGAAATTGAGAGTGATGAGTATTGGCTTTTGGTATTTTGTTTATTATTATTATTGGAATAATGAAAGTGCTCTGGGAGTGACTGGGGTGGTGAATGCACAAACATGTGATTACACCAAATACCATTGATTGTACTCTTTGGATGGATTTATGCTTTATTAATATATACCAACAAAATTTTTAAAAGTACATAAGAAAAGGAAAAATATGAATAAAAATAAGGATAATTATAATTATTTAATAAAATTACTTCCTAAATTTAAAAAAAGTGGAAATGACCCAAGTGCTCACTAACTGGTGAATGGATAAAAAAAAGTGGTACATCAATATAATGGATATTATTTGCCAATAAAATCACAAGGGTAATCTAAACTCCTTCATAAGGTGTTTTAATGTTTAAATGAAACCCTCTGTTTCTTTTTTTTCTTATTTTTAAAGGAGCTTTCGATTATATAAATGTTGACATTGAAAATATAGGGCATTCCCATATACACCACCCTCTCCGTCTCCCACACTTCCCCTCATTAACATCTTCCATTAGTGTGGTACACTTGTTACAATTGATTAACACATGTTGAAGCATTGCTACTAAGCATGGTCTATAGTTTACATTATGTTTTATATGGTTCTTAACATTTTTTGTTCCACGGACCCCTTTGCTAATCAGGTGAAATGAATACTACTATAATTTATTCATTGCATACATTCAGAAATGAAGGAAATATTAGATTTCAGTTAGAGGTCAGAGAAAACAATAAGTTGATTTTTTTTCAATTCCAGCTCATGGATCCCCTAAAATCTTTCAGGTTAAGAATCCCTGCTTAATCAGTGTAACATGGGGCATTTTTGAGACATTAGGAATGACAGATACATGCTGTTACACATTTTACCAAAACTTATAAAAACTGTGTGGTGCAAATCTTTTATGTTAAACACCTAGAGTAGTTCAAGAAACAGAATTGGTGCTTCCTCAATGCTTGCTTGAAACCTACCTGCTCTCTTTGTCTCCCTTCACCATGCTTGAGAGATGGCTGGGTCTAGATAGCAGGAGCTCAAAATGAAGTTGTACAATTATCTGGTTAATTAGATACACAAATAGAGCCACCCAAGGACATGCTAGTTCACAAGATAGCCAGGCTATTCTGAATCATCGTTAACTCAGCCCTACATGCTGCAACTCTGAAAATAAGCCTCCTGCTTTGTCACTCTACCCTTCCTCACTTTTCTCATTGACCTTAAAATTCTCAAAATCAGAGTTATGACTTTTGGTAAGACCCAGGAGCTATTATAAAACATTCATTTGCACCAAGGCCGTGCTAGAACCTGAGGTAAGAAGAGATGCTCCAGGAGTTCCACATTTGGTCAAAGCATCCACTTTTCTGTTTCTACTTTGGCACATGCTAAGGGCCGGGCTTTCAGATCATGTGTCTTTTCAAATGATAGACAACCCTGGGAGACTGGATGCTGTCAGATTTTTCAGGACCACACACACCAAGGGGCAAAACCAAGTTTAGTAGACTAATTGGATTCTTCTCTTGACCTTTACCCCAAGAACTTTGCCAATAATGCCTGCTACCCTGAATTTAATATACACTGCTTACCTTTCTACATAATTACATATAGAGCTGCCTCACACTTACTCATGAGTATCTAGCATTTTATTGCATGCAAATACTCATATTTGTTTAGCCTGCCCCATCCAAGCTCATATGCATAGTTTCCTGCTTGTTGGACATATATCCCTACACATTCATCTTTGCACATATTTGCAAAAAAAAATTGTACAATATATTCTGTACGAAAGAAATTTATTGAACAAATCAGATGATGGACTAGGTGCCACGAATACAGGAGGGACAAGATGCAATTGCTTCCTGACTTCATGGAGTTTGCAATCTAGCCCACTTTTGCATTTCAAATGTACATTCCACTTTTCCCCGGTCCTACCCTGCTCAGGAATGGATAAGGAGTTTGAGGCCCAAAGAAGTATATGAACATAACCGTGGCACTCAGACCATTTGTTGCAGGGCTGAGAAACATTCCCATGTTTGACTACAAAGCTCTCACACTGCCCATTACACTATCAATGATTGGTATTTGGTTAGTTCCAACCCAACAAGGGAAATGTGTCAAATTCACATGTCTGGCATGGCTCTGAAGCTCTAGAATCCTGGTGGGGTGACAGTAACAAAGGTTGATTCCAATGGGTTACAGAATGCTGGCCTTACATTCAGTGAGGAGAAGGGAGATTTCTGGCTCCCACCATTCATTCGAGGGACTGCCTGGAGTTAAGCATAATCATTTTTTTTCTTTCTTTCTTTTTTTAATATTACATAAAAAAAATATGAGATCCCCATATACCCCCCACCCCTCCCATCCCACTCCTCCCCCCATAACAACAATCTCCTCCATCATCATGAGACATTCATTGCATTTGGTCAATACATCTTTGAGCACTGCTGCACCTTATGGTCAATGGTCCACACCATAGCCCACACTCTCCCACAGTCCACCCAGTGGGCCATGGGAGGACATACAATGTCCAGTAACTGTCCCTGCAGCACCACCCAGGACAACTCCAAGTCCCAAAAAAGCCCCCACATCTCATCTCTTCCTCCCACTCCCTACCCCCAGCAGCCACCATGGCCACTTTCTCCACACCAAAGGCATAATCATTTTTGAATCCCAGGCCTGCCACTTCCCATCTGAAGAGTCTTGGGCAAGTTACTTCTCTATGAGGCTCAGGTTCCTCATCTGAAACGTGGAAAATATCAGTGTCTACCTTACCGAGCTGTTGTGACGTTTCAATGAACTCTTGAGTGTAACCTGTTTAACAAAGTCCCTAAGACAGAGTGAGAGCTTAATAGGCATTAACTATTGTTATTGCATGTATTTTAATTTCTCTTCTTGTGCTAAATCCAGTTGCTTTCTGGAGTCACTAGCTTGTTCTGCCCACTCGGGCACAGCACCTACTTTCTCACCACCTGTGCTGTCCTCAGAAGCCCTTGAAAATTCTGGGTATGGCATTACCTCCTATCTTTGCAAAATGTGAACATGATCTGCCCCTAATATAGTCCAGGGGTGAAAGGAGGCTGCTAATTAGAATGAAAGGGTGATGCATGGCTAATGGTTTCATGTAGAGCCATTATGTGCACAGTTTGGGAACTGGGTGTGATTTCTTCTGAGAATTACTCCTTAGAGATTTATGGCCTATTCTGGTCTAATCATCAGGTTTCCAGTCTCTTCTGTCCTCAGAAGGCCTAGCTTTGGAACTCAGCTCCTTGGCCCTGCTCTTGTTGCCAGATTAGACAAGTTCAGATGCAACTTGTCATGCTTGGGCCAACTTGTCTGGCTGGGACACTCACCACTGGACCAGGTCATCCCTTTACCAACCTGGGCTCTTCGCCACTGCTGGAGAGAAGCCAGTGGGAAGGAGGCAGGGCCTTTCCAGAGCCAGTGCTGGTAATTGCTGCTGGGAGCCTGAGATAGCCTGCAGCTATGTGGCCAGAGTGAGTGGCACCAGCCCCACCCAGACGGCAGGTTCAGGCAGGAGGCAAGGGAAGCTGTCTGTGGCCAGGTCAGAGGGGCGCTACCAGTCAGGGGAGGAGGCTCCCAGGCCTGGGCTCCTAGGGACCTGCCTGCTCTGCTCGCTGCTGGGCAAACCTGTTGGGTAGGTTCCGGTCCCGTGTTTCCCTATAAGACGGGCTAGCAATCAAAGCAGGGAAGTGGGGTGAGGGGAAGGACTTCTTTATTGACTTTGACATTTACTTGAGAAGCTGCCAAAGGGTGATTTATATTTCCTAAACAGAGATGTGTTATGATAGCAAGGGCTGCTTCTGGGAGGGTGTTAACCAAGCCCTGCCAGAGGCCGGTGCTCCCTGTTGTGTCCCTTGCCAAGATGGGAGGCAACATGAAGGAACAGATTTGGGGGCAGCAGATGCAACTGCACCCAGACACAAGGTATGTGACCTTGTGTGTGACCTTGTGCATTCAGGTCACTTTCTATTGGCCAAAGTGGAATAATCATCTGCTCCTCGCAGATTTCCTTAGGTACATATCTCTTAGCTGTATATTCATAGTGCACTATTTTGGGAATTGCACAAAGATCTAGCTTAGTCTTATAGTCTTCGCAACCTACATAATATTATAATCCTTGATTTACAGATAAGGCACAGAAAGGTCAAATAATTTGGCCAAGACCTCATAGCAAAACCAGCAGAGCTCAAATTGGAACCCAAGTATACTGTTCTGATGACTCTGATCTTAATCTCTCTGATATGCTTCCCAGAACTTGCTGAGGATTCAGGTCCTTTCCTTCTAGTCACTTCACTCACTCTGCAATAGCATGATTGTTAATATGATTGTTTGATTACTGCCCATCTCCTTTTTGGGGTTCTAAGTGGTCCATCTTGGTTTTGCTCACCATGAGGTCCCCAGCACCTGGCCCATAATCTGATAAGGCACCACCCTGTGATAGATGTGTGAGGGGAGGCAGTGAGGATCCAATGATATAAAGAACAGGTGGTGCCCTGTGAAATCTGAGCACACAGCAGGCACCTGGGAAGTGTTTCTACCCAAGGCAGACACCCCGTGGGACTCTTGGGTTGATGCCAGGGATTTCACTTTTGGTGGGGCCTCAGAGCAGCATGACTAGTCATGAATGGAGCCACCCCCATGGGGCAGCCCTTGGAGGAACCTATGTGCCTCACCCACAAGAAGCTGGTGGAAAGCTGGCGCTTCCCTTTCAAGATCCTCCAACAGCTCCTCCCAGAAGCACCCACTGTTGAGCCTGGAAAGCCGACCCAGGCCAACTTTCTTCCTTGGGGAAGAGGGTTTCCATCATTTGGAACACAGCCTCACTTCAGGCCTAAAGTGGAAAACCCCAGAAGTGCCAAGTGGCCAAAAGCACTTAAGAGGGAGGAAGAAAATAACCTGAATTTTGGGCCGCACATTCTCCCTGCTCTCTGTAGTCTCTGTGTTTGAGGAACCTGATGTGGGATGAAAGGAGTAGAGGACTAGCCTCAAATTGTGGTTCAGGGTCCAATCTTTTTCTGGTTCAGACTCTGATGTCCACTGATGTCCTTTCCCACTCCTACGGCTGGCAACAAAGATCCATAGGTGTATCTGTGCAGAGCTACATTGGGCATTCCTGGAGGACGGCTGATGCATTTTTTGAAAGTTTGCTAAATTTAGTCACAGGATTCCCTTCTACTTTTATGCTCCCCCCACACCACTAACTCGCAGTCCTGGGAACGTGGAACTCTATATCTGGGTGCAAGTTGGTTTGTGGAGGGTTTGGCTGGTATAATGCTTTCAGGCTACCAGCCTGTCGGACAGAGATAGTCTGAAATTAAAGCATAGATCTAATTGATCTCTAGATTGGAATGGCTAATTGGTTTAAAGAAATACCAGGAAAAGAGACATCTGCCAGGATATTATATTTGATGTATTTAATTCTGGTTAGCAAAAGAATATTGTAGACACAGGCTTGAAACAGCATTCCACAGGGTTAGTTTAGGCAGTGTATAAATGACTTTGTTTCTTTGCCCCAAAGTAGAAAACAGTCCATCAGAAAGTCGTTGCAAACTTGTTGAGAGCCTACTGTCTGCCAGGCCCTATGCTGGCACTAGGGATGTCCTTCAGTTGCTCCAACTTCTGTCCTGACTCTGGAATGATGATAAATCCAGGGAATGGGGCCTACCAGTAGGAAACAGGGATTTGTTGTTATTTTAGCGAATGCCTTGGTTATCTGCTTGAAAAATTCACCAGGGCCAGCCTGGTTACTTACGAGAGAAAGTTATCTTACTTTAGGGACAAGAGAGTTCTTGGCATTTTGGGCCGAGGTCCTTGTTTTTCAAGGAGGCATCCGCATTTGCTAAAGACAATTTCTTGGTTCATACAAACTAAATGAACAGTCAACTGTGTTCTTCACCGGCACAATTTCTTTTTAATACTACCACACCTGAGGTGTGTGCTGGGGCCATTGATTTGCAGCATGAATAGCTTCATCCACTCAGGGCGAGGTGATGGCATTGTCTGCGCCACTCCCCACAGGTGGCTTGGCTCCTCATCAACTTTGCTTCGATTCACATGGGAAGTCGTCTTTAAGAATTTCTGATAGCTGTTCAAAAGTGTTGGTCCTATTGACACAGGAGTATACTTTTCACCTCGGGGGCTAGCCTGATATAATGAGGCTGTGGCCTTGTCAATAACATTATAGAAATCCATGTGATTGGACCAATGATAATTTTGAAAGACTTTTTGTGCAAATGCTATTTCAATATAGGAAATATAGTATTTTGTTAGAAATGTTGATTGAGGAAATAGTGTCATTAATGTTATGAGGGAGGAAAATTGGAGTTAACCATTCTAGAAATGTTGGCACCTGGCACTGTGGATGAATCAGATGCACCCATGCTGCCTTGCCCATCCCATCTCTTGACCACAGAGTGTGAGTGTTTACACACACACACATACACTCACACACACTCCCTCCTCTCCTTGGTTTCCTTGGGCATCCCTCTGTCTTCTCTTGTAAAGTGGGCCTGGATCTATGTCCATTGCTCTGGCTCTTGATCTTTTTGGAGTTGCTGACTCGTATCTGCCAAGCCCTGATTTTTTAACAGGAGCTCTTAGGTTTTGACTTTCGTGTACCTGACACCTGGGCTTCCAGCTTCCAGGAGGTGATCTTACCAGGGCATCAGATACCTGTCCTTACCCTGTCCTGGCTTCTCCCCACCTGAGCTGCCACTTTAGCCCTTGGACCTTCAGCTGCAAATTCTGCTGGACAAGTGCTCAACAGCCCACAGAGGCCACTGGAGGATGCTCCTCCCCTGCCTTGATCTGATGGACATCCAGGCAGGAGGGTTTGTAGTCCATGCCTGTGATTGTTCCAGGGGCTCTTATTAAGCCAGGCTGAGGGGAGGTGCATCCTCACCAGCAAAAAGCCTTGGGCTTGGTGGTGACTCATGCCCATTTCTACCAAGGGCATGGCAGGGAAAGCCCTTTCCAGAGACCTGAAGCTTCCAGGTCAGATTACCAACCCAGTTCTACAGAGGGAGCAAAAAAGGAGGGAAGCAGCCAGGGGGACAGGTAGATGGGGGGCCAGATCCTGGGACCTTGGGCCATATCTAAGCTACCATGAGGGATGCTTTTTTTTTTTTTTATTGACTTTGTAATAATATTACATTAAAAATATATATGCGAGGTCCCATTCAACCCCACCCCCCCACCCCCCTCTCCCCCCCCCCCAACAACACTCGTTCCCATCATCATGACACATCCATTGGATTTGGTAAGTACATCTTTGGGCACCTCTGCACCTCATATACATTGGTTCACATCATGGCCCATACTCTCCTCTATTCCATCATGTAGGCCCTGTGAGGATTTACAATGTCCGGTGATTACCTCTGAAGCACCATCCAGGGCAGCTCCATGTCCCGAAGACGCCTCCACCTCTCATCTCTTCCTGCCTTTCCCCATACCCTTTGTCCATTATGTCCACTTTTCCCAATCCAATGCCACCTCTTCTATGTGGACACTGGATTGGTTGTGTCCATTGCACCTTTATGTCAAGAGGAGGCTCAGATTCCACCTGGATGCTGGATGCAATCCTCCCATTTTCAGTTGTAATCACTCTAGGCTCCATGGTGTGGTGGTTGTCCTTCTTCACCTCCATCTTAGCTGAGTGTGGTAAGTCCAATAAATCAGATTGTAGGTGCTGGAGTCTGTTGAGGCTCAGGATCTGGCTATCACATTGTCAGTCCAGAGATTCAAATCCCCTAAATATATCTTAAACCCCAACATTAACTGCACCTCCAGCACATTAGCATGAAAGTATGAGGGATGCTTGTATGTCAAACCATTTCAACCAGGACCCTTAGGGTTCAGATTGATTTAGAATCACTAGTCGCAATTAATGGAAAGACTGTTTAGAATGCATTTGTGCCTGGCCATGTGCTACTCACTTTGCTTGATTCACTCCATTAATCCTTTTACCAACCCAATGTGATAAATTAGTTTTCCCATTTTACAGATACGGAAACTGAGGTACAGATAAGTTAAATGTCAGTGTTGTACTACTGCAACCTCATCACCTAAAATATATTAGGTTCTCAATAAATAAATACTTGCTCAGAATCCCAAAGCTAGTAAGTGATAGAATGAACATTTATTCCCAGGGTGGCTGACACCACAGCTAGGGCCCAACCATAACAACTTAGTAACTCAGGATGGCAAACTTTTCCTATAAAAGTTCAGATAGTAAATATTTTTAGGTTTTGTGGGCCATACTGTTTTTTTGTTTAGTTTAGTTTAGTTTTTAGGAAGTACAGGGATTGAACCCAGGACCCTTGTACATGGGAAGCAGGTGCTCAATCACTGAGTTACTTCTGTCCCCAATGAGAGTTGTTTTTTTGTTTGTTTGTTGTTTTCAGGAAGTACTGGGCATCAAACTCAGGACCTTGTACATGGGAAGCAGGTGAGCAACCACTTGAGCTACATCCACTCCCCAAGTTTCTGAGGCAACTACTCAACTCTATCATTGTAGAACAAAAGCATTTCTAGACAATATGTAACTATATGGGTGTGGCTGTGTATTAGTCAGCCAAAAGGGGTGTTAATGCAAAGTATCAGAAATCTGTTCAAGGATATTTATTTGGGGTAAAACTTACAGTTTCAAGGCCCTAAAGAGTACAACTGAAGGTTACTTATTCACCTAAAGTCAGTTGCCATATTTTGAAGCAAGACGGCAGGCAATATCTGCAAGGGTTCATCCTTCCTCTTTTCTCTTAAGGCTCCTTGGGCCCAGCTTCTTCTGATCTCAGCTGTAGGCTGGCATAGGGCTCAGCTGCTCTGTTCTCTTCAGCTGAAAACTGTTGGGTGAATGGCTCCTCTCTCCTCCCAGGGCTATAGGATCCTCTTCCAAGTCTATGGAGCTCTCGCTATTCCTTTGTGTTCTTCTCCTCTGTTCTCCTTGAGTGAATATCTGTTTATATAGCCCACCAAGGGAGTAGGAGCTCGACCCTGCACACCCTAATGACATGGTCAATTCAAAGCCCTAATCCTAACATAATCAAATAAACATAAAACCTTTACATTTAATACAGTCGAAGGGTATCACACCCAGAGGAACAGACCAATTTACACACATAATCAATACCTGCTTTTGGAATTCATAAATAATATCAAGCTGCCACAGGCTGTGTTCCAATAAAGTTTTATTTACAAAAACAAGTAGCAAGCCGAATTTGGTCTGCAGGCCATGGTTTGCTGACTCTGGAATAAACTGAAGAGAAGGAGAATGAAGTTTCAGATTCAACAAACAGTCATTGAAACACATTATGTGTCAGGTACTTCAATTAATTTTTTAATTGAATCTTTCACAAACTGTGAAGTAAAAAAGGAATTCCCACTTGACAAATGAGAAAACCAAGGTTGAGTGAAGTCAACTTTCCAAGACACTTACAGCTAGTAAATGGCAAAAGAGAATTGAACATAACTCATCCTAACTCAAGTTCCTTTGTCATGTTTCTCTGTAGGCTTTCCAATAGACTGGAGTCCCATAAATTATCAAGTCTCCAGAAGTTATATTGTCTTTTTCTTTTTCAGGGAGGTGTGGATGTTTCATAACTTGGCAAGGACTAGCTGCAAGGTATGCTGGAACCTCAGAAGCAAGAGGAATCTGGAAGGGCAAGAGGCTCTGGAACTAAAATTGAGGTAATGGGCCCAGTTTTCCAAATAGATGTGGGAAATTCTAACAGGTCCCAGGTTGGTCTCATTTTACAGTGGAGCATTGTGGAGGGATGAGGATGGGCCTTGGAATCAGGAATCTCCAGGCCATGATCGATTATGCAGTGGTAGGATCCCGGTTAGAAGTTCTGGGGAGGAGGGAGCTGGAAGGGGCTGGCTGCCATTGGAGTGGGCTGGTATTCAGGAATGGGCTTTGCCAAAGGGCAAAGAAGAAACCCTAAATGGAACATACAGTCATACAAACCAGGAAGAAAGAGCTCCTCCTCCTCCATACCTCTGCTTAGGTGTTGTTTCACCATGGAGGCCTTGGCTGAAGGCTCTGGTGGGGGCCTTCCTGATCCCTCTTTTCACTGAGTACTCAGGCACACTCCCCACGGACCCACCTCCAGGCCACAGCACTGGAGAGTCCCAGTTCTGAGAATGCTTTTCTCCCAGATAGCTTCAGGCTTTGCCCCCTCCCTTCTTTAAGGTTCTTTTTCAATTCTCTCACACAGGGAGGCATTCCCAAGAACCCCACACAGCATTTCAAACCCTCTCCCTCCCCCAGTATTTTATTCCTCCATTTTCCTATATGTTTTTTCCCCCTCTATAGCATTTACCACTAACCTACAATGTTTTACATTTTCATTTTGTTTCTTGTCTGTTTTTCCAAAAGGTCTAGGAAATCAGGAAATTATGTATCTTCAATACTTAGTGAAGTTAGTTTAGAACAGGAACTGGAACATTATTGGCACTCAGTAATAATGACTTTATCAGAAGGTGTAATTATATATTTAATCACTTATCTGTCACCCCCGCTAGACTATAAGCTCTGTGAGAGTGTAGACCATGTCTGTGTTGTACTACTACAACCTCTTTGCCTAGAATATATTAGGTTCACAATAAATATGTACTTGTTAAGTGAGAGAATAAGTGAGAGTTAGGAGCAGATGTGTCTCCTAACTGGCAAGAGAAGCCCAAGAACTAGTAGATCACATCACATTAGCCCTTATCAAGTCATATTGTGTTTATTATCACTTTTTGCAAAGGAGTTTATTCTTTCCCACAAGTTTTTTTAATTGTCTTTTTTAAAAAAAGATATATAGATCACAAAAAATGTTACATTAAAAAATATAAGAGGTTCCCTATATCCTACCCCCCACCCCACCCCCACTCCTCCCACATCAACAACCTCTTTCATCAGTGCGGCACATTCATTGCATTTGGTGAATACATTTTGGAGCACTGCTGCGTGGATTATAGTTTACATTGTAGTTTACACTCTTCCCCAGTTCATTCAGTGGGTTATGGCAGGATATATAATGACCAGCATCTGTCCCTGCAATATCATTTAGGACAACTTCAAGTCCAGAAAATGCCCCCACATCACATCTCTTCTTCCTTCTCCCTGCCCTCAGCAACTACCGTGGCCACTGTCTTCACATCAATGGTACAATTTCTTCCATTGCTAGAGTACAATAGTTCTATTGTAGAATACCAGTAAGTCCACATGAATCCATATTTTATATTTTATTTCTCCATCCTATGGACCCTGGGATGGTGATGTCCACTCCACCTCTAAATCAAGAGGGGGCTTAGATACCACATGGCTGATGGATGCAATTCTCCTGCTTGCAGTTGTGGACACACTTGGTTCCCTGGTGTGGTGGTTGACCAACTTTACCTCCCTGTTAGCTGATCTGGTAAGTCCAACAAACTGGCTAATAGGTATTGCAACTCTGCTGAGGCTCAGGGCCCCCCTGGCACATGGCCAGTCCAGAGATTCAAGTCTCCTGAGTGTACACCAACCCCAGGTTCAGTAAAAGTGACAGAAGAGGCATGTGTAGAAAAGACACATCTGAGTCCAACTCCGTCATGCTCAGGAACACAAATTACAAAGTAGGGCCCACTGACAAGGCACTGAACTCTGGAACCATTTGCCATGACTATAGAACCTGTGTGTCTCTGTAGCCCTCAGGAGCACCAGTACCTGAGGTTGTATCTACTCTGGCTATCTTTGGGATCCTGCTGAGACATGCATAAGCACAACCCCTCTGATGACCTCCCGACTCATTTTGAAATCTCTTAGCCATATAAACTCATTTGTCTTTACCATTTCCCCCTTTTACTCAAGATCCTTTTCTAGTTGCATCACCAGTTAGTGATTGGTAGTAATCCCCTTGGCACCAGGGAGGCTCATCCCCAGGAGTCATGCCCCATGCTTGGAGGAAGGTAATGCATTTACATGCTGAGTTTGGTTTGAGGGAGTGCTAAGTTCCTAGTCAGGGGACCTCTGTCACATTCCCCAATGGAACAGCAATAATCCCCCAAATGCAAGGGCAAAGACCAGTGAAGATGGATGGTCCAAGGCTAAGCCCTTGATATTGATGACTATGCTTATGAACCTGTGTGCCTAAAATTTGAACTAGGCCTAGAGCTGCAGGGTGCCTAAGAGTTACCTCCTAATAGCCTCCCTGTTGCTCAAATGTGGCCACTCTTTCTCACTAGTTTAAGAATTCTTTGAAGGCTTTGAAGGGCCCAGGCTCTGTCTTATTTATTCCTAAATTAAATATCCTATATATATATATGTCAGCTGACTATGTGTTATATATATATATAAACAGCTATAACTATGTGTTATATATATATATATAAACAGCTGACACATAGTAGGTGATGGTTAGTTATTTGTCACATGGATAAGGGCCTGTGGAAAAAGCAAGGAAGCAAGGTCTAAGAATGTAAAGGTCATTGGAAAGCCCATTTGCCATTTAGGCTGAGCCTGCCTTATTTAGGACTCATGTGGGGGAGGGAAGGCCATATTTATAGGTGGTGAATCTCAGAGATACAACCTGGGAAAGGCTGGGAAGATTAGCTAGAAACCTCTCAGAGCTCCAGAAGATGGGGTCATTCCAGGCTGGGATGGTGAGGGAAGCTGAAGAAGAGGAGGTCAGAGGATAAAGTATGGTGGGATGGGATCATGGAAAAGCCAAGCAAACACCCATGGCCAAATGGGCTGATGATGATCCCCCAGCAGACAAGGAAGTCAGGGGGTTGTTTTTCCTAATAGCCTCAAACCTAAAGAGTTCCCTCCCGATATGGGTTGCTTGCACAGAGTTGCTATGCTCTAAATCATCATGGCATGGATCCAGGATGATTCTGGAGAAGCATCAGCTAAGGGGATAACCTTGGGTGGTCATTTATCTTCACTCTGTCTTAAATGGATGGATAAATGCATAAAGAAATGAATTACTAAATCGATGACTGTATGAATGAATGAATGATGAATGAATGAATGAATGAAACTTTCTAAATTTTGTAAGATAGGACACAAAGGAGGGGTGAATTTAGGAACCATGGCAGCCCTCTAAATGAGGGGTAGAGTTTCAGAGAAGTAACTGGGTTTCAGACCAATAATCATGCATGGAACTCTCAGGGTAGGTTTTCTGAAAGAGGAAGAAACTGAATTGGGTTTTGAATAGTGCAAACAGCTTGATTTGTTGTTGCTTGAGTTTTTTCTTTTGGAACTCATTGAGATTTTGTGTTAGGTAATATACGGCCAAAATTTGTAGATATTTCATGGCCATTTTACAATACCAGCCTTCTCTATTTTTGGCCTAGGTATATTTCCTGCAAAGACTTAGTGGACTGAAGAAGGTGAGCTTAAGCCTTCTCCTCTTACCAATGTGTTTCTAGTGCTGTTTCATTGTTATACCTATAGTTGCCTCATCATGAACTTGGCACCATGTTATTTAGTTTCCAAAGATGTATGAGGGTTTGCTTGGCAGCTTACTTGCATGCTTTGTCAATACAGAAGGGATTAGTTCAATGTATGTAGTTACATGACAAGTATAGATGATGAAGTAGAAATGGCACAAAACTTGGGAAATAGTGAGAACAAGATCCTAGCTATGATAAATAAAATATACATGGAAGGTAGAAAAGAAAAAAGACAAGCATTTTTGTATGTCTTCTGTTGGTCACTGGGTGTTTTGACCTCTTTCCTCATTTAATTCCTACAACATCACTCTGAGATAGGTATCAATGTCCCCATTTTGCCAGCAAAAGAAATAAGGCTGGAGAAGTTAAGTGACTTACTAAAGTCACTCCTCAGAAATGGGATTCAAACCCTAGTCTACGTGGCTCAAAACTGTTTTTGGCAACATATCACTATTTTCACATAGAAAGTACTACAAATTGTGTATACAAGACTAGATAGAATGGGAAATAATGATGGAAAAGTGTGAGACCAAGATTAGAAAAGATTTGGAGACCAGGGTGAAATTGGTGTGGCATGGAGAGTCTCTGCCAGTGTCACTTAAACGTGCTCAGATCCCTTGGCTCTCCACTTTTGCCCAAAGCTGTCTCAGAGGACTGGATAGGTGGGCTGAATCCATAGGAGTAAAAGCTCAGACCCTGAATCTAAGAGTGACCTGGAACATTCAATGGCTTATACTTGAGCAGGGATAGAATGGACAGTTAAGGAAAAGTCTGCTTTCAAAAAGGAAAAGTTCAGTGGCTGAGGAATCAGTTGGGAGGTTATTGCAAGCGATACAAAATATGCATTATAACTGATTTAAAAAGAACTTCAGAATAAATTTTTAAAAAAAATCCATTGAATAGCATAACACAGTGAACTCTAACTTAAATTATGGACTATAGATAATAATAGTACAATTATAAAAGTGTGCTTTCATCAGTTATATCAGATGTTCTGTACAAATGGCAGGTGTTAAAAATAGAGTGGTATATGGGAATCCTATATTTTGTGCATGATTGTTGAAACCCACAACTTCTCTAATAAAAAATACATACCACTCTCTTTAAAAACTCTTCCGAAGCTCCCCGTTCTATTTAAAAGAGAATCCAAGTTTCTGAATTTAAAAAAATGAAGAGCAATAGAAATGGGGCAGAAGAGGGAGAATTAGAGTGACATCTGGAAGGAAGATTTTACATTATTTAATTAATGATTGGATATCAGAGACAAAGAGAAACAATATTTTTGAGTAAAAACTCCAGGGAGAAAGCACCGGATTAGGTTTCTTTTATATTCGTTTTCTTACTTTATCTTCATAACGACCCTGTGAAGTATATGCCATGACCCCTGTTTACAGGTGACAAATCTAAGGCTCAAGAGAGGGTAAGCATCTGGCATTAGACATGGAAATCAAGTTCAGTTACGTCTAATCCCAGAATCTAAGCTCTTTGCACAAAGCACCTTGAGAACTGTAGACCCTGTCTCTATATGGAAAGCATAAATGAGCATCCAGTAGCCATGATATCGGGTAGACTGACTTTGTTAAACAAATATCTGGATTAAGAAAAAGGGGGGAAGGGTGCTGAGTCACACCCCAAGAAGCCCGAGGGAGGTAATTATAAACAACTGGAACAAATATCATGTGGCTCCACTAGATAAACCAGAGGAGAAGCAGGAGGAGGCTGGCTCCGGAAGAGAAGAAGGAGAACTGAAGCAGGGAAGTTATTTCAGAAGACTGAGCACAGACAGACAGAACCGGATAGAGCCAAAAAGAGCAGAACCCCATTGTCCTGAAAGAAAAAAAAAAAATCTAAATCTAAAAATTAAAGCTTTCCTTGAGCTAGGCTATCTTTCAGTAAACAGTAAAGTCACAGAGACAGGGCCCTGACACACTGAAGCCTTGACTCTCCATCACATGAAAATAAGTTGAGGCAATAAAAGTGGTGGGGAGTCCAGTGGAAAATCTTCTAGGGCAAGCATGAAGCTGAATGATACAGTGTCTTTTGGACCTAGAGGCTATTTTTTGCTTAAGCTTCTCTCATGTAGGTGTTGGTAGCTCATTGGTCTCAAAAGGCTAAGTAACTAACTTCTTTTTATTGATGAATGATTACTTGCCTTTTGGTATACTACGACAGAGCTTATGTTCCCTTCCCAAAATTGCTGCACTTCTAATTGCTGCACTTTGCAATCTATCCTCACTGATGACCCTGAGACCATCTGGGAAGCTCTTGAGGACCAGGCCCAGGCTAGGGAAAAATTTAACTAGCACCGGGCCAGAAATCTCAGCTGCTGATCGAATACATTGCTATGTATGTTGCTATGAAGTCAGGAGGGGAAGTGGATTGGGAGGGTGGGGTGAGCCTTGCTCATTGTCTGCACCCAGCCAACACCACTAATTTACTCCATGGATTTAGTTCAGAGACCTAGGACAAGTGGGATGTGGAGAATTTAACTTTATGTGAGAAGGATATAGAAGAGATGTCCGACAGCCCTTTAAATTAGATGATTGGAGATGGATAAACAATTAGATGAAAGATAAAAATTTGCAAATAACTGGTCCAATTGAGTGGGAAAAGTCCATTTGCAAATAGAAGGGATGCAGAAGAAGAAGAGAAAGAAAGAAAAAAAAAACCTTGTACAAGGAGCATGAGAGGAATATCCCTTGTTTGTGGTGTGGGTGTAAAAATGTGTGAGATAGATGCCAAGGATTAGAAAAGATTTTGAACATAGCCTTTAGGGTTAGACAGACTCCACTTCATATTAGAGATATCAGGTAACACCTGAAACCTCTGTGAAGCTCATTTATGGAAGAAGCTAAAAATATGCAACATGAGAATGAAATTGGATTAATGCCAGTATCTGATATGGTACCTGGTATAGACTATATTCTCAGTGAGAGTCAGTGTCTTTTGCTTTCCTTGGAAGGAGGAATATGGCTAATGAAGATGTCATGGTAGCCAAAGCCCATGCTCAGGGCTGGGGTGGAAAACCCCATACTTGTAGAAACAACAAGTATTATTTAGTGCCAGCCACCTTAATGATGAAACCAAGGCCCAGCATAATGAGATAGCTTGTTTAAAGTCACAAAACTGTTAAGCAGGACTCAAATTCATGTTCTAGAAAGCTGCCTTGAGGTTGGCTTTGGGCTCCTCATTCTCTAACTCATCTTGTTGAGGCCAGAGAGTCTGTGTTTTTAATTAAAACCAAAACACCTCATATCTCTGCAGCCATTAAGAGTACAGTGGTCCTCCCCCTAGGTTTAATAAGATCAAGAAAGAAACAAGTACATCTGCTGTCCCCCCCACCTCCCTTGACTCCATAGCTTGGCACTCCTTTTTCTTGGGGAAGCCATGCCCAGGAAGTTGTACTCAGCCTTCCTGTGTGTGTAGCTTAACAGGCTCTCTCAGGGACTCCCAAAGACAAGCCATTTTTCTTGAGATAAGTCCTGAACTTGGATCTTGTTTGGAGGCTGCTTTTGGTCCCCAAAACGCCATCCTCCCAGCTCAGATGATCGGTCCTGCCCAGGATTTGTTTGGGGGCAACTTTATCTTTTTCCTCACACAGGGTCATTGAACAAACAGCCCTGTGCTACGTGGGTTCTAGTCTCTTTTCTACTACTCACCACATCACAGGGTCAGTTGTCTATGTGCAAAATGAAAAATTCATTGAGCTTATCTCTAACATCAATTAGAAGTTCTGATATTTTATGACCCTGGAAGAAGAATCATGGGTGAAGTGGAGGGGGTATAGAATTGGCCTCTCAGAAGCAGACAGACCAATTCCTATATACTCACCAGTTCTGGGATCTTGGGAATTTGCCCTTTGAATCTCCATAAGGATATTGTATGATGGATGTAAATATACTTAACATACAGTGCCTAGAATATAGTACATGCTCCATAAGCAGCAACTTAAAAAATGCCATCATAACAAATTATACATACACTCACAGATATAAAAGAAATTCCCTTTAGCCCTCTTCACCTTACTAGATATGCCCTGCCCTGTATTGCTAGCAAGAAAAGCCCTTAAATATCTACCTCAGAACCATTTTCTGTTGTTCATACCAAACACAACATGAAAATTCCCTGGATTCCCTCTGAGGCAGCCCCAAACAGAAGGCAGGGCTGTGGGGAGCCAAGGAACTGGGAAAACAGACAGCAGTTCTGGTTCTGAGGTCTGTTAAGCAATAGGAAAACACCCTTTGGGGATGATTGCTAACAAAAAGCCCTTCCTGTTCCAAACTGGAGGCAACGACTGAAGCAGAGGGAGGAAGCCAGCCAGCAGTGGTTTTGTTTGAGACCAGCTGGCTCAAGGGATGGAGGCGGAGACCCAGTGTTGGGCTCCCCCTTCCCTGGCCTTTGCATTTGGTGAGGGAAGCCATCAAAATGGGAGGTCACCATATTGGCCAAAATCTGTCCCATGGGTCTAGGAGAATGACAAAAGTGGCACAGAGTCCCTTTCAGGGTGGTCTCTGACGGGAACACAGCATCCAGGGAGAATTTTGATGATAGAACATTAAAACAGAAACACATTTTTGGGGCTGTATATGGAGATTTCCCATTTGGGGTCCAAATTCCCAGACAATATTGAAGTCTTGGTAGAAAGAAGATGCTCAGTCCTTCGTTTTGGGGTTCAGATTGTGGTTCAGACTGTATAGGTTTCTTCTCTATTACTATCTCTTCTAAACACACAAAATAGTTAAGCTCTGAACTCCAGGATGAGCTGGAGAGAGAATGATCTATTTATTTAGAGCAGAGGAGACAGTTTCCAAAGAATCTGAAGGAAAATGCCCTTTGCCTGCAGGCCCTTGGCGCCCAGGCTGGGCTAAGCTGATTAAAGCTCCATTCAGAATTGCAATAACCCACAAGATATGCTGGGGCCATGGATGGACCTCAAGATTAGCCACTAAACTGATCACTCTCTCTGGGATTGCGGCTGCTGTATTTTTGGAAATGGGGCATTTTTTTAAACATTTCTATTTTCTCATGGCACTGTGTATGGACCTCATTAATTTCCCAAAGTCTCGGCAGAAGAACAATTACTTTACTTTCATCTGGCAGGGTTCTAAAGCTTGAAAATACCTCATATAATATAAAATATATGGAAAATAAATAGACACACTTATATATGAACTTTGTAATAGATGGCCCTGTTGACATAATAGGCTATACCCCATACGTAAACACACACATATGTGTATATAAATATTTTTTTTCTTGCCATCCTGCCCTTTTCCTGGAATTCTTAGCAATTTGGCCTGTCCTTACTTATTAATGATGTTTCCAGAGCAGAGCTCATTGGTGCATTTTCAGCAATGGGCTGATTAATTGGTGGGCACGGGGGAGCTCTTTGGAAGCCTGGGCATTGCCGGCTTGTTGACCTTGATGCTCAGGGGATAGTCTCGCTTCAAACTATGGAATCTCAGTTAGCATCATAAATTGTGGAGCCACTGGTTTTATGGCCCTTCTGCCTCCTGCTGGGAATGTTGTTTCTCTTTAATAATGGGCTGAGCGGCGGCAATGTGCACTTCCCCTCCTTCCTCCTCCTCCCTCCATGACTTTGCCTCTCTATGCCTCCCTACCTCCATTGTCCACCTCCCAGCCCTGGTCACTAGAGCAGAGAAACACATACTCCCCTCCCCCACATACACACACGTGCCTCTAGCAGCATTCACATGCATCCTCAAGCATGCACCCACATGCACATGTGCTCGCAGGATCACACACTGTTGTATGCCTCATACACAGCCGTGCGTGTTTGTGGGGGGTCTATCACCTGTCATTGACCCTCCTTTTAACTTTAGGACTAAGAACATACCCATTACTTGGCACAGCTAAACCAGGCAAGAATTTTTATAAGGCACTTCTTAAACATCAACTAAAAGCAGAAAGTGTCTATTCTTAGCAAATGCGAATAGCATAAAATAGTTGTTTTCAAAATAGAGATTTCTAGAATTAGTGGAAATAGAGAAGAGCTTGCCTGCCTGCTAAGTACCGTTTTCCTGAGAAGAGCAAAGATAGTTCTTGCTTCCTCATTTCTCCACTCCCCATGGCCTCCAAAGGCCATCCACTCCTCTAGACCTCAGGGACTCGGGTCTCTCCACATGCTTTCCCTGGAGCTTGAGCAAGTGAAGATTGACTTTTCCTGTCTGTTGGTCCCCGCACCTCTAGACCCACCTGCCCCCACACCTAGGAAACTCCAGATGGTGCTTCAGATCTCTGCTCAGTGGTCCCTTTCTTAGGGAAGCCCTCTGCAGCTTCCCTGTCTATCAGGTCCCCCTGTTCGCATCCACAGCAACCATCATGGTCACCGTTGTAGATATATGTTTATTTGTGAGAGCATTTGGTTCATGTCTGCCTCCCTAGCCAGAATGTAAACTCCTTGAGTGTAAGGACCATATCTGATTGCATTCATCCTTGAATCTTCAGCAGCAAGCCCATTGCCAGAAATGTAGTTCATATTAAATAAATATTTGCTGATTGAATAAACAGCACTCTGTATTGGGTTACAGACACAGGAGAGGTGACTTCTCAGATCTATTCTATTTCAAATGTTTAGGACAAAAATCTACTGCCGTATTTTAATAGATGCTCTTGGTATCCTGCTCAGGTCCCCTTTTCTGAGCTGGTACTTCCACCTCTACCAGGATTGAATGCCAATGACACAGCTGGATACTGCCTCAGAGGATTACTCTGGGATAAGGAACTGTCTCACCAGAAATGCCTGGGAAGTTACACTCCCTCCAGGAGGTGGTCAGTAGCCAATGGCCAATTAATATGGGGCTAGAAAAACCTTGCTCCCTTGCCTCAAGTTGGGAACTCTCTGTGGTACTATTCAGGCTCTAGAGCTCCTGTGGGATCAGGCTGAGATGAGACTTCAGCTGACCCACAACTTTGCTTGGCTCCATTGCCTACTCCATCCTCCTTCCCTCACTCTCTTATGGATTTCACTTGAGAGCACTCCCCTAATAACTTACTTGCAAATGAATCCCAATCTTAGGCAGTGCTTTTAGGGAATCTAAACAAAGACACATTCAATATTCATTACCAGTAAATGAACTCCCTGGATGAAATCTCCTGATTTGTAACACTTGCCAATTCCCTTGGTGTAAATACTCCCACTACTGTTTTCAATCTACTGGTGTGATGTCACTCCCTTAGTCTGCCAGGTCTGCCTTGGCGAGTACCACACAATGGGTTGGCTTAGCAAGAAGAAATTATTGGCTTGCAATTTGGAAGGCTAGATGTGCAAAATCAAGGTGTCAGGGAGGCCACACTTTCTCCCCAAAGCCTGTAGCATGTTGGTGCTGGCTGCTGCAATCCTTGGTGTTCCTTGGCTTGCACCTCTGCCTCCTGCCACATGGTAATCTCTCTCACTGTGTCTGCTCTTCTGGTTTCTGCTGACTTCTGGCTTCTTCTTGTGTGGCCCTCTCTGACTTCTGGTTTCTGGCCTCTTCTCTTTATAAGCCAGTAATGGATTAAGGCCCATTCTCATTCAGTTGGCCACACATTAACTAATAATAGCATCTTTAAAAGGGCCTATTTACAATGGGTTCAAACCCACAGGAACAGGGATTAAGATCAGGACCATGTCTTTCACTGGGGTACAAAATTCAATCTACCGTAATCACTGACCATGAAATTGGGAGGAGATACCCACAATTTGCTCCTGGGTATTGGCATGAGCTAACTCCAGCACACCTTAGTTCATAATATACATATAAGAAAAGTTGTATAGATAGTATTATAATTACTACTGTTTGTGTGTGCTAGCCATTGTACTAACTACTTTATATCTATCTTCGTCCTCACAAAAACTGTGGAAAGTTTGTACTATTATTATCCCCCTTTTACAGATGTAGAGAATAGGTATCATTGAGTTAAATGATTTACTCAAGATCACACTGTTAATAAGTGATGGAACTGAGATTTAGACCCAGATCTGACTCTAGAGTCTTTATGTATGACCATATTTAGGGTCACTTAAAGTAGATAATAACTGCTTTCTTCATGTGTGTAGAATTTCAGATTCTCAATGATGAGTGTTTCCAAACAGTAATTTGTATACCTTAGCCTATTTGATTCCAATAATAATTATTTCAATAATCATTTCAGTTTCAGGGCAAACACAATTATTTTCAAGATGAGAATACTGAAGCTCCTTGTGGTTGATTTATTCAAGGTTTTGTGAAACAGAGCTGCAGGTCAGGGCTTCACAAGGAACAAGTGTCTTTTCAGTACACCCCACTCTTTCTCTCAGCCCTCCACTTCTCAATGATAACTCCACAGTTTTCTGGATGTGAACTCTATCCTACCCTTGTCTAGAGAAGGCCAACATTCAAGGAGTAATAGAGAATGTCATCCATCAATTCCTCAGCTGACTGAGTACCTACTGTGTGCCAGTCTAGACTAGATTGAAACTCAACTAAAGATATGACCAGAGCTCCTAAAGATTTGGGTAAAACAATGCATTTTACATTAGCACATTATTACCAAGTATTAATACTTGCAGCACCTGGCAGGGAATTTCTGAGACTTTGCTTTGGAGTAATGTGTACAAAGCACTTAATGTAGAACTTGGCACATGACAGGCAATTGATGTAGCTAACTAACCTTCTCCTTCCTTGGTACAAAACTGTTAGCAGATCCTGTTAGAGAACGTCAGTGCATTTACCTTATGATAGCATCATGCACCTAGGAAATCAACACCTGGAGATTTAAAGTTTGGCATTTTTTGTTTCATTCCTCAAGGCTATCTTGTGAGCAATGAAAACTTTGCCAGGGTTTGGGGAAGCCTGGCCAGGCATTATGTCATTATGTGATTTGACTTAATTGGAATTGGATAGTCTATATGCCTTTTTTTTTTTTTTTTTTGAGGTACCTGGGGTCACATATTGAACCCGGGACTTTATATGTGGGAAGCTGGCTGTTTTGCACTAAACCACATCAGCTTCCCTGAGTTCGTTTTTTTGTTTGCTTTGCTTGTTTGCTTTTGTTTTTTCAGGAGGAATTGGGACCTGAACTTGGGACCGCCCATTTGAGTGGGCACTCAACCGCTTGAGTCACACTGCTCCCTCTATATAGCTTTTGAAAGAAGCTTAGAGATAATCTCACTGTGCAGAAGTTGAGGTTTAGACTTGAGAATAACAGTCTGCTCCTGGCACCATCCTTGAACTTGGGTTAGGAACAAGGCACTTGTGTTAAGTTTACTTTCCAGTTCCCAGCACAGTATGTAGAATCAGGCAGATGTAGGTTTGATTTTTGGCACAGTGACAGAGTGTCCTTTACCAAGTCACTTTACCATTATTAGCCAAGGTTCCCCATTTGAAAAATGGGGATTAAAATTAATGATTATCTTACTGCCCACTTGAGAAACTATAATGAGATTATATATAATTAGTGATCTGCCCCATACTTGGTCCCTTAAATGTGTTCATAAGTTGTAGATATCAGTGATAGTATTAATACAATTATCACTTTCAAATGGGGTAATATTTTTGACCTCTCTGTTTCTTAGAGTCACCAACTTGATGGTTATATATTTGAAAATATAAATCTAATTCTGGGCATATTTAACTGATGTACTTTATTCCTCCTCTGTAGGAGAGAACCTCAGAACAGGACTCACCTTTCTCAAAGGCTGGACCTGTGGATGCATTAGGTGGTGTTTAAGTGAGACAGGAAGCTGGTTGTTGGCAGACTGTCCATTTAGCACTTGTAAGTCAATGTGCAGTGACCTGGAGTGTCTGCTCTTTCCCCTGGATCACCCATCTAGTGAGCATCTGGTGTATTTAAGGATAATAGAGTTGATTAGGGGATAGTTCCTCCTTCAAGGAGATCACTATTAACATTTCTCACTATCTGAGAATCTGGTGGAATCTACCAGTCCTCCCCCTTGGGGGCGTGAGGACATCTTTATAGGCTTTCATAGACACCATTTTACTTATTATTTCAGTCAAACTCAGCCATAGACCTCATAATTTAGAGCTTTAAATTGAATTGGCATTTACCGAAGCCTATTGGGTACCTAGCATTGTGCTAGTTCCAGTGGTGGAGGCAGACATGGCTCATGCCCTTGAAACACTCATGTCATTTTAAGGCAGTTGGTCATGAACTTGATAGACTGCACACCAAAGCCAGAATTACCCCAGGCCACACAGGAGAGGCCCTTTGAAGGGCCATGGGCTGTCCAGAGAGCATAAATGGTTCTCAGCTGGGCTTGGCTAACTGGTGAGAGATGCACTAATGAACCGAGCTGTGCAAGGATACCCTGCTCTCTCCGCTGTGCTATGGCTATTCTGGATAGAATTACTCCCTCGTGGCCAGCCTCAACTTCATACTGGCTGTCTGGCTGAAACATCCAGATCACCCTGAGCTCAGCCTTCTTCTTCCTCATTTCAAATCATCCCGGGTATATCAGGAAGGGTAGAGGAAGTAGCTAGGCTTTGTGGAAATCCTTCAATGAACTGAGAGTCCTGCCAGATATATGTATGTATGTGTATGCCTGTGAGTATATGTATATATATATATATATGCATGTGTACACATATAATGTGAGTATGTATGTGTGTATGTATATAATGCAGTGGGTATTATTATATCTTCTCTACTAATGAGAAAACTAAGGTTGACAGGGTTTTAAAAACAGAGTGTCATGAGGGGAGGGCAGTCTGTTTGACTCCAAATTCCCAGTTCCTTTCATTATACAGGTTGATGGGTGAGAATGTTGGAAAAACATCTCAGTGTGGATACAAGTTGAAGATCAAGGCTCCTGCCCCCAAGGAACTCACAGTCAAGTATAGAGGTTCTTAACCTTTTGGATAGAGTAGGCTCGGGGGCTGTTGGGTATTCCTTTGAGAATCTCCCTAGAAAAACACTGCAAACTCTGAATACAATTTCAGGAGAATATTGTGCCTCTCCACCTCCCCTCCCCATCCCAATCCTCAGCAAAGGCTCCAGGCTCAAATTTCCCTGGAAGCAGACTTCCATTTTTCCAAGGTGCCATGCCCTAAACAGGAAATGATGCTAAGCACACTATTGGAACCCACACCAAAAGAACTAAGTGCTGGCTGTGGAAATCCCCCTTCCATGCTGGCTGCTGCCTTACAGATTATATGTGCAGGACAAGCCACTTCAAAGCACCCAGGACACTCAGCCAGACACGACTGGACAATGGCCACAGATAATGGTGATAGATCCATTTCGATTAATTAAAGTCAGTCTCCACTGGCTTTATTGGCCAAGTTGGAGACTAGGTATAATTCCTTCTGCTGAATAGGTTGGTACAGAAAGAGTGTCAGAGAGCAAAAGCCCCTTTATTGCATAGTATTTCCTTATTTGTTTTCAACATAAAATCAGAAAGGCATTTCCTGGGGTCGGCAGAGTAGTTAAACTATAATTTTTCTTTTTAGTTGAGGGTTAAGCATTATAAGGACTTCTAGGGGTGCTGGCATGATCTGTGTCTGGTTACATGGGTGTGTTCAGTTGGTAAAAATTCAGCAAGCTATACACACTTATGCATATTGTATTTTTCTTTATATACATTATACTTCAGTAAAATGCTGTAAAAACAGAATGAAGCAAGCTATCCAAAATCAGAACTTTTAAGAGAAAAATGTATAATTATCTAACATAATTGAAAGTACTCAAAGTTACAATCAGCCAAATGTCTGATACATTAGTTTAAAGATTCTGAGAAACAGGACCAAGACATCTCAATCCAAGTTAATACACTGGCCTTGGGGTAACAGTAAAACTCCCTTCCAGTACATTTTTAGCAGGGGCAACTGGACTCTCTCTGGGTACCTCAAGTGACTCCAGCCCCTGCTCCTTTCTGGGATCCAGCTTCCTAGCTTATGGCTCTGCCTGGCTGAGTCCCTCTGATACAAGGCCAGATTCACCAATCCCAATCTGAGCAATCTTTAGCCCCAACAAGTTGTGGAATGCAGGAGTTTGTTGCCAGATTCTTGGTACCAACTGCAGCTTGCTGTTGAAGTGTAGCCTGCAAATCCCACCTCTACCTTTCTCAGGGGCTCCATTAAGACACAGAGGCTTCCAGGTTTCTGTTGGAGTCTCTGTCCAGTAGGGGACTGGGTCCAGCTCCTTTTGCCTTCCTGCTGTGATGTCCAGATTTCAAATTCTACCTCCTCTGGTAGGCTGGACTTTAAACAGGAGGTGTCACCTGGCTACCTACTGCAGTAGCTCTGCCTGATATCTAAAGCTTCACGCCTTTGCTTTGTCCTTACTGAAGTTCCCACTCAAGTGCCTCGTTTAGCTCAGCCTCCCCAGCCCCATTTTGTCCCTCCCTCCCCTGCTTCATGTTGGCACCTGTTCTCTGGTGTCTGAGTTATGTAATCCTGCGTCCCAGTGCTTTAGGGAAGCTGCCCATTTCAGAAATGGAGGCAGAGAAGCAGTGTCAAAGCCAGGGTCATGAATTACAGCAGCAGTTTGTGAACACATGAGAGACAGACAGCGTATCCAAGGCTACCCGTCATAGGAAATGCAGCACCTACAGGTGCTATTGCCCAGGCTACTGCCCAGGCTCTCTATCTGTTGTGGGGTTTGGGGAGGTGGGAGGCATTGACCCATAGGGATTCAGTTTTCTGCCATTCTCCCTCCATCACTGTGAAAATGACCCAACACCTGCTTTAGTCCCCTATTCATTTCTTTCTTTATTCATTTTGAAAAGGATTTAAGGAAGTCACCTCTCCATATGTCGTTGGTCATGTGGATCCAAAATGCCCCTCTAAGGCCCGGAAGAGGATAATTTAAAAATATGTAACTTAGAAGACACAATTCTCTAAGGCCAGGGTCAGGTAAAGAATAGCCAGTATGCTGTAGGATGTTGGTAAATCGGCAAGATCTCAGACATATTATTTAGCCTCTCTGAGCCTGTTTCCTGCTCTTCAGTAAATGGAGATAATGATCATGGCACTGCCTGATTCTAGGCCTAGACAAGAGGTGAGAAAGCTCTTAGTAAACCATAAAGTGACGAGTTGTTATGAGAGGAATGCGAGCAAATTTCAGGAAATGAAATTCTGCTGGACACCAGGAGTCTCGTGATACAGGAAGTGTTTTAAAGTACAACCTTTTAAGTTGCTATCAAAACATGTGTGGGTTGGGTATGTGTTGCTCACTTAGCTGCTGGGATAAAAGGTTTTGCTTTCCTAGGTTGCAAGAACACAATCCTGTTTAGTCCGTCCTTCTCTATATTCTTTGTATTCCTTGCTCTTCTACTTTTCTGGCCATATTTTAAAGCCAGTCTCCATCATTGTAACATTTTCCCTATTTGCATTTTAAAATTTAGTAGTTATCAAGAGTTCCATCTTTAACCTGCTATAGCTTTTCAGTTGGTTCAGTCTGGGTGATCTCTCCATCCCTCAACCCAACTCCTGATAACCCACAAACCTGTAAGAAATCCTGTTGTCTCCCCCAAGTTCCAAACCTGTGGATCTTCCTGTCCGCCCCTCCTGTTACCCTCATATACCCCCATAGGAGTACATGCACTTCTCCAGCGAATTGCTCTTCTCCCTAATAGTCTGTATCTGAATGGATACCACTACTCACCTGCCTGAGCCAGAACAACTGGCTAAAATGTAAGCACCATTGAACACAGACACCACTCCTGTCCCATTTTACTATGGATTTCCCTGTGCCTTGTACATAATAGGTGTTTGACAAATACAGTTTTTGAACATACAAGAGATTCATTATCTCCTTCTCTCTCGTTCCCCTTTGACTATGATGTTCAGCGCCGTGCTTAACATAGAGCTACTTGCTGTGGGTAAGGCAACATATCACACACTTTATAAACATATAAATATATATAAATATAAATGTATACATATACACATTTTTCTTCATCCTGAGGTGGATATTTTACCCATTTTTCATATGAAGAAACTGTTTGCCCAAAGCCATACAAATAGTAAGTGGTAGAGCTGTGCTTTTGTTCTAGTAATTTACAAATATTAAATCATCTAATTCTCCTAACAAAACTTTGTGTCACATAGTATTATCTTCCTTATTTTATTGATGGGGAAACTGAGGTGGGATGAGGTTAAATGCCCCTCTCAGTGATAGCTAGCTAAAGGTAGAACAGGATTCACCCCACAAAATCTGGTTCCATAGTGCTGTCTCAAATGCTGAAGTTGGCATCTTAACTACTATGTTAAGTTATCCAAGCATAAGTGCTCCTGATATTACTTCTTAAGTATCTTCTAGTTTGTTCTCCCTCCTGTGTCAAGCAGAGTGGTTACAGCACAAATCAGTGATATATACTGAGTGAATGAATAAATGAGTGGAAAAAAATGAATAAATTAATATCTATATTTGCTTGAACCTGGTGGGCCTCCTTTCTCTACAATTTTTTCCTAAATGGAATGCTTTTTCCTTGCCTATGTTTTATGTAGTTCAGCACTGCTTTCCAAAAATGAGATGATCATTATTCCTTCAGGTCCTCTCATCCATTGTCATTTTTCCTTTAAACAGCTGATTGAAAAGGATTTGCTTGCTTCTTACAAGCCATTTTTGTCTAGTAGTAAGGCTAAATGTTTTATCCCATGGGAATGTATCTTCATTTTTATAATGGAAGTCAATGGGAGTTAATAAAGGGAATGGAAAAAGCACATTGCTGCCAACTGCTTAAGTATACATCCATCCCATCTTGAGAGCCCCATCTGTCCTTCCAGCATGCCTCCTGGGGAATCCTACCAGCAGCTGGGAAGACCATTTGTTCAGGGGGTGTGATCCTCCTGGGGAAACTGAGGAGCTGAGAGAATTAACCATAAATCCCAGTTCAGCCAGTGGGTCACTGGCAGTCTTGGGATAGAGGTCTTTTCTCTTTAATGTTGAGCCTTAACACGCCACAGAACACATCTGAGGCTAGATTGACTTCAATTTTTTTCTGTCCAAACTAAATCACAGCCATTGCCATGCTCTGGGGCCAATTCATTCAACAAATGTTTATGAACTTCCAGAATCAAGGGGTGGAAATGGGAGTGGTACCACTCACTATTACCCCTAGTGACCCATTAGGAAAATTTTTACTTCCTGTCCCTGCAACCTCAAGCTCTGCTGGTCTACAGATTTTAGTCCCCAAAGGAGGAGTGCTTCCACCAGGGAACAAAACAATAATTCCATTGAACTGGAAGTTAAGTCTGCCACCTGGCCACTTTGGGCCCTTCTTACTTCTGAATCAACAGGCAAAGAAGAGAATTATTATCCTGGCTGGGGTGATTGATCCTGACTATCAAAGGAAAATAGGACTTTATCTATAAAATAGAGATAAAGAAGAGTTTGCCTGGAATATAGGAGATCCTCTAGGGTGTCTCCTAGTACTGCCATGCCCTGTGATTAATTTCAATGGAAAATTAAAACAACCCAATCCAAGCAGGAATAACAATGGCCCAGACTCTTCAGGAATGAAAGTTTGGGTCACCCCACCAGGCAAAGAACCAAGGCCAAGTGAAAGGCTCACTGAGGGTAATGAGAACACAGAATGGGTAGTGGAAGAAGGTAGTGATATATATGAACTTCAATCACATGACCAGTTGCAGAAACAATGACTGTAATAGTCACAAATCTTTTTTCCTTGTTTCTTTATGAGCATGATTGTATATGTACACAGAATGAATTTCTTTGTTTTCTTCCCCAACCTTTTCCCCTATCACCTGACAAGTTGTATTAGTTTCATGTCATAATATTTAAAGATGTCAAGTTTAAGAGTGAATATTACCCAAGGACTCACACCCTATTCTGTAAGGAATTAATGCATTTTGGGTTGTACATTGGAGAGTTGAGCATTGTTAGGTGGAAATGTATATATATGCATATCTGTTATTATTTTTACCTAGAAACTAAGTATTGTTTAAGGTAATGTGCATGGTTGTCAAGCTGACAAGGGGTGGACTATGATGGTTAGGTTAATGTGCCAACTTGGCCAGGTAATTATACCCAGTTGTTTGGTCAAGGAAGCCCTAGCTAATTGTAATACAAGGACACTTACGGACTTTAGTCACCAGTGACTTTACTGCATCAATAACTGATTACATCTACATCAGTCAGGGAGCTTGCCACCAGCAATGAGTGACACTTTATCCAATCAATTGAATGCCTTAAAAGGGAAAGTGATTTCAGCATTTAGGGAGAATTTCCCAGCTTGTTTTGGACAGCCAGCTTCTCCCAGAAATTCATCAAGATCCTTCACTGGACTTTCATCGGAGTCCTGGTTTACAGCCTGCCGGCAGAACCTGGACTTGTGCATCCCCATGGCCATGTGAAAGAATCTTATAAAACTGCATACCGTTAGATATTTCCTGTTGATTCTGTTTCCCTAGAGAACCCTGACTAATAGAGCTTGGTACCAGGAGTAGGGTTGGAAGGCATATTCCTCAGGGCAGACTGGAGGCTTGGCAGTGCATTCTGGAGTTTGGCTGGTATCTGCCTCAGGGCTGGAAGGAAGTCCAGACTCCCTGGGTAGGCTGGAGGCTGGGTGATGCAAGGTTGACAAGATGTGGTCTCCACAGGGCAGGCCATTACACGTTTATCTCAGCAGAATTTAGGGTTCCAACGTACCACCAATATTATTATCATCCCATATGTCTCCATCCCAGTCCTCTGGGTTCCACTCCCTTCTGATCAATGCCTTCACTTTAACTGCAGAAACCCTGCAGGCTTGAGATTTTAGTTTCCTTTGAATTCTGCTGTTTGTACAATGAGAGTCTGCGTTTGGTTCTCAGATATTTCAAGGCTGTAGCTACAGGAGACAAGATTTTCTTTCAGAGCACACATAGAAACTTTCACATCATTCATGTAGTGTTTAAGTTTCAAATTTGAAGTCTTTAACTCATCTCTTTCTTTTGTAACTGTATCCAGAGTATCTAGGAGGAGCCAGCCAATATCATTACACCTTTTGACTCCACAAAACTCTGTCGAGGTGTTGAAAACACTCTCATCCAGATCCTTCTTCTTTTAAGTGTGGAAGTAGGGGAATCCACTGATGATATCTCTATTGCCAACTCATGCCATGGACTGTAAGCAGCCTCTTCATTATTGTAAAGGGGGTCATTAGTACCCTCGGGTCCAATTAGAGTAGAAGGTCAATTGGGAAACTCCCAGAACCACATCAGCCATCCCATGTTTAAGACTCTGTTTCCCCAAGAACCACTCCTGGTACCAAGCTGTATTAGTCAGGATTCTTTAGGGAAACAGAATCAACAGGAGATATCTGTCAATAATATGTGATTTTATGAGTCTCTCACATGGCTATGGGGATGCACAAATCCAGGTATCATAGGCAGTCTACAAACCAGGGCTCCGATGGAAGTCCAGTGAAGGTTCTTGATGAGTTTCTTGGAGACTTTGGCTGTCCAAAGACGAGCTAGGAAATTCTCCCTGAATGCTGAAATCACTTCCCCTTTTAAGGCATTCACTGATTGGATAAAGCATCACTCATTACTGATGACAAGCTCACTGATTGATTTAGATGTAATTAGCTATCTATGCAGTAAAGTCACTGGTGACTAAGTCCATAAATGTCCTTGTATTACAATTAGCCAGTGCTTCCTTGACCAAACAACTGGGCATAATTACCTGGCCAAATTGACACATTAGTCTAACCATCACACATCTCAATCTGTGCTAGGTAAGAAACAGAGTTTTGGAAGATATGAATCTACACAAGACCGGACTCCCTGGGTCTTTGGTCCTAGCGCTGAGCAATTTGAAGAAAGGCACTTAGCTCCTCCATGCCTCTATTTCCTCATCTGTAAAGAATGAGTAGTTATGATACCTTTCTTATTGGGCTGCTGTGAGAATTAAATGAGATAAGCCTATTAAAGCACTGAGCCCAGTGCCTGACCCAGGCTAAGTGCTCACTGGGATTTAATTAGTGGTGAAAGTGAAGATAGTATTGAGGATGGTGACACTGATGGTGATGAAGGTGTGAAAATCATGGTCATAGTGGTAATGATGCTGTGTTGCAGAAGACCCCATGTTAGTTAAGATGTAGTCCCTGCTCTCAAGATCTCACTGGACTTTTGGGGAAATGAATATGCTCTCAAATAATCATGTGTGAGAAAAGTATAAACAACAAGTATAGCAATTTTGTTAGGTGGACACTTTCCCAGTTAAGATTATCAGGGATAGTTTCATAGAAGAGTAGGCATCTAAGTCAGGCCTCAAAAATATGTAGGCTTTGGATTTGGAAAGACAGACTTGAGGACCAATGTTGATGAAACAAAATCAAATCTGGCAACAACTTCTTCCAAAAAGCTGAGATATTTTCAAGTTGTCTTTGCTGCATGTTCTGCCACAAAAAAAGTTGTGATTAGAATTTTACATTTATATAGCACATTTATTTTTAGAGGCTCAAGTATATTATGAAAAACTTAAACCTTCAGTTTTATTGTTGGTCCTTCTTAAAAATGCATAGATACCTTTTCTTTCATGAACTCTGTGACTCATCTGAGAGTTAGTGGGATGTTTGGACTAACTGTGAAATTCAAAACTAGGCAGATATTAAAAATAAAAAAAAAATAAGCAATCTTTCAAAAGTAAAGTTTGTCAAAAAAGCCCTGGAAACAAAGGAACACCAATTGTGTTCAGAACAGCCAGAGAGTTGGAAAGAAAAACATTTCAGTGGAAAATGTTGAGATGAAGGGCAGGTTAAATATACTGTCAGATTCCTAGAAAAATCATCTACATTGGGGGCAAACAACTGAGGATCCTATAAAACACAGGCTGAGCAGTGGTAGCAATGAGAATTGAGTGAAACAGAGCAAAAGCCCATCCCCACTGCCCCGTGATGACTCTTCATGTTCTGCACTATGATTTTGTGCCAAGAGGATGCTAAATGCTATAATGTATTGCTCACGCCACATGACCACATGTGATCCCCTCTTTAAGGAAGGGACATGCCAAAATCCTGCCTTACCATCAGTGAGAAGCAAAGTCTGCTGGCTTGGATACGCGAGGATCCTGTGAGTTTTAACACCAGCAATTGCTCAAAAGTACTCAATCCTAGCAGCCTGAAATAGGAGGAGGCACGGTGGTCACGCTATAGTACCTGCTTAAGTCCCTTGCTGCTGCCCACACATGTAGTATCTTATCACCTTGTTTTGTGCCTTGATAGCTTTTTTTCATACTTTGAAAGTATTTAGCTGGAGTAACTGATTTTTTAGTATCCCTCTCCTCCATGTATTGTAGTTTTTGCTTTCCTTAGCACCTAGTACAGTATTTGATGCATAGTTCTTACCATGCTTAACAAACATGAATGATTATTAGTTATTTTTCTGGTCCAGGTCTCATCAAATTTAAGAAGACTATTACAATAGCATTATTTTGGTGACCTCTAAGTAATTTTTTAATTGAAAACAAGTGTTCATACCATAATTGCACTTTTTCAGTTTGATGAATCTTTTTCAAACTAAATGCATCCTTGAGATCAAGACAGAGAATTGCCAGAACCCCAGATGCTTTCTTGTTGTCCTGGTTCCAATTATTCACTCTGCCCCTCCAGGAAAATCATTATCTAGCAAAAACCTTTATAGTTTTGTAAGTTTTTATACTTTATATACATAGACTCATTTAGTATGTACTTTTTTGGGATTGTCTTCTCTTGCTCAATATTATAAGATTCACCTATATTGTTGGTTATAGGCATAAACCATTCAGTTGTATAGTAACCAATTGTGTGAATATACCATGGTTTATTTATCCATCATCTGCTGTCCATTTGGTCAGTTTCAGGTTGGGTCTTTTATGAATAGTACTGTTATAAACAGTATTGTACATAAATTTGGGTGCATATGTGTAAACAAGGCTGTTGGCCATATACTTGGGGATGGAATTGCTAAGCCATAGGTTCTGCATATGATCAGCTTTAATAGATACTGCCAAAAAGTTTTGCCCAGTGTCATATCAACCATTGCTTACAGCAGTAGAGTATGAGAGTTTCAGTGATTCCATATCCTTACAAGCACTCATTTTCTATCTGTCTCATTTTTCTGCATTTTTCAGCTGCTCTCTCCACCCACATTCTCCCAACCTGTTACATACAATACCCTTCTCTATCTAGCCTCCAAAGGGATTGAATCATTTCAGTCTCCTGTAGAAACCCTTTGGCAACTCACTGAGACTGAAGCAGGGTTGCAAACTTAAATTCATGGGACTGTGTGGGAAGGGGCTCAGTGTCAGGCAAAATAGAAAGGTGGGTTCTGTGGCTAAGTAGGTAGTGCACCCCCATATTCAACACAAACTTGAAAAATGCTGTGCTAAGTCAGGCCTGCCTGGTGACCACATATTTAAAACCCTTAATTTGTAGGAAAAAGTCTAAACTTTTCCCAGGTTTCGAACTGTCTTCTGGTCAGGTCCCTGCCTTCTCTTCCATTTGGCTTGTCACAGCCATTCTTCCATACATACGATATTCTTTGACTAGAGTCAAAGTCTCCAGGAGGTCTCCAGTAGGTTGAATGTGCCCAGACCTCCATGCCTTTGAATATACTGTCCTCTTGGCTTGGGGTATCATACCCCTCCTCTCGCCTGCATGGTACTTGCAGATCCCTACCCAAATGGCTGGGTGGAGCTTTTCCTTATCTCTGAAGGAAAAGCTAACGCCATCCTACTCTTTTTCCCACAGACCCTTGTACTTGATTCTATTATCTACTTACCACTTGGTTCTGAAATCATTTGTTTACTTGTCTGCCTTCCAAGTTAGAACTTGAGCTCTAGTACTGAAACCACTGGGACTGACTGAGTTTAAGTCATGATTGCATTACCAGGACCTAGCACAAGGTTGGGATACTGCAGGTACTCAATAAAGGTTTGTTGACTGACTGACTGAATGAATGAATGAAAGGGTTGGGAATGTGGTCCTGGACCTCAGGGAAGTAAGTTAGGCTAAGAAGATACCATTCACTGTATCAGATGGCATCAAATGTGAGAAAACATATAGAATATAAAATGCCCCTTGGCAGAACTAAGCAAGAGGGCATAGAGAACAGGATTGAATTAAGAAGACAATGGTGTAGGGGCATTTTCAGGATTTGGAGTTTTCTTGGGTGGTGCTGCAGGGACAAATGCTGGACATTGTGTGCTGCCGTGGCCCACTTGGTGCACTGGGGGACAGTGTAGACGGTAATGTGGACCACTGTCCATGTGGTGCAGTGGTGCTCCAGAATATATTCACCAGGTGCAGTGGGTGTGCCGTGATGATGGAAGAGGTTGTTGGTGTGGGAGGGGTGGGGTGGGTGGGGTGGGGGGTATATGGGGACCTCATATATTTTGAATGTAACATTTAAAAGAAAATAAAGAAGAAAAAAACTTTTTTTAAAAAAGAAGACAATGTAGGAAGGAATGCTTGAACGATAGGTTTTCTAAGCTGGGAGTGTTAATAATGAAAACCCTGTTTATCAAAGACTATGTACCAAGGCTTCTTATAGTGCTTGCATGTATTATACAATCTAACTTTTGTCATAATTCTACAAGGAAGCTTCTGTAATCCCCTTTTACAGATGGTGAAATTGAACACAGAGTAAGTAACGTTCTCAAGGTCACACAGCTATGGAAACAGGATTTGAATCCAAAAACTCTGGCTTGTCTCAGAGTCTAAGCTGTCTTGCAAAACTGCCTTGAAATTGGCTACATTTTTCTCAGTTAATTCAGCGACATAAGCAGGGCTAGCATTATCCCATTCTCTAGGTGTGAAGATCTGGACTCACAAAATTATGTAATTTACCTATGGTCATATAGCGATTTCATGTTGGAGCTGGGATTCTCCAAAGCCAGAATTCTACTATTCCAAATCAGGTGAGTTTGGAGGGGTGGGGAGTGGCAGCCCCATTAATAAATCTGGCTACCCCTTTGTCCATAACAGAGGCAGCAAGTGCAGGTCATGCTCAGCCCTGAGGTCAGAGCAGAAACATAAATGGGAGTCTGGGGCCTGGAGCGCAGTGCCTCTGCCTGGTCTTACCTCCCTTGCAGAGAACCTGGGCATTTCCCAGGGACTAACCACAGCAGGCATTGCGCCAAGTAGAGCTGAAGGCTTAGTCTATAAGATGCCTCGTGGGAATCCTGCTCCAGGGAAGACATTTCAAAACAAACCCAAACCATTTTGTTGGACGCAACCCTGGGAGAGAGGAAGGTCGTGTTATGGCTCCCATCTGTCTGGGTGCTTATTTAGAACTTAGCAACGTCATCCTTACACACACACACATGCACACACTTGAGAAATTATGACTTAAAGCCACTCACATTTGAAGAAAACCCTGCCATTGTCTCAGCCGGATTTGAAGAGTTGGCTCTAACAAGAAAATCTGACATGGGCACAGACTGATGCCCAACTTTGACATATTTTCCCTCAAGAGGATAGTTTTCTTTGATTATTAATGAGGTTTAACATATTTCCCCAATTTTGTTTCAATGCTGTCATTCATATTTAATGAATAGTTCTTCTGATCATGTCTTTTGCCCTTTAATCTATTATTTTCTTATGATTTGTCTAAGTTATTAACAAAATAAATGTAAAATCACTTCATCTGATGTGTTGCAT
The DNA here is from genome assembly GCF_030445035.2 of Dasypus novemcinctus. Lineage (NCBI taxonomy): Eukaryota > Metazoa > Chordata > Mammalia > Cingulata > Dasypodidae > Dasypus > Dasypus novemcinctus. The sequence goes on along the minus strand of NC_080696.1, from coordinate 43,837,808 downwards.
ATACCTTTTCTTTTTCACATAGCTTTTTACATTTTAAGAGTATAGATATAGAGATACAGAGAAAATTTTAATCTATTCAATTACCTTTACGTTTATTCTCTTATTGTAGCTTATTTCTCAAGATTTTAACAAAGTAGCAACCATATGCCATTCTATTTATTTGGTTTGATTTTTTTTATGTTAGAATTTTAATCTAGTGCTATTTATGGATTAACTTTTCACTTCCTGATTATTTGCAATGCTATATGATATATTAAATCTTAAAATTTTTTTGCTACAAATTAGTTCTCCCCTTATTACTCTTACTTTCAAAATTTTCTTTTGTAGTGTGACATTTTTCCTTACATAAAATTTTTCTAATATTTCTTAAGACAAAAATCCTTTTGTATTATAATAGGGATGGCATAATCAATGAATAGCAATATTCTTTATTATTATGTACACCTTATTTTTTTCTTTTTTCTGGTTTTTATCTTTTTCCATTGGCCACAGCCTCCAGAACAATATTGTCTAATAAGCGTGGCAGTTATCTTTTGTTACTAATTTTCAGCAGGGTTACCTCTAGCATTAACAATGAAATAAAAATATGCCTATAACTTGGAAAAAGACACTTTCATTTTTAAGAAATAATAAAGAAATAGCTTTCCTGATTGTAAAATAACAAGATTATGAAGAAAATCCACAAAATACAAAAATATAAAGAATTGGTTTTTTTTTTAATTGTTAGCATTGTCACAACTACCCATTTTGTTGTGTAGGATAAATCTTCATCATAATAAAAGCAATTTTTTATTTAACAAATTAATACCTACTTACTCTTCATGATGAAGATATAGTGAGATACCCACATATACTTTTGTGGAAATGTAAATTGGCATTTTAATAATTAAAAGTCATTAAGAGTATATAACAGGAGTTTTAAATATATTAAACCTTTGAAATAGAAAATCTATTCAAGGTCTTTATTATAAAGAATTTCAAAAGATATGGATTATTTGTAATAAAGAAAAATAAAAACAATATAATTATGTAACAGTAGAAGGGTACTGAAATAAGTATTCCATTGTGGAATATTATGCACCAAATAAAATAATATTAAAGGGACTTTTTAAGGGTATGTTACATAACTTATGTTATCATATAACCTTAAACAAGAAATATAGTTGTTTTATATAAAGTATAATTTTATTTGCATAAAAAATGTGAAAAAAGACCCATAAAAATTTTTGAAAGAATATTTATTAAAATAAATATATTTTTGGTTATTGGGCTCAGCGGTGATGTTTATTTGTTTAAAAAAAATTTTTTTTTGTATGTTCTAGTATCAACTTATGTCTCTCAGGTACACATCCTCACTTCATTACCCTGCTTATGGTACTGGAGTATCTTTCCCTTGCCAGCTGATGCACTGTTAAGCTTCGCCAGTAGAGGGCACTAGAGAGACACTGGCCCAGGAGGGGACTTTTCAACCTGGTCCAAGTAAGTCCCTTGAGGTTCACTCCTTGGGCGAGAGGTGGTCGACAGCGGGCGGTGGCCAGCAGTGTGCGTGGCACCCAGGGAACTCACCTCCAGGGAGTTCCAGCCATGACATCACCAGTGGCATGACATTTTCCCCTTGGGTGACTCCCTGGCACCCAGCGGCACCCCAGCAGCACACACACCAGCGAATTTCTCCACTCTCCAGTGGGCCACAACTGTGCCATCGGCCACCAGATCTGGGTTCTCAGGCCTGGGAAGGGGACGTCTCTTCTAGATTGGTCCCTTCCTTGGCTCCTCTGCCTCAGTCCTAGAGATAGTGGCTGCTTCCTGTTCTACTATTTCTGTGAGAGAGACTCTAAAGTGTCTCTTTGGGGTCATTTTCTCGCCATAAAATACTGGTATAACATCGCTTTACATTTATACTGTAATTTTCCCCTTTCCGTTTTATGATGAAAAAGATTTTCTTTAGCTTTGTCTCTGCTACTAATTTACTGTGGGATCTTGGAAAAGTCACTTCCCTTTTAGGGCTTTGATGTCTGGATGTGTGAGATGATGGAGTCAATGTTCACGGCCTCTCAGTCCCTTTCTGTAGCAGCCTTACTGCCTTCTGGGGAATCTCTTGATCAAACAGCATGTAGCAGTGGGAACGTTGGGAGCGGCCCACCCTCTGTAGGCTATGAGGGCTGTGCTCCGTACGTAGAATTTATAAACAATAACACTATCTAAAAGCCATTTTTACCTTCATGTCTAAACAATGTTAGTAATGAAAAACCTTATCCCTCTGGGACAGACACCTCACCCACCTGCCCCCTCACCTGTGATGCACAAAGAAGGCAAGTATTAGAACCCCTGTCCTGCAGACATAGCCAGGATTGGGATTGGATTCCTGATCCCTAATCCTGGGCCCTATCCAAATCATATACTTTGTGAGCTGGTCATATCCACTCATGACCATGACCTTGCCATGACAGGCAGAGAAATACCTCCTGGCCTTAGAGGACAGCATTTCCTAGCCCTAATGGTAGAAAAGTCTAGTGGTGGGGTCTGGTTTTATCATTTATAGTTGAGAATAGCCTACTTAAACTCTCTCAGTCCTGTCAGTTAGAAATTTTCAGATAGTTACCTAGGGTTCAACCCTGGCATATAAAATGTCATACAACCTTAGGCAATCTCTGTAAAATAGGGATAATATTACCTTCACCCAAATGTCGTTGGAAAGAGTGGATGGATAATTTTTGTTAAATCTCAGTTCAGTGCCCGGTTTACAATAACAAATGTTAGTTTTCTGTTTCTGATGCCATGGTTAAAATTAACAGCCAACACAGTCCAAGTAGTAAAGTAAAGGGAGGGTGAAGGAGCTCTTTGCCCCAGGGTACAGAAAATGGGAGAGTTACAGAGGGCCTTGGCCTCAGGCAGTTCTGTGCCTCCATAATTCAACCCATGTGGGCAACTGGGTGTGTGAATACATGCTGGGCTGAGGCTGCAGAGCATGTGAGCTGGGAGCTCCACTGAGGAGGCCAGCTACAATTTTAGCTCTAGCTTGGAATTTCCTGGTTTCGGGGGGTCTGGAGTCAGAACCTGCTCTGGTGCTGCCAGAACCAGGCGGTAGACAGAGTTTATTTCCACCCGACCGCCCAGGGTGAAGCAGGGAGCTCTTCTCCTGGGCCCTCTAGCACTTGGTGGGACCAGAGCCTCCTGAGCAGGCTCCAGCAGTTCCTTCCCAAAGCCCAGGCTGACTCAAACAATCACTTAGCCAGGCCTGGGTGGAGGATTGCTGGTCTCTGCCTGGGGAGGAGGCAGGGCTCACTGCTTCCCTAATAAAAGGTTAATTATCTTGCCCCTGCCTCTGACTCTCCAACTAAAGCAATTGTGGCTTCCAGGTACCTTGATCTGTACTCTGAATGGAAAAAGCCTATCGCTTGTAAGAAATAGAATCTGTATCAGGCTAACTGAAGCAAATGAAAGAATTGTTCTTTGAAGGATAGAGTAGATAGCTCACAAAAGTGAAGGAAAAACTGACAGCCAGGTTTGGGGGGGTGGGGGGGGAATCAGGACAGCTTGAGGGGTCTCAGTGACAGGAATTCACTGAAAGTCTCAAAAAGTACTGCCTCCTTAAAGGAATTTGGGGAGCAGAGGAAGGTTGTGAGCTGACACCTACCTGGGTGAAATTTATAAGCTAGAGATAAGTATTTGTATAGGGAAGGGATAAAATGGGGGTATAGGGATAACTTTGAGTGGGGCTTTGCAGGCTTGAGAGGGGCTAGGGCTGGGAGGATGGGTAATATGGCCCAAGAAATAGGGGGAAAGGTGGGGGGAACATTTGAACATAGGAGATTGTCAGGTATGTGGTTGAAAGTATAATGTTGAGAAAACTTTTTTGAAAATATAATAAGGAAGGTTACCTGTTTAAGATACTGAAAGGGGAGAATTTGACACGGGGCAGGCTTCTAGGGAGTATGTGAGTGCTCATTTTGTCATAGTGGGTTTTATCATTGGATGGAGACCCATACAATGAGAGTGAAGGTATACCCACATCCTGGGGAGGACTGATGTTCTCAAACAGAGGGAATTATATCTCAAGAGAGAATTGGTGGCTCCAGTGGGTTAGGGCAGTCAAGCATGTCAAGCCCTCAACATTGTTGCAAGTATCTCTGAACATGGTCCTTCAAGTAATGAAGATTGATTGTCACTGTGGGCCCTGAGCGGAGGGGGAAAGAGGTATTGAATAGATGGAATCAGTGTAACTGTGGGGCAATGGAAATGTTCCACAAGATTATGCAAAGATGGATATAGGACACGTTTAGTTACAATAAAAATGTATAAAAGCCTATAGGCTAAAATGTAAACCATAATGTAAACCCAAGTGTAACCATGTTTGAAAGCTATTGTCTCAATATCTGTACATCAGTGGCAGCAAATATAATATGAACATGTAAAAAGATCATTGCTGGGGAAGGGACAAAGTGTTTGATGCTGGAGATGTGGGAGTACTGTATATTGTATATATAGAAATTACTGTGATCTAAAACTTTTGTGAAGACAAACAGTAATTAGAAAAAGAAAAAGAAAGGATGTAGACACTGAGGAAGAAATGGAAGAAATTGCTTTGCCACTGTACATACAGGGCAACACTTATAGCAGTGAAAAAAGGCAAAACATCAAAAACAAAGCTTTTTAATTTTTTAATTCTTTGCTACCCCAATTTATTTTTACTTTAATTTTTCTAAATTAGTATGTATTCTATATCTAACCTTTCAACCCATCACTATATTCCATTTTACTATTAATGGAATCTGGCAATAGATTAGGTTTCATTTTCGAAGAAGTATTGGATTACGGAGAGGTGCAACTACGGTGGAGGAGCAATACTGGTGTGGGATGTTATTAATAGAGGGCACATGATTGGAAGGGAGTTCTCCAGGGCATGTATACAGGGTACATAAAAATGTTTGGTTATTTTCATAGTGGTTACAGTTAAAAATGACAACTGGGGGAGTGCTGAGTTCCCAGCCAAGGGAACAGCAACAATCCCCCAAGTGCAATGGCTAAGACCAGTAAAGAAGGATGGCCCAACAATGAACCCTTGATACTAATGACTATGCTTGTGAACCTGTGTGCCTGAAATAAGAACTAGGCCTAGAGCTGCAGGGTGCCTAAGAATTACCTTCTGAGAGCCTCCATGTTGTTCAAATGTGGCCAGTCTCGAAGCCAAACTCAGCATGTAAATGCCTTACCTTCCCCCCAGAATGGGACATGACTCCCTGGGATGAGCCTCCCTGGTGCCGAGGGATTACTACTGTGCACCAGCTGATGATGTAACTAGAAAATGACCTTGAATAAAAGGGTCAATTCAGACCAGCAAAATATCTCAGCCTACATGTAATATCAGGAGTTAAAAATGCCTTTTGACCTTGAATAAAAGGGGGAAATGTAAAGGACAAATGAGTTTATATGGCTATGAGTCTTCAAAAAATAATCAGGAGGTCTTCAGAGGGGCCACTCTTAAGCATGCCTCAGCAGGGTCCCAAAGACAGAAAAAGTAGATACAAGCCCAGGTAATGGTTCTTCTGAGGGCTACAGAGACCCACAGGTTCTATGGTCATGGCAGATGGAGTTCAGTGCCATGTCAGTTGGCCCTACTTTGGAGTTTGTGTTCCTGAGTGTGATGGAGTTGAACTTAGATGTGATCTTTGTTCACAAGTCTCTCCTGTTACTTTTACTTGGGTTTGGTGTATGCTCATGGGACCTGAATCTCTGGACTGTCCATGTGAGAGCCAGACCCAGAGCCTCAACAGACCTGCAACTCTTGGATTAAACTCTTGGAACTGACTCACAGTAACCAAGCTCAAAAACAATAGATTATATAAACCATGTGACATTGAATCAATTTTGAGTCATCTCTACCTTCCAGGTGAGCAGACTATTATTATCCAGAATCTCCTCCCCTACTTCTTTCCTGGTGTCAATGTCCAGGGAAAACCGATCAGAGCATTAAAGTGTTTTTCAGTGACTATGGGGATGGATGATCTTGAGGGAGTGATTTCATCCCATCTGGGGAATAATTCTGACCATCTTGCTTCTTTGTTCCATTTCTTCTAGGCTCCCCTCATGTCTTCATTCTGAAGACATGCTACCAAATGGATAAAAACCTCTAGTTATGAGGGATCAGTAAAGCCATTCTGGTGGGATTCACATTTTATGAATTTCACCATCAAAGTGACCTTGTCACCCCCTATACCTGGAAATGTCTTCTTTAACACAGTTATTCTTTCCACGACTACTGGTGTGCATAGAGAGATCTACCTTATTATGTCTTTGAGGAAGGTTGTAGAAACTATTTGCGACAGATATTTTACTGGTAAAGTGAAGATAACAATATCAAAGAAAGAAAGTGCATTATTATTATAATATTTCACTAAGTTGTGTTGGTCAATCACATCCTCCTATCCCATGCTTAAACTAAACCAAAAAACAGCCTGGAACGATCCCCTAGCAAACCAGGATTCTTGAACTTATGTCAAATACAGTGATTAATACAGGCATTCTTGAAAGGCATACAAGATACTGTTCTGGACTAGAATGTGTGTTTTGAGAGTCTCCTTGGATCCTTGCATAGCACAGCAGGCAGGATTTTTCTTATTCAGGCTGAGATTGCTTCAAGAATTGCAAGACTATTAAAGACACACTGATAATATGTAAAAGAGACATGTGTGCAGGTTGTTAAGTTAAACAGGAAACATAAGGCCTTAGGCTGTGTCTGGTTCAGTGTGATGCCAGGAAGAGTAGATATTTCCAAATATAGACAGATTGTGTGACACTTTAAATCATGTTGAATTAAATAACACCCCCTTTGTAAATAAGAGTTCAGACTTCCAGCAATCCCAAACATCTGGAAGAGTGCAGAGGTAAATCATCTATTAAATAGACAGACAGACAGATAGATGGATACACATACACATCAAGTGGTCAAGTGTCCACACAAATCAGTAGAGACATTTAGCTTTAGCAGGATGGCAGGTCTGTATCTAATAAAGAAATGGAAAGAAGATGAGAGGCCAGATACTATAAGATATGGAAGATAGCAATATGATAGAAACAAAGTTCTTCTCTCTATGGAATTCAGAAGAGGTTAACTTGAGGATGACGGTGATGACTACTTTACATTCCAGATATTCACTGCCTTAGTCCTGCCTTATTGGTCTTGGTGTTGTCCTGTACTGTCATCTGTGTCCAAGAAAATTGATAGTAGTCACAAAGTCACCAGTTTAAGGAGCTCTTTGTTGTACTGTGATGTAAAAGGATTGGGATCAGGCTAAATCTTACTCATAAACTGGAGGCCTTCAGTGAGTTTTAGGATGTTGTGCTGATAGGACTAAAACCAGACCCTGTTGGTTACCTGGGGATGGATAGTGGTAAATTTTAATCTTTATTCCTATGGGGGAAAAAGTACTTCCTAGCCCTATACATATGAGGCCCAGTATCTAACTGTTCCAGAGGAATAATTTGTAGATGAGAAAGGCAAACTTCCTCAGGGACAAAGAAAATAGTAAATGATGCAAGGTTCCACAAAGGCAAACCTTTGGGAAAAGGATGGTTCTCTGATGAGAGCCCCACAATTTTTCTGGAGAGGATGTGCTGCTATTCATTTGTTAGATATGCTTTCTTGATAAAAAGGAAGCTATAAGAAAAATGCTTCAGTGACGTCCTTGGAAGTATATGCAAATGGCTGAAGAAGAAACACCTCCCTGGTGGCCACTCACAGGCTAGGGAAGGCCTATTGGAGCATCAGTACAAGTCAATGGAGGCACCATGGCAAAGGGGAATAATTGGAATGGCTGTGGATGTTAAGTCAAGAGTATAAAGATGGGGAAAATAAAGTTTGAAAAGCATAATAAAGGGTAAAATGGGGAAAATGCAAAAATTATTGTTGGAATGTTTGAGGGAGAGTGGACTTGAAGACAACAAATGGCTAGAAGAAAGTGAATCAGTAACATAGCCATGCAAGGTCTTTAGTGCCAGTACATACTAGTTTCTCTTTTCCTTTCATATTTTTCTTTTTCTTTTTAAATTTCCTTAGGGGCTAAAGCTCTTTAGATTCCATGGGACCTAAGGTCCAAAGTGACCCAGGAGTGCCCATGGTCTTGTAGGAGAAATGCCTGTAATTCCTTATTTTCACATACATAGGATACAGTGCTAGTCAATCATCACCTAATCTACCTTTCTGCATTCCACCAGTTAACTTCCATGGATCCATCAGATTTGCCATGAGAGATAAAACTTATTTGCCCTCTCTGCCTTAGTGATGGCTTTCTTAAATGCCAGGCTCTTGAAAAGTCTTTCTAAACATCCTTCTCATTCTCATCAAGGTGAAATGATAGCCATGTGGCTATTGCTCACCAAATATTCATTGTTTAAGCCAGAGAAGCTACCCCCCAACCCTTTACCAAGTCTTTACTTTGCCTAAGGGCCTCTTTTGGTCAGAGTCTTTTACATTGTCAAATGTCTCTCTTTCTAGTCCAAGGTTAACATTCACCTATCTCATTTGTATTCTGTAAGGTAATGGGATGAGTTCTAGAGCGTGAGCCAGTTGATACTGGGGGGATTTCTGCTCTGGTGAGACTATGTTTTTGGAAAGATTCTTTCTCGATGGTACAAAAATGCAACAAGACACTACAGAAAAGCTTGAACTTGGACACCCAAGAAAAAAATTCATGTCCTCTACCCAGTAAGTACAGAACAAATCTTATCTATCTTATTACTAATTGAAAAATCAAACTGGGTGTATCAATGGAGGCAGCAACTTCTGTATAAGCCCAGATACTCAGCAAGGGTGTAAAGTCAAGTCACCTCCAAAGCTCACTGAAAGTTATAGAAAAGAACTGGGATGGAAGCCTCTAATCTTCTCTATGTAGCTCATTGATACACCTTTGCTTGACCAGTTCCCCACACTAAATGCCCCCATAAAAGCAAACCCCATGAAAGTGGGCCTTCATCACTTTTTCTCTGCCAAGTTCTGGACAGGGAGAAATTGTGTTCTCCAGTCTTTTTATCAGACAAGGAGGAGCTATTCAATTTAAGGAAAAAAAAAATAGGTAAAACTGGAAATAGGAAATTGGGGGCTGATAGGAAAAAAGGAGATGGGATAATAATACTGAGGAAAATAATGGTTTGGCAATGAAATAAACCGAACAAGAAATGGGCTGGAGCTGTAAAACATCCTATTGCCTAGGGGTAGGAAGCCAAACAATTGGGCAAGGGATGGGAAACTTACTGTGTGAGAAACAACTGCAAAAGGTCGGGGTGAAAGGAGTATTTTCATGCAGAGGAGAGCTCGGTTCCAGTGTGTTACTACTATGGATTTAGTAAGAATCTAAATCTTCTGTGTGTGAAGGAGGGGGTTCCGCTCATGTCAATGAGACAAGGAACTTGAACTTCAAGAGTTATTCTTCAAGCAAAGATGAAAATGTAATATAGTCACCACTCCTCTTTGGAGACTTCTTTATATATTAACATATTAAAGCTCTTAGAGTCTTAAGTCCTATATGGTAAAAAAAATCCCAAATTATTTCACTAAGATTATTTTTTCACATAAAACCATAAAGTGAGAGGTGTTCTGTGAGAAATCTCCCCAGGAATTCTGAGATAAGTAAATGCTACCCTGACCAGCAGAATATAGTTGTCCTGTCACACTATTCTTTAGTAACTACGCCTCTGGGACAGATTCTGGAGGAAGAACACAAAAGCATGTTTTTTTTTCTGCTTAGAAACATCTTAATATATATTTTTTAAGTGCGAAGGTTCATTTTGGGACCTTTGGCTATTCAAAAGTGTCCCGAGGAGGGTAGCGAGAAGTGTCTTGCCAGGCAAACGCCTCTGTCTTGGGAGGAGTTTTTCATTTTCATCCCAAAGCTGGGTGCTTCATGTACAAACTCAGACTCTGCCCCTTTCCTTCCTCTGTTTTCCCAAGCTGCTGGGCCTCAGAGCCAGAAAGGGCGAAAGTGAGGGCAGGGGGTGGGAAGGAGAGCCGACTCCATTCTGCAGAGCTGCCCAATTCCTGACTTGACCGAGCCGGCCCCGCGTTTTATTTCCGAGCTGTTTCTGTGTGTTAATGAAGACGTAGGCTCCCAGCCTCAGCCACACTATGTAAAAGAACTACTTATTGCCTGTTCCATCTCACTGACTTTTATGGTGATACTTAAACCAAAATGGTGAACTATTACACTTCATAGCCTGCAAATAAAAGCAGGATGTTAAAAAGTAGGGGCTGTAACCCCTGATCAGGCTGAAATGGCTTGTAATCTTGAGACGACTTTGTTCAGCTCCCCAGGGCCAGGGCCCAGGGCACTGTGTCACACTCAGACAATGAATCCCCCGAGGCTCTCGGCGCAGCCCCGGTGCTCCTGCGCTGGGAGCATCCCTGGGTAACCGCGCAGTGGAGCTCCAAGCAGCGTTAAATCAGAGATGGTTGTGTGAGGAGGATGGGGGCGGGAAACAGAGAAGCCAGTCCTGGTGCACATTTAAAAGGCAGTGTGCCTGGAAGCCTGGTCTCCAAGCCTGGAGAGACTGCCCAGAGCCCAGTAGTCCTCAGACCCAGCGGTGGCCCCTCCAAATGGGTTTGTCTCGAGGCTAAAGAGCGACTCAGAGTCTCAGCCTCAGCCCTGGTTTGTGCATCAGGGAAAACACAACCCATGCTGCCTGCAAATAGCGCATTTTTAATGAGTTTGTTAATAGTTAGGTTTTTGTTTTTCTCTTTAAGTAAAAATTAAGTGAGCATGGAGCCAAAAACCAAATACTGTTTGTATTAGTTTGGGTTCTCCCCAAAGCAGATGCCGGGACAAGGACTCAAATGCAGAGTTTGTTGGGAGGCGTTCCCAGGAAACGGGGAGGAGTGGGGAGGAGTGAGACCCGGAAGGAGGAACGACAACCAAGGATGCCTGAAGGGGACAGGGGTCCCTGCTGTGCACAACTGGAGCTCAGTCCAGTTGCCACCCATGAGAGACTATTTAGAACCCACCTCAGAACTGTCTGCCTGGGACATGAGGAAACAGGAGTATCTCCCGACGTCCACCCTTCACTGGTTGAGGTTTGGGTCTCCTGGGATATTAACTCCCAGGTCTGTCTGAACTGCCCCAGGCCAGTAGAGCAAGAGAAATCCAGAGAAAGGGGGTGAGGGGAGGGGGTGTTTGAGGTTGGAAGCCAAAGTCACATATATGGTTCTTACAGAAAAAAGCTGTCAGCAATCTTCTTTGGGGTGAGCAGAGGGAATGTGGGCAGGGCAACAACAGCATCTGCTCTGCACTAAAATAATAAAGTGAAGAAAGTAAAGAGGGTCTGTCCTGTCAAAGAAACCCAAGTTCCATTTTCCAAAGTGAACGGCATACAACAGTTTCTGATTTATCTTTGTCGAAACTCTTTCTCTCTAAGTGTCAGGCGTGTGTGTGTATGTGTGTTTATATTAATGTGTATATGTGTGTGTATGCAAATGTATGTGTATATACATAGATATAATTTCTACAACTTTCTTTTCAAAAACTACATAAGCACATAGAGCTCTACCTCATTCTTTAAAATAGCTATATACTATTGATAAAAAGGATACAACAATTTATTTTGTGGTATATTTTACTAAACTAGAATAGGATGGATTCATGAAATGTATAAGAAAGTATAAGTTAACATATTTATCATTAATGCTTTTTCAGATACTTGGTAAGTCAGAGGCCAGTTACTGATATTAGCTAGATTGCGTTCTTTGCATCCATTTGCTCGTTGTGTGCTATGTGGTACAAGGCAAGTCACAAAACTCACTGTCTCTTAGTCTTCTTATCTACAGAACTCAAATACAAATAGTTCCTATCTAATAGTTTGTGGAGAGGATCAAATTAGATAGTTTGTTAAAAGTACTCAACACAACAATTCCCATGTCAAAAATGTTCAATAAACATTAGTTGTTAGTATTATATTCCCAATACAGAAAAAACCTGGTCGGGCCATGTGTCTTAAAAGGAAAATAGGAAATGTCAGTCTCATAACCACATGACTTCTGATCAATTTTTAAAAAGTACTTGACTGGGTGGAAGGGAATAACTTTGCATTAACTAAGTGCTGGAAGAGTACGGGATGCTTTCAGATATATTATCTTGGTTAATTCATGCAGAAGCTAATGGCTGCCTTCAGTTCCATTTCTCCCTGTATCCTTGCTGCTCCTTGCATCGGGAAGCAGGGTCTAATTCCCTCCCTATTGTAGGTGGACTTGCCCTAGTGATCTACTTTACCAATAGAATGTGGCAAAAGCAACTTTCTAGGGTTTCCAAGACTGTTATCAGAAGCCATAGAACTTTGGAAGGTTCCTTCTGGGGAAAGTCAGCCATCACATAAGGTGTCTGACTGTCCTGGGCCGTCATGCTAGGAGGGAGCAGAGATATCGTGGGGAGTGGCTACTTGGAGAGAGAAGCTCAGCCAGCACCCGGTCATTTCCATCATCCTGGCCATTCGACCTTGGTCATCAGATCTGGTGTAAAGAAGCCTTCCTAGGACTCCAAACCCAGGTTCTTTGTAACTGCAAGAGATACACCAAGCAAGCACTGCACAGCTGAGGCCTAACACCAGACTCATGTGAGAGAAGGATAAAGTTTAGGCATGGTTTTTTATAAATTAACATATCACTGAAATGGATACATATATCCAAATGCAAAAGAATAGCATTATAGGCTCTGCCTCCCATATCATTAGACTCATTTTCAATCTCATTCACCAATTATGCAATTGTTTTTGTTGCAGTCAGGCTAGACTATATCTACCTTACTATATCTACCTTCCATGATGTCAAATAGTGGTTTTAAAAGAACTATTGGAATGGGTTGCCCTTATATGCTTCTGACAAACACTTCAAATTCCACTAAACTTTTTGTTTAGAAGGATTTTACCCAGGGCAAACAAGTTATATATCTATACACATTTCTATTTATTACTATATTTTAAAGGATATAAATATATATATATGAGTGTTCTTATAGGTAATGCATTTATATTGTTTTTGCAACAAAATTCTATAACAAAGAAAACATGTTTTCAAACATTCAATTTGAAAATGTTCTCTCCATCGTCCATTTAATTTATCTAGCAGATAGTGTTCCTCCATCCTTTTTAAAAGGTAATTTTAATCTTAAAGTGAGAGATTAGATTTATTTACTATTATTGGCATCATAGTTATTATTATTATTATTTAATTATCTGCAATGTGACATTTTACTGAAAGCCATTTGTCATGGCTGAAAAAGGATCAGTAAAATTGGAACAGTTGTTATTTTAAAAAAGAAAAATCAATAACTTTAAACTAAGTAGCTTTTTTAAGTTCTTTGATACATTTTTAAAAACATATATGCCTCCAGCACATTATACAGGTACAAATCTTCTGTATTTTAAAGAACTTATTTTTATAAAATCAAGGATGTTGATGATAACCTGTAAGCATTTTTATGCATTGATGGATTCAACATTTTTTATCCTATAGCCACGATGATATAGTCTATGAATTTCACATCTGGTTTTATATTTGTAAATGTACTTGGAAATCTTTTTCTAAAATAAATTCCTGTCAATCAGCCACTCCATCAGTAGATTCATTTATAGTTATTTCAGAAAATATTTTTTGTAACAGTCATTTATTGATGAAAAGATTCCTTTACATATTTTCTTAAGTGTAAAAAAAAGTCTTTCTGTATTTCATGTGGCAAATTCCATTAGGAAGGATGTGTTAGAAACATCTGTACTTTTACCCAAGTGTATAGCAAACCTCATATACCAAATAATTTCTTTTAACACTTTACTGTTTAAATCTTCAGCAGGGTTTTCTCTGTGTCTTCTAACAGGATCTGCTGACAAAGGAATGTGTTTTTATTTGTCACCATATTGTTTTCTGTGTATTACTTCAGATGTTTTTGTTATAGTGGGAAGATTGAGTATTTCCCCAATGACTTTTTTTTGGCTTTGCTAATAAGCAGTAAAGCTCAAAATAGGCTTCTAAACATTTTGCAATGAGTTTAGTGAAATTTTGTCAAGTACTTCACTGAGTATTGCATGACTTTAAACATTGCTGAAAAAATATAGCCTTGTTTTCATGTTCTGGATGTTAGTTTTCAAGTGTCTTGAAAACTGTGCCTAATCGTGCCAGCTTTATGGAATATTTTGTATGTGACAGATGAAAGGGGAACAGCGCAAGATTTAGAAAGACCAGAGAGGAGGTAATTATCCAAGCAGAGTTGATAAGATTAAAGTTGGATAGGAGTTTTAAGGGTGAAGAGAAATGGGTAGATTTGAGAGAGGTCAACTTGGTATTGTTACATAATTTTATTTTATTATTAATAATAACTGTCATCTAAAAAAGACATTTTGAGATCACACACACACACACACAAATAGGTGAAGGTGAGTCAAATCTTAACTCTTGGGATTATAAGGAAAAAAACAAATGAGCAAAAGATTAATTTCTTTCCTGAAATCTCTGGAGAGAATTATAAACTGATAGAAGCTGCAAAATACACAGGAAAAAGTTTTAAAATTCTGTTTCCCCATCCCCTTGGCAAATCTCTCCTCTTCTGAACCTCTGAAACCAATTCTGAACACTGGTGGCTTTTCCCCCAGGTGTGTCTTTCTGTTCTTTCTCATTGACTATCGTCTCTTCTCTGGATTTCCCTTCTCATATCATTGTGTACCCTGCTGTTCTCTTCCTCTGATCTTCAAAATAGGACCCAGAAAGGAAGGGGTAAAATGTGGGGGTTCCATGAAAGGGTAGAAATGGCACTAGAGTTCCTTAACAGGCAGGGAAAGGGAAAGAGACTCTGAAACTTCTCATGATTTTATATTTTCCCTTACCTTATAATAAACAACATGCGTACTTGAAGGTTATAACCATGTTGCTTCTCAGAAAGAGCCTGTGCTGTGGATCGATGAAGGTGTAGATGGGGGGTTGGGAACATCAGTCATCAGCCTTGGAGGTGGAAGCTGAGCCAACGATGAATCTCAACGATGAATCTAAGAATCCCACCTGTTAGGTCTTTGGGGGTCAGAGCAAAATGCTTTACAACTGAAGTAACCAAAACTCTTCTCCCTCTTTTCTCTCTCTCTCTAGTAAAAACCATGGAGGGAGAGGATCGCAAAGGCCGAGGGAAGGAGGAGGGTACAGAGAGCACCCAGAGCCCTGGGGCTGACACTGAACAGTTTAGACGTCTGGCTCCCACCCTGGACCACCAAGAATCAGCACACAGAGATGACTTTTACTTATCTTTATATTCTGGGTGAACAGCAGGAATGGTGTGTAAGAATATGAATTCTTCCTCATGCATTCCCTCATTTTCAGGATTTTCTATTATTTGCTATGAATGATAGCAATAGAAATAGGAATTACCTGAGTGATCTCTTCAAATCCAAGATGACTCCACATACCTTACCCAGGTTTGTCAAGCTTCCTCTTCCTCCCCTGCACCTCTCTGTAGCTTTGGCAAAACCCAGGCTGCACAGGAGCCTCTATCCCATTGGCTTCCAGCCAGAAGGAAGAGTCTCCTCTCTTGAGAGTCCCCAGCCCTCTCCTGCACAATATCCTCCCTCCCCCGGAATAACTCACTCAGTCCTGTCTACCCAGCCATCCTCGCTTTTTTTTTTTGTCCTAACAAGTACTTCCTTTTATTAGGGAGATTTAGAGTTTTGCCAGGCTTCTTATTTCTGGTCCCCATCCCCTCCCTTCCCTCCTTTCTCTCCATTTCTTTTCAGGTTAATTTATCTGATTATATGCAATGTGCTGCAGCCATGTTAAGACACCAACTGAGTTTCCACTTGGAGGCTTGGAGGAAAGATTACCATTAAAACGTGACTTCCATCCACTCAGCTGAAATTACTATTGATTGCCAAAGAAAAATATTTGTGCTGTGAAGCTGGGAGCTATGATGTTGAACCATATTAACATAATGTTAGCATAGCTACGGGTGTTTAGTAGCACGCAATCAGATTTGAAATGAACGTTGATTATAGATGGAGATTAATGTTCACATATTCATAGGAACACAATGAGAAGAGCAATTTCCTTTCTACTACAGATCAATGGTTTCCCCATTCAATTATACAGCTGTAATAATTGCATTATGCTGAAATATTTCTTAATGGCTAATTTCTTTTCTTTTGTGTGTGTGTGTGTGAGATCTTTTGTCAGTGATAGCTTCAGCAGCCCGAGGACAGCATAAGATGTTTTAATCACTGGTGCCGTTTTGCAAGCTTTGGCCAAGCCCGCAATTTCCCCCTTTCCCCCTTCCTAGCTATCTGCTCTTATTATCACCAGAATCACTTCCTGGATTATGGAAACATCGGCACTTGCCTTGATTCCTTTCTTGCCTTGTTCAGAAAGAGGTGGAGACAAAATCAGAAAACTATAGGCACTTAGGTTCCTTCACCCTTTCTGTACATTTCCTGGAGAGTCTTTGGGGGCAGGGGGGGGAGCAAAAGACCTAAGAATATGATGCATAGGAGAAAAAGGACCAACCTCCTGCAAGAAATCTTTTGTTGCATATGTTTTTTTTTTTAATTTGGTGCACCATTCACTGATTTAAAAACACAATAACCTAAACAAAAACCTAGAGTCTGCACCAGTATTCAGAGCAGATTCCCAAGGCTTGATGACACATTGATATTCATATTATAAACATAAAATATAAATTAGACTGTATAGTCACCTTTGTTCCTAAAGATAACCTTGTCTGCTTGTTCATCTGGGAAGGATGACTGGGATTATTTTCTTTAGATGAGCACTGTCTAGTAATCGAGTTAGCATGTCCCCGTCTCGTGCCCTTTTTGGCTGTCTGGCTGATGAAGACTGGACTTTCTCTGTTCTGGTTTGTTCCTAACTTAGTTGAACAGAGTGTGGCACATTGGAAAGAAAGCTGAAGATAAAGATCTGCATTCAAGCAGAGGCTCTGAGGACACTGTCCCGTGTGCTCTTTGGCAAGTCATTGACAATTTGCGGTCTCAACCTTTCCCAAATGGAAAGTGGGAAGCTGAACACAAGGTTGTTGTGAAGAAGAACTCGCACTACAATGAGTGTAGCAGAGGCTCTAGGTGGCCATTGCTGCCTGCCGCAGCCCACCTACGATTTCTGCGGCAGCCAGGGAGTCCAGTTCATCCTTCTCATGCTGATGGCACCCCACCTCATCCACTTGCTGAGCTTCTTTCTGCTTTTCTGGCTTAAGGTCTTTCTCAAAGCCTCTGGAGCCCACTCAGCACTTCTCAATATTTACACCTGCAGGAGCTGTCTTCAGCCAGCTAGAGCCTGGAGTCAGCTGGGTTGCTAAATGTCCCAGTCTCCCAGGAGCAACCTCAGTATTGCACAATTCACAGGACTTTCTAGCCCTCGTGACTACCTTTCCCAGCTCTTTCTCTCCTGCTTCCTAAGAGCACCCCTTAAATAAATAACCTGCACCCAAGCCCTTGCTCAGCCTCTGTTTTCAGGGTATCCCAAAGGAAGGAAATAAGTTCAGATGTGTAGGTATTACACATCTACCGTGTGATCTTAGGCAAGTGAAAACTTGGTTTTCTCATTTGTAAAATGGGAATAATAATAGCGCCTTTCTTGAAGTGTTATAAGGATTAAATGAGATCTTGCAGGGAGATACTTCAATAACTTTATTTTCTACTAATTTGTATTTTTATTAAAAGTGTCTAGCACCCAATGAACCATAATTTCCTTTCTGTCTTTTATACTTGCAACAAAATAGATCTGAGAGCAGCAAACACAACCAATATGTTCCTTTTTTTTCATGTATGCAGTGCTGTTTTTGTGCTGGCCTACTCTCTGCAGAGAGGCAGTATGTGCTGTCAAGAGAGTTACAAAGTCTTGGCCATCAACTATACTCTCCAGGGCCTTTTAAAAACACATCCCCAAGGAAATAGAGAATTCTCTGCTTCCTGTGGCCTCTCAGTGGGGTATAAGCTGTACAGAAAAAAAAAACTCCTTCTGTTACCCAGAGATGGACAGGATAGGAGGGAGGCTAGAAGAATAATATCTGGCTCATATATTCTTAATTGCCCGTCAGTAGAGGAGGCATCAAAAAAGAGCAGGGAAACTTGAAAGCAGACATCTTGGGATTAGATGTGGTGAGTCAGGTAGAGGCAGGAGGTCATGGAAGAGAGGCTCCTCCTCTATGATATTATGAAATGCCAAAGTCACATGGTCTTTAATTTCTCCCTCATCACAGAAAAATGAATTTGTTTGTTGTAACCATTACAGCTGAAAAGCTCCCCAGGAACCTGGTCACAAGGTCCCATTTGAAACTCTTGGGCTCTAAAGAAGCCCCGGATAACTCCAAGCAGAAAGGCCTCTCTATTGGGTCCCTGAAAGCTGACAGGTGTAAGTAGAAAGGCAACCAACCAAGACAGCAAATAGCTTAGAAAACCCCAACCCCAGTCCCAGCCCCAGCCCATCTCACCCTGTATGTACCCATTTCTCGGGTGTGGACTGTCCCTTTCTCTGTCTCTCAATAAACTCTCTTACTTGCCTCATTTAAAAAAAATGTATTTGTTGAGTGCCTACTATGCGCTAAGCAATATGCTCAGTTGTACTGGATATACAATTGGGCAAATAGACTTAGTTCCTAGCCTAATGTTTCTTACAGTCTAGAGAAAGGCTAATAAACAATCACATAAATTTATGTGAAATGACAAATCTGGTGAATAAGAAGGAGTTCATATCAGAGAAGGGAGAGATTCAGAAATGGAGACCCTGAAGAAGTGATGTATGGTGCATCCACTTCATAAATTAAGACCAGAGAGAAGATCAGAATTTAACTCAGCTGGGAGGATGAAGCTGAGGTTGCAGAGGTCATTTTGGTAAGAAGGAAATGTGTCTGTCTCTTGTAATAGTCTATTTCTTTATCTCCTTTCAAAATTTTCTTTATATCATTCTTCGCAATTTTATAAATTATGTGCCTACTGTTTATTTTTTCTCTCTCTCCCATTTCCATTAGAATTTAGTCCATCAGGGTAGGGACTTTGTCTGCGTTGAGCATCTCTCCATCCTCAAGGGGCAAAGGCCCTGGCTATTGAGCGAACATGGTACACAGCATGCTCTTAGGGGATGGGGCACTGGGCCCCTCTTCTCAACATTCAGTGCAACCAGGGGGGTGCATATGTGGGAGAAGCACCCTCTGTGGCATGAGGTACAAATGTGTCATGATCCGGTATTGCAGAGGGGGGCTTGGTGGCTCATTTTTCTATATCCATTTGATCTCAAACCTGTAAGCCATGGAGGTCCCTCCTCTCGCCATTGACCAGTTTAGACTAACGTTCTGTGATTGTTTTTGCCAATTAGATACAAAGAGAGAACTATTGGAGGACTCTGGAGATATTTCCTCAGCCCTAAGAAGAATGCATCAGAATAGAAGGCCTTCTTCTGCTGAATGTTTTCATGCCTGGACGTAAATTCTCAACCTGCCTAGCCATGAAGGGGACCATCATGAGGACAAAGCCCATAAGCTGAAGCAGTAGAGCAGAAAAATGGAAAGAACTGGGTCTTTGATGAGATGGTTGAACCTCCAAATTAACCAAACTTGGGATCTCCCTACCCCTGACTTATTTATTTGGCCACTTTGGGCTTTTCATACTTGAAGATGATATCCTAAAAACTCATCCTGTCTGCCACTGATACCTGATACAACCTGGCACTTCACTTTCTTCTCTTTATTTATTATCTTTTTTGGGGGATGGTTCTCATTGGGATACAGGTATAATACTACAGTTATACAAGTGCTGCTGCTATGTTACCCTCACAGCTCCCACTCACATATTGATCCTAGTCCTAATACAAGCTAGGTTGAGCTGCCAACAGGAGTGCATTCATACTTCAGAGAATCTCTATTCTAAGGGCTTCAACCTTAGTACCTCTTTATAGGAGAATCAAATGAGCTTGGAATCAGATTGCTTCACTTCAATAAAGTACAAGTAGCATGGCTTTGGGCAAGTTATTGAGCCTCATTAAGCCTCAGTTTTCTCACCTGGAAAATGGGGACAATAACAACAGCATTTACTATGACATGTTAACCTAGATAAAGAATTGAGCACAGCGTAAGAGCTAAACGAATTAGACTTTCCCATGGAAACTCAACCAGGTGTGTTCTCATTTTACCTCTTGGCTCTTTCTGATTCCTCTCTCTCCCTGTCTTAGCCCTTTAAAAATTTTTTTATTGTCAATTTTTTTAAAGATAAAAAGATCACACAAAACATTACGTTAAAAAACAAGAGTTTCCCATATATCCCACTCCCCATCCCACCCCTGTCTTAGCCCTTTTGACTTGGCTCAAATGAATTTACAAAGTTGTAACTTACATCCTTTTCTTCTCTATCAAAATCAAAATAAAATTTTAATACATACACATGAATAATGTTCCCTCTTATTCCCTCTAAGTATCATCTCATAGAAAAATCTTTCCAGTGGGATACAGCTTTTGGTGAGTGTAGCTACAGAGAACTGGCACCATTTCAACAGATTCTTTTGGCAAGAAGAATACATTCGCATGTCGACTTGTGGGCTGAACCACAAGATCCCTTCAATTTTGTATGTGTGTATGTGTGTGTGTGTATTCTTAGATTTTCCCTGTTATCATGAATTGCTTAGAATATTTTTTTGTGAAGCATCTATCAGACAACAGCTGTTATCTGCTAGGGACCATTGCCAGGAATTACTAAGGGAAAAGAGGAGAAGCAGCAAACAGGGTCAGTTTCCTAGATTAGCAAAACATATATAATGATAAGTGCCTCATTTAAAAAATCTAAAAATCAAAAAAGAAATCTCCACAATTCCCCAGATTTGCTTTTTTGTTATGTGTGGTTGGTTTTTGCAAGAGAAGGATGTAACTGTATACAAACCAACCTCTGCCCGTGCCTCTGCCATCTTCACTTGTAAATCAGGCCATGGATGGAGATTTCCAGGAACAACATGCCATGGGGTCTAAAGAGTTAAAAGAATATAATCACTTTTGTTCCAAACACTTTTTTTGACCAATAGTATAGCAACATGTTCAAAAGCCCCACCTTGGTGTTGGATAGATCTGAGTATGCTTCTAGATTCTGCCTTTTCCTCACTCTTTGATTCTTGGCAAGTAACTTAAACTTTCTGGCCTCTATTCCCACATCTGTAAAGCAGGAATAGTGGTTCCTACTTTATTCCTGCATATTGTGAAAATTAAGTGAGGTGGACTTACTACCTTAGAATCTAGCATACGATAAACTCTAAATAGCAACTAATGCTCTATGTGACCAGCCAATGAGGTGATCGCTATTATTATTTCTGCTTTACACATGAGGAAACTGAGGCATAGAGTAGTCAAATAAACATGACTTGAGATATGATCTATGATGTAATCCTCAAGACTGGAGGTGAGAACTGGTGCCTGGATTTGGAATTAGGCAGTCTGGCTCCAAAGTTGGTATTCTTGAGCACAATGCTGTGCCCTTGTTGCAGGAAAGCATCAAAACAAGGAGGTGGGCATTCTTGTTTTTGTTAACTACAAGGTTGAAGATGAAATGTTTATCATTTAAGTTAGTTAGAAATATCCAGAATGCTCTGGGTGGCATAGTAAGCCCATAAAAAATTCCACTTCAAGCTGTTTTGTCACTCTTACCTCCCCTGAGGTTTCTCAGCATATTGCTTGAATGCACAGATGTCCCCGAATGTGTCTGTCAAATATGTAGGGCTCCAGCCTTTCTGAAGCCAGGAGAGAGGCACAGAGTCCATTTGAATGTGTTTGATTCACAACGAATAATTGCACCATCCATATCTCGAAGTCAAGTCACTACCCAGTTTGCCCAGCTGCTTTCCAATTCCTATGGCCCTGCCTCTGCCTAGCTGCCCTAGATGACTCCCGGCAGCATCCCAGTGGCCCCACACTGCTTGCTGCATGCCATCTGGAGCCAGAGACACAGTGAAGACAGACCTGGTCAGATCAGACCATGCTCAGGGACTTCCATAGCAGCAGTCAGTGGGGTCAGTCCAAATACATGGAGCCAGAGGAATGAGCCAAGCCTACAGCCATGCGCTGGGGTAATGGTTTAAGAAGAGCAGAGGTACAAGGCCACTGAGAAAAAGAAGAAATGGAAGGCTGGAAGCAGAGTCCAGAAAGAAGATTAGGGGGTTGATGAGGGTGAGGTTGGGCTTGGAGTGGGCCCACCTATTCCTGCTGCACACAGTGGGTTTCCTCTTATCCAGTGCAACATTATATAAAGTCTGGCTTATTGATGAAGGAAATGGTTGGCAAATAGAACCATCTGTCCTTTCCCAGGGTGTTAAAATGCCTGAGTACTAGAAGGGGTGGGAAGAGGTAGGCATGAGATGGGTAAGGAGATTTGGAGGTAGATAAAGAGTTTAGTGGTTATGGTTCAAAGTCATGAGGGATGCATATACCCAGTAAGTGTTGAATAGCCATAAACTAAAAGGCATCATTCCTGCTACAAAAATCTTAGAGAAGTTAAGTAATCATGAAACATCATTAGAGATATTAGGATTTTTAGTGACACTATCCTAACATTTTATTCAACTACTAGAAGAAAGAGAAACCCTGTATTTGCCCTTGATCAAATAATCAGAGGTTAAGAAAGGAATCTTAGCTTTAGCTAACACCAAGTCCCAACTGTCACTTAATGAGGGGAAACTGAGACCCAGTATAGCATTTCCTATATTATTCTAAGCCAAGATTGGGCAAACTTTCTCTGTAAAGAGTCATTGAGTAAATATTTAAGGCTTGGTGGGCCATACTGTCTCTGTCATAACTATTCAAACCTGCCATCACGGTGCAAAAGAAGCCACAGACAACATATGAATGAATGAGCATGGCTGTATTTCAATAAAAATTTATATACAGAAGCAGGTAGTGGGTTAATTTTGGCCTCTGATTTGTGGTTGGTCATACCCTTTCTTAAAGCCTAGAAATCTTTTAAAAAATCATTTTGTAACAATATAATTTAATAATACAATATAGCCAGTATATTTTAATATAGTATAGATTATAGTACATAATATATATTAATGATAGAATAGAAATGAGTAGAATACGATAGAATAAACATTCTAACTATATAGGATTTCAGGCAGTTACAGAAAACACTCTTTCTTGGTCTACTTCTGATAGGAAATACTCATTGAAGAGTTAAAACACTAATCGCAGGTTATTTAGAAAGGTAATAGATTTGCACAGAAGCATGGAATTTGACCTAAGCCTTGATTTTCTGAATGTGGATGCATACAGCATGACCATCGACATGAAAGAAGGGAGAAGTTGCCAGTTTGACAATTTGGAGTCAGAGGTCATCTCTGGAAAGTCATGGATAAAATTCAAGACTTTATTGCAAATGAAGGATCAATTTCTTTTCCAACCATGTGCCTTCTCCTTACAAGCTAGAAGAGTTCATGGTGACTTCTCACTAGTATAGGACTTGTCCATTAGGGCAAGTTTTGATTAAATAATACATTTGATAAAAAGAGATCCTTTTTTTTTTTAAAAAAAAATGCAATTTCCTTTTATTTTCTCTACATCCAGTTATGTATACTTTTTATCTAATTCTGCATTTACTTAACACAAAACTGACGTCATCTTGACAATAGCATGAAGAGATTCCCAGCTGCAGAAGAGCATGGCCTAAAGCCTAAGGCCTAGGTGGTACTGAGCGCCCTGCATCCAAAAACACTAGGAATATTGAAGAACAGTCTTCATTTCTTAGTGGGTATTTAGAACTACCAAAAGGGATCCGATGGGTTTCTCCTCTGCTGCAGAGATGGCTTGGTAACCACATGGGATAATGTGGTTTCACATCAAGCTTTCTGGGCTTTGGCCAGCGGGGAGGCTTAGGTTTAGGTGAAAGATCCTGCTTTGGATTTTGGAGTGGAAGAGGTTGGCTCTGTGCCCTGGCTTCTCTACAACTAGCTGACTATGGGGGCCCTTGGGTCTGAAAATGGTGCCACTAGTATCGTTAGAATTAAATAAGAATGAATACAAAACACTCTGGTTCCTGAAACCAAAATGAGCAATGAATAAATGATAGCTAAAGATGATTGTATTGTGATTTTTGCTGCTATTATTTTGTTTAAAAGCTTTGCTCCTGTCTGTTCTTTGATCTTTATATCACAGTTTAAGGAAATTCCTCCAGATTTGTCATCCACAGTCCTGCTCTGAAATAAATTCTTGTGGAATAATTCCCTTATCTTCCTTCTTGGATTCTGTGATTCCATCTGCTTCCTCTCTTTTTAGCATGTTCATCTCAGACACCTCAATCTCAAAAAGATTTTCTTTTCTCTGATGATCCAAACATCCTTTTTTTCTGGCATGTAGTCTTTCTGAAGAACTGCAAGGATTCCCTGAAATATGGGTGCTAAGATTTCATTCTGTGCTATGGGGAAATAGCTTCCCTTAAGGTCATCTGGGATCCAGAGACTGGAGTTTGGTTTTTGGGAGTATTTCTATTACTGTAAGTGTTGGATAATAACCAGCTTAAAAGAATACAAAGTTTCCTTTCACTGGCAAAACCATTTAATCTATATACCACCTTGTGCAATTTGCATTGTTATTGCCCCATTTTACATAAGTGGAAATAGGAGAAACAATAGATCGCTTGGCAATTTCCCTAATCCTACTATTTGGTGACTCACTCAGAGGATCCTAAGTGTTTTCTCTGCAATCCACTCACCCTGTGTCTTTCTGCTTCTCTCCTTCCACGTGGCTGACCTCTTCGCTTGCTGTTCTGTCATTTCTCTGCCTTGTGGCTTCAAGCTTCATATTCATTCTTTGCTTCTGCTCCTCAATCTTTATTACTCTCCCATCTTCATATTCAACTTTATAACAGGGAGAATCCTATGGGCCTATCACTTGCCATTTGGGGTTTCTTGCACCTAGCCTCTCAAATATTCTGAGCCTGAGCAAGATCAGACTGCCCTTGGGACAGGTGCTCACTGTGACTTCCACTGGGCATCGTGGGGCAGGATCGTTTGACATAGATCCCTGGAGCATCTGCTTTTTAATGTGGTCACTGGCATGGTTAGTGCCATGTTTAATGTCTATAGCAATTGTGAACATGAATAAGGATATGAGTCAATGAAGAAGGAAACCATCCTTATTGGACCTTCAGATGTGTTATTTGCTTACATGTACCATCTCCTCAAATTATCCTAACAATCATATAATGGAGCTATTGTCATGCTCTATTGTCCAGATGAGGAACCAGAGGTAGAGCCTGAGTGACATACCTAGTCCACATACCTGGAAAAAGTGGGGCTGGGATTCAGAGCCTGAGCTCTTTCTGCTTCTGAACTCTACTCTGTGGGTTTCAAATCCATGCTTCTACTACCTCCAAAAACCTAACCCTCTGGGAAAAAACAATATCAAGGAAAGGGGAAGGTTCAAGCTAAGGAAAAATTTTAAGGGGTGACTAAAGGTAAACAACTCCACAATTGTAAGCATATTTATTTCCACTTCAATCTCAATAGCATTTCTAGACCTCACCCCCCTTTTCCTAATCAGTCTTACTTGTGGCTTCATATTTATAGAGAAACCATTATGTATATATATCTCTAGTGCAGAATTTGTGTGACTCTATTACTTTTAGTAGATGTATTAGTCAGCTAAGAGGGGTTCTGATGCAAAGTACCAGAAATCTGTTGGCTTTTATTTGGGGAAAAGCTTACAGTTACAAAACCCTAAAGTCCAATTCAAGGTTGATTTCTCACCAAAGTCAGTTGCCACATATTGGAGCAAGGTGGTGATGATCCTTCCTGGTCTCTCCTTCCTTCTTCCTCTTAAGGTTCTGTGGGTCCAGCTTTTTCTGATCTCAGCTATAGGCTGGCATAAGGCTCATCATTCAGGGCTTCTCAGCTGCTCTGGTCTCTCCACGAGGTCAGCTGTAAACTGTCAGGTGAATGGCTCATCTCTCCCTGGGGTTCCAGGATCAAAATTGACAAAGTTCTCTCTCCTGTGTGTCTATGGAGCTCTCTTTCTTCCCATGCTGCCTTCTGTGTGTCTTCTTGAGTGAGTGTCTGTTTGTATCAGTCCATCAAGGGGGCATGGACTTAATCTGGGTTACATGATACTGGCATGGTTGAATCAAAGCCCTAATCTTAACATAATTTAATCGAAGACATCTCAGCTGACTCTAATACAATCAAAGGGTATCACACCCAGAGGAACAGACCAGTTCACAAACATAGTCCATATCTTTTCTGGAATGCATGAATAATATCAACCTGCTACAGTAGACATGTTTTCCAGCTTGGTGTCAGACAGTTAATATATACAAGCACGTTATCTGTGGCCTCACAGCTAATATATGCAATATATCTGGCACATAGTAGGTGATCAGGAAATGACACAGAGCTTCTTGTGACTAAGCCACACAGTTCTAAAATGTGGTGCTTATTCATTTCTTAGCATAGAGCTTGACAGAGAGTAGGCAATGACAGCTGGCATCTAAAGAATACATCATTTTCCATGTGCTGGTCTAAGTGCCTTATACTTCTTAACTTCTTGACACTTCATAACAGCCCCATGAGCTAGATGCTATGTTTGGTTCCATCTTACAGAGGAGGAAACTGAGGGGCAGAGAAGTTAAGCAACTTGCCCAATCAAAGAGCTAGGAAGTGGCAAAGCCAGGATCTTAACTAGGGTCGAATTGCTCCAAAGCCAGTGCGATTAGCCTGCCAACTACACTATTTTGCCAATGGTGGAAAGCCTCAGGGGTTGGCCAAGAAATACACTCTTGCTCTCTTTTGAAAATATGCACTCTCAGTAAACCTACTGAGCTGCTGGTAGTTCATCTGTTTGACCAAGTCAGAGCCCCTCACATATTTGGCAGTACAGGGTGTTGTTTGCTAGTGGAAGGGCTGATGGTGCATGGCCCAATGAGTTGTGCAAACAGGTCTTCTGCAGCAGCTCTGCCTCCTTTATCTGGGTATAACCTGCCCCTTCATCCCCCCTGCTCTGCCCAGTGTGGAGGTGACTACCTGCAGGTTCCTATTTCTCTCCACTGATCAGGGAGCCAGAGGGCCTGGAGAAAAGGGTTGGAAGGCTGGAAGGGGACTGAGGCCACTGTCAGGGGAAGAATGTTAAAGTAAGCAGTCCAGCCACAAGAACCCTTTGCTTTTATACTCTCTTGTACCTGGAATTCTCTCCTGGAGCTGCCTTCTGGCCCTGTTGAATCAGGATCTGCTGAGACCTTTCTTCACAGATCACTGCACTCAGCATAAACCGCACCCTTAGCTCACAATGCTCTCAAGCTGGGGGCCTGCCTCTCTCTTCAGCCCCTCCCTGCCCTCCTAAGCTCTATCCCTGCCCTGCCAGACTTCTATCCTTGCCCCAGTGAGATACCTCCACTCTCCCCTCTGGACCTTTGAAATGGCTACTCCCTCCCAACAGTATTTGCCTCGACCCCCTCTGTTTATTTGGGTCACTCATGATGACCATCAAGTCTAAGTTGGGAAGGCACTTCTTCTGGAAAGACTTCTGTCACTCTACTTGGGCTTAGTGAAGTTCAATAGCTCCTAAACTGCCCCAGTGGTGGCACCCATTGCATTGTAATAAATTACCCATTTGTGGAATTGTAAACCCCATAGTCTGTAAGCTACAAAGGGCAGGGACGGAAAGAGTGCCTGGCCATAGTAGATGCACAATTGGTGCTTATTGGGTAAATGAATAAAAGATGGTTCTTAGCATGGCAAATAGTAACATGTATTTGACCTTCTGGGATGGCAGCTCCATGGCATCCTGGGTGATCCTTTAAAATGTAAATCAAGCCAAGCCATGCTCCTATATAGACCTGGCAATTGTTTTGCAAGCTCCTTACCATGGCCTGCATGACCTTCCATGATCTGGCCCCTGCTGGTCTTTCTGCCCACACTTTCTTTACCACTGCCCCTTATTCCCTTTGCCTGAGCCACATTGACCTGCTTGTTTACTCTCAAATATCCCAAATTCTTCTCCAGCTCTGGATGTCTCTGTTTCCTCATCCCTTATCCTGGAATGGGTTGCCTTTGGATCTTTGCATGGCCAGCTGTCTCCTTCAGCTGAATGTTCTCTCCTCCATGGGGCTTCCTCTGACCATCCTTTCTCACTTGGCTCTACCTCTACCCTTGGCTCTTTCTATCACATCACAGTTTTATTTTCTTTCTAGAATCTATTTGAAATAATCTAGTTTATGTATTCTCTCTCTCATTCTTATTTTTTGGATTGTCATATCTTCTTCCACCAAGATGTCAGGTCCCTGAGGGTGGAGCCTTCCTATGCTTTGTTCTCTGCATAAATTGGAGGCCTTGAACAGTGTCTGACATGTAGTTTATGTTCAGTTAATACTTATTGAGGGAGTGGATCACTGTGATTACTCCCTCAATGATGAGGTTTGGTTGGAACTGTTCCTGCTCTCTTGCCAAGTCTTTATGATTCAAAGAACTGGCATGAAGCAGCTTACATTGGAACAAGCCCTTAGCAAGGACTTGCCACACAGTTGATGCTTAGTTTCTTCTCCAGGAGGTGTGAGGAGAACCTTTCAAGTGAGGGTTGAAACTTCATCCCAGGCATTCAAAAGGAAAGGCTTATTTTAAGCTTTAAACACCTATTGCAGGGCTAGCCATGTGGTAGGGACTCAAGAAATGCTAGTTATTATCGCTGTCATTACTCTGATTATCACACTGCACTCATAATCAAGGTCCGTCTTCCCCAGACTGTCCCTCCAAATTAGGGAGGATCATACCCCCAATAAATAACACATTACATGATAAATGCTCACAAATTGTAAAGAAGAAGAGAACCTAGAGCTGGAAGGCCAGCAGGAGCACACTTGTGTGCTGCAGGATTAGGAAACTCTATTTGAAGCAACGTTCGTGTTGCAGAGCCTACATATAGAAGATTGGGGAGTCATGGAAAAGCTTCTCTCTCAGCTTTTAAACTGAAGTTATTCTTTAATATTTTACTGAATTCTTTAATATTGATTTTCAGTCTTTATGTTATAGGGTGTTTGCCCCGCATCTACTTGTAAGAAGGGTCAATTGCGCACACCCTGCAGATCCCACCCAAGCAGAAGGTACTGATCTGTCATGTTTAAGGACCGCACACAGATCAGGTAAAGTGCAGGGCTCCACAGTGGACACCACACTGCAGTCCAGAACAGAGATACTAGCAGCAAATCTCAGCCAGAGCCCCATGCAAGCATGCTGCTTTTGCATCTAGAGGCCCTTCCCTGCACAAGTGCCATGCCAATAAGTATAAAGTGAGACCTCTCAAGTCACCGAGCTCTAGGCAAAGGCATTGTCCCTAACATTACAGTCCGTTTGCATTTTAGCACCCCCTTTAAGATAAGATAGCTAATGTTAGTCCTAATCTATTGTAGATATATTTGATTTACACACATCAGGTATCAAAGTTCTTACTACTCTACCAGACATCATGTAGAAAGTTCAAGATGTTGGGAATAAAATAAAATGTCAGGAGAAATCTATGAGGACCAACTTCTAGATATGGGGATAAATACGTTCAGAGAGAGCTTGTCTTTTACAGACCATGGCTTAAAGGAAAAGAAGACTTAACTCTATGATTGCATTGACTTGTTAACTAAGTACTTTTATTAATTCAGATTTGACTTTAAAGAGTATCCACCCAAACCATTTTTTTAATAGTAACCCAGTTGTGGCTTCTCAAATTCTTCTGAAGTAAATAGTATCCCTAAAGCATCTTGCATAGTTCTTGGCTCATAAGCAATATTTAATAAGTGCCCATTTTTTTCTCCTCTGTTCTGGGTGAAGGTGGTGATGGCTGGGGTAGCTATGTTCTAGTGAAACACAGGCCTTCTCTGAGCCCCCAGGGCCGTAATATTGCTCTAATTGACCCATGGGGATGGGAGAGAGGCAGTGCCAAATTCTAAGCACAGGACACTGAGCACCAAGGATCATGTGATTTTACTTTTGCAGCTTTGCCTTTTAATGAATTTGATCTCTTCCAGGTTGAGTTTTTCCAAAAACAGCAAACATGTCCCATTTTCAAGGAAGTGCTTATATAGCCTCTTCTTTCACTAATGACTTTCTCAGATGGGCAAAGCCGTATTCTGTGGACATGAAAGGCAAAGAAAATTAAACAATGAATGGGACCTATATTTTGTTCCTTGTACTTCTAATGTTTTGATTTCTACCTTGGCAGCCATTGGGGAAATCCTATCCTTGAACTGGAAACCATACTCATGGTGAATTTAGAGGAGTAAAATCTTTAGGCTGAGGTTAAGGTAAGTGAAATTCTAGCTTTTCCTTTCTTTTTCTTTTTCTTTTTTTTTCTTTGGAGGGAGCGTAGAAGGGGTAAGAGGTTTGTGGAAACAAATTGTGCCCTGAATGATGGAGACAAAATCAGCTCAGCCTTAAAAACAGACTCAGTTGGGGAGAGGCAGGTGCTCAACCACAGACTCAGTGGTTGAGCACCTGCTTCCAATGCACAACGTCCTGGGTTCAATCCTTGGCACCTAAAAAAAAAATACGATTCAGCTCAGATAGCCTTTAAAACTATTATAATCCAGAAGACTGCCATATTTTTCAGGGGGGAATAAAAAGAAATGAATCAAGTTAATCAAGAATTACAATGTTTACAATAATTCTCTCAGGGGTTCTTAGATGAGTTCTAGCGCTAGTAATTTAAATTCTAGCTAAATTTCCTCACATAATGAGATGCCATTTAATATTAAATTGTGATGTCCAGACTCATCCCACAGCATCCCAGGTTTGGTTTCACGGGGTTTCGTGGCCTCGGCACCCCTGACTTTTGGATACTTCTCTATTGTGGGGCTGCCCCGTGCATTGCAGCTTGTTTAACAGCATCCCTGGTTTCTACCCACTGGATTCCAAAAGCAGCCCCCACCCCACAGGCTGTGACAACCAAAAATGTCTCCAGACATTGTTACTGTACCTGAGGGGAAGGGGGACGAAATTGCCCCAGATGGAGAACCACTAAACATTTGATTTAGCCTCCTTCCAAATGTTCAAGTCTAAGCATTTTCCCTATTTCCTTGAGAGATGCAGATTAATAAAACCATTATTTAGTTTATTGTAGAACATATTACATGTCAACCAAGTGCCTACTATTAAAGTCCAATTTATACTAGTCTTTACAAAGCATATCCTAAGTAATTGCATTATTTGCTTTTTGAGGGAGCATGTTTTAAATAAGCAGCTGCTAATTAAAGGAGTGTCCACGTGTCCACAATGAGCACTGGCTCTAGGCTGATGACAATTGTTTTGTCTCATATACCTATTGTTATTAGAAGCCTATTGGTACTAGAGTTTACTGAGGTTTGTAAGAAGAACTTATCAGATGCCACAGATGATGTCGTGGATGTGGTCCTGCCTTGGGCCTCTCCCCATCTCTCATGCTCATGGATGACCAGATAGCAGCAGCTAATATGAATGGGGGACTCAGGCACTGGGACTCTAATAGCATCATCTCATGGCATGCTCAACAAAACCTTATGAGATAAGTGGAGTTAACCCCATTCTACAACAAGGAATGGACAACTCAGAAGGTGACATGACATGCCTCGGGTCATTCAGGTTCTAAGTGGGTAAGTAACAATTCACATCTGGTCTGGTCCTTAACCGCTCTTAACTAGATATTGTACATTCACCTTTATAACATGCGTTAGCTGCCTTTCAGCCCTAGTGTATTAATTCAGTTCTACTGTATATGGTTATTGTATGCTGAAAATTCCATTAGCATGCTCTAAAAAATGGCAATGCATTCAGTCCTGAAAAAATGATCTTCCAAGTATCATGAGTACTTTCTCTTGTTGCTCTGTCCAGGAGCAATACTGCTAGCTTGTGCCACCACGGAGCCTTTGTTGTGACCAAACAATGACATCTATTAATCACATGAAGAGCAGGACAAAAAAAAAAAGTTCTTTTTCCTCTGAATTGGGTCTCAAGGGTTTCATGGCTTGCAGCACAGGGATGCAAGGTTTTATTCCTCAGCTTAAAAGGGTGGAGCGGTCTGAGCTCCGACAGTTTACAGAGCTGCCGGTAAATGGCTGGGGATCTTGCATCTTTAATCACTGGAACCAAAGGAGAGAAGGAGGGGCAGGAGGAAGAAAGAAGTAGTGGGCGGAAGAGTGAAGCTGACTTAGATTGATAGAGCCCTGGGAGGCAGAACTGCAGACTGTACACCTTAGGCAGGCTCCTCTGGTTGTGCAGTCCCGAAGTTTATCAATCGGCCAAGCTGGAGCCCTGCAGATTAACCTCCCAGCTTCTTAATCAGGGTCACGCTAGTACATCATTTATCACCCCTGAGGGCAGGCCAGGGTGCAGCTGTCAGAGAGCTTCGGAAGGAGAAGGGTGGAGGTGGTAAGCTACCTCTGCCCTAGCCTGTGAACACATCACTCTTCTTACATTGCAGAAAATAGCAATAATAAAAAATAAAATCCTGGATCCTTCTAATATGTGCAATTGCTGTCCCATTGGAACTGTGTGAGAAGAGATATATTCTACCCATTTAAATGTGGCAGAGCCATTAAGGAGGTTGACAGAGTTTAAGAAGCTCTCGGTTTCCCCCCATCTTATTATTAAATGGAGTCATAATCATAATGCATCCCTCTGAGCTCCTTTCTCCTTCTCTCTCTAACAACCTGAAACTGGCACACTTCCCTTCCCCTTTAACCCTCACAAGCTAAAAATAATATCCTCTTGGAACCAGCCAAAAAGTGTCAGTTGGAGGAGTTTAATTAGCAGGAGTGGGCAGGAGATAGTTCTAGCCTTCCCAATTTGCTGCATTCTCTCCAGGGAGCTGGAGCCAAGCACAGTTGGAAAATCCAGGTTCATGTGCAACAGAGATGGAAGTTTCTGACTTGTAGGGAATGTCTGCATGGAAACCAAACTGCAATTCATCTCTGCAATACGAGGCAAGGGTACGGTGCAGGCAAAGACTGGCGTATCTGGGTGACAGAGCAGAGAGTTTTAAAATATGAAATGCTGAACTAGATTTTCTGGGTTTGCTTCCTGCCTCTCCATTTACTGGCTCTGTGACCATGGGTAAACTACTTAACCTCTCTGTGCATTGGCTTCCTCATCTGTAAAATGGGGGTAATAATAGCACTTGCCTCTTAAATTTGTAATGAGCATGAATGAGATGAGTCGAACACTTATTGCACCACCTGGTATAGAGTAAGCACGATGTATGGTGCTTGTTATTATTACTAAAATGCTTACCCTTTTCCACTTTGGTGAGTCTAGAGCCACCCAGCTGACATGACTTAGGCTTCTTCATCTTTTTATTGCCACCATCTAGAGTAGAACAGCCAGGTCAGAAGATAAAAGCTTAAATCAAACAATAATTGGGCTGGATGTAGAAATCAGATTTTACCTAATTTGAATGTTTTGTTTATCTTTTTAAATGGGATTTAGCATATCTGCAGGACTTTGAATTATTTGGTCTGGAAGGCTCTATATATTCAGCCTCCTTCCCAAGGCATTCCTTGTCACATCAGCATCTCTGGCAGGTAGGGTTTGCAGAACCATAGTGAAAACAGTAAGCCCTTGTATAGTACATCATCTTTAAGGAGGTTTACAAACAACCCTTGGGTACTTTGTCATGAGAGGTGCTAGGATTTCATTGGTTGAGGGAAGATAAAGGTCTATTAGGGACTGGCAGAGTCAGGGTTATAGGAATGGGCTGATGTATAGCTGGAATCCAGAGGTGTGCTATACTGCATCTCTTCCAAAGTCCACATTCAATGATGTCACATTGATAGCTTGAAGTCAGCAATGCGAGGATTATCTGCCTCATGGAAATTGGTAAAGGCTAAAATCAGGTCTTTTTTCTTCCATCTGGAGAGCACACACTATTTTCTAGTATGTTCCTCAGAACGTATGAATGGAACCTGTGTGCTTGAATGTGAGAACAGCTTGTTTTATAGTCTTTGCAAGTGAGAGTCAGTTTGGCTAGATACAAAATCCTTGGTTCCCATTTTTTTTTCCTTCAGGACCATAAATATGTTATTCCATATTTTTGTTTCTGACATAAAGAATTGCCACTGAAAATTCTGATGGAAATCTAGTATTCTTTTGCTGTAAGTCATTTGTCTTTTTGCCCAGATGCCAAAGGGATTGCTTCTTTTTCTTCTAAGTCTGGAAATTTTACTATAATGTGTTTCAGTATTGATTCTTCTGGGTCAATTTTCTCAGGTATGTGAGAAACTACATATTTTAAATATATAGCTTCAAATATTTAATTTTAGGAACATTTTCCTTAATTATTGCTGTCATATTTGTTCTGTTCCTTTGTTTGTCATCTTTAGGAAGAGCTATTATATATTTGTTGGATCTTTTTTGCCCATTTTCAACATTTGTTCATCATTTTATTTCCTTTTCTACTTCTTTTGGCTTTTAAAATTCTGTCTTTTCCCTTTTTATTGCTTTTGAAACATTCTCTGTTGTGTTTAAAAAGACAGTATGCCTTCTAGTTTATGCTTCAATTCTGAAGTTATTTTTTCTTTTATTTGTAATTCTTTCCTGCGTCTTTCATATCATTTCTGATTTGCCTTTACATTTGGCTTTCATTTCATTCTTTTAGCTCATTTAGGAATAGTTTGTCTGTTTTATGGGTTTATTCTTTCCATATGCTTTTATCATCTATAGGGAGTTAATCTGTCCCTCATACATTTTTACTCGCCCATTTTTATTTAAAATTAGTTTCCCTAACTTTTAGAGGGTACCATGATTCCTGAAGTTTTTCTAACTTCACAAAGCTCCATTTCTGTTTTGCCTCTCTTCTTCTTTTTCTAGACCTTGTATATTTTTTATCTCTATTATTTCCATTCTGCCCAATGAAGATTCTGTCCCAGCAACTCCTTTGTCATTCTGGAGTTTTGTTTCCAAAGGGAGTTTTGGCTGGCTAGGTTTGAAATTCATAGTGTCTAGCTTTGTTCAGATCTTACCTTTAGGCCTTACCATGTACCTCTTGCACTTGATCACTACTGGAGTTAGCAAAACCTACTTTTCTTAAATTAGCTCAATATACTTTCAAGGGCATCCCTTATAGCCAATTTTTGGGCTCTCCTATTCTCTGGTTTGTCAATTTATTCTCTCTGCCTTTTCTGACACTGATGCTGTTTCTGCTTAGGTATTGTAGCTATTTGTATTTAACCCAATCCATTTTTATTTTGTGTTTCTTGGGGATACCTGGTCACTGGGTTTGGTGTTTACGAGGGAGTTATGTTTTTGTTATCTAGCTTTTCTTTCTGTTTTTATACGAGATTCTGGCAGATTCTAAAACTATGCCATTGATACTACGAATGTCCCAGAATCCATCAGGACATCTTATTAACTTAATATATTACATAAATAATTCCAACAAACAATATTTAACATCAGAAAAATCTGCAAAGATATTTAAACATCTCAACACTTCAAAAATTTCTTAGAAAACTGAGATCATTTTTAATATTTAAAAATATCTATCTTAAAGCAAGGGCCATGCCATAATTGATAGTGAAACTAAAATCACTTTTTTAAGATCAAGATCATTATACCTGTTTCTGTTGTTATTGATGTTATTAATAGTAAGATTAGCAGATCTATTACTGTCACCTTTTGTGAACACAGGAATACAGTTCTAAGGATTGCAAGATAAATTCCAGAAACCATCTAATAGTGGACAAAGGCTGTCGATCAATCCCTTGTCCTAATCTGGTTTGTCTATGATGAAACAAGCCACAGAAGACAAGTGGAGGTATGCCATTGTAATTATAACCAGTAATGACTACAAAATACTAAGGATAATACTCTGAGCTTTATTCCACAGATTCAATTGAAAAAAAAATTATTAATTTGCTCCTGATTTGGAACTCATTTTGATGTTTAGTTTTGTCCTGGCTCAACAGTTTTAGAAAATAGTTTAAAAATGGTAGTTGTTTACTTTTATTTCAGGGAAAAGAAGACCATAAAACAAACACGTTTGCAAGTTGTGATGTAAATAATACAATTATTCCAAATGCGTCTTAAGGATAGATTCATTAAGAGCTTAAAATATAATAAAACTTTTAATAATTTCAATGAGTGATAATAAAAAGAATGTCAATTCCATATGAGACCCAATGAAGGGAAAATATTTCTTAATTAATATGGGCAAAAATATTTTGGCCAGTTTTTCTTGTTTCCCCTCACAGGCAGGAGGTTTGGAATGTTGCCTGCTGACATGCCACGCTAAATGTGTACTCTGATCTGGTGTCAAAATGTTTGGCTTACAGGTCAGAGATTTGCTGTGTACTGAAGCATACATGGAGTACTTATTCACACATTTTTTTCCACCCATATTTCTTCCTGCCAAAATGCCATATCAGAAATAGTTGAAAGAATGGAAAGGGTTCAACCTGAGGGACAGAACACATAAGAAAAGGATAAAAGGGCATGAACTCTGTGTTCAATTAATTGGAAGATTATTATGGAGAAAGAAACTTGCTTGGCATTATCCCAGAAAGAACAACTGGCAGAGATGGACAAAAGTTATAAAGAGGAGAATTTCCACTCAAAGGTTGAGGAACCTAGTCTTCCTACTTGCTCAACCTTGCCTGCTCTCCTTTCTGTTCCCTCCCCACTTTATGCCCAGAACCTGTTCTTCTTGAAGAAAAGAATGCTCCTACAAATCCATATTCTCCTTAAGTTTCTTTTCTAGCAATATGGGTCTTGCCTGGATTAAAGGGACAAGCCCATGTTTCAACTTAAAAGAAAATGAAACCAGCCTAGGAGTGGGTCTTTCTGTATTAAAGACAGCATCAAATGTGGTAAAGTCATTTCACATCAGAATGATTACTTTGGGATGTGATTACATTGCACTTAGCCCTACTGTGAGTTAATGGTGAAAAAAAAAAAGAGAGAGAGCAACCAATAGAACCTCTTTTTAAAAATAAATGGAAGCACCTTGACCCTAGAACTCTAAAGCCAAGCTAAAAATTGCTGCTGCTGACCAATTACATATAACCACAATAACTTGCCTTCAAGGGTCCCCTCATAGTTAGAAGGGAACCTGCCCCTGAGGATGCTTTGGGGGATGGGAGGCAGGAGCAAGACGGTATTTAAAGAAATGCAACCCTCACTTTGTTTGGCTCTAACTTGCTTTAAAAAAAATTTTTTTTTAAATGCACACATTTTAAAGGACTTGGATGTGTCTCTGCTTTGAATCCCATGTTCTGGCTCTTCACCACCAGACATGCTACAAGGCAGATTCCTCTAACTGGCAGGGCTTCCCCTCAGCTGTCATGTCTCTGTGCAGTCTAGATTCTGGCCAAGGGAGGAAGAGAGTTGGAAGTTTCTGGTGGAATGGGGTCCCAGGAACTAGGTCAATTCAACCCAAAGTCCCATTACTACTTAAGATAATGAAGAGTCATGGAGCAATCACTGGAATTCTTCTTTTGGATTGATGGTGTGGACACATGTTTAGAAACACTGAGAACTGTAGGCTGGTTCCAGCATTAATAGAATGTCCCATGAGCGATTTAGACTCTTCAACTTCAACATTGGCTTTCTATGGATTTTCACTTTTTGCTCCATTGTGATAAATTCAGAAGCACAGTTCAACCCATGCCTACTACACCACTGTAAGGTCCAGGTGAGTAGGAATCACATTGTTTCATTCATCATTGTATATTATGTGTTTAGTGAAGTGCATAGAATACAACATTTATTCAGGAAATATTTGTTAGGGGAAGAAATTAAGGAAGGAAGTGAGGGAGAGAGGGAGGAAGGAAGATACTGTCCATCCCTCTTAATATTTCTAGGGAATCATTCCATGAATCCTCATATTCATTTCCATTGTGAAAGGAAACTATCTGTAATCTGGGATGGGAGTATTGAGGTCAGAACTGAGACTAATTAACATGGATCGAACAGTATTGGTGAAACCAGGGAGTTCTGTGTAGTTAAGGAGGAGAAGAGATAAAATGATCAAGTTTGACAGCTCAGGATTTCCAGCTGGACCAAAGATTTCAGAGTGATTCCCCAGGTTAACAGTTAGATGTTTTTTAAGATGAGTGGTCATGTGAGAGGTCAAAGTACAATGCTAGATGGACTTCTGGTTCTAGCACCTATGAGCTGTGTGAATTTTGAATCAATCACTTCTAATGTGATCTTCAGTGTCCTCCTTATAGAGGTAATAAGAATATCTATCTCTTAAGATCTTTGACTCTTATTCCCTTTCAGCTTTTGTTTGCTATTCTTTCTTTTTTCCTTCCATTTCCTTTTCTTGCCTTTTTCCTGCCCAGAAACTTCAGCTTCCAGCTTGCTTGATCAGAATGCTTTGCATCTAAATTATTTCTCATAAAAATGTTCTTATCTAGTCCTTAAGAATAGGAAATGTGACTCCGTTGACTTCTGTTTCCAGTGATGGAGGAGTAGAGTGCAGGCCAACCTTTCCCTGAGAACCAAGAACAACTAGCACAGGTGAGCAGAAGTGCACTAAACATCGAAGAATTACAAGGCTGATATTCCGGAGGAGAGAGGCTCAGAGTGGGGAGCCCAGGGGTGAAGGCTGCCTTTATCCTCTGCCTGGTGATGGATTCCAGAAGAGGCTGAGAGACTGAGCAGAACTTTGTACAGCCTCATGGAGTTATGGGAACAAAATGCAAATTCCAAAACCTGTCAAGGATGTGAGCCCTAACAACAGTCCACTGTGAGACATTTTAAGATTGGAAGAGCTATACTTTTGGAGTATTACAGGTAAACAAGAAAAAAGGAAAGGGTTCAGTCCTTGTACAGATTGAAGTGTAACTTCAATTATTTCAATCCTTTGAGTCAGATTAAGATTACCTGTGATTGGTAGTTCCCCTTAGCTGTCTGCCAGAAGCAAACATAAAATTTCCCTGGAAAGAGATAACTGCATCCTGGCTACCAATAATTCTTTCCATGATTTTCATATATAATGAGTGGAATTCAATGAAAAAATAACAGGGTAACAAGTGGACAAAAAAACTGTGAGACATAACTGAAATAGAAACAGATGCAGAGAAGATAGAGCTAGTAGACATGGACTATAAAATAACGATGGCTACTTTGATTTAAAAATTATTGAGAATTTCAGCCAAGAACTAGAAGCTATGTAAAAAGAAGCAAATGAAAATTCTAGAGATGGAAAATGCAGTAATTAAAATTAGCTCAATGAATAAGTGATAAGTTTCAATAGTGGATGCTAAAAGCATTCAATGAGAGTTTTGGGGAAATAAAATACGTGCAATATGACAAAATATCACTCCACAGCTAAGTTATTAATTGCAAAGAGAAAGACAAATTTGCTTATATTGGAATGATTTTTCAGTCTCCATCTTAAGGAAATGATGAAATTAGTGTCACTGATGGTATAAAAACCTGATATATGCCTTCTGATGTGACACAAGTGAAACACACAACATCACTTTTAACTATTTTTGCCAGAAATAGTTAGCTAAATTATCAAATTGGATTAGCCAAACTAATAAAATATCTAGATTGATTCTCTGGTTTATAAGAAATATAGGGAATAGAGATACCAAGTAAACAACATTATAAGAAAACAATTGGATGCAACTGCACATGCCACAATATGAGGCATTATGTGAGACTGGATTCTTCACAAAGCCAATAAATGAAGAAAAGTATATGGAGGACTCTTCTGGATAAAAAGTCTAAAGCAATATAATAAACAAATGCACTGTAGTTCAGAAAGTGTCTTCAGGAGGATATTGGTGATCATAAGGCTCCCCTTTTTCTGAAAGAGAACAGACAACCTAAAATTATCTTGGATATTCTGCAATAACAGCACTTAAATCTCCAGGTGCTTAAAATAACAAATACTTATATCTTATTAGTGCTACTCAGAGACCTAGGCCAATGGAGCAGAAGCTCTCCCATATAATGCTGCTTGTTGGCCTAGGAGGAAAAAGCTCTGGGGGTGGGTCTTGCACTAACAAATAACACGTATCAATTCTTCTCACTGCTCACTGATGAGAATTCAGGGCTCCACCTAAACACAAGGAGATGAGGCAGGGCTACTATCACATGCCCAAAAGAGGGGAGAATTGGAAATATTTGGTGTACAGCACTAATGACCACTAAGGTCTACTTGTTGATCAACAAATATTAAATTCATTATCTTTACAACACACTAAATATACTCACCCCCTTCCCCCAGAAGTCATAAACCCAAACATAACATCAAGATCGTGGCAAGGATCCTTGGGTGATGTGTGGTAATGGGGTGGCCTCTAAATACTTGAATTAGACATCGGAGATTTTGTCTTCCTTGGGGATGGATTTCTTAGCCTGCTTCCTGCTCTTCGAAGGTTGGGGGTCTAATTGACATTGATATCTTATCAGTCAGAAACTCTTTATATCCTAGGCTCAAAGTATTTCTTAGCAAAAAATGAGTAATTCCTTACATATTTGCTTTTAGTCAACTTTATGTCCCCAGAGGTTCTTCAATCTCTTCTTCTTATTGTCTCTCAATTTAATTAAGGATAAATGTATCAGAGTTTGGTTGGAAAGTTGCAGTCTTAGGTCTCTTTACTCTGAAATATTTTATCCAAAAGAAAGCACCTACTAGGTACTAGAATCATATACTTAACTTGGTCTTTGCACCAAATCTAAGTTCTAATTGACCCTTATTGTTCAAAGTCTTCTTGATATTATCTTTAATTAGATACATATGAAAAGCAATTGGAGCTTCCAATCTTGTAATTCCCCATATTTCTGGGCTCTCTCTGTTTCCTTTTATTTCTGCTTGCAAACCAATTATTTCCTGAGCCCAACTCTTTTGTATCACACTTTTTCAAATGAAGCCAATTCTAGCCAACATACTTTACTTATGTTCTGTTTTGCAACTTCTTCCATTGCAGCTAAAAGTTCATTAAGTTTATTTCTGAGTTCCAGGTTATTACAGGCATCACTTTTACCAAAAGTTTCCCAGCTAAATAACATGAATTGACATCCCTCCAGCTTATATAACAAAATTTTCATGGCTTGCTCCCTACCAGCTTGTGCTCAGCTCCTTAGCCAATGGCAGGATTCATGGTGGTGGTTGTCTTCATCAGTCAGAATAAGCCAGGTCGTG
The DNA here is from genome assembly GCF_030445035.2 of Dasypus novemcinctus. NCBI lineage: Eukaryota > Metazoa > Chordata > Mammalia > Cingulata > Dasypodidae > Dasypus > Dasypus novemcinctus. The sequence continues at coordinate 43,796,721 of NC_080696.1, read as the reverse complement.
CTATCATAACAAATAGACCCCAAAATCTCTGAAATTTAAAATAACAAATGTTTATGTCTTCCTCCTGCTAAAAGCCCATCCCAGGTTGAATCTCTGCTCATTCTACTCACTTGGGTATCAAGGCTGATGGTAGAATCCCATGAGGAGTCTGAGAGGGAAAGAGCTCTCCAGAGGGACTCACACTGGCAACTAAACGTGCTTGTCACCTTTGTTCATAACTAATTTTCCAGAAGTAGACACATTGTCCCACTGAACACAAGGTAGTCAGGAAGTACAATTTTACTATGTGCCCAGAAGGTGGGGAACCAAAATCATTTGACAAACAGCACCTCTGTGTATGTAGAAGTTTCGTTTGTGAAGGGATTGGCAACACAAATCAGCAGTGAAAAAATGGACATTCCATAAATGGTTCTGAGATATTAGACTGTTCATATGGGAAAACATAAAAGATAGATTCCTAGTTTAACCTTTTTTTTTTTTCTTATTGATTTTGTAAAAATATTACATTAAAAAAAAATATGAGGTCCCATTCAACCCCACCACCCCCACACCACCACTCCCCCCCCCAGCAACATTCACTCCCATCATCATGACACATCCATTGCATTTGGTAAGTACATCTCTGGGCATCTCTGCACATCATGGTCAATGGTCCACATCATGGCCCATATTCTCCCACATTCCATCCAGTGGGCCCTGGGAGGATTTACAATGTCCAGTGATTGCCCCTGAAGCACTATCCAGGGCAACTCCAAGTCCCAAAGGCACCTCCACATCTCATCTCTTCCTGCCATTCCCCATACCCATCAGCCACCATGTCCACTTTTCCCACTCCAATGCCACCTTTTCTCTGTGGACCTTGGATTGGTTGTGTCCGTTGCACCTCTATGTCAAGAGGAGGCTCAGATTCCACATGGATACTGGATGCAATCCTCCTGCTTTCAGTTGTAGGCACTCTAGGCTCCATGGTGTGGTGGTTGTCCTTCTTCAACTCCATCTTAGCTGAGTGAGGTGAGTCCAATAATCAGATTGTAGGAGCTGGAGTCTGTTGAGGCTCAGGGCCTGGCTATCATATTGTCAGTCCAGAGATTCAAATCCCCTAAATATATCTTAAACCCCAACAACATCTACAATTCCAGTAAAGTAGCATGAAAGTCTTATGAAAAGAGATCCCATCTGAGTCCAGTTTCATCATGCAGAAACACCAGCTCCAAATAAGGGCCATCTGACATGGCAGTGAACCCATCTGCCATGACCATAAAACCCGTGGGTCTCTTTAGCCCTCCAAGGAACCAATACCTGGGGATTGTATCTACTTTATCTGTCTCTTAGGCTCTGCTCAGTTGTGCATAAGGGCAATCCTTCTGACAGCCTCCAGACTCTTTTTTAGAGACTCATAGCCATATAAACTCATTTCTCCTTTCCTTTTCCCCCTTACATTAGGTCAAACAGCATTTTAAAGTCACATTATTATATGTAGACAGGGATATTCTGCTGATCCGCATCGAACCTTCAATTCAAGGTCATTTTCCAGTTGCATCATCAGTTGGTAGTTGATAGTGATCCCTCGGTGCCAGGGAGGCTCATCCCCGGGTGTCATGTCCCACGCTGGGGGGAAGGCCTTGCATTTACATGCTGAGTTTGGCTTCGAGACTGGCCACATTTGAGTAACATGAAGGCTGTCAGGAGGAAATTCCCAGGCACAGTGCTGCTCTAGGCCTTGTTCTTATTTCAGGCATATAGGCTCACAAGCATAGTCATTAATATCAGGGGCTCACTGTTGGACCCTCATTCCTTCCTGGTCCTTGCCACTGCACCTGGAGGACTGCCGCTGCTCCCCTAGGGACCACAACAGAGCACCCCCAGCCAGGAACCCAGTACCCCCCCAGCTGTAGTTTTTAATTGTTGCCACTATGAGTATATCGAAACATTTCCATGCACCCTGGACATATGCCCTGTATAGCTCCCTGTCAGCCATATATCACCTGTCAATAGTATCCTATACCAGTATTCCTCCGCTGCCATTGTTGAACCACTCTGTGATCCAGAACTTCCTGAAAATTGAAGTCCAATATAATGTCAGGATCCCTTACTAGCAAAATGTCATATAGCAATGGGTTTAAAGGTTAGATATAGAATATGTGTTGACTTGGAAAAATTCTACATCCTATCTTTTTCTTTTTTTTTTTTCCATAATTATTGAACTTCTCTTCACAAGAGCCCTAGACCACAGCAATTCATATATACAATATACAGCACTCCCACACATCCACCACAAAACCTTTTCCCTTCCACAGCGATACTCTTACAACCTATTCACATCATATTTACTTACAGTGATGTACAGAGTCCGAGACAATAGCTCTCAAACAAGGTGACATCTATGCTTACATTGTGGTGCATATTTTAGGACACACAGTTTTCTAAATTTTTAGTTATCCTATGTTTTATATTATGGTTTACATTCTCAGTCTGTCATCCCTTATATGTTTATGGTGTAATATTACATGTTTTATATCCATCCTTGTGTATTCTCACGAAACTCCTCTCTTACCCCACATTTACCTTGGTTCCACACATTTAACATCCATTTTCCTATCCCCTTGGTGCCCACAGTGACATCCAATCTCCGTTTCCCGAGGAGCCATGTCCAGAGATACTTGCAACAGTGTTCAGGGCCTAACTTGCTCAACTGCCCCAATGCCCTGGGAGCCACCCTTTCTCTCGAGAGATATAGTTCCCTCTATTTGATGGCATTCGTCCTCCCCAGGATGTGGGTCCACCCCCACTCTCACTACTTGGGTCTCTACCCAATGGTACCACCCACTCTGGCACAATGAGCATTCAGACATTCCCCAGCAGCCCGTCCCACATCAGACCATCCCCTCTGAGCATCCTAAACAGGTAACCCTCTTAATTATATTTTGATACGATTTTCTCAGCGTTTTACTCTCAACCAACACCTGACGCTCTCCTATGTTCATATGCCACCCCTCCCTCCCCCCACTTTTTGGGCAATATTACCCATCCGCCCGTCCCCAGCCCCCCTCAAACCCGCAAAGCCACTCCCAAAGGCAACCCCTTGCCCCCATTTTATCTCTTCTTTGTGTTCATACTTACCGCCAGCTCATCATAAATTCCACCCCTGCAGATGTCGGCTCACATCCTTCCTCCACCCCCCAATTTTCTGTAAGCCTATCGTTCAGTCTCTAGCTCTCTGAGGCAGCTTGCTTATTTCATATCATTGAGGTCATGTAGTATTTGTCTTTCAATGCCTGGGTTGCTTCACTCAACATAAGGTTCTCAAGATTCATCCATGTTGTCACGTGTGTTTGTAGTGTATTTGTTCTTACAGCCGAGTAGTATTCCATTGTGTGTATATACCACATTTTATTGATCCACTCATCTGTTGATGGGCATTTGGGTTGATTCCAACTTTTGGCGATAGTGAACAATGCTGCTATGAACATTGGTGTACATATATCGGTTTGTGTCCTTGTTTTCAGTTCTGCTGGGTATATACCCAGCAGTGGTATTGCTGGATCATATGGCAAATCTATGGTTAGTTTTTTGAGAAACCTCCAAACTGTCCTCCAGAATGGTTGGATCCTTCTGCATTCCCACCAGCAGTGGATGGGTGTTCCCCTTTCTTCACATCCTCTCCAGCATTTGTATTCTGTTTTTTTCATAGCTGCCAATCTTACGGGAGTAAGATGGTATCTCATTGTAGTTTTGATTTGCATTTCCCTGATAGCTAGAGATTTGGAGCATTTTTTCATGTGCTTTTTAGCCATTTGTATTTCTTCTTTGGAGAAGTGTCTGTTTAAATCTTTTTCCCATTTTTTAAATGGGTTGTTTATATTTTTATTTTCAAGATATATGAGTTCTTTATATATGCACGTTATAAGTTTCTTATCAGATATATGGTTGCCAAATATTTTCTCCCACTGTGTGGGCTCCCTTTTTACTTTCTTGACAAACTCCTTTGAGGTGCAGAAGGCTTTAATTTTGAGGAAGTCCCATTTATCTATTAGTTCTTTTGCTGCTCGTGCTTTTGGTGTGATATTCATGAATCCATTTCCTATTACAAGGTCATGTAGATGTTTCCCTACACTGCTTTCCAAGGTTTTTATGGTCTTGGCTCTTATATTTAGGTCTTTGATCCATCTTGAGTTGATCCCTAGTTTAACCTTATGCAAAAATAAATTCTACTGGGTTTAAATATAGAAAGAAAAAGGAAGGAAGGAAGGAAGGAAGGAAGGAAGGAAGGAAGGAAGGAAGGAAGGAAGGAAGGAAGGAAGGAAGGAAGGAAGGAAGGGAAACTGTAATTCAGAATAAAATAAAACATTTAAGAAATTCTTGCCAAATTAGATTAGGAGGAAAAGGCTTAAGCCAAAGTTGTTCAAACCAATAAGAAAAAGGCCACTAAATTTAATTAAATTATAAGAAAAAAGTCCAAGAGATAAGCTAATACAAAGAAAAAATTGACTTTACAGACTAGGAGTAGATATATGCAAACCACATAACCAACTACAAGGTAGAAACCAGAATATAAGACAAGTTACAACACAACGATCAGAAAAAAAAAGACAAAGTGAAAAATGGGAAAGCATTCACTAAGATTCCTTAGTAAAGGAAATATATATATTGCTTGAGGGTTTTTCCCGCACAAATGGAATAATATATAGCAGTTCCAATGGAAAAAAAAAGAGTTATTTATAATATATTAACATGGATGAATGAACAAGCCCAATATTGAGAAAATAAACATTTCAAATTATAGGCACAATATGATATCAATTGTGTAAAATTTTAAAAGTACACAAAAACAATAGTATATTTGTACATATCATTATATATCTTTAGTAAAAGTAAAAATTACATAACTTTAAAAATAGTGTTTGGCTATGGAAGGGATGAGTGTGAATATATGCTTAATATGTAATGTCTGCATTTCATAGATGATTGATAGGTAGATAGATGCAGTTTTGTAGCAAATGAAGAAAAATGATCCTATCTGTTTAATTTTGGGGGTAGGTATATAGGTAACTACTATATAATTTGCTGTACTTTTTTGTGCATTTGAATTGTTTAAAATTAAATATGCAATTAAAAAATAAAGGGATAATATAGGCTCTTGCACATGTTTACATCACCACTACTCACATTGTCTATATGAAGATTTTTGAGTATACACACTTTACAGGTACACAATAATTGTAGCCATTAGGTGGCATTCCACTGCAAGCAACAGACTACTCAGAATTCACACAAGTCTGAAGTTAGACAATTTGAGGGTTAAAGCGCAGTAGACCCACAATGCTATCAAGTCCCATGCAACCAGGGCTCTTTTTACAGTTCATGCTGCTGACAATTATTGGCAATAGTTCCAAGAGAGTTGCTGTAGTTCCTGTCATCACATCCTCATGTTACAGCATGGCAAAAGAGTGATAAAGAAGGCTTCTCCTTACAAGATAGATAGATAGATAGATAGATAGATAGATAGATAGATAGATAGATATTCCCTTTTCAGGAAGGAAAATCTTTCCAAGATGCCTTCAGCAGAAATCTTCTTGTATTTAATTGGCCAGAACTGGCCAGACCAATCCCTGGCAAAGGGGAATAGGCTATCCGTGTTTGATTTTTGAAAATCATCACTTATCTCTTAGGCCTGATGGAGTAAAGCTATGGTTCTGTTGGCAAGAAAGAAGAGTGAGTGGCTAATGGTAAGCAACCAATAGATTTTGTCATGGTAATCAAAACATATCATTTACAGATTATGCCTGTATGCCAGGCACTTCTCTAAGCACTCAATGTGCAGAGCCATGTAATTCTCATAACAACCCCATGAGTTCCTATCCCTATTGAATGGAAGATGAAATTAAGTCTTGGACAAACTAAAGTACTGCAGGGAGGAAGTGACAGAGTCACGATTTGAACCCAAGTCATTCTCCTGATCTCTTCAATACTCATAATGCACTATTTAATTTTTAATTTTTCTGTACATTTCCTCTAGCAGCTGACAGTTCAGTTAGCCATAGAGAATAAAAAACAGATGTGCCAATTTACTTTTTGATGTGTTTTACTTCATGCTGATGGCACCACCTTGAAAAAGTAACTGTGTATGCTTTGGAGCATGTGTTAACATCCCTTTGCCTTAAGGGAATATTTCCTAATCATTCCCATTGTCCTGACTCCATGATGGTCAATTCCCATTACAGGAGGCTCTAAATTTAAAAACTTCCTAAGTGTGTATGTGTGTGTGTTTCTGTGTGTGCCCATTGCCTCTCATTGTGTTAAATTGTCCATCTACTTCTTTGGAATTACAGGTTACAATATAAGGGCAACCATAGGAACTGCAACTATGTTTTCTTTTTTTTACAGTATCACACTGGGTCCAGTTTACTGCAGGCCTATGTACTTTTGATTTTTAGCTATCATTTTTTGAGGACTCACTTTATTCCTAATAGCTCATGGAACATTCTATAGGGACTAATGAAATCCTAAGAAGTATGTATTATCTGCTTTGTTGTACAGATATATAAAACTGTAGAATAATTTTGTGAAGTCTAATGTTTACTAATAAATTTTATAAATTATCTAGGTTTGGAGGCAGGGTCTTGAAAGAGAAATATTTACCCTGAAGTAGATTAGTTCACCTGAGTTTACATAAACACCTAGTAATCGAAGGCCAGTTTTGTCAAGAAATCTTGGGGTAGACCTTTGTAATCACTAGTTTGTGAAACCCAGTGAAGCACTCATGGACTTAAATTCTGCTGTGATTGAGATCTTCTTTAATGTCAGACTGGACCATGGTGCACTTGTCCAAACCATTCTTTCTTAGTGGTTATTTGTTCTGATTCGTCTTTTAAATCTCACCTTCCCTTCACTGAGAGTCCACTAAGCAAATGTGTGAAAAAGGGATTCTTCTCTTGGCACATATAGTCTCTACCTCATGGCTTATTTACTTGTGGCTACTTTGTCCAATAATTGCTGTTTATACTTCACAGTGATACTTGTTGAGATTGGCAAAAGCTATTAGCTCTACTCATTTTTACTCTCTGACCCCAAAGGCAAATTATTGTATTTGACGGTATTTTTGCTGTGTAATAGCAAGTAGTGAAAAATAGTACATTAAAGAGGCTGAACTATTACATAGAGAAGAGAAATGAAAATGTTAGCACACTGCTAGCATGTTGCTTTTTTAAGGACATTGTTCTGTTAAAGATGTCCAACTTGATATAGATAAATATGGAAGGAATATGGGTAAGCATGGGGCACATATATATTCCTATGGCTCTCTTCCTCCCCAAATAAATAAACGTCTTGGACCCAATGTCCCACCTCCAAGTTGCTCAAGTTTGTAGGCAAATTACAGGCACCATTTCTCTGCTCCTTGGAGAGACATAGCTCCAGACCAGTATTCATTTTGTCTTCATCCCATTTAGCTACCAGACCTAGAAGAGGGGCCAGCTACTGGGAAAGTGAGAGAGGCACAGCACAGTTAAGCCCTCACACCCTCAATCAAACAGACAAGCCTTCAAAGTACCACTTAATAGGACCTTCGAGTCCCTTGGAGCCAGCTGAAGAGAAAGTTCTGCTAAACTGCTTGGTTGGCAGAGCTGAGTTTATACAGATGGAAGAGTTAGCAGAGACCACAGAACAAATACCAGCAACCAACCCATTTCACACTTCTGAAAAAAGAGAGAAAGGAATGGCAGAGACAGGCCAAGGCAAACAGGCTTTGGAAAACTTGAAGCTGTGGGCTGGAATTTTCAGCTGTTCTTATTCTTTTCACACTCATTTTGGGGAGCTTGCTCCACTCAGAAAAGGAGAAATTTTTGCATTTACACTTCTTGGGTCGAGCCTCCTACAGAAAAAGGGCAGTTAGTTCTCAATTACAAATCAAGCTTTGTTTCCTATGTCATCAGCACAGTTTTCTATAGGATCTTGGCTTTTTTAGGGCATAGGGGAGGCACCTTCTTCCCGAAAATTCCATGCTATTAGGATTCCCTCAGTTTGTTTTCTTATGGCACACTTTGGGTCTTAGTCCTTTTCTTTCCTGTCTCTCTCTTTTCACTGTTCTTCAAGGAAAAGAAGGCCTGTCTTTCCTTCCCTTTCCCTCCCCTCCCCTTCCCTCCCCTCCTTTTTCCTCTCCTCTCCTTTCCTTTCCTTTCCTTTTCCTTATGGTTTGCTGAACCATAAAACTTCTCCACATCTGCTACCTCACAGAAATGCCCTTCGATTTCAGCTAAAGCATTTGGGTGTTTATCAAAATGCATTCTAAGTTAAACAAGAAGGTTATTACTGCCTTGGAGATGTGTGAAGCTTCTAACTCCAACCCCAGAAGGGCCGAAGACAATATTTAGAAAAAAGAATTAAAGAGAGGTTTAGCCTGAGTGACTGTGAAATGGTCAGCTGCCATCTCCCGTGTGGTTGCATAGAGTTTGTGGATAGTGGTTGGAAGAAACTTTCTTGCAGGGTGGCATTAGAGAAGCCAATGGAATGGCTTCAGCTAGGATGCTTCCTCTGACAAAGAAAGACAACTGTGTGTACTTGGGACAGACCAAAATGTAATCATATTAGCTCTGGATGGGCTGGAAAATGGCTGTCAGAACAACTTTTGGAGGTTGTTTAACCAGGTTACTCAACTGGTTTACCAGAATGTGTAGAAATGTGTCTGTGAAGAAAAACTCTGCATCTGTGTTTAAAAAACAATTCCATCTGTTCATATATATTTAAATTGCTTAGAGGGAAAAATAAAAATGTGTAAGTGCAAGAAAAAGTATTAGATGAAACTGATCATCCGAAATCAAATTGGAAACATCTAAAGACACACAGGTCAGTAAACAAGAACCAGTGTAAATTAGGTAATGCTATAGAAGGGAGAAGAAAGAATCATGGGGTAAAGAAATAAATATTTGCAGTGGGGACCTTCTCCCCATTGGATGAGACCAGCAAAGACATAAGCGGGTTTAGTGAAAAGAGTGCATGGCTTACTACTTAAGAGAAATGGGCTTGGACCCAAGAAAAGCCCGCTTGAGCAAGCACTGGCATCTGGATAAATTTGAATACAAAGAATGAAAGCTCTTGCTAGAGCTGACATAGCAGAGAGATAAAAGTTATCCAGGTGGCTGGAGCCAGGATGAAGAAGGAATTCAAAGCAGCATAAACTTAACTAGAAACATGGCTTTTAAAGATTTGAGAGAACAGGCAAGCAAACTGACATGTTTTGATTTTAATAGACCAGGATTCAGAGCAGAAAGTGTGTATCAAGGTAGGATGCAGGTTAACAACAACATCTGTTGGATTTACCTGGTCAGAAAGTGTCCTAGAGAGGTACGGGTAGTTTCCATTGACAGGTAAGGAATGGTGATGCCCAAGTCAAATAGGAGAGGTGATCCTTGGTCCAGGTCATTCTCTTCTACCTACCATGGGAAACTTAGCACAAACAACTTCTAATCTTAGTAAGATATTCTAGAAAGTCTAAATGATTTTGTGATTGTCCAGGATCAGCAAAACCAGGCATTATTCATTATTCTATGCCCAGGTGTTCTTCAATCTATGCTCCTTTTTTTTAAAAAAAAGAAGCTTTAGGTTACATAAATGTTACATCAAAAACATAGGGCAGGATTGTGGGAAGATGATGATGGACTAAAAGGCAGAGCTGAATGTTCTCACAAAAATAGTGGAGAAAGAGCCAAAAGCTCTCCAAAAAAACCTGCTTTGGGGGTCAGCAGACCAGGACAGTGCCACACAACTCCAAGGAGGACAGAGAGATGAAGAATTTGAAATGGCAAACATGAGTTACCAAGCCCCCATGGCAACCAGGAAGTACTCCCCCCCACCCCCAGATATTAAGCTAGGGTAAAACCCCTGGCTCACTGCAGCCAACTGAGAAGGGAGTAGAAGTCTTCCTCCCTGCCAGCTGTTTCAAGGGAAAAGGAAGGAGAGGCCAACATGCTTTTCTTTAGTGAATTCAGCCAGCGGAGCCCGCTTTGAATCGTGGATCTGGAGATTCAACACAGGAACACAGGAAAGCCAAGAAACACCTTTGTGGAAAGATGGGCTGACTAGCACCGTCTGCTGGCTAGTCTGGAAATTGCATGGATGAAAACTGTTGGTGCTCTCACTATCCAACCCCTGTGAGAAATCTGTGCCTCACTAGTGAGTTCCTGATCTGATTTTGAAAACTTAAGCTGGGCAATTTTAAAGACTGAAAGTAAGTTGAAGCAAATATCAAAGAAGAGCCATGAGGGAAAGAAACAATAGGCAAGAGAGAGAAATAAGCCATCAAGGTAATTCACTAACATATTCAGATGCCTATACATCAGCAAAAAATTACAAGCCACACTAGGAAACAGAAAGAAATGGCCCGGCCAAAAGAACAAACCAAATATTGAGAAGAGATACAGGATTTATTACAGTTAATCAGTGATAATCACACAACTCTCCTACATAACTTCAAAGAATTTAAAGAAAGTATGCCCAGTGGCTAGGGCGTCGGTCTACTACATGGGAGGTCCACGGTTCAAACCTCAGGCCTCCTTGACCCGTGTGGAGCTGGCCCACATGCAGTGCTGATGCCCACAAGGAGTGCCGTGCCACACAGGGGTGTCCCCTGCATAGGGGAGCCCCACATGCAAGGAGTGTGCCCCATAAGGAGAGCCGCTCAGTGCGAAAGAAAGTGCAGCCTGCCTAAGAAAGGTGCCACACACACGGAGAGCTGACACAACAAGATGATGCAACTAAAAGAAATGCAGATTCCCTTGCTGCTGACAACAACAGAAGTGGACAAAGAAGACGCATCAAATAGACAAAGAGAACAGACAACTGGGGTGGGGGAGAAGGGGAGAAAAATAAATAAATAAATCTTAAAAAAAAAAAAGAAATAAAGGATATTAAGAAGATACTGAGAGAGCATAAAGAATAATTTGAAATCCTGCAAAGAAAGTAACAGGCCCAGTGGGAATGAAAGACATGATGGATGAGGTTAAAAATACATTGGAGGCACATAAGAGCAGATTTGAATTGCTTGAAAACAGAATTAGTGATTTTGATGACAGAACATTTGAACTGGAGACAGGAGAACACAAAGAGAAGAGAATGGAAAAAATGGAACCTAGTCTCAGGGAATTGAATGATGATGCAAAATGCACAAATTTTTACATTATTGGTGTCTCAGAAGGAGAAGAGAATGGAAATGGAACAAAAAGAATATTTGAGAAAATAATGACTGAAAACCTCCCAACCCTTATGAAAGTCATAAGTATCAATATCCAAGAAGGACAGCACAACCCAAATAGAATAAATCTGAATAGACCTACCTTGAGACACCTACTATCCAGAATGACAAATATCAGAAATAAAGAGGGGATTCTGAAAGCAGCAGGAGAAAAGCAAAGCATAGCATACAGGGGAAACTTGATAAGATTAAGTGCCGACCTCTCATCAGAAACCATGGAGGAGAGAAGAACATGATATGATGTATTTAAGGTACTGAAAGAGAAAACCTGCCAGCCAAGAATTCTGTATCCAGCAAAGCTGTCCTTCAAAAATAAATCTTCACAGATAAACAAAACCTGATAGAACATGTTACTAAAAGACTAGATTTGCAACAAGTACTAAAGGGAGTACTGCAGCCTAAAAGGAAAAAAAACAAGGGTGAGAGATTTGGAAAAGAGTTTAGAAATGAAGATTATTTGGAAGGGTAAACTAAAGGATAAGAAGACAGACAATAGAATGATATGACAATAGAGATGCAAAGGGCAAAATGGTTGAAGTAAGTAATGCCTTTACAGTAGTAACACTGAATTTTAATGGATTGAACTCCACAGTCAAAAGACATAAACTAATAGAATGGAAAGAAAAATATGAGTTACCTATATGTTGTCTACAAGAGACCCACCTCAGATGTAAGGACACAACCAGGTTAAACTGAAAGATTGGAAACAGTTATTCCACGTAAACAGTAACCACAAAAAGAGCTGGAGTAGACCAGATAAGTGTAAAATAACAGCATTATAGTATATGAACAATCGTTGATTGGTGCAACTGGCAAATTGTTTGTTCTGGTGATCAATATTCTGTAATTTTTTTTCACACAAATAAACACTTGCTTTTAATTGTGGAGGGCTGGAGGAGAGATATATTTTTGGATAGTTAATTTTTCTTTAACACTTTCTTGTTCATACTCTTCAATTAAAATAATCTATCTGGATCAATAATGGTTTAGTATGACTACTGTGAAACAAGATTTTGAGTTTTTATGCCTCATAAAATTATGAGTTGGCAAATTATTATCTACTGTAATTCATTCCACTAAGATGTGAAGAATTCCCAAACGGGAATTTGATTATCTAGAAAGAATTATGACCTAAATGGAAATTAAATAACTAAACCAATAATTTATTTCATTCTTAGAGGTTATTATCTATGTCCATTAGTTAGAGCTGTAATATAAAAATTAGAATTATAATTGATTTCTATTATATTTGAATTATTTACTTTTATAAATGTTTGTTGCTATGCCATCTATTTTTATAATGGATTATATTAAATATAACCTTGCCTTGTACTCCCATTTAAAATTTGTAATTTCTTTCAATATATTTTTCTATTTATTTTATAATTTTACAGTAAATGACTTTTTAGCAGCTAAAAAAGGGCATTGATTATACACTTTGGATAGATCATACAGTATGTGAATATATCTCAATAAAATGGGTTAATAAACAAATAAATAATTATTTAAGAATAGCCAGAAAGAGCAACTATGTACAGCAGGAGAAACAAAGAAATTGAAAGGTGAGAAATTTTCTTGTTTTCTTGGTCTACTTTTTATTATTATTATTATTGAAATAATGGAAATGCTTTAATAACGATTGAAGTGATGAGCACACAACAATGTGATTATACCAAATACCATTGATTGTACACTTTGGATAAATTGCATGCTTTAACATGTATCAATAAAAAATATAATGTGGGAATGTATAGCATAGTAAAACCACATGTGAAAATATGAATATGGGTAAAATTGCATATATAAGACTATTTTTTCTTTGACTCTGAACTATGTTAATACTACAAGATGTTACTATCAGACATATTGAATGATTCCATTTATATAAAATGTAAATATAAATCAATATATAAAGATGAAAATAGATTAGTGGTTCTGAAAGGCTGGGGAAGGATAGAGGGATTAAGAGGTGACCGCTAAGGAGTGTGGGGTTTTTCCTTTGGGGTAATGAAATTGTTCTAAAATCTTTGTCATGGTGCTGAATGCACAAAACTGTGATTATACTAAAAGTCATTGATTATACATTTTGGATAGACTGTATGGTATGTGAATATATCTCAATAAAAGCCATGGTAAATAGTTTACATTATAGTTTACACTTTCCCTTGTACAATTTTATAGATTTTAACAAAATGTATAATGGTCTGTATCCATTATTGCAATATCATGTAGGACAATTCCAAAGTCCCCAAAATGCCCACATGTTACAACCCTTCTTCCCTCTCTCTCTCCTTAGAACCTGTGGTGGCCACTGCCTTTATAGCAATGATACAAGTTCTTCCATTGTTAGAATAATAAGTCTACTTTAGTCCATAGTTGCATTCCCCCCTTATGTCTGTTCACTACCAGTTTTGAGGATTTGGAGATGGTGATGCCCACTCTGTTTCTGATTGAGAGGGAACTTAGATCCCGTAGGATAGATGGATGAAACTGTTTTGCTTGCATTTGTAGAGACTCTGTTTTTTGGGATGGGTGTTGTCCATCATCATCCTTTTGTTAGTTGTCCTGACTGAGTCCAGTGAAATGGAAAGTAGATGTTGCAACTCAGCTAAGATTCAGGACTCAACTAGCATATGAGCAGACCAAAGATTTAACTCTCTGGGACATATATACAACAAGTACAGTACTTATTATAGGTTCAAATAAAAGGGGAAGAAAAGCCATGTGTAGGGAAATTATAAATGTGTCTAACTCTGTTATATTGGGGAGCATATATTCCAAAATAAGGCCCACTGACAGGGTGCTAAATTCCTGAGATTATCTGCCTTGTCTACAGTGCCTAATTGTCTCTAGCGCCCTCAGGAGCCCCACTGTTTGAGGCACTGTTTACTGTTCAATCAATGAGATTCTGCTGAGGCATGCATAAGTATAACCTCTGGAATGAACTCCTGACTCACTCTGAAATCTCCTAGCCATAAAAACTCATTTGTATTCAATATTTCCCCTTTTTGGTCAAGGTCTTTTTCCAAATGCATTGCTAGTTAGTGTTTGATAATAATCCCTCGGTGCCAGGGAGGCTCATTCCTGGGAGTCATGTCCCATGCAGGGAGGAAGGCAGTACATTTATATGCTGAGGTTGGCTTAGAGAAAGGCCACATTTGAGCAACAAGGAGGCTTTCAGGAGGTAACTCTTAGGCAATATATAATACTTGGCTAAGTTTCAATTTCAAGAAGGAAAGCTTTATAAGTGCAACCATCAATATCAAGTCAGCTAATCCTGGTAAATCTCAGTTTCTTAATCTGAAAGATGAAGATGTTGGAGAGTTTTGTCAAAGTTGTGAAAAGCAGGATGGTTGCCAAACAGAACTTTTCATGGAACTTCCATAAACACAGCACATACTATATGGTGAAGTTCTGGTGGAATGGGAAGTGATAGTGAGGCAGCTGGGTCCTGCTGATTTGCCCTAGGGCTACACATAATGGAGATTTCATACCACTGGACATGACCATTCTAAGGCCCTTACCAGAGCTACCATTCTTTGATTTCAGATGATCAGATTTAAACCTTTAAAGCAAAAGAAGTGAAACCTTTTAAATAAATTAAATCATATGAAGAATTTGAATCAATCTTAGATCTCATCATCTGGTGGTAGCTCCCATCTCATCCTGCTCTTTCCTACTTCACAAGTGAGGGGATTAACAGGGAAATCTATGGACTACTACCTCTCGCTTACCAAGCATTACCACCTGCAATCACCATATTTTCTATTTACAGATGATAGACATATGAACTATAAATAAAATACTGTATTTATAGGTAGTATAATATAAACACAAAAGAGATATAATAGATACAAATATGAGATATTTACTTATTTCTTCCTCCTTTCATGAGAATGTTAGCTCTTTTTTTTCTGTTTTGTTCACAGCTATGTCTCCAGTGCCCAAAACATGTCTGCACATAGCTGGTGCTACATCAGTAATTGTGGAATGATGGTTGGACATCTGATTCTGGTCTCTTTAAAGCCCTTCCATGACTTTTATTTTGCTGTCTTCCAATGTAATAGTCTGCCTGGGATTCAAATCTGAATCTTTCCTATTCCATCCTTAATTTCTCTCTCTTTTCAAACCTCTAGTTGTGAATGTATTACTTAGGACAAAGATGCCTCTGTATCATGCCTCATATGACATTTCCAGGGATATTTCCATATCAGATGAAGTCTGGGGTCCCCTAAAATGCACAGGATTTGATTGGCATGAATCCCATGCAAAAAAGGGCTCAGACTTGTTGGTAATTTCCTTCCTCCTCCCATACTTCCTTGGCCAGGCCAGGCCTTTCCTCCCCTTTGTCTTTGGTTATCCTTTCATTTGTCTTTATGTCCATTAATAGTTGATGCCATTCCCAGTCTTTAGCCTCCCTTTTAAAATCCCACATGTTTTGAGCAATTACTCTGCTCCATTACTGTGTTAAGTGTTGGGCATAAAATAGATGGATCAAGCAGTCCCTGACTTCAAGAAGCTTAGAATATAGAATAGAGGGATTCAAGTTTTTTTTTTTTTTTACTATGACCCACATTAAATATAAAGACAATTTAGTATGCATAAATACACACATGTAGATATATATTGTTTCAAAAGTTTTATGACACAAAAAATGTACCCGAGTGGCATTTTCCATTCTATGGTTTAGTCTATTTTATTTCATTTTTCTAAAAAAATATTCTGGTTATGGCTCACTATACTGATTTCACTATGCACTTATGAGTTGCAATTAGTACAGCTGATCACCCTCAGGCAATTTGAAAACCACTGCTCTAGAATGGGAGGGAATTTCCTAAATTCATTATGATAGAAATAGAAGTGTGCACAAGGAAATGGAAATCAGGGGAAAGTTGCCCGTGCTCTTTCATATACCCCCTAGGACTGTGCTCCTCAAACTCCAAACATCATAGGAAGTGACATGGGATTTACTGAAAATACAGATTTTTCATTCAAAGTCTGGAGTGGAGCCTGAGATCTGCATTTCTAGCATGCTTCCCGGTGATGCTAGTGCTGCTTGTCCATGGACCCTCCTCTGAAAAGCAAGGTCTAGGAGGTGACGCCTAAAGAAAGACCAAGAGTTAGCCGGGGGCAGGAAGGCAAGAGGAGTGTCCCAGTCAAGAGGCACTAGTGATGTTGCCCCTAAGAAAAACCATGGGCTATACCAGGACTGCGAGCATTCTCATTGACTTGAAATCACCTGTGTACACATGACAGGTAAAGATAGGGCCTGGTCCTTGCCATAGGGAATGATTAAGGAAGATAAATCACATGCTTTACACATAGGCAAATTCAGGAAAATTGAAACAAAATTTAAAGCCCCTTTTTAAAAAGATTTGATGGTTTTAAAATCAGGAAACACCATACTGGACCTGTACTTAAACGTATTCTCTCATGCTCATTTCTCTGTCATGGAAGGGTTCTTTCTTTGTTCAGGTGTGATGGGGGCGGGGAGGGGGCGGTAAGTAGAGATGCAGGGAGCCAGGCTGTACCCAGAAGGCACTATCTGACCAAAATGCTGAGACTTGGTATGCATTTTACATGAGATGAAATCTGGGTGTGCTTCGAGGGATCTATGGATAGAAAACTTTGAGGTTAGAGTAGTGTCTTAGTTTTCCATGGCGTCTGTAACAAAGTGCCATAGAGTAGTTGACTTAAACAGCAGAAATATACTCTCACATTGTTCTAGAGGTTAGAAGTCTGATTTCAAGAGGCCTGCAGGGCCAGGCTTTCTCTGAGGTCTGCAGGGTTCTGTGGCTTGCTGGCAAACTGTGGGTAAACTCACCCTGCCTTTATCATGTGGCTGTCTCTTTCTCTCTGTCTCTCTTATTCACTGAGTCTAAATTTCCACTGCTTATGACAACACTAGTCACTTTGGATTAAGGGCCCTTCCCAATCCAGTTTGGCCTTTGCTTAACTAATAACATCAGCAAAGATTCTATTTACAAATAAGTTCCCGTTCACTGGACCAGGGCTTAGCATATGGATGTGTCTTTTGGGGAGACACAATTCAATTGAAAACAGGTGGCAAATTTAGTATCAAAGACAGAAAATAAGTACTTCTTTCAGGTAACTCAGGTGCCAGAGAAGAGATTTTTAAAGTGAGGGTTTCTGATTGTGTCACGAAGAATGAGTGGGACAGGGAAGTGGAGGCAAAACATGAAGGAAGGGCTGAATTTCCTTCCCTTTCCCACATCTATAAGAGAAGTGATCAGTGGGCCCCTCAACTCTTCTTTCCAGAGCAGAGCTTCCATTTCTCTTCCCCCCAAACCTCACCTTCTCCCAATAAAAACTGTTATAAACTGGGTGAACACAGTCCTCAATGCCACAACCCCAGTGGCAGCCTCCGGCTCATGACTCAGCCCTGTGGTGAGGGCAGATTCTGAATTCCCATCTGGCAGTGGCACTGGGAAACTGATCAGGAGTGTGTGTCCCTAGGTGGATTTCTCAGTGCACCAATATGAATGGGTGGAGTCCACTATAAGGAACATTTCTATGTTCTTTGTTGAGCCAGTGCTCATTGATTAGCTCCCTCCTCTGCGTAAATGATTATGCCTCAAACCCAGTTCCTGCCATCCTGAGCTTACAGTTATAGTTTCATGTGTATTTCAGGCTGAACGTAAAATGAGATCATCCCCAAGTGACATACATTTCATTGTTTACTCCTTACTGGACTAGGAAGTTCACTGACCGAAGTTACTCTACTCTCACTTTGGTTAAATAATGATGGAGAAATTGGCTTTTTGTGGAAAAAACATTTCCTCGTTAAGATGAAAAAAAAAAAGAACATGTTTCCAATAATAATGCAGGTCTTAAGGGCCCAAATGGCACTATCCCATACTGACACTGATTCTCCGCACTTATCGTCCTGCCCTTGGCTTTCAAGGCCTGGCTTTTCCTAGGAAACCACCTGTGGATATATTTACCCATTGCTTTTGCTAGCTGTGTTGCAGTGACAAGAGCTGGAAACATGGAGTTTGAAGCAGTTTCTTTCTCAAAACACTACAACAGAGTTGCCTTGAATGGGGTTCCTACTCTCATCCCAGATACACTGAGCCAAAATATAGAGAAGGGGATGCCTGGAAATGTACTGTTTGTATGAGGTGTCTCAGGTGATATGGGCATGTGCGCCTGCATGCACTTGTGTGCATGTGCATATATGTACATGCGTGCATGTGTGGGTGTGTGCTGTGTGCACACATACAAGCCTTAAAATTTAGGAACCATGGCTTGGAAGATCTGGCTTGAATCCTGCCTCTGGTTATTATCTGATTTTGGGAAATTCCCTTTCATGCTCAAAACATCATTTTTTTCCCCATGTAAGGTTAAGATTGATGACATCTATATTAGATAGGACTGTGAAGATAAAATGTCATGGTCTGTGTGAAGGTGATTAGAGCAGTGTTGACACATGGTAGGTGCTTCATATATAGCTGGGCAAACAGAATCTTTCTTCCTGTTACTTTCTGATGCTCTTTGGACCAGGTTGTTGTCATATTAAAATGCAATCTGGGGGCGCACAAATGTAGCTCAGTGGTTGAAATATGCCTGACACATACATACAAGGTCCCCAGTTCAGTCCCTGGAACTGCTTGATATATAATACCTGACTCTCTTTTTCTGGCCTCCAAGCCTTTTTTTTTTTTTTAACTTTTTATTTGAGAATAACTTCAAACTTACAGGAAAGTTGCAAAAATATTATGAAACCATGCAAAGAAGTCCAACATCCCGTCTATCCAGATCCACTAGCTTTTAACATTTTGCCACATTTTCTGTATTATTCTATCCATCTGCTTTTCTGTCTATCTACCTATCTATTTTTTTGAACAAGTGGGGGTAGTTGTTTACATGATATTCCTTGAACACAATATTTCCATATATATTTATTAAGAATAAGGACATTAAAATATTCTCTTTTGCAGCATGCTTTCTTGAATCATCTGGGCCTTGTCAAAGTACCAATTCACTTAGAAATCTCATTTGACATACTACTGTGCCTACCTGACTTTGAGTCTTTTAATTTTCCTGTCCCTCTGCTATTAGGTTTCTCTGTAACTGCATTATCTAATGCTATAAAGTGTCTGAGAGCCAGCGTTAGATGACAAATGCTACACAAGTTACATTTGTATTGTATTGTTGCAGTCCTTATCGCTAAATTCAGATGGGACTCAAATGCTATTTTTATATAAGATTTTGTTCAGTTCCACTCCACTGTCTCTAAGATATTTCTGGTTTTGTTAAATACATTTTTCTCTCTTCCTGCTTAGAGTCATCTAGTGAAATATAATTATTTTTAGCAACTTCACGGAGTTGTTTGCAGTTTGGTATCTAAGTCTTTGCTCTCTGGGGACATAATAAATACAAGGCCGAGTGAATGTTGAGAGAGATGTGTGAAATCAGGGTGTGATTTCCCAGTGATGGCTGCTAAATGAGATCATTTACCAAAGGTGCCTTTGTGCACTGTGGAAATCTTTAACCCATAAAGTATAGATCTTGATTTCCTTAACATTGAATGTTCTTGCCAGAAAAGAATGTCTCCCAAAGATGGGTAGAGGTCCTTTATTTCATCTCTATGCCTCAACTCCCCCTAAATTTTTTAAAGGAGACGTAGTATGTACCAAATATAGATGGGGCATCACACTGTTTTTTTCTTCTAAGGTCAAGGTCACAGACAGGTGCAATAAAAACATTAAAGCAAAATCATATGTGGATTTGATTGTAAACCCTTGTGCCTGGAGTGGGAAAAACAGAAATTACAACTCTGATTTTCATATGTTAATGTAAGTAGCCAGCAATTGGGAGGCAATAAACATGAAAATTTGCTAGCAGAGTCCCATCGTGTGGCTCCAGAAGGCTGGGTAGGCAAAAAGATGAATTCAACCAACTATAACATTCAGTAAAATCACTGAGTGAGGGTAGACAGACATAGTAAAAATATAGGGATCTCATTTAAAGAAACTCAATTGGGTGGACACTGTGAGAAGTAAACAGTAAAAAGGGATTTTAGGAAGGATAGTTCTAGAACTTTGACCAACGAAATAAATAGATAAACAAATAGGCAAACTCCACATTAACTTTCTTACTGGAAACCAGATAGACTGGTTAGCTTCATGAAGAGCTGCCTATTTCACAATTCCAGTGTAAAGTCTTAAGAATATAGAGAGGAAAAAAAAATAACTTCTTAATCTCAAGAAGGACAAAGAGAATGGAGGGACTTTATTTGGATTGGGGTAAAAGCTAAATTTTATTGAGCACTTACCACACATCAGACTTACCATTGAGGATAGCCTATTCTCAGAAAAATAATGTTTACCACTGTGTGAAGAACTTTGCATGGATTATCTCATTTGATCTTCATAGTAACTATCTCTGGCAGGTACTATTATCATCTCTTTATACAGATGAGTAAATTAAATCTCAGGAAAGCTGACTACCTTATTCAAGGTCAGAGGACTAGTAAGTGGTTGTTTCAGTTTCCTTGACTTCTTAAAGCAGATGCCATGAAATGGGTTAACTTTTAACAATGGGAATGTATCATATTACCAGCTTATAGTTTTGAGGACATGAAAATGTCCAAATCAAGGCATCACCGAGATGTTGTTTTTTCCCTGAAAACTGGCTGTCAGCAATCCTGGATTCCTCTATCACATTGCAAGAAACATGACAACATCTGTTGGTCTCTGCCTTCTCTTCTGGGTTTTGTTGATTTCAGCTTCTTGTTTTTGTGACTTTCTCTCTCTCTCTGTATGCATTCCATTCATTAATCCATTAAGAGGGTTAAGACTGTCCTGAATGAGGTGGGTCACCTTAACTGAGGTAGCTTTATCAAAAGGTACACAGGAATGGATTAAATTTAAGAACATCTCTTTCTGGGGTACATGCAGCTTCAAAACACCACATTGGTAGATCCATGATCCAAACATAGGCTTTCTCATTTGGAGTTTAAGAGCTGTATTCTTGCCGTAGATCTATCGGGATAGAGTATATACATGGTAGTGTACCCCTGTGCTTTACTTAACTGTTCATAATATGCACCTTACAACTTCATTCCTTCATCCTAGCACAGTTTTGCCACCCATTTGTGTGGCCTTGGAAAAATCAATCTACCTGTATTCTGCCACATCTGTGAAATGGGGACAAAAATAAAGCATCATATTTCCATGTCCAGTAAGATGGAGTGACAAGGATTAGATCTATCTTTCTACCTGGAAAAAATGTACAGAATATATGAAACAATAATTTGTAAAACATTGTCTACCAGACAAGAAAGGACAGTGATCCTTGAAGGATGTGAAACAAATAAGGTGCTTCCTCATTCCCGGTCAAAAAACAGAAAAAGGGATCAAGACAGAGCCTGACAGTTTCCCTGAGCTGCAGGAATTAGCTGAGAGTCCAGGGAGAAAAACAGGACTAGGGCACCAGAGAGAGAAAAACTGTAAAAAGATTTAGAACTCAGTGATATGCAGAATGTCCACTCTGTGTGTATGTATAAATTGCCAGAGTCCAGGAAGAGAACCATCCAAATTAGAGGGCTAGGAATGTTGAGTCCCCCTACCAGACATACTGAAAATCTTCAAGATTCCTGAAGCATTGGATAGAGTTTACAGAAAGGACTTGCCTTGGTCATGGAGAATAAGTTTTTCTATGCTGAATACTGTTCTAATTCCACCTAATAAATATTAAAAAGCAAGACCCCCAAAGATCAAGCTGTTTTCAGATGACTTAATTGCATCCCAGAAAAAATGTCAAGAACAATTACAGGAATACAAAAAATATCCAACCCTCAACAAGGTAAAATTCACAATGCCTGGCATTTAGTCAAAAATTACCAAGCTTGCAATATGCAGGAAAATAATGAGGAAATAAATTAATCATTTGAAACCAACCCAAAACTGACACATATGTTAAAAATAGCAGAGAAAGGACAACAGTTATTATAGCTGTATTACAGATACTCAAAAAGTAAAGTAGAAACATGGGAGATATGAAGAAACCCAAATAGAACTTCAAAAGATAAAGACAAGAAGGTATGAGGTGAAAATTGCACTGCATGCAATTAATGGAAGATGGGAAATTGCAGTAGAAAATACTAGTGAACTTGAAGACCTAGCTATAGAAACTGTCTAAAACAAAATACAGGCAGGAATAATGATAGAAAAATGAAAAGAGGATCAGTGAGTGATGGGAAAACTTCAAGTGTAATAGGAATCCCCAAAGGAAAGTAAAGCAGAAGAAATATTTAAAGGCATAGTGGCCAATATTTTTCAAAATTTGATGAAAATTATAAACCCAGATGCAAAAACTTCATAAAACCCCAAACCCGAGAATCATGAAAAAGCTGCATCACAGCATATAATCATCAATTTGCTCACCAGTGGTAGAGAGAAAATCTGAAAAGCTGTCAGATAAAAAACATATTCTTTCCAGAGAAACAAAGATAAGGATGACAGAAAATTTTTTGTAAGATACAGTGTAAGCGAGAAGAGAGTGAAGGAACATCTTTAAAGAATTGGAAAGAAAGAAAGCTATCAACATACAATGAAAACATATTTTAAAAGTGTGAGCAAAATAAAGCCTTTTTTGATACACAAATGCTAAAAGAATTCATCACCAGTAGATCTGCACTACATGAAAGGTGAAAGGAAATCGTTAGGCTGAAAGAAAATGATACCAGATAGAAATAAGGATCTACACAAAGGAATGAAGGGAATTCGAAATGTAACTACATGGGTGAACATGTAAGGTTTTTTTCTTGTAACTTAAATCTCTTGAAAGATAATTGACTGTCCAAACAGAAATAATAACAGTGTAAAAGTAAAATATACAACAACAATAATACAAAGAATAGAAGGGAAGAATTTAATTATATTATTATAAGATTCATACTATATGTGAAGTGGTATGCTCTCACTTGAAGGTAGATTGTGATGAGTTCAAAATGTATATCATAAACCCTAAAGCAATCACTAAACAACAAAGCAAAGTGTAATCTAACAAAGAAGAGAAAATAAAATCATAAAAAATGTTAAAGTAATTCAAAAGAAAGCAGAAAAAAAGAAGGAAGGGAAATATATAAAACAAATAGCAAGATGATAGTTTTAAACAATCACATCCCTAATCAAATTAAATATAGATGGCCTAAATATCTCAATTAAAAGGCAGTGACTGTCAAATTGGTTAAGAAAGCAAGGCCAAATTATATCCTGCCTCCAAAGAAACACTCCAATATAAAGATAAATAAGTTAAACCTGAAGAATGGAAAAACATTATTACATGTTAACTCTAATCAAAATAATCCTGGAGTGATTATCTTAGTACTCAACAAAGGAGATTTCAGAGCTAAGAATATTAACAGGGATTTAAAAATCTATTTTATGAATATGATAGTAAACATAAATGTTTATGTGCATATTACAGTTTTAGAACACTTGAAGCAAAAACTAATCAAGGACATCAAAAGAAATAGACAAATCACAATTATAACTGGAGATTTCAAGACATCTCTCTCAGAAATCGATAGGACAAGTAGACCAAAAATCAGTAAATATATATAAGATTTGAACAACACAACCATCCAACTTGACCTAATTGACATTTGTAGCACACTCTACCTAACAGCAGTAGAATGCATATTCTTTTTAAGTGATTTATAATGGTTACCAAACTAGACTATATCCTGGTCTATAAAACAAATCTCAATAAATGTAATAGATTCAAATCATAGAAAGTATATTATCAAACCATAATGGAATTAAATTAGAATTTAATAATAGATATGTCTTTTTTTTTTAATTCCAAAATATTTGGAGGGTAAATAACATACTTCTAAAGAACATATGGATGAAAGAAGAAATCAAAAGAGGAATTTGAATGTATTTCAAGCTGGATGGAAATGAAAACAATGTATCAAAATTTTTGGAACATCACTAAAGCAGTACTAAAGGTGATATAGTGTGAAATGTCTATATTAGAAAAGAAGGAGGATCTCAAACTTATGACCTCAGCTTCAGAAGTAAGACAATAATAAAAGAAGAGCAAATTAGACTTAAAGTAAGTGGAAGAAAGGAAATTCCAAAGACCACAGCAGAAATCACCAAAACAGGACATAGAACAATAATAGAGAAACTAATGAAACCAAACCCTTGGATTTAGAGAAGATCAATGCAATTGACAAACCTCTAGCCAGGAAGAAAGCTCAAAGAAACATATTTACAATAAAAAATGAGAGCTGTGACATCACTACAGATTCTACAGATAATAAAAGAATAATAAGTAAGTATTATGAACAACTCTATGCCAAAAATGTTGACAATTTAGATGAAATGCACAAATTCTTTGGAAAACACATATTGCTAATGCTCACTCATGAAGAAATAGGTAGCCCAATAGCCCCATATCTAGTAAAGTAACTGAATTTGTAGATTAAAAACTCACAAAGAAAACTCCAGGCCAAGATAGCTTTATTGGTGAGTTATATCAAATATTTCAGAAAAAAAGATCAATTCTACTCAAGCTCTTCCATGAAATTTAAAAGAATGGAATGCTCCCCAACTTATTCTGTGAGCCAAATTTACCCTGACACAAAAACCAGAAAATTGCATTACAAGAAATGAAATAAAGTGACCAGTATCCCTCATGAAAATAAATATGCACATTCTAAACAAAAATACATGAAAGTTATCCAGAATTAAAAGAAGTAAAATTGTCTCTATTCATGAGAGATATGATTATCTATGTCAGAAATCTGATGTCAACTATGACAAATGTTACTAGAACTAATAAGTGAGTTTGACAAGGTGGTAAGAACTGAGATAGATATGCCAAATTCAATTGTATTTCTATATACGAGCATCAGACAATCATAAATGGAAATTAAATAAAACAATGCCATTCACAATAGCATCATATATATGAAACACATGAAAAATCTGGCAAAAATATGAAAGACCTGTATGCTAAACACCAGAAAATATTGCTAAGTAACAGACCATGTTCATAAGTCAGAAGACACAATGCTGTTAAGATACTCTCTTCAAATAGAGCTTTAGATTTTATGGAATCCCAGTAAAAATCCCAGTAGCATTTTTTGTAGAAATTGTACAAAATTTTGTACAAACTGATTCTAAGATTCACATGTAAATGCCAATGACCTAGAATGTCCAAAACCACTTTGAAAAAGAAGAACAAGTTTGGAGGACTAACACTTCCTGATTTTAATACCTATTATAAAGTTACTATAATAAAAACAATGTGTCAGTGGCCTAAAGATAAACAAGTAAATCAGTGATACAGAACAGAGACCCCAGGGATACATTCACATATATAGGACAAGTAACTTTTGACAAAGGTGTAATGGAAATTCAGTGGAGAAAGGATAATATTTTCCATAAATAGAACTGGAAAAATTGGATAGTCATATGTAAGACAAAAAAATCTTTGATTTATACCTCACACTATATACAAAAATTAACTCTAAATTGACCTTTAGGTTTTACACTGGAACTACGAAACTTCTAAAATAAAGCATCAGGAAAGAAAACATTTTGACCTTGGGTTAGGCAAATATTCCTTAGACATATCATACAATTCATAAAAGAACAAAATTTTTAAAATGTACTCTTTAAAAGACACTTTTAAGAAAATTAATGACAGGGAAGTGGAGTTGGCCCAATGGATAGGGCATCTGCCTACCACATGGGAGGTCTGCGGTTCAAACCACAACCTCCTTGACCCGTGTGGAGCTAGCCCATGTGCAGTGCAGTTGTGAGCAAGGAGTGCTGTGCCACGCAGGGGTGTCCCCCGCATAGGGGAGCCCCACGTGCAAGGGGTGCGTCCCATAAGAAGAACTGCCCAGCGCGAAAGAAAGTGCAGCCTGCCCAATTATGGCGCCGCACATACAGAGAGCTGACACAACAAGATGACGCAACAAAAAGAAATACAGATTCCCGGTGCCGCTGATAAGGATAGAAGTGGTCACAGAAGAACACACAGTGAATGGACACAGAGAGCAGACAACTGGGGGGGTGGGGGGAAGAAGGGGAGAGAAATTTAAAAAATAAAAGAAAATTCATGACAAGCCACACTGGAAGAAAATGTTTGCAAAACATCTATATAGTATGACCTTGTATCTAGAATATATAAAGAACTTTCAAAAGTCAGTGATTAGGCAATCAACAATCCAATAAAAATCGGCAAAAGATTTGAACAGATAGTTAACCAATGAAGATATATGGGTAACAAATAAGTGCATGGAAAAAATTTCAACATCATTAGTCGTTAGGGAAATGGAAATAAAAATGACAACGAGATATCACCATAGACCTATTAGAATTGCTAAAACTAAAAAGGTTGACCATGACATGACATGACATGACATGACATGACATGACATGACATAACATAACATACCAACATGTGCTGGTGAGGATGTGGATGTATTGGAATTTTCATACACTGCTAGTGGGAATGAAAATGGTACTATGATTTTGGAAAAGAGTTTGGCAGTTTCTTAAGAGTGTAAACATACATCTACCACAGGATCCAACTATTCCACTCCTAGATATTTACCTAAGAGAAATGAAAGCACATGTCCATACAAAGACTTGTATACAAATGGACACACATCACTTTTGCTCATATTTCATTGGTCAAGGCAAGTCAGATGATCTCATCAACTTCAAGAGATAAGGGAAGTGCAATTCGTTAATGTGTCTGAAAGGAGAACTTGGGTGTCTGTGAACAGCTCCAATGACCACCACACTTAGTAAAGGGTAGATTGGTAGGCTGGTCTCCTTCACTTCTTGGCAGAGGTGCAGGGGGTGTCAAGTAAACAAGATCAGTGGTTCCCAAGCACCAATCTGATAACTGATAGCAGCCTGATTGTATCTTGGAATTACCTTTATGAGCATACAGATTCCCAAGCTCTGCCTCCAGAAATTTGGATTCAGTTGATCTTGAGTAGAGCTTCATAATCTATTTAATAATATCTGCAGGTGATTCTGCTACCCAACCAGGTTTGGTGACCACTAGACAGCAATTCATTCCCTTCATTCTCTCCAGTGTCTGTATCATAGAGGCTGGAGTAATTTAAATCTCCAAACTTGAACACATGGAGATTTGGATGAATCCCTTTCTTAAGGCCATTAAAGGAGGGACCTCAAAATGTCCCTAAGGGCTCTAACTCTTTTTTGTTTTGCTTTGTTTTTTTGAGGAACCAGGGCCAGGGATTGAAACTGGGACCTTGTATGTGAGAAGTTGGAACTCAACCATTGAGCCGCATTGATTTCCCTGAGTTGGTTTTTTCATTTGTTTCACTTATTGTTTATTTTTGTTTTTTCAGGAGGCACTGGGAACTGAACCTGGGATCTTCCATGTGTGGGAGGTGGGAACTCAACTGCTTGAGCAACACATCTCCTCCAGCTCCCAGGACTCTAACTCTTAAATGGAAACACTTGCTCTTGAAAATGCCCTGCAACTTTGCACTATATGTTATTTATCTTTTAATCTACTCCTGATACCACCATTCTTAACTCCTCACAGGCACTCAGTAAGCTTCTCCCTGGCGACTAAATTCTGATTACAAATTAACAGAATTTGGCATGGAAAATTCACCACTGGAAAAAAAATTCATTTTATTTGCAATTGCAAATTGAAACAAACAAGATTGTCTGGTATGTCTTTCTTATCTTACGCTCCTTGGCTAGTCTTTATTCTTTGAGTTTGTTATTTATCTCAGTGAACCTCGGTTATTTAAGACGCACAGTTTCCAGGGTGAAAATATAGCCCCTTTCCCCTGATTCAGTGACTAGATTTGTTAGCTTAGAGAAATACCACAGGTACTTTCAGAAAGTTTAGTTTTGCATTTGAGTAGAGGTATTTCTCACATAAGAATACAGATGGACCACATTGTCAGTTTATTCTTTAGGGAGGAATTGAGAAACAGTATCATGTTTCCATCAGGACTCCCTGTTCTGTCTCGACTCATGCTGCGCAAGAGAGCACACCTCTCTGGCTGATTGAGGAAAGCCACCGGTCTAACAGGAATTCTTCTCTTTTTATGTAGTGTGTCCACCTGGTATAAATTATTTTCTGGAGCATAGATGGTCCTGGTTTAAGCTGGGAAAAAAAGCCCTGTCTCTCATCTCCTGCTGGCTCTCACCTCCTGCTGGTTGCTAGACCACATTTGGAATCACGAACCACGGGTAGGGTAATGTCCGTGAAGACCTAAAGAAGTGAGTCAACATGGGCTGGAGAACAGAGTTCACTCTTGTAGGCCTGAAAGAGGTTGATGGTGCAAAAGAAAAATATGAAACGACTGTATTTACTGCAGTGCTGACAGCGGGCTGGGGCAATGGCAGCCTCTGCTTTGTGTGCTCACTGCATCTTTTAAATAGAACATCTCAGTCAACTACAGCACTGTCTTTTTGGACAAAACTTGTCATCTTACCATATGTCATAGTCGGTGATGTTGGCAGAGCATGATGTTAGTCATCAGAAGCTGGTAAGAAACCACAGGCCCTTGTCCTTTATCACTTAGGAGGGAAAATACTATTTGCCTATCCAGGCATACACAGGTTCTCCACATATTCATTGAGAACTCATTGTGTGCCAGGAGCTGTGAATTTTGTCATTAATCCCAGTGAACTCCGTTTATTTACAATGCACAGTTCCAACGTAAAAATACAGCCTTCCACCCCAGACTCAGTGGCTAGACTTGTGTGACATAGATAATAGGCATAGTGATATGGAAAATCCAGTCCTGTAATCTAGGTAGCTGAAAGGATTTCTATCAGGAAAGAGGTACTGGCTTTTGTCAGCCTAGCCTCTGGCTGCTTTGTACACCTTCCCAGAGTTAGCCAAATGGTAGTTAAGGAAATTACATTCTGTCATCAAAGATAAACAAATATATAAAAACACTCTGGTGCTCTGGTCACTTAAGCAGCAATAGTATTATTGGTAGTTAATGTTTATTGGATATCAATAACATGATAGGAACAGTGCTTATTGTTTGCTATCTCAGATAATCCTCAACACTTACTTTATGAGGGGTAAGTACTCGGATTACACCCATTTGTTAGATGAAGAAACAGAGGCTCAGAGAAGCCCAGTGACTTGGCTAAGATCACACAGCTAATAAGGGCAGAATGCAGACTCAAGTTCAGATCTGTCTCAGAGTAAAGTCCCAAATCTGACATGTTACGAACCATTAAAACCACATTATTTGGGAGCAAAGGGAAGGACTGCATTCATTCTTTTACACAGGGTGCTGTTTTTGACAAAAGCAGGTACCCTCAGGTATGCTGTGAACATCTCTTTATAATTGGGTCCCAGAGAATCCCATGGGTTAATAATCTATTCCATTTTGTGGCACTTTGGAACATTTTGGGAGAAAGTCACTCTGTGAACATAAAACTAATCATTGCATATGAAAGCTCTCTGGAAAAAGTTAAACATTTCAACAAAACCCCTTCACTTTAAGTGCATTCAGCATTTTCCCTCCTCAGAAATGACTTGTAAGTTTGTGCTTTTAATTATTATCATTCTCCCCTGAAATTACAGGCAAAGCACTCAGTGATATTTGAAACATCAATTACTGGCCTGCAGCCCTCTGCTACTGTTTCTCCGCCTGCTGCCAGGGCTGCAAATCCATTTTCTGCATTTCTTTTAGATTTTCTGAACAAAATTATGGAAAATCGCTGTTGGCACATGGCATTTTTCCACAATGGTCAGACTTATTGAATTGTGCCGTTATGTGCTACTTCGAGAAGTCATTCCAACTTAAAATGCCAGCCTTAAAACTATCAGAACATTTTCCGCAATCTGGGCTTAATAAATTTTCCACAGGAAAAGGCTAAGAAATTTGCCCTGGCTTTGCCTGAAGCTCCTGCTGAGCATAACTATATGCTTATGATGATTCTGGCTGCTGATTTTTAGCTCATGTCATCCTTGAAGTCTCTGTTTAGGATTTTCTCTCTGTCTTCTCGTCACAATTGCTCACTCTGTGTGACTTTTGAACCAGGGGACTGCCTTTTACCAAGGGCTGCCCTCACGCCACAAGGATTCTCTGAGGCGTCTATGAAAGAGAGTGACCTCTTGGCAGCCATTTTGAAATCATCTTCTCTGTCACTCCATATCAGGCCCCAATCTGTGTAGTAATGTTCCAAAGGCACCTTAAACTCAAAACCTCCAATCCTACTTCTGTATCCCCCATCAAGGCCTCACATGCAAATAGGAATTGTGGGAGTTATTCTCAATCACTCTCTTTCTCTGAACCCACAAGACCATTCTGTCATGAAACACCGCCAATTCCATCTTTTTTGTCTCTCCCACATCAATTTCTTCTTTACTATCACTGGACTTTCTTCTAGATGGCCAGATGGCTCCAGCAATCTCCCTGTTAGTATTTTGACCATTAGTCTTTATCTTTTCCAGTGCATCATGTATCTTCTGTGTTGCTGCCCAGTGGATTACTTTAAGAAGAAAATCTATTCATATGTCTTCTGACATAATCTAGAAGCTACCCTCTACCAGACATTGTACTAGGCACAAGGGAAATAGATGTGCTGAAGGCATATCCTGTTCTAAATGGTAAGGAACATTGTTATTCCCTTGCTTGAGAAAGTCCAAGAGGTCTTCTTCCCTGTGAAACGAAATCACAGCTCTTTAACCTGGCTGGTCTCAGGGATGATGGTGAGCTGGTCCTGAGGCATCTCTCCTGCCACAACTCTCTCCGTTTCTTTTCACATACTCTATTTTTCCAGCTGTGCCAATACCTCTGTGCCCTATAAAGGCAGAAAACTTCCTGACCCCGAACTTTTACCATATTGTTCTACTGCCTCCTTTCACAGCTTGAAAAATCCCTACTCAATTGTGAGGCCTGACTCAAATCCCATGCCCCTATGAAGCCTTTCCCTTTTCTCCCTCTCTAGACCCCAGATTCTCTGTGCTTTCATTGCTCTGCATACATATTTCTGAAAAATTAATTGTGGGTAGGGAGGTGGGGTAATACAGGATGGCGAAAGCTATATATTTCATCACCTTGCCCAAGCTTTGGGGTCAGATGGATATGAGTTCATATCCTAGCTCTGTACTGAAGTTTCTTATCCTATCTCAGCCTCAGTTTCCCCATCTGTGAATTGGTGATATGAATACATATGTTACAGGGTTTTTGAGAATATTCAATGAGCTCATTTATACAAAACCTCTGTCTTAGAATAAGTGCTGAATAACCTACAACAATTATTATTATTATCATAATCATAGAATAGCTTACCATGTGTTATATATTTATTTTTCTGTCTCTCTCCTTCTGGGCTGCATGCTCTTAGAGTACAAGGTCCATATTTTTCTCCTCTGCATCTCCAGGGCCCAGAACAGTGCCTGGCAAGTAATGGTTGCTAAAATAATAAGTTAATTATATTACAGTTTAAACTAATTCAGTCAAACACATTGTTGAGTCACTTTCCTAACAATGTGTATGGATTACAATATGAATTTCCATAGATGTAGAAACATTTGAGTAATCTAATTCAGAGAGTCCCTGAATATCCTTTTTTTTTTTTTTTTTGACAAAAGGTCATATAAACTGCATATTCTCTAGGTTTGAGCTCCAGAAAACTAGACTTTAGGCCACTTGTACTACTTAAATTTAGCTCTTGGTACTCCCTGGCTGGGAGATAGGAACACAGAGAGGTCAAGTGCCCTCCCTTGGTCAAGAAAGCCCTGTGGTTGGTTTATGTGTGTTTTCAGATCCAGGATAATATATAATTCCTACATTCCATAAAAGACAGCTGCAATCATATGCTATATGTCCTCTTGATCTTACTTCATCAAAGGTTAGCCCTGAGCTATGCATTCCTAATCACAGCTGGTGATACATCTGGATACTTCTTCATTTCAGTGATTGGTCTGCGTATGGTAGTTCGCTCTTATTTTCTGTGCCTGGCATATACTGATTATGCTTTCCTATGGTCCACTACTGTAGGCAACATCACCTTCCACTGATTGTGCAGGCTCAGAACAGAACTCTTTCTTGAAGAATCTTCCCAATATTTTAGAATGAAGCTCCTCAATGTTGTATAAAGCAGCTGAAATAAAGGGCTTTTGCAGAATGGAGGAACAAGAAAAGATAGGCCTAATGTATAAGAAAAAGACAAAACTAAAATATATAAAGTTCCTAGGAAGCGGATGTGGCTCAACTGATACAGTGTCCACCTACCATATAGGAAGCCCAGGGTTCAAACCCAGGGACTCCTGACCTATGTGGTGAGCTGGCCCATGAGCAGTGCTGCCGCGCGCAAGGAGTGCCATGCCATGCAGGGGTGTCCCCTGTGTAGGGGAGCCCCATGTTCAAGGAGTGCACACTGCAAGGAGAGCTGCCCTGTGCAAAAAAGGCACAACCTGCCCAGGAGTGGCGCTGCACACACAGAGAGCTGATGCAGCAAGATGATGCAACAAAAGAGACACAGATTCCCAGTGCCGCTGAGAATGCAAGTGGACACAGATGAACACACAGTGAATGGACACAAGAGAGCAGACAATGGGGCAGGATGGAGGGTAGAAGGGAGAGAAATAAATAAAATAAATCTTTAAAAATAAATAAATAAAATAAAATATATAAAGTCCCTAGAACTGTGCCTACTATGCAGCAGTTACTAAAATGAACCTGTTCTGGTTGATAAAGCATGGAGAAAGCTGACTTTTTCTCCAACCCCTAATGCATACTACTATTCTCAAACTCTATGAATCTGAATTTCTGAACAGAGGTAATAGCACTTAAATTTTGCAGTGTTAGTGGGAAATGTAAATGAGATTTTTGTATATAAATTGTCTAGCATACTACAACTTCACTCATTCATTCATTATTCCAAAAGTAATTATTGGTCCTTCCCTGGGCCAGGCCCTCTGCTAAGCACCAGTGACAAAGATAGTGGGCTAAAGCAGACACAGATGCAGTTCTTTTTTTACATATTTTCTAGTACTATTTCTCCAAAGAGCTAGATAGTGAATATTTAGGTTTTGCAGGCCATGTAGTCTTTGCTGCCACTGCTCGCCTCTGCCTGTTATAATGTGAAAGTAGCCACCTGCAGTACATAAACAAATGAGCATGTTCATGTTCCAATAAATATTTACAAAACAGATGCAGGGCCAGAATTGGTCCACAGGCCATGGTTTGCCAACCCTGTTCTAGTGAGATAGGCAGAAGGCAACTAAGCAATCATACTAATAAATGAAAGGAAACTGGTTCCACCAGGTAAGTGTATAACTAAGGAAGCCCACATATATTGAGTTCTGAAAGGCCTGGGGGGCTACAGAGGAAGTTGAAAAAGGGAATACAATATAACTTAAGGGTGGAGAGGTTGGCAGGGGCCAGAATATGCAGAGCCTTCTGCATTCTCTCCAAGGTCCTGTCTATCCTTAGTGACATGGAGAGCCTCTGACAGTTGTCCATTCCTTTCCTCGCCCCCATTTTTCCACACTAGGTGGCCCTTTGGGGTGGACTGCTGAATATGAATGGTTCGACCCCAGGATGCTCACAGGAAGGAAACATCCACATTGTGCTCTTCATGGCCTCATAAGGAGTCTGAAAGTAGCTAAGCTTCCCCCTCATCATGATTGGTAAGAGGAAAGGCAAATCTTTGCAAAAGCCGAGTTTGTTTCAGTGCTTCCCTCTGGGGTGGTGGCCTCAGGAACCCTGCTGTGCTCCCCTGGGATCCCTTCCTGCTCTCTCTTGGCTGTAACCTTAGGGCATCCACATCCTGGAGTAGGGGATCTTGAGGCAGAGCAGGTATGGACTATACCATACTCTTCCTTGCTGTATTCCTTGGGTATATCACCCATTCCGTTTGAGCTGACATTTACATACTTGTGAAATGGTAGCTATTCTACTGACCTAGATGAGTCATGATGAATTTCCAATATGGCATTTTCTTTCATAATCTGCAAAATACTTCCACAATAAAAAAATGAAATGAAATGAAGCAAAATAATATAAAATACTTCCACAAACATGGAAGACAAGGATGGTGATGGCAGCAGTGGTGATGGGGATGAGGCTGAGGATGATGATGATGATGACAATGATGTGGCAGCAGATAGTTGTGATCTCTGCAGCACTTGCTCAGCATGTGTTTATTGAGTCCTCGTGTGGCAGGTTCTAGGTGTTAGGAATTCAGTAGTGAGGGAATGACAACATGGTCCTTACCCTCAAAAATCTTACTTTCTTGTGGAGGGGGCATGTCATTAAAAGAATATGCATGTTGATAAGTACATTTGCATATGTTTATATAGTTAAACACTATTTTTTTCGTAGGCACAATTAAACAGAAGTTGCTATCAGAGGTGTGTGTGTATGTGTGTGTACAGCAGGGACTCAATTTCCAGTTAGGAGTCAGGAATTATCTAAGGAAAGTTCATTTAGTTGGAGTCTGAAATGTATGGAGAGTTGAGTTAGCCAAGTGAAGAACGTATATGTTCCGGGTAGAGAAAGCAGCAAGTGTGAAGGTCTGGGGGTGGACTAGGTTGGTATAATGAAGAACTGTAAGAAGCCAGGGCATCATGAGAATAGTGAACAAAGGGGTGTGACATTCCAGATAAAGGAGGCAGGGTAGGCAGGGACCATATTCTTCAGGCCTCTTTGAACATGCTAACAATCATGTTCTTTTTCCTGAAGTGTGCAGAGCCAGTAAGAGACTTCAAGCAGAAATGTATAATCCACTGGTGTTAAATCATTTCATGATATGTGCCAAGTGGGGAATAGACGACAGAAGGGTGAGTGTAAGGTGGAAGATAAGATAGGAGCTGGGGCAGCTGATCTTATCTGAGATGATGTTGACTGGATCAGGGTTGTAGAGATGGGTAGGGAGAAAAAGTGGACAGAAAGGTGTTTTGAATATAAGGCTGATAGGATCTGTTGAAAGGTTGAATGTGGGGATAAATACAAGAGGGAAAAATAAATCAAGGATTATTTTCTGTAGGTTTTCTGTAAGTGAGAAACTGTGTGGGTAGGGATCTGATTACTTGAAATTTAGAAGAATGTCAAAGGAGAAACTGGGCATGTTCACATGTGTCTTGTGTACATGGTGTGTGTGTGTATGTGAAAGAGAGAGAGAGAGGTGGAGAAAGGGAAGAAAGAGAGAGAAAGAAATATTAGGGTAGAAATTGAGGGTGTCAGAGTCTAAGAATGTTCATTTTAAATATCATTGGTTACACTGATAAGGTTAACTCCACTGAATTGAAAAAGGATTCATTGGGAAAAGGCAGTGTGAGACAAATACATATGTTTAGATGGTAACTTTTCATTTAGATGTACCTTGTAAAAACGAAATGGGCTAATACTGAAGCTGGGTAAACTGGTTACATGCCAAGCATTTGGTATTTTTTCCTGTTAAGAGCCTGGACTTTGGAGCCAATTGCTTGGGTTCAGAGCCTACCTGCCCCACCGTGCTAGGCAGAATACTGGACCTGCAGATGCCCACATCCTAATCTCAGGTACCCACGGATATGTCATGTTACATGGCAAAGGAGAATTAGGTTTGCAGATGGAATTCAGATTGTTAATCAGGGAGCTCTGAGTGGGAAGAGAACCCTGGATTATCCAGGTGGGCCCAGTGGAATCAAACGTGTGCTTAAAAGTAAGAGTGGGGTGGCAGATGTGGTCAAAGAAAGAGATATGCTGATGGAAGCAGGATCAGGGAAATGCTATGTTCAGGTTTTAAAGATGGAGAAAGGATGCCATGAGCCTAAGGCATGTGGGCATTCTCTAGAGTTGGGGCATGGGTCAGACTTCTGACCTTCAGAACTGGAAGAAAATAACTTTGTGTTGTTTTAAGTTACTAGGTTTGTGGTCATTAGTTACAGCAGTAGCAGAAGGAAATAAATACACTTAGTAGTGCTCCTGGAAAGTTATTTAACCCCTCTGTGCTTCTACTTCCTTAGATATTAAATAGGGATAATCAAATACTTACCACATACAAATAAACTTTAAGGGGGAGGAAGACACACATGTCTGACAATTGCTTGCTCAAGCCAATGGGCCATGATTTACCTGAGTTACCTGGAGAACTGGTTCTGTCCCATCCTTGTGGCACTAGAAGCCCCAGAGTGTCTGGCCTTAATTACACATACCTTTAATTGTTGACCTAGACTAAACCAGACTCACAGATGGAAAAACCTTTCCCAGCTTCTCTTGGTGTGAAAAAGTGGGAGATGGAACAGCCTGTTTTCTCATCTTTTAATGGAGTTGCTCTTTTCTGAGAATAAAATAAACCTCCAAGCTGAATATATCGACAATTCTTAGACAAGCATATCAGTATGCTTCACAGCATGGTGCAGTTCATAATATTCAAATTATTGGCAAATAAAGATTATTATAAATTATTAACTGTTTGCAAGTGGAATGATTTGCATATTTTAAAAGATCCTTCTCACACAAGAGCTTCAAAATACCATCTCTCCTTGTGAATCATGAAGAATGATTTGGGATGACAGGATTTTGCCTGGCTGTTAAGATACTCATTTGGAGGAAGGAAGCAATTGTTGCCTGAGCTTGTGGGAGCCTGGCTTCCTGCCCCTGAGTTCTCTCCTCCTTGCATGTGGGCCTACATGCTGGGACCTGTGGCCTCAGACCTTCCCAAGCACACATCCCTACTCCGGTCTGATCTTGGAGTCTAGGAGTTGGCTCAGATTCACCATCAGAAGGTTTATGGGTCTCTCTGGATCTGTTGTGGTTCACCTCTTTCCTGAGACCATCTGTTTGTGACCCAATTATAGTCTCACTCTGTGTCCCCCAACTTCAGTTCTGTAATGCTGTGTGCTCAAGTTCCTCTTTATCCATCTTTTAGTCCAAACCTCGTACTCTGTTCCCAAGTTATCTGTCCCAAAGATTATTCCCAATACCCTTTGTCTGGTGTCCTGGACTCTTATGTTACCAACCTTGGACACTTCATCTAGCTTATAGTCCCTCGAACTTGATCTCCTTAAAGTCTGAGGATTCCAGCCTGAACTTTCCAAAGGGGCCAAGTGAGAGAAGAGTGGGGGAGGTTCATCTAGTATATTTCCCACAAAGTGACCCTGATCAAGTAGTTATTTGGAGGGTAGGGGATAAGTCAATAGACCAGGCATCAGCTTGATTACATGGCAACCTCTGTTTAACAGAATGAATGTTTGACCGATAACATAAAGAACATGGTCACCTCTCACATTTTTACCCTTAAAAAGGAATTGCTCTTCCAAAGCCCCAGAGGAAAGTGGAGTCTGGCTTTTTGATTATATGTTTCATTGCAATGCAGTGATGTAATGTCATACATGATAAAACTAGGGAGCTGGGCCTGAACTGAAGTCAATTGAAGCTTACAGGCTTAATCCAGGTTTGGGTATTTCAAATTTGTCC
This sequence comes from Dasypus novemcinctus, assembly GCF_030445035.2. NCBI lineage: Eukaryota > Metazoa > Chordata > Mammalia > Cingulata > Dasypodidae > Dasypus > Dasypus novemcinctus. The sequence continues at coordinate 43,759,048 of NC_080696.1, read as the reverse complement.
AGCCATGCTTTTTGGGGCGAGTATTTGAGGTTAGAATAGCTTATGGGTGACATGGACCATGAGTCGGTTTCATTTACAATTCAATGGGCTGCTGCAAAGGAAACTTTGCTCATATGGTTTGGAAAGTGTTGTTTTGAAAAGGCAAACTATGCTAATCTCTGCATCCTGAGAGTCTTGGAAGGGAGATTTTTTTCACTGCCATTTTATCAGAGCCTACATGAGTGTGAACAGGTAGAGACTGTCTCAAGGATTAGAAAAGACCTGGCAGGTTTGGTTTTGTGTGAGTTCATGGGTAATCTCTGGTTTGTTTAATTGGGTGATTCTGGGTCAGGGAGCAGTTGACACAAGTTTACAAAGACAGGCTTACAAAGGAAGGCCCTGTGCTTTGGGGTTTGACCCCACCCTGACAACTCTGTGTTTATACCATTCCCCGCTGCACCCTGGACACCTTCCTGAAGACGTGCCTTTGAAAGGCCCAGGCCCTTTTCCCAGAGAAGCTCTAGGAGAGCTCTGTGGGGAATGCATTGTTCCTATTGCATTTCCCTGAGGAAGGCAGGGAATGTTTTTTCAAATCAAGAGCAGTGTTTGCAGGTAGGAAATCCTCTTGGCTAAAATAAGAACTGGCTTTTACCCCTTGATACAAACCAAAATCTTTGTTGAGTCTTACAAACACATATAGAAATGAATTCTTTAAAAATTAGAAATCATGTCTTTTTATATTAGTGAGACTAGCATTCACCAAACAGGATGGTAGAGTTCATTCACTCATTCCATCAATGATGAATGGAGTTATCATTCTAAGCAGGGTAGAGACAAGGGTAAATAAAAGCTGAGCACTCAGGTTCTGTCCTCAGCACACTTACAGACTCTTGGGAGGGCCAGTTATTAATCAAGTAGTAACCAACACAAAAGCAAAGTTGCCTCTGTTTTTAGTGTCATGGAGGAAAATTATAACCAGTGCAATGAAAGGCACTGTAAGATGAGGACATGTCCTGGCTTGGTGGCAGGCACAACTTCCCCAGGATAGTGGTGTCTTGACTGCAGGTGGAGTATGAATGAACACAGGGAAGTGGACTGAAGGCAAAATAATCCAGGCTATGGAAACAGTGACAGCAAATAGTCTAGTGCTTAAGGGAGCACGGTGTGTTCAGGGACTCTACGGCCACTTGGCTGTAGTTGAGAGCCTGCAGGAAAAGAGGGGCATGAACTGAAGCAGAGAAATGAGCAGGGATCAGACATGGAAAGCCTGAGGCTTTGCTAAGGGTCTTCCAAGATTTCCTCTTTTGAAATTCCTCCTCTACCCCCTACATGGAGTTGATAAGTAAAAATTATTGAAAGCAATCTGTTTTGGGAATCAGACTGCCCATTTTCCACTTTCATAATTCTTCTTGCTAGATATGGGGGTATCTTATCCTAGAATCACTCCCAGCTCCAAAAATAATCTATCCTTTATTCTTCTCAAAAACTAGTAACCTTGGTTGTATAACTTTTACCCCATTAAATACTACTCATAGGCACTCTTGGGCATCCAGTTCTTGAGCATCTGGCCTTAGAATATACCATAAGATCCAGTTGGTGTTCTGAGGCTTTGTCTATATTTTTTATTATGGTAGCATTATACAACATAAAATTTCCCATTTTAACCATTTTTAAGCATACACTTGAGCAATATCACTTACATTCACAATGTTGTGTTACTATTACTACCATCTATTACAAAAAGTTTTCATGACCCCAAACAGAAACTCTGCCCCCATTAAGCAATAACTCGCCAATTTCCCCCTCCTTCACCCCTTGGTAACCTCTGATCTACTTTCTTTCCCTGTAAATTTGATTTTCTAGATATTTCATGTAAGTAGAACCATATAATATTTGCTTTTTGTGTCTGGTTTATTTTATTAAGTCTATATGTCCTTCTAAGACACAGACATTTCCTCATACTTAAGGGTCCAATAGGCATATGAAGGATACCAGAGACGGCCTGTGGCCTTTGGTCACTGTCAACCCAAAGAGAGCCTGTAATGCCTCTGGGGGAAGACCTGAAGCATTCCTCCTCCAGCTAACTTCCCTGCCCCAATCTCTGCCAGGCTGCCTCAGGCTTTTGCTTCCTCTAATTACAACCTGAGATGAGTCATTGGTATAGCTAGTGGTGGTTATGGTTTAATGTCTGCTCTAATAATTACTTAGTCTTCAGGATAAGTAAGGAAAGTGGTTGGTTTGAACCAGCCTAATTCTCCCCAGGACTGAGGTCATTCATAGAGAGTTCATTAAGAAGACACAGAAAATCTTTAAAGCCACTAAATAAAACAGAGTGCTCAGAGTTTCCATTTAGTTATCCCCCAAATAGCAGTCTAATTTTAATTCAGATAAGTAGCCAGAGCACAACACAACCACTGAAATTGCTGCTCATGCTACTGGAAGGAGTTATCATTAATTCCTCCATGCAATCTTCATATGTCCTGCCAGAAAAAAAAAATTGAAATCAGAGACTTTCAACTTTTATGTGTAAGAGATTTATCTGGTGTGTGTGTATACATACATACATACACACACACACACACACACACACACATATATATATATATACAGATTCCTGGGTCACCCTCCCAGGTTATTGTGATTCATCTGGTTTGATGGTAGGGCTTAGTTAGGAAACTTTTTAATAATCAACCAAAAATGCTTCTGAGGACACTTGGAGACTAGGGCAGAGGCTTCCTGCTCCTAATGCTTACTGGGGCTTTAGTCAGCTGAGGTGCCGCATTTAGCACTGCCCGTATAGGGAGTAGATAAGTGAGCCAGAGAATTTTCTTGAAGATGGAGGCTCTGCTGAACCTTACCCATGGTCCATTCAGGCCAGCGTTGTATTGCTAAAAAGTCTACAAGAGATTCACTTTAAGATATCAGCCTTAAGAGATGAAAAATTGTCACAGGTTCTTACATAGCTCCAATTCTGGGTGAAGAGAAAGAACTGCTTATAATCTACTACAGTAAACATGTGTTTACTGAAGGAGATACAGAGTTGTGAGATTTCTAAAGGGAGATGATGACAAACCTGAGCCTGTGGATTAGTACAGTGCATTAATTAAATACAATCTGGTGAAAATAAACTACAAAAAAACCCCCCCAAAAAACAACCTACCATTTGCAGGATGAAACATATTTCTACACGATTTTTTAATGGAAAACAACTTGGTATATAAAGGAGCTAGCAGAATTCAAAGTTCTCCAAAATATTATTCATGAGAAAATATAAGAGAACTCTCTATAGTTTTGAGGAGAAAGGGTTGTTACTGAGGAGCCAGACACTCCTTAAAACCATCATTCATTTTCAGCAGTAGTAGAGAAATACATGTCAGTATATAACTTTCAGAAAATAGACCATTCTTATAGCATTTCTTTAAAAAATACCCCAGCTATCAGAAAGATTAATTACACAAAGTATTTAAAAGTGCAGAAAGTAGAGAAAGAAAGAATTATAGTGAAATATATTATTTTAAAATAAACACACTCATAGATGAATAAATATAAATAAATAATATAAATGAAAATGTAACATAAGTACCTAGTCCCAAATTCCATAATATCCAGAAACATCCTGGAAATTAGTTGGACAAAGTGGCAAGGACAGTGAGAGTAGGTTATTTTTTTAATCTTACATGGAGAATTGACAATTACTAATTTATTTAACATATCTAGAAATCAGGAAGATGAAGATCAGCTAACTATATAAATACCTGAATTAATAATTATATCCTTTGAAATATTAGGGGATAAAAGGACTTGGTGTCTAGTTAGCAAATGATAGAGAATTCCAAAGAGAGGGTGCAAAATGCAAAAGGCAAAAAATGGAAAAGAAAACACTCACACACACAAAAAGCTAGAAAACAGTAACAAAAAATGAAAAAAAAAACCTAATTATAACAATCCATCCATACAAAATTAGTTTATTCCCTGTGGCAGTCTGATATATTTATGAATTCCAAAAAGAGATATTGATTATATTTGTAAACTGGTCTGTTTGTCTGAGCATGGCACCCTTTGATTATATTCAGTTGAGATGACTTTGATTAAATTATGCTAAGATTAGGGCCTTGACTGATGGGCTATATGAAAGGATAATCAATTAAGAAGGCAAGAGAAGTAGACATACAGAAAAGAAGAACACATGGGAATAAAGAAGACTCCATAGACATGAAGAGGATCCTGAGGCCCCTGGAGGAGAGTTGAGCCATTTGCCTGATAGTTTACAGCTGACCTTGTGAAGAGACCAGAGCAGCTGAGCCTGGAAAGAAACAACCCTGGGAAGAGAGATGAGCCCTGTATCAGCCTACATCTGAGATCAGAAGAAGCTGGACTCACAGAGCCTTACGGGGGAAGAGGAAGGTTATACCCTTGCAGATGTTGTCTGCCATTTTGCATCAACACGTGGCAACAGACTTTGGGTGATAAAGTACCTCTTATGGTACTTTGAGTTGGACTCTTCAGGGCCTTGTAACTATTAACTTCTACCCTCAAAAAATTTTATAAAAACCAACAGATTTCTGGTACTTTGTATCAGCACTCCCTTTGGCTAATATACCCCCTAGAAAAATGTCTTTCAATTTACATCACTATAAAAATGCAACTCTTTGCTGTTGAAAAGAAACATAGCTAAAACAAACACATTACAGTAATTTATCAATATATTTCATATCCACTAACTTAGTAATGTTCCATTATAGGCAGTTCTTCTAAGTACACAATCATGCAAATGAATATTCAATTATTAGAATATCAATTATTAGAATATCAACAATTTAAAACTATACTTATGATTATTAAGAGTTAAATAAAATGAAAATATCTGTAACATGAAATTCTCTGAAGTCATTGTAATTATGTGATAGAAATTTATTTTAATATCTTAAACTGTACCTGATATATTGTTAAATGGAAAGAAACTAGGCTGCAAAATTTATATAGAATTTATTCCAAATAGTTACAGTATCAATGAGTGTTTCAAAATTTCTTGCATTTGTTTTTCAGAGTTCTAAAATTTTCTACAGTTAGCATGCATAAATTTTGAAAAAAGAAAAAAAATATTTAAAAAGAAAGAGTAAAACATTTTTCTTCAAACATGCCAGGCAGATCAAATATAAAATTTTAAAAAGCAACTGTTCTCACAATGTAGCCAAAGCAATATATCAGGTACTAATTTTTAAAAAATAGGGTAAGTTTATGTTTTTTATAGTTTAAGTATTTTCAAAACTCTCAAACTAATAAAACATATAACAAATAAGAGAATGTATACTCTGCATTATTAACTATTTATAAGTTAATGTCAATCACATACATATGTATACATATGTAATTTCTGTGCAGTGAAAGAGCAATATCTTATTTTTCATTCCTCAAAGAATATTAAAAAATTGATTATCACAGCACCATCGAAAAAGCAGCAATTCATTGTAACAGAACTGATAAAAATTTATGGACACTAGCCAAAGTGGTTCTCAGAGGAAAATTCATATACTGAAGCATTTAAATATTAAATAATGAAGAATATAAATTAGTCTACTAAACATTCAGTTCTAGAGGTTGGAAAAAGAAGTATACACAGTCATTAAAGGAATTTTTAAAACTGAAGAAAAAAATACCCTATATCTAGGCCAATATCTTTAAGAAACCATTTCAAAGTGACATTCTAGCTCAAATGCTCAAAAATAACATTCGAAGGAATAAATATTTATGAGCCAAAAACTATACAAAAAAGTTGTGGTAGATCTATTTCTAAGAATGGTGACAGAGCCACATGTGTTTGTACCAGTGCATTTCAAATTTTCAAGGAACAGATAATTTCAATGCTACATAAACTGGTACAAAGCTTAAAAGAAGAAGAAACATTTTCTATTTAATTTTGTCAAGCTAGAACATCACTGACATTAGGACCAGGGGAAAAGTGTACAAACTCAGAACTGTAGGTTAAAATCAGCAAAAATGTTAAGTAAAATTCATTAAAATAGAATCTAATAGTATATTAAAAGAATAACACCCTGTTAAGAAAAAGGCTTACACTAGGGCTGCTAAAAAAGTATAACTTTATCAAATAAAATATAAGTACATTAGCAGAGCGACAAGGAACTACCATATCAGTGCTACTCAACATGTGAACTTTAGTATGCATGGGAGAGCTTGATACAATACTGATTCCTGGGCCTAACTCCCAAGGATTCTAATTCTAGCAGTTGTGAAGAGGAGCAATGAGAATTTGCATGTTCCACAAGTTCCCAGGTCTGGTTGAGCAGTACTCCATTGAGCAGGTTCTCAACCTTGGCAGCACATTGAAATCACCTAGGAGGCTTTAAAAATACTAATGTGTAGGTTGTAGCACCAGATTCTGATTTAGTGGCTTAGAGGTGACTTGAGTATTGAGGTTTAAAATCTACCCTGGTGATTTTAATATCAGCTGAGGTTGTACATTGAAAGGAATGATAAACCAATGGCCTTGCATTGTCTTCAATTGGCTAATGACTAAGCATGGTGTGTCCCTCCATGCACCTGTGCAAGTTTACATACACTATCTCAAATGCTTTGAAAGGACCCTTCATGGTCATCATGGTCTTCCTTACCACTGGTTAAAAAAAGGAGGTTGCTTAGGGTGACCAGTCATGATGATTTGCCTCAGACTGAGAGATCTTTCCTGCATGTGGGACTTTGATTGCTAAAACCGGAACAGTCTTGGGAAAACAGATGAATTTCACCCTGAGTGACAGCTGAGTGATGTGCTCACATCAGTGGTGAATAAGGAGTTGAATGAAAGCAAGTTATTGAATGGCAGACACTTTTCCATGAACACATGTTCATACACTTGTAAATAGAACAAATGCTAAACTACATTCTGAGTGTGCCCATTACTTGATTTATTAAGAATGAGTCTTTATTTACAACAAATGTTTCACAACAATGCATGGTATTGGTGGTGGGTGATGTACGGGAGCCCTGTGTGATGATATGTGTGTTTGCTTTGTAAGGTCACAATGATTATTATACACTTATTGTTTATGGGTGTTCGTGTATGGATGATATACTTTAATAAATTTTTTTTGTTTTAAAGAATGAGTCTATAGAACCTTCTGGAAAGTAAGGTGGGGCTTTAGCCTTAGAGAATCCTTTGGACACTTCTGAATGCTTTTGTGGGGAAAGAAAAAGTCAATAGGTACATGATAAAGGGTGACATTGACCTTTCAGTGAAAAGATGGAGGTTCTTATGAGGGCATGCCCAGAGCTGCCACTGTCCTGAGAGTATTCCAGGGCTTGGATTGCTAATTTGCATACAGCCACGGGCCTCGTTTGGAGTCAGTTCTCTGGACAGTGAACACTGCCTTCATGGATCAAAACTTCCCATTTGGATTTCCAAAAATAATGTTTAATGTTTCCCTAAGACTAGTAAGCAATGACAATAGGGAAAAATGACCTTCACATTTTTCTTTTTTAGGTCATGAAAACTCTTGAAAAAGACAGTCATCTGAAATGAATTCTGAATTAGGCAATATTGTGGTAGAGCATGGAAAGTACTGGTACTGAAACTCTTTCACTTTTTTTTTTTTTACTATCCAAGCTGTGGATTTCAAAAATAACAAGTTATTATAAAAGTGAAACATAAGATTCTTCACACCCACTGTTTTAATCACGTTAAAACCTTCCATAATTTCAAGTAACTAAAACTTTTTTTATTGTTAATGCTCTGTGAATTTTTACTGCTTTCCGATCATAAAATAAGGCAGCTTAATATTATGTCGTGGGTTCTGTTTTTGCATACATTCATTCGATACTGACTGCATGCCAGCCACCGCGACAGATCTGGAGATAAATGACATGTTAGTCTATCTTTCAAGGAGCTCACAATCTAATGACATATCATGATGTGATATACAAAATAAAGGAGGCAGATACAGGAAAATGGTGCCTGGTTCAGTTTGGCAGGGACAGGGAGAGTGGCTGAACCAAGTAAACTTAGGGGAAGTGATGCTTAACTTGAGTCATAAAGAGTAAGTAGTAATCAGCAAGCAAAATTTGATTCAAATACATTGTGCTATTTAATTTTCTTAACAATTCATGAAATAGGTGTTAAATAATAACATCTCAGTGAACATTTTAAATAAAACACCCAAGGCAACAGAGTTAGTATCTTGTGCAAATTTTGTGCAGACATCCATACTATCCAGCCTTTATAAAGTTAGTGTGATTATTTGAAGCTGTATGGGCCCCAGAAAAGCATGTTGGTAAAGTTAATCCATTCCTGTGGATGTGGACCCATTGTAAGTAGGACTTTTTGGTGAGTAGAATCTTAATTAAAGATCTGACCCACCTCGTTCAGGGTCTTAATCCTCTTATTGGAGTCCTTTATAAGAGAATGGAATTCAGACAAAGAGAGAGAAAACCACAGAGGCAAGAAGCTGAAAGCAATGAAACCTGGAAAAGAAGGGAGAGACCAGCAGACATTACCATGTGCCTTGCTATTGCACAGAGGAATCCAGGGTCACCAGCAGCCCATCTTCAGGGAGAAACCATCACTTGATGATGCCTTGATTTGGACATTATTCTCAGACTCAAACAGTAAGCTTGTAAGCTAATAAATTTCCACGATTAAAAAGCCAACCCAGGGAAGCAGCTGTGGCTTAAATCAGTTGGGCTCCTGTCTACCATATGGGAGGCCCTGGGTTCATGTCCCGGGGCCTCCTTGTAAAGGCAGGCTCGCCCACATGCCGTGGAGTGCTGCCAGCCTGCAAGCGCCACAGAGAGCCAACTCAGCAAGGTGACACAGCAAAAAGTGAGACAAGCAAAAACGCAGAAGAACATGCAGTGAATGAACACAGAGAACAGACAGCAAGCAAGCTGCAAGGGGGGGGATAAATAAATTTTAAAAAATGGATGCAGACATGGAGGAGCAGGTGGTGAGTGGAAGCAGAGAGCGGAGAGCAAGTGGGGAGCCACGGGGGTAGGGGATAAATTTTTAAAAAGCGAACCCATTTTATGGTATCTGCTCTGAGTATTTTTAGCAAATTAGAATGGTTTGTTAAATATATAGCGTTTGAGGAGTTTATATAAATGGGAATTTATTGAAAAGATTATATATGCACAAATATATATAAATTGCTCATTTATGTACCTTAGTATAATACCAATGTATAATAATTTAATATGCATAATGTGGTAAGGGATATCAACAGTCTCTACAGATGGGAAACAAAGGACAGCATGTTCCTGGTTTCTGATCCTGGGCTCTACTTTTCTCTCTGTGGAAAATCTTTTTTGTTTTTATCAGCATGCACGAAGACAGACCCTCAGCTCCAGATAGACATGATCTATCAGTTAATGCACTCAACATATTGGTCCAAATCCTGCAGAAAGAGCATTGAGAGTGCTGGAGAAGTCATGGGTTCTGTGTGAAAAAGCCACCTGAGATTGGAGAGTTTCAGCGATTTACCTGTCAGTCAGCTGAACACCGAGCCCTTCATAATGTGACCTGTGCCTGGTACCTCATCAGCATCATCGCCTTGGTGCCCAGTCTGGAAATGTTTCCAATCCAAAAGGAATCTTTCAGTGCACCTGTATAAAAGCCTGGTGGAAGCTCTGTATACATCCTGGATTGTAAACGCTCATCCCTTTGTCCAGCGTAGGGTATATGTACTTATATTGGGGTCAATGGAAAACATTGACTGTTGTGTCTGAAAGACTTGGGTTAATCCAAAATTGACTATTTCTTAACAAAATGTCCTTGTTCAAACTTTCTGAACCTCAGTTTCTTTAATTGAAAAAAGAGTTATTACTGCTGAAAGGGTTATTACTGCCTCAAAGTATGATTGTGCAGAGCACATAAGTGTTAAGGGCACTTAGAAGCTTAATATAATATAATAAAAATGTTTATTTCCCCCCTCTCTTCCCATTGTAGATTGTACATAATCCCCTTAAACTTAATCTTCCTGATGATTATGTTTATTTTAAATTTAAATATTTCACCTAAAAAAAGATGTCCTCATTTATTTCTAAGATTTGTATTTGGCCCTGGAAGAAGCTGAAGATTCTGGTTAACTTAGCATCTGGGCCAGGTGGTAATTAAGCTTTCAGCCTTCTTATGGAAATCAGTGAATTATTGACTTATTCATAAAATCGCCAATTTTCAGAAGTGAGATTCCTTTCTCAGATGCTCACATCTGAATTTGGCATTGCAACAAAATGTAATGCTTTTAAAGGAAAATAAGTCTTTATAAAACCTGTCCATCATGCCTTTTCCCAGAACCCAGTTGAAGACCATACTGTATGAGAGAAAATGGGAAGATTTTTTTAAATGCAAAGACTGAAGCTATTGTTGGCCTTACTCAGAATTCTAAATATGTAATCTGACTTGCTCTAATAATTCAGAATTTCAAAGGAACATTTGATTTCAAAGAAAACCTCTTAGCCTAATTTGGGGTAGATGGAGAGGCCTGGTCATTCTGGCCAGGAGTCCCAAAGCTTGATTTCTTCTTGCAGCATTTCTATGAGATCCACCCCTCCTTCCAAATGTTGTGAAAGTGCCAAGTCTCTTTCTGTTAAAACTCAATACAATTTGGCTCAGAAATACAAGGCAAAGGAATAGGACACCAGTTATTTTATTCTACACTGCTTCTTTCACCCCTGACTAACCTATTTTTTTTAAATTAAAATAATTTTCCATATAGAAAATGTTTTACCTTTTTGATTTTTTTGGATACTCCTTTAAAAACCTCCTCTAAAGCACTGAAATGTAATCTAGTATTCACAGGTAAAAAGTACTTACTCTTTGAAAACAGCATTTCTTTTGGCTCAGCCAAAATTACAGGAATGTTTTCACTCACTTCCCACTAAAGAGGAATGCTATTTCACGAAGTAGGTCTCACCTTTGAGGTATAACATCAAAAATTTCAGCCCCTGGCTTTGAGAAGTCACCAACTGTAAGATAATATTTGTGCACAGCCTTGATTCCGAATCATAAAACCTCACTAAACACATCTGTCATCCGATACTTGTGGTGAAGCTGGTGGCATGGTGCTATGGAAAAAGCTTGGGTTTTGATCTCTGAATAGCTGTGTGAGCCTTGGAAATACCACACAAACTCTCTGAGTCTCAGTCTCCATATCTTACAAATGGAACTACTCTTTCTTCTCTTAGAATTCTATGAGGAAAAAGTAATGGACATTGCAAAATATGGGCTGTCCGCCAAAGCCAAGGACCCTCTCCTTCATTTGCCCTCCTTATTTCCTCGTTCTCAGTCCAGCTTCTAATTTTGCTTTAGCATCTGGGGCAAGGCGGCATACTGAGTTCCCAAAGCTATCCACACCTTGATTCCTAGAACCTGCAAGTATGGTACCTTACCTGGTAAAGAGAACATTGCAGATGTGATTAAGTTAAGGATCTTGTGATAAAGTTAAGGATCTTGAGATGAAAGATTACCCTGGATCATCTGGGGAGACCCAAAGTCATCATGCAAGTGGAGGAAGGGGGTCAGAGAGAGAGATTTGAAGAAACTACAGTGTTGACTTTGCAGCTGTAGAAAGAGGCCACAAGCTGACAATGCAGGAGGCTTCCAGAAGATGGGAAAGGCAAGGGGATGGATGCTCTCTTAGGGCCTCCAGAAGGAAAGCAGCTCTACCAACACCTCGATTTTTGCCCTGTGAGACCCCTGGCATATCTGTGGCCTCCAGAACTGTAAGATCATCAGTGTATTCTGTTAAGCCATTAAGTGTGTGCTAATTTATTCCAGCAGCAATAGGAAATGACATTAGCATCATTGCAGGCCCATGGCCCACATTTCTGGGTAGGAAGCGCTGTGGGTAGCTATGAAAAGTGTTTCTGGCCACTGGCTATCTTCTTAAAGAGCGCAGTAAAGGGTGACACAATGACTGCGATTGATCATTTCTCTTTTGGAGGCAAGAAGGTTGATCCATAACAGAAGAGAAGGGGTGGATGTAGACCAAATATTTAGGCACCTTGTATTTTTTTGGCTTAGTAATTTCATAAAAGGGCTTTTCTGTTTTAGCAGAATTGAGTAAATATGATTTCTTTCTGGGAATATGTTCCTACAGATGGCACCCTCTCTTTACAGGAATTGTAATTTTTTTCCATTCCTGAAAAAGCTCATGATTTTGTATCACCTTTTTCAACAAATCCTAATTGAACCTGAAGCAAAGCCATAAAACACAACTTTTGGAATTTTATACCTCTCTGGGGGAGGTGTTTAATCCCAAAGGGATTCCAGCAAAAACCTCTGGATTTGACACTTAACCCTGAGCCATGGCTATTTCAAGTGGTTCCATGATTCTGATGTCCAGATAACCTCACTTCCCAATAAAAAAGAGAAAATTACCAAAGCAGGGCTAGAGAAGAGAAAAATCCTTTGCTGTTTTGTTCCCAGACTGAGCATCAGAAGACAAGCTTGTTTGGACACTCAATTGATCTTGAAACATTTTTATGAAATGCAGCAGAAAGTGTTAGAATATCCAATCAGCGAGAATAGGGTGGAGCTGGGGAAGGAAGCATCGTTTTCCTGGGTGTTCCCCAAACTTTTCTGGCCTTTTAGTCAATTAAATTTATTCTAATAGATAGCTCAGGGACCATGAGGCCCCTCCTTCTCTCTCTCTCATGAACAAATCGTGAAAAATGTCCCTGTTTCCAAATCTTTGGAATCTGTGTGTGGCAGATTTGAGGGTGGATTTGAGAAGTCGAAAGCTGCCTGCTGATCTCTGAAGCAATCTCATGCTGGGAAACAGTCAGACTTTTTCTGTTTTGCTGTGGAAATAAGTAGAGAGAACTAGGCGATGGCTCACTGTAAAACAGAAGTTTCTAGCATTCATAGTCAGAAGAGGATTCTGATTTGTTGGTAATCTAGCTGGAGCTGAGAATTCTGGGTCCCATCTTGGTGCCCTGACTCACGCCTACCTGCCATGGGTGTACAGTTAAAAAAGTGGCTTCACAAAGCACACATATTTGCTAAAACTGCTTTTAATGCAATTGAGATAGTTCTAAGTTCCTGGAGACTGGGGGTAACCAAACATAGGTATGATAACCTTTGCCAATGATGTTCTCAAGAGGATTTAAAGCACTGTTTAGGTGACTGGTTTTAACCTTTGGACTTTATTCAAACTGTCAGCAAATATTCATTAAGAATACTGTATACATATTCTATGTTGGATATTGTTTTGGTTTTAAAGCTCTACCTTGAACATTTCTGATGGTATAATTCTATTAATTTTGGTGTAATGGTAAAGTAGAAGTACCAAACAGAGGCAGTGATCATATCCTCCATTATTCCATTATGGTGCAAACATAAAGAGAAAGGGCTCATGGAGAAATAGACAATAACAAATCAATAACAATAATAATTACCATCTGGCCTAGGTATGCAGATGTATCATTTAAGTTACTATTTCAACAAAACTTTCCAGTAAATGTGATTACCCCAATTCCTCACATAAGAAAATTTTTGAGGCTCAGGGATTTTGGATACATTGCTCAATATCACAGAGCTAGTAACACCTGGAACAGGTGTTCTTCCCAGTTCTACCCAACATCTATAATAGGTAGATAACAAGCTGACACTTTTTCTTTCTGCTAGAAAGTTGCAGAACGGTGGAAACAGAAATACAGCCATTATTCACAATGTATTTATTTGAAGGCAAATGGCATTACTTTCCAAAATAAGTTAATAATAAGCTATTCATTTTGTAAATGGAGATTTGCAAACTCTGTGGGGTGAGCTCAGTGATAAGTCAGTTGGCACTAGGTGCTTGCAAGACATTACTTAGGGAAAATTGGTTCAAGCACAAAATTTGGTTTTTAATGCAGACTTTTGTAGATGATTTAAGAAACTCTCAAATAACTAAAATTTATTTCTGACATCCCTGGACCTTAGGAATTCTCAGAAGATGAAGCAGAGGAGGGGAGTACATCCTGTGTACCCCCACCTAGCACTGGCTAGACACTCATCTACAGCAGCTTACTTAATCTACTCAATGACCTTAGACGGTCAAAGCTACTAAACTCATTTTTGTAAAAAAGGACATTGCCGTTCAAGTTTTGCTCCTGGTCACACCGATTATTAGGCCATCTTGTCTTTGATCACAGCCTAGCAGGTTATATAGTTACGTGTTGATATAATGTGATAACTCAAAATGCTTTGGGGGGCTCTATTGTGGTCCTAACTACCCCTTCATAATAATGTTTCTAAGGGGATAGAGCTCTGAATTCCAAACAAGAGATGTTGAAAGATGAGGATTTCCCATCTATTGGCAAAAACCAACTTTGACTTTGACCAAGTACCTTGATTTTGACCAAGGACAGGACACCAACCCTGTCCTGAGGGGTATCAGGCATGGATCCCTCTGTACATGAATGAGAACTATTTGTCGGTGAACCTACGCCCAGAGCCCTGGGAGCTGTGGCTCCTGTGGCTGAGCTTTAAACACCAGGAGCCGGCATCCAGCCCCTGCTCCATCCCTACAGACTCTGTCCCAGGCCCTGGGAGGGAAGGGTGGAAGGAGAACCCCAGGTCAGCTCTGGTTCCAGGCCAGGTTCTTCGTCAGCATGGCATTGAGAAGCAATAGCCAGAACTGATGTGAAGATGTGACTTCTTTTGGCTGTGGCTGAATAAACAAAGCATCCCTAGTTGCTACACTAGGTGCTTTGTATATACATATCCATTTCCTTTTAATGATTTCACTCTGCTTGAGGAATACCATTTCATCCTCAGTGGAGCTACTGATCTCGTGGAAAGCCCCAGAAACCATGGTTTTCTTATGAGGCTCCACTTCAGGGAGGACCACATCAGGAAAATGGCCTTGACCTTAAATGTGTCTGCACTTGTCACTCTGCCCCTGGGTTCCATAGCCAGCCCCACTTACCATCTTACCCTATCTAGAAGCAACAGTTTAAAAGAGCAATGCCAATAGACTTCCATACCTCACGGAGAGCAAAAGTCAAAGGGACTCACTCAAAAACGAATGGGGGAGCTGATGTGGCTCAAGCAGTTGAGCACCTGCTTCCCACAAGGCAGGTCCCAGTTCAGTTACCAGTACCTCCTGAAAACAAACAAGCAAAACAAACCAAAAACCAACTCAGGGGAGCTGAGGTGGCTCAGTGGTTGAGCCCTGGCTTCCCACATACGAGATCCCAGGTTCAATTCTTGACCCCTATATCTCTTTAAAAAAGAGAGAATGGGCATTTGAGAAAGGCAAATTTCAAAAACCAAGCCAGCCAAATCCTATTTGCTGGGGAAATCATTTGAAGAACTCAGAAGCCATCTTCTAGTCCTTCCCTAACCCTTTCCTTTTCTCCTTGCTTTGTTGCTGATGTTTCAATATGTTTCCATTTCACAGACCTGGAGCAAATTTAGATCTGTTGGAACTAACAATACCTTGAACCCAAAATCAGGAATAAGCAGTCCCAGCTACTTATCAGGGCGGGACCTCTAGACCAAGGTTGCTAGATACAGGCATTTTGCTCAGGGGCAGGTCCCCCTCCCCCTGGGTTTATAAATATAGGCAGAATGCAGGTGCCATCCATCAACCCTGATGTTGACCTCTAGGAAACCAGCCACAATGGGATCTCTTCCTCTGCTCTCTTGGACCATCTGTGCTGCGTAAATAATCAAGTGGCTATTTTTTGCTGAAAGTTTCTGTTGTGCCTGAGCCCGACCCAGCCATGCTCCAAATAGCAACTTACTCCAGGCCATTTGTAATGGGTCATGGTTTATTAGGAAGTCAACTTGAAACCACAAGCAGAGACAAGTCCTGTCCTATTTCAAATGGACTTTCCATTTCCTTTGTCCTATTCATATGTGATTTGGTTAAAATGAAATTTTGCGACAATGTCTCCTTACCTAATTAAAAAATATATATTTTATATGTGTTCCTTTAAATATTGAGCTTTAAATATTACACTTGTAATTTTTGTTCTTTTGTATTACATTCTGTATTAGTCAAATTTCTCCAGAGAACAGAACCAGCTAATTTCTATTTATTTGTTTGTTAATTAATTAATTTATTATAAGGAATTGTCTCATGAGATCTTGGGGTTGGGTAGGTTCCAAGCTGAGATTCTGATAACGGTGCTAGAAAATTCCAACGAATTTTCCAGGGGAAGCTGACTGGCTGGATATTCTGGCAGAGCCAATGGTATAGTGGAGGCATTAAGTTTTTTGACCTCTGAAATTCTCAGTTATGGCTTTCGAGACCACCTACATTGCTCCTTTTTAAATGCAAACAACTGATTATAGATGCAAATCCCATCTACAAAATGTCCTCACAGTAACAAGCTGGCCAGTGCTTAACCAAACTGGACACCATACTTTAGACTAGTTGACATATGAAATGATCCATCACACATTCATTTGTTGTTATTGTATTATGTTAAATGTATTTGCTGTCTTAATTTTATTAATTATTCTAGTTATTATCACCCCCACCATTAATAATAGTATTATTAGTGATAGTGATGGTGGTGGTAATTGTAGGTGAGTGTGTTCTGGCTTTAGACCCAGATTCCTATCTGGTTTCTTGTCATTGTGAGCTGAGCTGGAATATTCGGGAAGATGTGAAAGTTCAGTATAGATACATGTCCAAAAAACCTATCGCAGCCTCCTCAGTCAATATCACCTTAAAAAATAAATTAAAAACTGTAATGTGCACATGGCAAATAGAATATTATTAGGGAATATGGTATAAAAAGTAAAAGTTTACATGCTTCCCCCAGTTTATATCTCCCCTAGGCAACTATTATTGCTAGTGTCTTACATAGTCTTCCAAAAATTTCAGTGTCCATTTAAGCATTTATAACAAAGATTTCTCATTTTGAGCAATTGAATAATTTACACACACAGACACAGACGATCCCCTCCCCCCATTCATACACTGTTCTGTTTTGCTTTTTTCCCCCTACTGAATATTATATACTATATTTTAGAGCACTTTATTTAATCATATGCATGCTTTATTTTTAAAATAACTTCCTAGTATTTAATTGTAAAGATGTACTGTAACTTATTTAACTAGGTTTCTACTGTTGGAATAAAAGTTCCCATTTTAAAATAAATTTCCATTTTTTAATTAATTTATTTTTTATTTTTTAAAGACTTATTTTTATTTATTTAATTCCCCTCCCCTCCCCTCCCCCGGTTGTCTGTTTTCTGTGTCTTTTTGCTGCATCTTGTTTCTTTGTCCGCTTCTGTTGTCGTCAGCGGCACGGGAAGTGTGGGCGGCGCCATTCCTGGGCAGGCTGCACTTTCTTTCGCTCCTTGCGCGTGGAGCTCCCCTACGCGGGGGGACACCCCTGTGTGGGAGGGCACTCCTTGCGCACATCAGCACTGCGCATGGGCCAGCACCACACGGGTCAAGGAGGCCCGGGGTTTGAACCGCAGACCTCTCATGTGGTAGACGGACGCCCTAACCACTGGGCCAAAGTCCGTTTCCCTCCATTTTTTTAAATTAAAAAGTATGGAACCACAAACATACGTCTTTGCTTGTTCGTGTATGTATAGACTCGTGTATGCTTTTTTATTAATGGGGGCTTATGGATGGTACTTACTTTCCAACTGAAAGATACCCTAGTTCTTCTTAATGCAGTAGCCTAGGGCGAGAAGCAAGAGTAAGACGTACATGATCCAAAGTAGAAAAAGCCAAGAGAGTAAATGACTACAAAGGAGGGACCAAGAACTGTGATCAGAAGAAAGGCCCAAGGAAGTTTTGCTCCAGTTCAGCTCTATTCCTATTCCCTTTAAGTCATTCTCCAGAAACCAGTTCTTGGCACCTCATCGCACCTCTGGCTCTTGTTGGACTCTCCTCCATCTTCCCCAGGGTGGGTCGAGGAGGCAGAAGTAGGGGAAGCCTTGAGCTCCTCCTAGAGGCTGCAGCGCATAGGCTGGGTGAGAGAATGCAAATTATAAGAAAAGTAAGGGACATTTTTACAAGAAAAATACCCCAGTTTAGCACAGCTGGTCACAGGCCTGCCTCTTCCCCTGGTGTCTTGATTCATGTGCACACATTTTTACATAATTGCAGTGATGGCCTAGATTCAATTTTGTAGTCTGCTTTTTGCCTCACTTAATATTATATAGTAAATGTTTTTCCATGTGGCTACATAATCTTCCTAATTACCATTTTAATGACTTCATAATACTCCTTCCAGTTCACATATTGTAATTCATTTAACCCCTCCCTATTGGTGGACATTTTAGATTGTTTCCAGACTTTTACTAATATAGAAAGTGGTTCATATAATATCTGTTGTTTCCTATTTTTGAATGAGTTTCTTAGATGAAATGGTGGGTGATGGGGTAGAGTTGATTTCATAGCTCTTAGCTCTGCTAATTCCATAAGAAGCAGCATCTCTGAAATGATACCAAGATACTAATTTTGGGGTATCATTTTTATTTTACTTATGCAGGTAACATAATGTAATCTGCCACTGAATTTCATTGTTTACTAATTCTTCTCTGCACAGCCAAATTTATGAATTTAACCCTGGGCTGATCATTTATTCATTCAATATATATTTTTTGAGAACTAGTATTTACCAGGAATTTACTTAGAGTCATGTGTCCTTGGTAACATTGCAGTTCTTATAGAAAGCAGGACCAAAGGGTGAGAATGCACCATGTTAGTGAAGCCATTTCATAAAACAAAAACAAAAACAAAACCCCATACTTTACAACCCTAGTTGTCAGACTTAAAGAAAATGTGGTTTGGAGCAAACCTGCTAGTGCAAGCCACATTTATGAGATGCTTGAATGCTGCATAAACAGGAGACCCGAAGGAGCCAAGACTGTGCAGGTGCTTAAAGCCATGTGCTGTTGGGTGAGTCGTGATCACCTGGAAGATAACATGTCAAAATCCCAGCTCGGCCCATTTTAAGCCGTGAAGACTTAGATTAATGGTTTATCTTTCTTTCAGATTCCTAGTCAACTTTTAAAACTGAGATGGTATCACCTATGTCTGTTACTTCCCCAACTGTGATAGGAAAAAAAATCCTCCTTTGTCTGTGTTCCCAATCCATCAGTGACATATCTCTATTATAGCACCCAACACATGTGGTGTTCTGCACTGGAATGTGCAGAGCATGAGCTCTTTGGGGCAGAGGCCACGCCTTCTTCCTCTCAGAGTCTCCAGCAGCTAGCACGGTACCTGAGACCTTTTAGGTACTTGGCAAATGTTTGTTGAATTTAATGGCCTGAATTGAATGTTTAAGTAATTACGGAGCATCAACAGGAGGAAATATTATGCAGCAATTAAAAGGATAATTAGGAAAACTGCGTAGCTTGGTGGAAGAAATATGTTTATGATATGTTTAATGTTAGTATGCAGAACGATATCTGCATTCTGATTCTCACTGTCTAAAAATTCTCAGGCTAGGTGCTGAAGAGACAAAGAATGAGAAAAACTGCTTCTTTCTAAGAGGCTCATGCTACACAGAGGGAGTAAGTGTGTATGAAAATTATCCTGGTGTAAGGGCAATGGTAGTGATAAACATGATGTGCTGAGGAGGGGGCTGAATTTGTCTGGGAAAGTTGGGTGAGATGGATACCACATTCAATATGGACTTGGAGGTTAAATAGGAGTCAACAGACAAGGTATTGAGAAGGGCTTTTTGTAAGTGGGAAAAAAACAGGGGAATGAAAGACATTGCATTTTGGAGAAGCCATTAGAAATATCTGTGGGAGTTAGTGGGAGATGATACAAGAGCCAAATGTTGATTTATATTGTACATATCTTTTAAAAAAAGATTTATTTCATTATTTATCCCTCATTCCCGCCCCCCCCCCCCCACCTCTGTTGTCTGCTGTCTGTCCATTTGCTAGGTGTTCTTCTGTGTCTGCTTGTGTTCTCATTAGGTGGCTCTGGGAACAGATCCTTCCAGAGTGGGAGAGAGGCAATCATTCTCTTGTGCCACCTCAGTTCCCTGATCTGCTGCATCTGTAACTATCTCTCCTCTGTGTCTCTTTCTGTTGTGTCATCTTGCTAAACCAACTCTCTGTGTGGGTCAGCTCTCTGCATGGGCCAGCTCTTCACGTGGGCCAACACTCCTGTGCAGGGCAGCACTCCTGCATGGGGCAGTACTCTGCGCAGGCAGCACTTCATGTGGGCCAGCACTCTGTGGCCCAGCTTATGACATGGGCCAGCTTGCCTTCACCAGGAGGCCCTGGGCATCAAACCCTGGACCTCCTATATGGTAGATGGGAGCTCAATTGCTTGAGTCACATCTGCTTCCCTATATTGTACATATCTTGCTGAGGTGTTTAGTCTAATAGACAGTGGGCAATCATGTGAAGTTTTTGAACAGGGAAGTGGCATGATTGCATTTGTTCTTATGATGACATGCTGGCAGAGCAAAAAGGATGGAACAAAGGACAAATGCCAACAGCAAGGAGACCAAGAAGGAGGCTGTAGTTCCCCATTTCAGGTGAGAGATGATTGGGCTCGAAGGCATTGTTAGAGAAGGGGTGGATTTGACATATCTACCAAAGGCAAAGTTGACAGGGCTTAGTGACTTATGGAATGGTGGGAAGCGGGTGAAGGGAGGATTCTAGGGTGACTTCTCATGACGGACAATGATTTGTGGAAATGTAAAAGGAGCAGAGCGCTGATTAGGGGATGAATGGGAATGGGGTAGAGGAAGATGTTTAGTTTTGGACTTGTTCACTTCATTGTGGAGAGGGCCTCTTAGTAGCAGAAGGCTATAAAGTAGTCAGACAAATGCTTCTCAATTCTTAGGAGATAATTTCTGGATAAAAGATGTCTACAAAAATGGGGTTAACAAATAATCCCACTTCTCTCCTCATGAAAAACAGGTAACATCTAATAAATGAAAATACCCTGGCACCCTGGCTTCAAATCCAGACTTTGTGTCATCAGCTGTGAGTAAATTACTCACCTTTGTCAGGCTTTGAATTCCTCATCTGAAAATAGGGATAATAAATCTTGTCTCACAGGGCAGTGCAAGAATTAGATGGGATAAAGCAAGAAAATGATCTGTAGGAGGGACGCAACAAGTGTACATTCTGCACCCCAACACACAATCTCAGAAAAATAATAAAGGACTGAAGAAGCCAAAAGAGTTGGCTTTAAACTGGGCTTCAGATAGTTCCGTGTCCACTGGTGACTGATTTTTGTAGAGCTGGAATAGTTCCTGGAGTCAGACGTCAGTGAGAGAATCAAACCTAGGTCTTCAGTTATAGCCAGGAAATTTTCCCAAAAAACAAGATTTCTCCAGGAATGAGATATGGACTTTCTCAATCTGATTACCTCTGAGGGGCAAACTTTAGCAATGTTCAAGTATGGTGGCTTCATTTCTTTGTCTTCCTCTCTGGTAAGAGAGGAAGATTTTCCGTTTTGCCTGTTGTGTTGACTTGAGTCACCTCTATCAATATCTTCATCCAATATGTAAAAATAATAATGAAATGAGGAAACTTCCATTTTGAGAATTGTTTCTTGCTGATGCTTTTTTTTAAAATTTTTTATTCATTTTAAAAAAAAATATTACATTCAAAAAATATGAAGTCCCATTCAACCTCACCGCCCCCACCCCCCACAGCAACACTCTCTCCCATCATCATGACACATCCATTGCACCCGGTAAGTACATCTCTGGGCATCGCTGCACCCCATAGTCAATGGTCCACATCATAGCCCACACTCTCCCACATTCCATCCAGTGGGCCATGGGAGGACATACAATGTCTGACACTTGTCCCTGCAGCACCACTCAGGACAACTCCAAGTCCCTAAAACGCCTCCCCATCTCATCTCTTCCTCCCATTCCCCACACGCAGCAGCCACCATGGCCACCCTTCCCACACCAATGCCACATTTTCTCTGTGGACATTGGATTGGTTGTGTCCATTGCACATCTACGTCAAGTGGGGGCTTAGATTCCACATGGATACTGGATCTTGCTGATGCTTTATGTGTTTCATTTCTTTTAATCTTTGCCCCAAACCTACATGATTTCATGTTTTACCCATAGTATACATGACGAAGCTGGGTTACAGAGAGGGAAAGTGGCTTGTCTAAAATTGCACACAGAAAATGAAGGAAGGACCTGGGGTTTGCTTGTGAGTCATCTGCATACAGAGCCCTTACTTGTAACCACTACCTCTCAGCCAAGATGGTATTCTCTCTGCTACTCAAGGAAGGGGAGAAGGAGAGATGGAGAGAGGATTTAAGAAAGAGAGACACAAGGAGCAAGGAAGTAATTGTGTGCGCATGTGTTTTAATTGCTGTTAGTTGAATCATAAGTCACGCTTGTTTCTCCATCAAGGAAGGCACAAGGACAAGCAAACAAAATGGAATTTATCTATGATTAAAAAATTATGACCATTTATATGCAAATGAGGGCTGCTCTGATATTTCCAGAAGACAGCAGAGTCATAAATTTTAGGAGTTCCTCCTTTTCCACACACTCCCAGGGCAGTGTAGAGTTTCTGAGGCATCAGCCAGGGTGACGGAGAGCAGGCATGGCTATGTTGGCTTGTTTCACAGGGCACTCTCTTGGCTCCAAGCCTTTGCCCATGCTCTTTCCTCTGCTTGTTTGCTCTTTAGCTGTAAAACCCTGTTAATCTCTCTGATCAAATGCTGTCGCTCCATGAAGCTTTCTACACTACTGCTTTAGTTTCAGCCCAGTTAGTTTCACTTTTTTTCAGGTCACTGTAATGGCACAACGAGTTTACCATCTTTTCATCCATCCATTCATTCACCATGTGCTCATGGAAAACTTCCTGGGTGCCAGGAACTGTTCTAGACTCTGAAGATAAAGCCTGCTACCTGATTCTTGAGCAATCTAGAGAGACAAATTTCAATGATGGAAGAAGACAGGAAAACAAACAAACATACAGTGTAATTTCAGGAAATGAAGAAAATAAGGCAGATGGGTGGGTGGTCAAGGAAACAGTTCTAAGGAGGGTTTCATGAACAGTGACTTGAATGAAGCTAGGAAGTAAGCCATGCAAAGATCTGGGATAAGAGACTCAGAGTCAATTGTAATTTCTTTAGTAATATATGTGCTATGTGAGGGCAAAAACTATAGGTAGCAATAATGGAAATTACAATAATGATGATATCCATATCTACTATTACTCCTGAGTATCTATCAAAGTCTAGGTGCCATCATAGGTGGTTTGCACTCATTTATCCCTTATAATATCCCTGTAGTGTAGATATTATTATATCTGATTTGCAGATATAGCAAAATCCTCTCAAAAATAAAATGACTTGCCCAAGGTCACGCAGCCAGTAAGGAGCATTAGCTGAGACTCAAACTCCAATCTGTCTTCCAAACCTATAGTCTTCCATTTCCCCTTTTCTTTGTATTTCCAGAACCTAACATGGGATCTGGCAGTGTAGATAACAGACGATTTGATGAATCACTGAACGAACGAATGAATGAATGAAGGTTCAACCTGGAAGGGTTCATTAACTATCTTCAATATCCCATAAATGCCATCTAACACTACCTTTTAAACTTTGGGTATGTCTGAGGCTTAGGTTGCTTTCAGCATCTAATAAGTATTTCATCTCTGAAAAGATGGCAAGATAGAGCCTAAGACCCCAAAAGACAAGTGACTTCAAGACAAAAAGTCACATGTGGATATGAAATAAAACATGGTGATGCAGTTTATCTCTCCTTGTGGCACAAATGCCTCTTTAGTGAGGCAAACTTTCTTGCTCCAAAACTTTATACATACACAGTCACAGACACTTGCACATATACCTCCAAATACATAAACACACAGACATGCATGTGTTCCAGAGATCCATTTCCTCAAACAAACCGAGATATACTCTACTAGTAAATAATAACAAACAGACATGTGTACACAAAGATGCAAATTCACACAAAGGTTTCACATGTGCATAAACTCACATAATATAGTTACCTCCAGGTACACTTAGATGCACACATACCTGGGAAGAAACCTGGTATACCTACACGAAGGCAGGCTGTATCATAACCAGCTTGGTGGCAAATTCCAGAGTTCAGTTCATAGCAGTTGGGGAGATTTGCTGTTTCTAGCTTTCTTTGTTGCTGCAGCAACAACCAAGTTCGCTAATCATCTATTTTTCAAGCATGGCCCACCTCCAACTGTTTCAGCCTCTTCCAGAGGGCATGAGTTTCTGAGTTCTTCAGACTACCTGATGGGGTCAGGTAGGAGACTCTGCCAATGGCACAACCTCCTTGGTACCCCTGCTTCTGTCTTAAGCCCTTGTCATTGGCTGGTCCTCATGCCCAAGATGCTCTCCTCCCGGACATTCCCCATGTCTCACTCCCTCATCTTCTTCCCGTGTTTGCTCAAATGCTCCCTTCTCAGTAAGACCTGACCTGAACCTCTAATCCTGTATGATGATGACGATGACGATGATGATGATGACATCAACTATTACTCTGAAACATCTATCATGGTCTAGGTGACATCATAGATAATTTACACTCATTTCTTCCTCACCATATCCCTGTAGGTAGGTATTCCTATATCTGATATATAGATGAAACAAAACCCTCAGAAAAATAAAATGACTTGCTCAAGGTCACTCCTGCCTTGTGCTGTTCTATTCTTTCTTAATTTCCTAGCACTTATCATTTTCTAACAAACTAGGTAACTTACTTATTGTTTCAGTGGAATGTTGTCTGCCACTGCTCTTACTCTGCATATACACACAAGAATATCTGTTCTTTGTAGGTGGTGATTCTTTCCAGCACTGGGTCTGGCACATAATAGGCACTCAATAAATACATATTGGATAAATTATTGAATGAGTAATTATTGAACACATAATGTGGCCAGGCAATGTATAATTGTTGTACACATACTTTGCTGCCTCTAACTCAGCATCACGAGTTATACAAGTGCCAATGTCCAGACCTCCTCACAAGGCTGCAACCTGCAAGGAGGGTGATGAGGAAGCAGGCAGGAGTGAGGAAGGAATCACAGAATGATGACCCTATTTGTCCTCTTCACCGCACCTCTGCATTCTTTCATTGTCTCATCCTTTTGCCTCCCACGTTGAAATATGGAAGTCACCATCAGCACCCTCTTAGCTCGAGCTCCACTATGCCTTATCTTCATCACATACCTTTTGTCCCTCTCTTTCTGCCACATCTCCCCGCTTTGTTCTGGCTTACTACATCCTCCATCTGGAATCTCCTGACAGTCTCCTATATGTTCTCCCAACCTCCAGACGTGTTCCCTCTGATCATGGATGGAGTGTCCTGACCATTCACTGCTTCTGCTGGAACTGCCAATGGCTCTTTGCTGTCCTTAGGATAATGTTGACTCTCCTTTCTTTGGATGACAAGACCCTATGTGATCTGGCTCATGCTGACTTCTCTAATCTCATCACTCCACTCTGCCCCTTAGGATCACTGGTCTCTATCCAGACTGAATTCCCAATAGTTACCATCAAGCATCCAGCCTTTTCTGTCATACCTCGGTGCCTTTGCTCCATCTGAAATATGCATAATATACCCCGTTTCTGCCTGGCCAATTGTTTTAGTCATCAATCAGTACCTGCATCATGGGTCACCTGCTCTTTAAACCTTTTAGCTCTATTCCCCACATTCTCACACCTGGAGAGGTGACTACTGTCCTTGCTCCTGCCCCAGCCACACATATCTTATGCCAACTCCAGTTTAGTACTCACCAAATTCTGTGCTCCCTATTGCCTATTGAGCCAGCACCCCACCTAGACTGTGGGCTCCTGGAAGGCAGGGGTTGTGCTGGTCTTATCTCAGCTTGACCAGCTCTCATCACAGGGTGTGGAGCAGGAGCTGGGGTCTTTCTAGCAGTGTTTTCTCAGAGAGGTTGGGGAGGGTGTTTTAGTTTGCTAAAAGTTGCTGGAAACAACTAGAAATGAGTTGGCTTTACAATGGGGATTTATTAGGTTAAAAGCTTACAGTTCTAAGGTTGTGAAAGTGCCCAAATTAAGATATCATCAAAGATGCTTTTTCTCTGAGCTGCTGCTGTGGGCAATCAGGCACATGGCAGTGTCTGCTCATCTCCTTCCTCTCCTCTGGGCCTCGTTGCTTCTAGCTTCAGGCTGCCCCCTCTGTGGCTTTTCTTTCTCCCAGTTTCATTGATTTCAACTTCTGGAGGCTTCTTTCTCTCTGCATTTTTTTTTTTTTTCTGTGTCTGTGGCTTTTTATTCCTCTGTTTATAAATGTTGCCAGTAAGAGTCCAGTAAGGACTGACCTTGGGTCCCACAATCTAATCAAAGGCCCTTAACCAAAGGGACCTAATCAAAAGGGAGTTTCTTAACTGAATCTAATCAGAGGGTCCCATCTACAATAGGTTTACACACACAGAAATGGTTTAGCTTTAAGAACAGGATATCCTGGGGCCCCTGAAAGATTCAAACTGCCACAGAGTGTGAGAAAAGAGGCTCAGGAAGCAGTGGGCTAATGACTTTTATAACACCCCCATTCTTGCGGCCAAAGGGCTAAGTTAGGAGCTCATCATGGCATGGAAGGATTTCTCTCCTCAGTATATTCCATTTGCTGGTACATCAAAGGAGTCTCTTATCAACAGTCCTTTGAACTGAGACCTACATTTTCAGACATGGAAAAACCTCTCTTTTTCTTTGTCCACATGTCATGGAATTCTGCCCTTGACCTCCTGGACAAGGACGCAGTAGTGATGAGGAGGATGCAGGTGAGACTGGGTACAGCCCAGCTCTTTGGAATTACTTGTTCAGGTATGAAAGGTATGGAAGGGCTCAGGCATCTGGGTCCCCCTCCACCATAGGTGCAGCAGGTCTTCAATGGTGCCTTCCTTCTTGCGGGTGCATCATTTACATGTCATTTGCCTGTGACGCCTCCCCACTCTGAAGGCCTACTTATCCCTGCTCATCCCCAGAAACCTACCTCTTTCTCTCTTTTCCCTTGCAGAAGTCACATGGTAGCCTCGCACTGAGAAACCAGATGCAGGGGAAATTGATCCTCTAAATGTTGGGAATTTGGGACAGTTGCTGCTGGAAGCACAACAAGGGTTAGCTAACTCTGTGTGGTGGGTTTCTAAAATCTATTTTCTTCAATATGGTTGTGTCCCCAGAGCTCAGTGAATCCAGTACCCCTCCCAGCAGAGGTTGGATGAAATTTGTCTATTTCCCTCCCACATACATATGGAATAGTAGATTGAGTGGGGAGAAGACAGGTGTCTCATGAATTTGTTCTAGGCAGAAGCCCAGAGGTTAACTCAGAGCTGTCTTTCTTGCCAGGGAATTGAACAGGAAAGAAGATCCAGTCTACCTGTGTCTGGATCTCCATGGAACATGAAACCTGGGCCTTCCCTGGATATTTAGTTTTTCTGGGTTCTTTGTCCTGGTCTGGGAAGGAAACTTCTGGAGAAAGTGGCAGACCTCACTGTACTCAGAACAGGGATGAAAATGTAAAAACTGTCACATCACCCCTTTCTCCTCTGAGACCAGCACTGGGTCTTATTTACTTCTCTGCTCCAGGATGGTACATGGTTTTCAAGGCTCATGACTTCTGACCCCTTATCTCCCAGTATCCCCCAAGGTCTGATCACTCAGGAATGTCCCTACTGGTTGGCCAAGTTCTGATATTAGTGGAGCCTTCAACAGGTATAAATCCAAATTCATTTGCCATTGGATGGGAACTCAATATTTCTGAGATCTCACTGGAGGCCATGCATTTCCATGGGACTGGGCTGAAAAATCATCCCCAAAGGCATGTCTTTGCTTCTGTTTGGAATTCAGACATCTCATATTTGATCAGGGTTTGTTTTGGGAAGACCAGAAGTTATATCTGACCATTTATGAAATCATTTTGGGGATGTATCAGGAAGTGAAATAGCAAACATGGAAAGGGAGGAATATTAAATTGAGAGGAGTAAACTAATTTCCTTAAAGTCACACAGTGAATTAGGTGGAAGCAAGGCAGATGGGGGGAAGGAGGACCAGATCTTGATGCTGCTTACTTGAGGGGCCATCACTTAGCAGATCTGGAGTTCATGGAAGGGAAGTACCATCCTGGACCCAGAAGGAGAGAGATGTCATGGCAGAGGACCATTTCACCCCATCTGTGACTAACCCTAGCACAGCATCACCTACCTGCTATGAACAGACATTGTACTATGTGCTTTCAATGCCATTGTTCATGAAATCTTAATAGTGCTTTAAAATAGGATCTATTATTATTCCCATTTTACAGAAGTTTATGAGACTCAGAGAAGTAACTCACTCAAGGTCAACAACTGGAAAAACTGTTGATAGAACTTGAGGCATTCTGACCTCAGAGGTAGAACTCTTTACTGCATTGCACTTTTTTTTTCAGTTGCAGGCATTTAAAACTAAATATTTAGGGTTTCATGAACTTGGTGTTATTATTTGGTTTGCTTTTTTTTTTTTTTTTGGTCCTTGTGATAAATTCTCCAAATATCAATTCTCGTAAAAGGGAAAAATCTGCTTTCCTCTATTAATGGCATCACTAACCATTTATTGATTTTTTTAAAGGGAAATTAGAAAATTTTTTTTTGCAAATTATTGCTGTTAAATCCTGTTGGTTTGATGCACTCACTCCTGCAGGGGTGGAGATGAGTGGAAATATGAATCAGACAAGGAAAATAAGAGATCTAATTAGGGCCTTCAAATGAAGGGTCACAAGCAACAATCAGAGCAAATTAAGGCCCACCCTTCAAGCCTTTAAGTAACTGCTTCTTTCTTCTGTGCCTAAAGGAGGTAACATGATAGAAAGAGCAGAGGTTTAAATTTATAGACTGTTACTGACTCATTGTGTGATTTTGGGCAAGCTGCTTAACCCCTCTGACCCTCAATTTATTCACCTGTACTATTTGGATAACAGTTCCAACCTCATGGGGTTTTCTCAAAGATGAAATGATGCATGCAAAGCATTGCACAGTGCGGGGAATACAACATAAGTAACCAGTACCTGTTGGAGTCCTCTCATTCTCTCTGACTCCTTTCTATCTCTTCAATGCTGAGCAGCTATTTTCTCATGCGCCATAATGTTATGGGAATCAAGGGGTTCCAGTTTTAGCTTTGAATGTATGGCAAATGGGTTCTCCTAAAGCCTGGTTTTTGTAAAGAGAGAGAAAGTTTTGTCATCATTCACCTGTCACCTGATTTCCCTTTGGAGGTTGGACTGGGGGGTTGAGGACAGATTACTTGAGAGAGTCGTGGTATAGATATAAAAGCTAAGATCCCAGACAAGATGCTGGAAGAAAACTGTGATGACTGAAAAGAGTTAAGATTCTCTGCCTGAGAAGCTAACAGGACTTTGGGAGTCTCTGAGGCAGGAAAAAGGAGAGGGGAAAAATGTAAGGGATTTAAACACCTAGGAAGAAATGTCAGATGTGTGATATGCAAAGTTCCTCTTGAAAACATGATCAAATGACTTGGTTACTATTCCATTTTAAGTGGTGTTCAGTGCAGTTTGAGTAACCCACTTGTTGAGAGTGAGTTAATGTGTGTACAAGGCTTGGAAATGCTGGCGATACCATTCCTGTTATTATAACTAATATTAATATTATTGTTATAATTACTTATGACCAAGTCTTGTGTTGGGTATACAGTATTTTGGTGAGTTGAAAAAAGGGTCAGTGTCTGGAGTGAAGTGCTGCCATGTGGAAAAGGGATTAAACATCTAGAATGTGAGGTTATACTCCATCTAAAGTAGTTCTGTGAAAGTGAGAACTGAGAGTCCAAACTGCTTAGAAAATTCATGAAAGGCTGTCTGAAAGATTGGAAGGGGCACTGGGTTAGATGGGGGTTTGAACCACTTTTTCTTGACTCTCAAAAGGTAGGGGGACAGAGGCTAACATGGGGGTCTTATATAACTGATAGGTCATACAAGCTTCCTGGATGCTACATGATCCTCAAGGCCAAAGCCAAATGCCCAATGCCACATCCTTTGCTCCCCAATATCTGGCCCCACTCTATGTATGTGGTTTTCTCCCCTTCCTGTCCTAGACACACCCTCACTAAGCTCTCGAGAGCTCCTTAGTCATGCACAGAGAACAGAGAACGGCCCCTTCCACTCACTGATTCTGGTGTTTCCCCAGCCCCGCCTAAGCTCTGGCTCCCATACCCCAGGTCCCCCAAGAAGCCTTTACCACTCCTTCAATCCAAACCTTATTTTCCCTGCTGGTGTCTAAGATCTCTGATTCTACTCCCCACCCTCCTCAGCTAGACTCAGTGAGTCCCGCCCCCACCCGTGGTCAGGGCTCACTCCTGCTGCAGTTATGCTTTGGTCATAATCTTCCTACTATAGGAAATTATGGAAATTCTGATTAGGGGATAAATGACTCCTTTTGATATGTTTCAGAACAGGGGTCGGCAAACTTTTTCTGTAAAGGACGAGGTATGAACTGTTTCAGGCTTCGTGGGCCACCTACAGTTTCTGTTGCAACTACCCAACTCTGCTCATGAAAGCAGCCAGAGACAATAGGTAAATGAATAACATGGCTGTGTTCCAGTAAAACTGTATTTACCAAAACAGGTGGCTAGCCTGTCTGAAGGCTGTAGTTTACTGACCCCTACAGAGAGCTGTCCCCTCATTCTCGTGGGAAACCCCATCCCCAGGCTGACCTGCTTTTTAAGTTGCTTATTTCAGCCAAAAACAATCCCCCACCCCTACCTGATAGCTTGTTTCAGCCCCTCTCACCTCTCCCTACTTTGAACTGGCTCCTTTGGCCACCCTGGGTGCAGGAGGTATGGTGGGGGTAGGGGTGGGGGCAAAGAGGTGGTAGAAGCACTTAGCACAGTCTCATGTACTGGAGAAGCCAGACAGAAATTGTTTTCTCAATCAGCTTTTCCTTGGGAAGACAGGCTGTACTTTCAGCTCTGATGCAATATGGTAATTGCTCCTGCTCAGCTGGCATGCCCTCCCCTCACCAGGATCCTGGCCGAGTCGTCATTTGGGGACCTGTCATGTCCTATCGCCTTGCGCTGGTACTGCGCAAGTGTCCTCTCCTGCTTAAGTTATTTATATAGGTGGTTGAAAACGCTTTGCTTGTACAAACTAGAAACTATTAGATTAGGCCAGTGGAGACAGCCAGAGGCAATCTTTTAACAAAGTGAGTGGGATTCAAAGTAGGCATGGAAAGCAAATATTATTTCACTGGGAGTCTATTAGAGGGAGCGCTGCAGATGAGCAGTAACTGCTTTGTTAACTTAGCTGGGGGAGGAGAGCAGGGCTGAGTAGGCACCAGCTGGGTTTGAAGGTAAGTAGCCTGGGACGCAATGGTAATTCAGGGGTAGGTGGATTCATCAGGCACCCCCCACACGTACGCTCCCCCTTTTCTTATTTAAAGTACATGATGGCGCTTAGCAGCTGAGAAGTCTCCGTTTGCTTTAAAATTTCTCATTTTAATTCAGGCAAACACTCTATAAATCCAATGTATCGGAAAGCAAATATTGAGGCTGAGTAAGAAGGTCCATTAGATGGAGTGCTTAGTTTCAGGGCCTGAGCATGTGGGAGGGGTAGATGGGGAGGCCTAGAAAGGTAGGCAGAGCTGAAATGGGAGTGTGGAGGTGGGTACCATGTAAAAGGAATCTAAGGAAGGTGGGTCTTGGGGGCAGAAGTAGAGGGGTGGGGAGGATTTGGGGCTGGCAGAAGGTAAAGTTGGCTTGGAAGAGGCTGGACTAGAAGGAGATTCTTAGAGCTTCTGGTGGAAAGAGAACTGGAAAGAAGGCTTCAGATCGAGACTGATAATGAGAATGGGAGTTGGGGAATAGGATCTGTGAAAGAATGGGAAGGGGCCATCCTCTCATGGGCAAATTCCAAGAGGGATGAGTTATGGGGGTAAGTTGGGAAGTTGGAATGATCCCTTAGCTTTTCATTTGCATGGTTTTGCCCTGGGACTGCTAGAGATTTTGTAAAAAATGTCAAGCTGGCTCTGGGATAACTAAACCTCCATCCAAGTCCTTAAGCATCAAAGTAGCCAGGGAACTGGTCTTTAGGAGCACCTGGATGTGTTGCCCTCTAGAGAGGCCCAAAGGAAGGGGCCTTTTACATACAGTAGTCGTGTGCACAGTGATGAAGTGTGTGGGTTCTGGAGTGAGGAAGATATGGGTCCAAATCCCATCCAAATCATTTACTAACTGGGCAAGCTTAGGGGAGTCACCCTCTTGACGTCTCAGTTTAGAATGGTGAATAATTACACTTTGGTGGAGAAAGTCATAAGACTGCCTATGTGTGAAAAAATAAATGAGATAATGCAGATAAAGGGCATAGTACAGTGCCTGGCACATGGATGGTGCTTAGTGAAGCTCAGCTTTTATTTTTTATTGATGCTGTCATGAGAATAATTCTCCTCAAAAACAACTTCCCCAAAACACCTCCATAGAATCTCTGTATCTGTGAGCAAAAACCTGAAGGAAGAAGATTGTCCACAGAGCAACTGGGTTGGCAGTGACCACTGTGCTTTTTCTCTTTCTTCACAGCCCTTGGAATCTTTGGTCCTGTAATCCATGGTCAGTTGTTGTTCAGTGTCCTCCATGAAGTTTTACCCTCCACGAGGGTAGTGAGGAATAGTTGTCCACTGTGGGGGCTTCTCCCTGGGCCACATTAAGGTCAACACTTTGGTTTTCCAGTAAAGATTAGTTAAGGCAATCCTCTGAATCTTCCCTTCCACCTTGAAGATTTTAGAAAGACATATAGGAACTATTTGTAATCATTAGGGATGAGGAAAACAGTTGATAACGATAATAACCAGACTTTCCTCAGCCCTCTTTATGGACCAGGTTCAGAACAAGGTCTTTCAAGTGCTTTCCTCATTTAGGGATCATCACAACACCTTGAGGCAGGGACTGTTTTTAGCCCCAGACTACTGTGAAGGAATGAGCCAGGTAGAAGCTCACACTTTACCCCAGATTATACATCTGCTAATGGGCAAGGCTGGACTTGAATGAATTCTGACTGAAGTCACAATTGTTGCTTGTAACCAGCCACTCCACTCCACGAGCCTCAGCGTCCCCGTCACCAAAACTAGACTCCAGAATGGGGGGTGGGAGGGGCCAGCAAAACAGCGACAAATTGCATTGGTTCTTATTCCCAGGTGAGAGGCTTGGTTATTAGAAAAAGAGGATAATTAATCTCCTGGGATAAGGGAAGGGCAGTTTTGATTTTTTGCCCAAAATGAAGTTGTCCTAATTGTTACTGATATACACCACCTTGGACTCTTAATCAATGATGTTAGCAATTTCACTGTTAATTTAATTAGTACAAGAGACCCTGCTGGTAGAAATATTGGATAATTAGTGTTTTATGTAATGGCTTATGAAGTACCCTGTAAAAAACTCCAATAATCACAAATTCTCAGCAGAACTTTTATCAAAGTATAATATTTAAGTGGCTATATCCTTGCTTGGGGACTGGTCTGATATAACATCAATTGGGGCATCAGAGTTACCATTCTATAACCTTGTTCTGGATTCCAAAAGGCAAAAGGCAAAAGAGTCAAATTGGTTTAGGCCAGAAAACATTTTGAAGTGTGACCTAGGACACAGAGAAATTTTCTCAGAAGTGACACCTCAATGAAAGTGCAGATCTGAGGCTATGCATTTGGATCTCTGCTCCTGAGGGAAGAGACCTCCATTTTTTCTAAGCCTTCACTAACTCCAAGGAGAAAGATTTTGGCTGGAGGAGGCATTTCAGGTAAAATCTAAGCAGACTGCCAATACGACAGACAGGGTTTCTGTATAACTCTCAGGTTGTGTGTGTGTAAGAGTGGATGTATTCTTTGGTTAACTGAATGTGTTCCATGATTCAGAGAGAATGGCTTGAATTGTTCTGATGACAAGGGATTAGAGGTGTTGCAAAGAATTTAGAATAGTTCTTCTGTCAAGCTTAATTGGCCACATGCAATTCTTAAGGAGATGGGTAAGGGCTCATGATGAAGACTGATTATACCTGTTACAGGTAAAATCCCTGCCTGAACAGCTCCCTGATAAAGCATGCACAACCTGAGAAACCATTGGATGTAGTGGAAATGGCCTTTTTGATCTGGGTCATCTAAACCAGGGGTTCTTAACCTTTTTTGTTCCATGGACCCCTTTGCCAGTCAGGTGAAAACCATGGACTCCTTACTAAGTCCACACTATACTGTGTATTATTAATAAATATATCACACCTGCACCAACAAGGCCTCGCAAGAATAATGTCTTTTTGAATTTCAATTCAAGCTCACAGACCCCTGGTTAAGTACTCCTGATCTAAACCAAATGAGCTTTAATTCTCAGAGAGCAGAGACTATGGGAGAAAAAATCTCACATCATGTCAGCCAGCATGGTGCTTCTTTCCTTGCCCTGTTGGGTTCTTTTGGAGATTAGATCCCATAAAGGACAGGTTCTTAATCTTAATCTAAATACCCGTGGGTCTGCTCTCAATTAGAAGCAGAGTGGGCATCACCATCTCCAAATCTTCAAGGCTGGGGAATTAACAGTGATCTAAAGTAGACTTGTTTTTCTACTGTAGACTTATTATTATTTTGGCAATGGAAGAACTCTTATCATTGATATAAAGGCAGTGGCCATCAGAGGTTCTGGGGGATGGGAGAGGGATGAATAGGTGTAATATGGGGGCATTTTCAGGACATTGGAATTGTCCTGCATGACATTGCAGTGACAGATAAAGGCCATTGTATATTTTCATAAAACCTACAAAATTGCACAGGACAGAGTATAAACCATAATGTAAACTGTAGTTCATGGTTGGTTAGTAGCAATGCTTCAATATGTGTTCATCAATTGTAAGAAATGAACCACACTTAATGAAGGATATTGTTAATGTGGGAAAGTGTGAAGAGGGGAGGAGGGCATATTTTTTACGTAATTTATGTAACCTAAAGCTTTTTTAAAAATAAAAATAATTAATTTAATTAAAAAATTAATTCCTGTGGGTCTCAATCCATTTGTAATTAGGACTTTTTGAAGCTGTTATTGAATCAGGGTGGATTGAAATCTGTGTTCCTGGAGGCCTTATAAGGAGTACTCTTAGAGAAGCCAGAAGATAGAGAAAGTCACAGGAGGAGTCAAGAACCTTGTCAGATACATGTCAAGGAAACTGAAAGGATAACAAGCCATCCCAGAACCCTACAGACTCTGAGAGAATACATCGCCTTTTTGACACCTTGATTTGGAACTTTTGACCTCTAATACCATGTGTCATTAAATTCTTCTTCTTCAAGCCAGCCCATCATGTGGTATTTGTCATAGCAGCCCTGGCAAACTACGACAGGTTCTAACAGTTCAGAAAACTTAAGTCCTGGCTTTTGCCACCCCAGTGCCTATAATGGAGAATGTTCCACCAAGAACTTAGACCTCCAATATTCTCTTTCAATTATATGTTGTGTCTATGTCTTGTTTGGCTTATAGGATATCTCCCTGTCAGAAAACTCAAGGCAAGGAGAACTGAATTTCGGATTCAAAGATTTCAACATTTATGCCCCTTGGGTCCTAAAACTCAAGATGTTGCAAAATGAACTTTACTCTTTTGCTTTAAAGTTGCCTTTCCTCCTAAATTCCTTTAGTTGGTAAGTCAGCAGCTACACTACCCACCCAATATGAGAATTAGAAATCACTGGGTTATTCTTCACTCCTTCCTCTCTCCTTTTCTTACCACTCATAGATTTTGGCATCAATATCTGCTGGGTTTATTTCTTAGTTATTATTTTGCATCTTTACTCTTCTTGTACATCAGTTAATATCACCAATTCTCACCAATTCATTTAAAGTCTACTTCAGCTCTTGCCTGGATTATAAACTGGTTTCCAAACCCAATGGGACACCAATCTTGCCTTCCCAACCCCACCTGGCCTCTTCACACTTGCTAGTCAGTCAGTCAAAACACAAATACGACCCTGTTATTATCATATCACCTCTTTGTGAGTTTTCATGATGCAGAAGGCAAAGTCTAAACACTTTGACACAGCATATACAAGCCCTCATGACCTGCCCCATGCTTAAATCTCAATCTTGTCTCTAGCAGCTTCCTCCCTCAAACTCGCTCCACCTTCATGTTCTTAAGTAACTATATATGCTATTTTAATTTTGTCACTGGGTCTTTCCTCTGGCCTTCTTTTCTTCTCTTTTTTTCTTCATTGTTTGGGAATGCCTCTAAAATCCCTATTTACATGGATCCCAGGAAACCACCCCTCACCACCCCTCTCCATCCCAAATCCAGATGGATACCACAGTAAATGTCTCCTTAAGGCACTACAAATAGATATCCCAAGTACTCCAAATACAAAATCATCTTTCAACTATGTGGTTAATGTCTGAGTCTCCTTATAGACAGAGCTCATTGTACCCAGAAACCAGGACATCATGAACACCTAGCATAGAGCCAAGCAATTAGCCCATACACACCATATGTCTATTTCACACCTAAATTAATGAACATTACTGAATAATATATGGGAGGCAAAAAAAAAAAAAAGCAGAATGTAAACCTAACCTGTCTACTTATCCAAAAGTGCATTATTTTTGTTGAATCTCATTCTCTTATTTACATATCAAGCTCTTGTTTTGATTTTTGCCTTTGGAATTTGATGATGTGCTTGCATTTCCCCCAGCTTACTGATGAATAGGAAATAAAGGCACTTTCAAGATCACAAACAGACATGCACACACATGCACACAAAACACAAATACAAAACACATTCACATACAACTGGGAAAGTTTACCACTGATAGGTCATCCTGAAAGGAACTGAAAAGTGTTTCTTAGGAAAGAAAAGTAGACCAGCGGTCAGGCTGAGAAGTAAGATGTAATAGTAAACTCATAAAATGTAAATATAAACAATAATTATCTCTATAAGTCATGATAAAATAATATTTAGTCTGTGGTGTTAAAAGGTCAATGTTCAAACAGTGGACAAGAATGGCATTTAAGTTGGGAGGATAATGTATGATGTCTAAGCATTCTCAGATCCTTCTGTTTGTTTTAGAGCTTTAACATACTGAGTACCTGACATATTTTAATAGTTAAATGTATGTTAAAATTCCAGGGGTAAACATTGAAGCCTGAAAATAAAGTGTACAGATTCTAAATGAGTGGAGGGAAAAATATATTAAGGACAAAGGAAAAACACATAGAAAGAAGCGAAAACACATAAATATTAATAGATTGAAAAAGGCAAGAAAAACAAAACAGGAAAAGTGAAGGGCTATGGAGTTAAACTCGTAGGAAATGTCCAAATATGGCAAGCATGGTATAAACATAAATATATTAAGCAAGTCTGTTAAAAGACAGACAATTTTAAGATTGGAGTGAGAAAAAATACTTACTGCTCCTAAGAGACGCACCCGAAACATAAAGACATAGAATTGTTTCATGTAAAATAGACTGACCAAAAAACAAAAAACACCCCCCCCACACACAAACCTGTTAATGTCAGACAAAACAGATGTTAAGACAGAAAGCACTATGAAAAATAGAAAAGGGATATGGTAATGAGAGAAGATTCAAATAACCCAGTAAGACATATCCAGGAAGAAATTCTAAACTAGTATGCACATAATAAAACAACTTCGAATATAAAAAGCAAAATTGATGGAATTTCAGGAAGAAATTGTCAAAGCAATCATCCAAGTGGAAGATTTCCACACCTGTATATCAATTTTTAATAGGTTAAGAAGACAAAACCTTAGTAAAAAATGTAGAACTTTTGAAAATTATGACATATGCTTGCATTAATGGTCACGTGTAACTATGGAAGAAACATTCTTCTCAGGCACACAGGAAATAGTGATCAAAATGAAGTACACTCTAAAACAAGTTTAAAACATTTTATATAATTGGTATCAAACAGATCACTTTAATTAGGTTAGAAGACAATAATAAAGAGATAAGATTTTAAACAAAGTCATTAATATTTGGATAAATAAAGAAATCATTTTGAAAATTTTAAAGTACCTAGAACAAAATAGTAGGATTCAGTAACATTTCCTAGGGTAATTTGGAACCTTACAGGATCACGTTTTTAAAGGTTGAAAACTCGTGAACTAAGCATTTAGTTCAAGAAGGTAGAAAAAGAACAACAGAGTCAACAAAAGGAAACAGAGATAAATGTACTGAAGAAATAAATGAAATTAAAAACAAATACAGATTAGAGAGTATCGCCAAAACTCAAGGTTTGCTCTTTGACAAGGCTAATAAAAATTCAAATTTCTTGTGAAGAAAAAGAAAGATACAAATGAGCACTATTGGTAAATTTAGAGGGGGGAAATGTCTATAGATGCAGACGATTTTTAAAAGATAGAAATAAAATAGTATAAATAGCTTTATATCAATACATTTCAAAACATAAAAAGGCAAATTCCCAGAAAAATATAACACCTAAATTGATTAAAAAAATCTTTAATTGTCCCATAACTATTAGTATAAGACTACTTGTGTAATTGAAGGGAAGTTAAAAATCTTCCCTTAACAAAACAACAAAAACACCCAGTTGAAATGGCTTTACAGACGAGTCTGACAATCTTTCAGGGAAAAAATACTCCAATCTTATACAAAGTCTTAGAGAGAACCAAAGAAGGAATACTCTTCAACTTATTCTGTAAAAGCACTGTTAGCTTGATGCCAAAGCCAATAAGGGGTGATTTTTCATGCTTGTGGATGTAAAATGTAGCAAACAGAATCCAGCATTTAAAAAGTGTAGTACATAATACAAAATGGACAAGCTTGCTTAAACCCAGGAATGTAAAGGCAAATTCCTAGAAAACTATAACCCAGAAACTGATTAAGAAAAAATACACATCAATATATTTAAGAAAGAACAACATATCATATGATCACTGCAATAAACACAGAAAGAGATTTTGATAAAATTTAATACCCATCTGTATTAGTCAGCATTCTTTAAGGAAACAGAATGAACAAGAGATATCTGTCAATAATATGCGATTCTATAAGTCTCTCACGCAGCCATGGGGAT
Organism: Dasypus novemcinctus; assembly: GCF_030445035.2. Classification (NCBI taxonomy): domain Eukaryota; kingdom Metazoa; phylum Chordata; class Mammalia; order Cingulata; family Dasypodidae; genus Dasypus; species Dasypus novemcinctus. Next base: position 43,720,092 of record NC_080696.1, on the reverse strand, counting down.
ACACAAGTCCAGGTTCCGTAGGCAGGTTGCAACCAATGACTGCAATGAAAGTCCAATGAAGGTTCTTGACGAGTTCTGGGAGACATTGGCTGTCCAAAGATGAGCTGGGAAATTCTCTCCCAATGCTGGAATCACTTCCCCTTTTAAGGCAGTCAACTGATTGGGTTAAGCATCACTCATTGCTGAGGGCAATCTCCCTGACTGATGTAATTATAACCAGCTATTTATGATTTACCACTGCAGTAAAGTCAATGGTGTCTAAAGACCATAAATGCCCTTGTATTACAGTTAGCCCAGTGCTTGCTTGACCAAACAACTGGGACAATTACCTGGCCAAGTTGACATAATAGCCTAACCATCACACCACCACTTACAAATAAAATAAAAACAAACTTTTAGTGAATAGGAATAGCTAAAACTTCCTCAACTTGACATAGGTAAGATATCACAGTTCTATATTTAAAGCACAGTAAATCTTTTTACTGTAGAATAAAATATGAATTTAGAAAACAACCCAATATATGTTTTAATGAATTTTTATGATGCAGACATTCTTGTAACTACCATCCAGGTCAAGATATAGAACGTTTCCAGTCATGTGTCCAAATTTCTTCTCAACACTTGCTCTCCTCCCTGAACAGTTCATTTTTATAATTTCCATACTTTTGCTTTTCTTTACAGTTATAGTTCCCTCGACAATATAGTTTAGTCTTGCTGGTTTAAAAAAAGCAAATTCCTACATCTTTTAAGTCTCTTTAAAATATACAAAGCCCCTCTATCCTTTCTTTTCCTCATAACTTATCTGTTGTGGAATCCAAGACTTGTTTTTTATAAAATGGTTACTTATATTTGGTATTAAACATTATGTTAAAATTTATCAAATGTTATAGTAAAATATATCAGAGAAGAAGAGGCTTACCACTTACACAATAAAGAAAGAGAATGGGCTGTGGTTGAGTGAAAGGAGGATTCCTTTCTTGGGGGGAAATTCTGGGTCTGAGGTTGGTTTCAGGGGGAAAAGTTGCCATGATTGAGTAGTCAAGGGAATAAGAATGGCAGTCCATGTGCAGTACAGCTATCATTCCTGGGATTAGACTATTCATTCCAATGGAATGAAGCTTTTGCCTTTACTGAGATTGAGCATGAGAATGACTTGAGCTATGTTCCAGGCACAGAACTGTATTCATAACTGTCCTTGAGTCAAGGACTAGTTCAAGAGAGGGTCACACAGCTTGACTGAACCTGGCACATTGGCACTGAGATTCACAAATTATGCACTGGCAAATACCTCTCTTGAGAATTGCCGCGAAGATGGACATCCATGACCATGAACTCATCTTCGTTTGGATTTCTCACTGTGAAATCATGGAACTCAAGGACTTCTGAACTCTGGTCTCAAATCTCTTGGTTGAAAATTCTACCCTAACCCTGGCCAGAAAAAATGAGGAAGAAAGGACGTTTTGGAAGAGGAGAGGGAAAATGAAGGGAGAGAGAAGGCAAAGAAATCAGATACTGCAAGAGGAAGAATGCAAGGACTGGAAATAACTGACCTGGGAGAAGAGTAAAGGGAGGGAGACTATGCAGAGGGATTATTGATTAGACCCCTTGGGGTGACATATATCAGCCCCTGATTGGGTGTGAAAAGTTGACAGGCCTGAATTGCTTACACCTAATTAATGGCTGTGAGGTGCTTTGAAATCCTGGAATGAAAGCAAAAGTCTCTGTCTACTAAAACCAAATGGCATTTGTGATTTAAACACCTCCCCATTCCTATGGATTCTCAACACTGAAAAGAGCCTGGTCTGTCCTTATTCTGTGGCTCTGTTGTTTATAGCTTACTTCTGAGGTTGGTGATTGCTTTCCTCTCCTGTCCTCCTGTCCCCACAGTCTCTCAGAGCCCTGAGACAGAGTGCAGCTTCCTCTGTTTCACTGATGGAGCCAGGAGTTGTTAGCAGGGTGGGGGAATTGATGCACCAACCGCAGGTTCCATTCTATTGAGGATTCATCCATTTATCGTGGTTTTCATTTGTTTTTAGTTGCTACTTTTCCCTAATCCAGATTCTCCCACTTTCCAGTTAGAAGACTATTTTAGCCACTGGGAGGCAAATGGTCTTAATGCGCCTCTGTACCCCCAGGCCAGTGGGGCTCAGGATGGGGTGGGCAGTGAGCTGCCCATCTATTGCCAGATTAATGACCCTGTGATCTCCTTTTCCAGAAAGCTTTTCCTGATCAATGACTACCCCAGCCTAAGTAGTTTCCTGGCAGGGTGAGTAGTGCTGCTTTCTCCACCGGCTGGTGAACAGAGGTGTCCCAAAGCCAGCCAGGACTTTAATTTTCCACTTGCTACGGACTGAGGCGAAGCCAAATAGCTGCAGAACTATGGGGGATTCACTTTGTTTTGAGTCTCTCTTTCTGTTGGTGCCCACAGTAATCTGGCTACAGCATCCTCAAGGAAATTGTGCAGTGAACTGGTCTGCAGTGGAGCCAGGGCAAGGCAGAAGGCTGGCTTCCGCTTCCTGGAGGGAGTTACAACCATTGCTATATTCAGGAAGAGTGGACACACCCCAGACGGTGAAAGAAAAGTACGGAGTAGAGCAAGGATAAAGGGGTACTTTTTGCATGGGTTATTGATTCCAGGTGCAAGAAGCCCCCAAAGAGAGGGAGATCAGCTGGGGACCTTTTCAGATGGGGGGAAGAGGGGACTGGTGAAAGCTGCACACATCTGCAGGACTTTGCAAACAAACAAGGGAATTTACCATCAGTGTGTAACATTGCATGTGCCTGAAGAGATTTTAACACAGTTGAGGAAACAAATACAATCCTGAGAACCATGAGAATCTTTATAGCCAAAAACACAGTGCTTCTCAGCAATGGGAACCCAAGTACAGCTGGAGGAAGGTAAAGGTGCTTTTTCACAAAGGGCTGGCAGAAGGCAAGTGTGAAAGGACCTGGCACATATATATTGTACAATTCAGGAGGGAGGTTCTCAAATTTTGTGTGCACCAATACCACCCAGGAAGTATTTTAACAATGTAAGTGCCTGGGTACCACCTCAACCTACTGATCAGGTCTTCAGCGTCGGGGCCTGGTGAGGTGCATTTGTAACACAAATTGTTAAGGATACAAATACACAACAACGTATGAGAAACCACGATTCACGTATCAATTTTGAGGACGGTACCTTCCACTCTTTTCTCCAAGTGTTTCTGAATTTTAAAAAATGGTCGTGATGCTAACTAACAACAGAGAGGTCAGTGTAGAGATGGTGTCATTGAAGACACTGTAATTTGTTGTGGGGAAATCAAATTCCTGGTCTCATCTGCAGGTCCCTCCCCCATACCCTCCTGCTAGGAAAGAATCTCTTAGAAGATATAACAAATCAAAGCAAAGAATAAATGGAGAAAAAAAGAGGGAGCAGTGCTTGGAAGACTACTAAAATCCTTAAGCACAGCACACTGAATCTATTATCTATACATGCCACGCCCAGAGTTCATTGTATTGGATTTAGACTTCAGCCTCCACCAAATCCACCATCAACAAGTCAAATCTTTTCTTGATCTTTCAAAAATATTTGAAAAAAAAAATGCCTCCTTTAAAAGACAATCTGTTGCTTTACTTTGGGGATTCCCCAGCATCTGAATTCCCATCTGTATTTTCTAGCCTAATTCTCAAGATTTCCCACCGATTCCCTCACATACTCAGTGGTCTCTCAATAAAGTTCATTTTCTTCTCACACCAACTAGAGTTGGATTCTGTTGATTGCAAGTAGAACTCATGACTAGTACAGCTTCCCAGTGTCCACACTCCTGACTTTTCTCCTATCCATCCATCATTCACAGCCTCATTTGGAAGTTCCCTCAATTTTATAATGCCTTAAGTTTTGGAATATCTCAGAGATCTATAGCCAGCCCTCACTTTATAATTTTCCTGGCCTTACACTCATCTTATCAGGTTGCTTACCTAATCTCCAATCTCATGTAACAAACAACTTACCAGACAGTCTCTGTTGGTCATCTTCCCAAAACCTGAAGTAAAGGGTTTGCACAATTGAAAAACCTGAGTATCAACACTGATGCCTCCTCCTTTTCCACTTTAACATTCAGTCCCCAATTTCTGTTGATTCAGCTTTAATACCACGAATCCACCCACTTCTTACTAATGTCACTGTCATTATCTTAATTTAGGCACCACCATTTCTTACCTGAGTTGGTGCCATGGGGTCCTAACTGGTCTCCCTGCCTCTAATCTTACCTTCCCAGGTCAGCCAAAGTGGCCTTTCCAAAGAGTAAATCTCATCAAGTCACTCTTTTATGTAAAGCTGTGCAATTTCTCCCCTTAGGATAAATCCCTACACCTGAATTGGCTTTACAAAGTTACTCACTAACACCCCTCCCCATTTCCTCCCCATTTCCATCTACCAGCCTCACGCCTAATGTTTTCTTTCCATTCTCCATCTTATGAATATATCTCAAGTGTTCTGAAAGTACCTTGGCACCTTCTGGCTGAGCTCTTGTCATCCACATATGATTTGTCAAGTGTCTCCAAACCCCCACTACTGACCTGAGTGATTCAGGTCTCAGGATGCCATTTCCTCCAGACATCCTTCTCTGACTCCTCAAATGGGTGCAAGAAGTCTTCCTGTGTGTTCTCTGGAGCTTGATGCTTTCCTGATCACTGCAATCAAGCACTTATACAACCAGATCATAAATTTGGTTTACTCAGATCATTTCTCTCACTAGATATTGAGCATTTAATGGCCCTAGGTGGGGACACCTGTGCTCTATTCACCCTGTCTTCATAATGCTTAACAAATAATATATTCCTAGTAAAGAAGAAAATATCCATGAAACACCCCTGTGCCTGGCACCACACTATCCTCTTCCACAGAAATTATTTCATTTCACTCACACAACATCCTTTGAAAAGCTATAATTATTGTTCCCATTTTATATTAAAGCAAGTTTAGCTCTAACATGGTTAGGTAATGCTCCCATCATCTCTTAAGAAGTGGGTTAGCAGTTGGATCCCAGTTTTCACTATTTCAAAGTCCACAATTTCCCAGCGTTAACGCTTCAAGAGTCACTGACACTTCAATGACAAAAACCCACTGTTCTTCATCTCCTTATCTATTGGGAGTTAAAAAGAAATGGAAGCAAGTTCAGTTCAACCATTCTCTAAAGTTTTCCCAGCATCCTAGAAGTGAAGTTCGGATATCATAGGGGGAAATTGGACAAGAAAAATTTTTTAAAGTTTAGATTTTCTTCCCAATATATCTTATCCTTTCATACTGTACTCTGTTAACATGGTGCCTCTACACTGGAAAGAAAAGATTTACAAAGATGAATATATAATTAGAGAATTAAATTTACAGTAACATCTAGCATTTGTTACCTTCCCAAAGTGCTTTTGCATTTAGAATCTCATTTAGAGCATCCACTGAGAGGATTCAGATAATTCAGTTTGCCAATGCAAAGGCCATGGGGTGATTTTGTAAGTACTCAAATACACTAAAGTTTCTGAAAAAAGACAGTGTGACATAGCGACTTTTTGACTTGGAATTTCATTACTGGGAGCTTCTGTGTGCAGGCCTTGGGATTTACATGAATTATCTCATTTAATTTTTGCAATAACGCGGTGACAGAGGTATTGTTATGTAAACCTCTGGTCACCCCCACTGTGAAGTGTCAAACTTTAATTAGATCCTACCCAGAGCTTCTAGGAAAACATACTTACTAATCAGGCAGTGACCCCTATCTCTCACCCTTAGCAGCTACTCAGGCCTTTCAGGCATACTTAAGGCAGAATTATAAAGTGTGATATAAATAACAGGGGAAAACACATAATAGCTTTTAAATCCAGAGTCCTTTAAAATGGACAGTTTCACAGGGTGCATGGATATCTCCATAGAAGTAATCATCAAGGGAATGGGAAGATCTGCCTTGTAAGTCTTGTGTTCTAGGAGAGAAAGTACAGATTAGATAGGTGAGTTAAGTTGCCAGAGTCCATGCAGGAAGAAAATGAAAAGGTTGAGACTGAAGCCTGTAGTTTCTCAGTTGACTTCAAGGTGTGTTCCCTGAAGCTGTCTTGCAGGAAAGAATTTTTAATGTCAGGATGCTAACTCTAAACTGGAGTTTGAACAAATGCATTCCAGAGGAGAACTCTTACAAACATGGGAAGGGGTGATGCAGAGGGAGAAAGCCCTGTTCCCTCCATGCATGACTCGTTAGTAGGAGGCAAGAGATCAGAACAAGAGACATCTCGGGCCGGTCAATAAACAAGGACTAAGGAGCAGAGAAAGTAAGAGAAAAACAAGTGCTTACATCGTGTTTGTTTTCTATTGCTACCATAACAATTTACTGCAAATTTAGTGGCTGAAAACAACACTAATTTAATCTTACAGTTCTGTAGGTCAGAAATCTGACACGGGTCTCACTGGGCTAAAGTGAAGGGGGTTGGCATGGTCCAGTCTCTTCCCAAGGCTCTATGGGAAAATCTCTTTCCTTGCCTTTCCCAGGTTCTAGAGGCTGCTGGCCATACTTGGTCTTGGCCCCTTTCTCCATCTTTAAAGCCAACAGTGGCACATATGTCTTGGCGGGCAGCCAGGAGAAGGTAGCTGCTTTTAAGTACTCGTGTGCTATTTGGTTGGGTCTACTTGGATATTGCAGGATAACCTCCTCATCTCAAGGTTCATAACCTTAACCACATCTGCAAAGGTCCTGTTACAGGTTCCTGGAATTAGGGCCTGGCCATTTAGGAGGGGAGGAGTGACATTATTCTACCACTCCTGCATAAATTCGGCCAAGACAAAGAAGGGGAATGGGAAGAGCAGGCAATGATTGCCCCTGTAGAAGCGCAAGAAAGGGTAACCAGAGGAAGATAGAGGGCATTATCAGGGATACAGGATGGATGGACTCACTCTTTAAAAAAAAAAAAAAAAAAAGAACTAAAATGGGCCAGGGCAGAGGCAGATCCATGTTTTGTGGGACCTGAGCTTCAGCAAAAATTTGAAGCCTTTAAGGGAAAGAATACAAAATTCCAAATAAAACTTGCTAAGGGTCCTTCCAGAGTCCTTCCAAGCTGCACTTGAGCTTAAGCTTCATGAGCAGCCCAGTGAAAGCACCTCTGAGGCAGGGTGTGTGGAAGGCACACTGTGGATAGCATCTTAACTGACCCTCTGCCCAAGTCCAGGAAGAGGAAAGATGAAGCTTGATTTGGAAAGTCTGGCAAATGATGGAGCAGGAATCCAGAGGCAGGCCTATCTGATTGTGCAGCATACCCATCATGCTCAACGTGCTGAGAGAGGAAAACTGATCTGCAACCCAGCACTGAGCATAACTACTCATGGGCTGCTAAAGCCAAATAATAATTTTCTCAGGGCCTTTCTAAATTTTGCAACTGTCTAGGAGAAAATACCCAAGCAAGATTCCCTATCACAGAGGTGGGGATGAGGCAGAGGCCAAAATTCAGCTGGAGAAGTGGTAGCTAAAGTCAGTGGCAGCCAGAAGGAAGCCTGTGTGTCAGAGCAACCTGCAGCATCTACACTATGCCTTTTAGCCTTTTCCAATTGTCTCAGACCTTTTTCAAAGTTCCCTGCATTTCTGCCCACATCCTCCCACCTATCACTCTACCAATGAGCACATAGCATTCATAAATGCCCATTTTGAATCAGGGGAATTTTGATAAAATCTGGTATATTAATAGCTGTTGTTTTTTTTTAAATCAAGGGGGAACCTAGTGTCAAACCACCTTGTTGCCAAGGTTTATTCCAATCTGACCTTTATTCCTTATGCTTGAGCCTTACCCAGACTTCTGAACAGAGTTGGGCTCACGCAGAGGAGGCAGGGAATGAGATTTACAGATGTAACTGTTGCAGCCCTCCTTAGGTGTGGGTAGGTATGTGGGCTGGGGTGGAGATGAGAGTCAGGTGGAAGTCAGGAGTGACAGGAGGCTCAGAAATGATGGGATGGGGTAGAATGGAGTCAGGTTCAGGGGTGCGGTGAGGGGTATGGTCTGACTTCAAGATTATTATTCCACATAGATCAGTGGTAAATAATAGGAAAAACATTATATATTCACCAAGGTTGAATAAATCAGGTCTTTTCCCCATCCCTACTCCAGGAAGGAGGGATCATGCCCCATTCACAAATCCACAATCAGCAGGAAGGAAGTAAATATCTTTGTGTTTCAGGCACATTTGGGGAAATTGATTTGGAATCTCATAGAGTGAGAGAGGGTAGAGGCTGGTGCTTTGACGATGGGGGAGCAGTAGCTTCGATGTAAAAGGTTGGTACTCACATTATGGAAAGGTTGGTTGCAGTCACCCCTCGGGCTGAAGTGTGGTTTGCTGGCCTGGCGGGGGAGCGGCCGCGGCAGGCCAAGCCGCTGCCCCCATAATAGGGTGGCTGGTCGGACTCACCGCCACCCCTGAAGGGAGCTCGGCATGGGCGCAGAGTGCCCTCGGGTCTCCCCTTCCCGGCAGCCATGCTTCCGCGGCCGCCCCTCCTCCCGGATAGCGCCACACGATGCCTTATGAGGCATCACCCTTCTTCTTCTTTCTCCCTGCGCAGGCAAAGGGCGGAAAATTCCAGTCTGCCCTTCCCCCCCCCCCACAACAGCAACAGCCAGGCGTGGGCGGGAAACTCAAGTCTGCCCTCCACCCCAGCAACAGCAGCCACCAATCACTAAACCCTGCCCCTTCCCCCAGCAACAGCGACAGCCAATCCCTAACCACCACCCCTCCCCCGTCCAGTACTGCCCACTGACCTTTCGCAGGCAACCAATCAGAACAGGGCGTGGCTTCGACCAATCAGCCTTCCCCAGCCCCTATAAAACTGTTGCCTCTCCCTCAATAAAGTGGACTTGCGTGTTTACCTTGTCTCCGCGGTAGTTCTTCTGCCGTGCGCCCTCCAGTCCTGAGAGCCCCCGACAAGGGCCTGGCCTCCCTTGTCCCCAGTTCGTCGCCTGCTTCTCCGGGCGACCCCCTCGTCGCCGGCTTCGCCGGGCGACCCCGTCAGCCGAACCGCGCAACCCCTTGTGAGACCGATCCCTCGTCTGCTGCCGGACCGACCCCTCGTCCCAAGTGGGACTGACCCCTCGTCCCAAGTGGGACCGACCCCTCGTCCAGAGCTGGACCGACCCCTTGTCCGCAGCCAGACCCCACCTCTACCGACCGAGCAAGCCGCCGCAGTTGGTAATTGGAGATTTTCATAAAAGCTAGAGATCCATGCCCTAATTACAAATGATGCCCCGGATTGAGGCAGTGATCTCAATGGGATGCTGGGAAGGCTGGGCACCAAGACCTGCAGGATTGAGGAATGGGCTCTAGGTCTCTGGAAGAGAAACCTGGCCCAGTAGCCACACCATGGAGAAGAAAAAATAAGGCTAACAATGGTAGGCATCTTGGATGAAGCATCCGGCCCTTCTCCCTTTTCCTAAGTAACCACTAGGCTTTAGGGTTTCTTGTTTTCCCTTGGATTTTAAGAGCACAGATTCCAGAACAAGCTTGCTGGCTACAAATAACAACTTTTCTGTTCAATCTCTGACCTTGGACTCAAGGTCTCTGTGCTTCAATATCCACATCTATAAAACGGATAAAAATAATAGCACCTTCTTCATAGGGTTCTTGTGATGATAAGTGAGTTTGTAAAGATAAAATACTTAGAATAGTGTCTGGAACATGGTGTTTGCTACATTTAATGAAGTAATAATAATTACTATTATTGTTATTATTATTACTTCATGACCTTAGGGAGTAGTAAGGGTCACTAAATATAACAGAGATTTATTTTCCCTTTAATGATGTTGAAGCTAGGATTAATTTAATTTGAAAAAAAAAATAGTGCAATGCTTTTTTTGTGCCTGGGTACTGTGGATTAAATTTACTCCACTACAACACATTGCCCGGCAATATAACACCATTTTATATATATATATATATTTCCACATCAAAACTGCTGAATTAAAAACTGCTCCGTCAAAACACTAATCTGTGCACCAAAATGTCTCAGTGTGTCTTAAAGGGACATTTTTTTTTCAGAGTCCCAATGTAAGGCAACTCTCAAATGTTCCAAAAATATCTATTGAGTAGACATTTTCCAAATTGTGAAAGAGAAAAGTGCGTGGGAAGGGTAAGGGTAGAGTGGGTGGATAAAAAGATGGAAGGACTAAATGTGAGTCTTGTAGTGGAGTTCTAGGAATAGTTTCAAACCTAAGACGAGTGAGAGGGTGGGAGGTGAGCCAGGTCCAGGTTTTCCATTATGGGGTTGGGAAGCAAGAGGGCTAGATGCAGAAATCATGTCTCAGGAAGTGACTCTTAGTAATGGGACTGTACTCCTGTATAACATCCCTCGCAGCTGACTTTTACAAGGTGTTTGGGGAATTCCATTTTGACACTAGTTTTTAATAATATCTGGATGAAAGGGTAAAAGACCAAGACAGTGCCACGATGGGGTATTAACAGTGATATTTAAAAAGGACAGAAGGAAGATCTTAACAAATGGAGGCAGTAGGTTCTGATTCTCAGAGCTGATGCTGCTGGTCTGAGGTTTCTGCTAGAAGGCAGGAGAGCTGGGGGATGGTTGGCTATGTGCAGTAGCAACCCCTGTTTCCTCTGCCCTTTCATCTGCAGCCTCACTGCGCAAGAGTGTCTAATCACCTGGCTTGGCTCACTTGCTTTTGGGGTTTGGAATTAATAGATCATAATGAATCCTGTTTTTGGATGAGTCTGGTACACAGAAGGTCTGCTGGCTAATCCACAGAATTAGGAATATGACTAGTGTCTCTGCCTAGTACCTTAATCTTTTGTCATAGCTAGAATTATGCTGGGATCCAAACTCTTTACCTGGATTTGCTCATATCCTGTTGGTGATGCTCCCCTTCCCAGAATCTTGGCTACTGACTTTAATCCTGGTGGAAATATAATATTCACATGGAACCAAATGCCACTGTCTACTGGGATTTGATCTCATGCCTTTATTTATAGGGACTTACCAAGCTCTCAAAGAAATATGCTTCCACCCACTGATGTGTCTGAAATAACCTATCAGAGGCTCTCCCCACTGAAAGGTTCTGCCCCTGGGATTCTCTGCCTTGCCTCTTCTGTGCCTGCCCTCCATCTTCTCCAGATGTGGCTCCTTTTTATTATCGATTGCTCTGGTTTTGAAAAACTTGACCTTTATTTTTTTTCCAGTTTTTCTACACTTCAGAATGAAACTATAGTTTTTCTTTCCTCCATGCTCCATCATCATAAGGTCCTAAGATCATTTTCCACACCTTGTTCCCACCTTTTACCAGCACCTGTGAAATGATGTGACATTCTATGTGTAGTTGCTGAGTGAGAGCTGAATGGGTAAGTTGGAGGAGTTTATGGTAAATCCATTTGGTTAAAATACCATGAAAAAGATGAACAGGAGTATATATAACATTAGAAACGCAACCAACAAAAATTAAAGAAGCAACAGAAACCATCAGAATTTTAATTCTCTTTCAAAACTTTGCATTGAGCACATGCCACAGCCTCTCTGCTATACTAATCCTTAAAAGTTATTAAAAATTTATTAAAATGATTTTAAAACCTCTGTAGCAATTCCTGAGGGCAAGGGAGTTCTCATAGCCGGAAGCCAGTCCTTGGTGTACCAAAACCAGTAGCCCAGTTCCTCGCACGCTTTTCCCAAACTCATGGTCCAGAATTCACTGTGTCCTTTCTGAGAACCTGCCTCTTTTCTCATATCTCAAACCTTCCTGAGTGGATAAGAGCCTGAAAGGTAAATGTTACGAGCTATAAGAAGAAATTGGGGAATTCTGGCCTTGCCTTGGATTCAGAAGAGAGTCCACAAGGAAGAAATGTTTGAGCTAAGATGGAAAGAGTGGTGAGCCATGGGGAGAAAATATCCTTTAGCATTTTAAGCAGACTGGGAAAGTAGGAGCAATGTTCTTGGGACAGGAAGGGGCGTGTCACTGGGTGTGCACGCCAAGAGCATGCGCATGGTAGTGTGGGAAGAGGTTAGAGAAAAACCCAGGGACCGAATCTTGTAGGACCTGTTAACCTCTATCCTCAGAGAGAATTTGAGCAAGGAGGGGAGGAAGCAGGTGTGTAAACCTCACTCTTTGCTTCTGCTTAGAAGATGAATTGCACAGGGCAATGCCTAATCAGGGGGACCAGGTAGAACGATGCAGGCCAGGGATAAGCATGCTCGGTAGACTAGGGAGCTATTTAGGAATTATAATGGACAGGAAAGTGGGAGGCAGGGAGAAAATGTTCAGAGATTGTGAAGGTGGAGGCTGTTGGAACAAATTAAGAGAAAAACAAAGAGGAAGACAGGGTGAGATCTCAGAATAGCCTGCATGTCATGCTTAGTGGTTTGAACTTTATCATGTGGGCAACAGGGAGCCATTGAAAGTTTTTAACCTGGGAGTGTTTTGCATTTTGGAAAGGTCACTCTCTGACAGAGTATGGAGGGTAGAGAGAAAGAGAGTGGAGCCAGGGAGACATGCCGGGAGAGCCCTATAGTTGTCTAATTGTGGAGTGATGAGTATCTGAATTAAGAGAGAAGGAGCTAATGCCTGCAATTTAAGATGATGGCGTCGAATTGACTGAGAGATGGCTTGATCATTGTGGGTGACACCAGGCAGTTTGATGGGGAGCCTGGCAAAGGGTTTCAGAAGGAAAAATTTGCATTTATTGAAAGAATTAAGGGCAAGAAGCTATATTAGGCCCTAGTAATACATGGCAAATAAGAAAGATGCAATGCCTGCTCTTCTGGAACCCTCAGTCTAGTGGAAGGGTCAGAGATGGACTAAGTAAGCAAAAATATTTATTAATTAAGGATTGGAAGAAGTTGTAAGAAAGAGAGTAACAGGTATTATAATAAAGGATAATAGGTGGGGAAGGAAGTGGCTTACTTTAGATACAGTGATTGGAGAAAGTTCTCTGAAGAAGTAACTTGTAAGATAATATTTGAAGAGTGAGAAAAGAGCCAAGGAAAGGGCAATGCAGAGAGAAAGAAATGTAAACACAAAGGCACTGAAGCTGGAAAGCCCCTGGCTTGTGTGAGAAGCAGGAAGAAGGTCACAGTGGGTGCAGAGGCCTAAGTGAGGGGAGGGGTGGCATGAGAGGTAGGCAAGGATTGGAGCACTCAGTTCTGTGTGGACCAGGGCGCAGGTTTTGGATTTTGCTCTAAGTGCTATTAAACTGAATCAGGCATTCAGTTGATCACTCTGGCCACTTTCTCAACGGAGCATGGATTTGCAGAGGACAAAGGGAGGAAACAAAGGTTTCAGAATAGATTATATTGCAGTAGTGAGAGATGATGATGCCTTGGGTGGGATGTCAACATCAGAGCTGGAGAGAAGACCTGGATTTAAGAGAGATTTAGAAGTTATCATTGAATACCCTTGAGATGGGTGAAGGATGGATGAACATGGATGATGAAGGAAATGGAGCAATCAAGGATGAGTTCCCAGTTTCTGGCTTTAGCAAATAAAAACGTGAATGTGGTCCTACTGACTGAAATGGAGAAGACATGGGAAGGAAGAGCCGAGAGTTAAAGACTTATTGTGGGAAACGGACTTTGGCCCAGTGGTTAGGGCGTCCGTCTACCATATGGGAGGTCCACGGTTCAAACCCCGGGCCTCCTTGACCCGTGTGGAGCTGGCCATGCGCAGTGCTGATGCGCGCAAGGAGTGCCCTGCCACGCAAGGGTGTCCCCCGCGTCGGGGAGCCCCACGTGCAAGGAGTGCGCCCGTGAGGAAAGCCGCCCAGCGTGAAAAGAAAGAGCAGCCTGCCCAGGAATGGCGCCGCCCACACTTCCCATGCCGCCGACGACAACAGAAGCGGACAAAGAAACAAGACGCAGCAAAAAAAAAAAGACACAGAAAAACAGACAACCAGGGGAGGGGGGGGGGGAATTAAATAAATAAATAAATCTTTTAAAAAAAAAAAAGACTTATTGTGTCTGCTGTAGAATTTTCATGGAGGAGTGGAAATCATATAGTAGGTGGCTTAATTAAGAGAAATTAACTGAAGGATACAAGTTGCCTATGAATTAATATTTGTACAATAAACAAGATATTGAATGAAGGGGTGACTAAATAAATGAACAATAGTCATGGAAGACTTGAAAACAGCATTCACTGATGGTCAGCAACCATCAGCTTATAAAACCTATCTTCCAACTGTGAAAAAAAAAAAGGAAAGCTAAAGAGAGCTCAAAATGATGATATGCTTATTGCTAAAGGATTACATATCCCTGAGAAGAAAAAGGGTTATTATCAAATATGAAGCAAGATTGTAGGTGTCAGCATTTGGGTCATCCAAAGGAAGGCATCCAGATAGACTGTGGGATGGAAGATGGTTATTAGGGATTAACGCCTGTTAAAAAGAAGGAACACAGGATTTAGCAGAGAAAAATGTCAATCTGCCATGTAGGCCAGACAAAGAAAGCCTTGGCCAACCCCACAGAATGCAACACATTGGTCCAGCCTTTCTTTTCTGACCTTGCTCAGTCATTGGATATGGGCTGCCCTGGAAAGGGGAGGGCCTTGACCAAAGCAGCCTACTGCAGCTGAAGTTGACCCTGAAGAAGCTGAGAGCAGCATGCTGTCTGCTGATCACCTTGTCTGCAGCTGAGCAACAATTCTTTCCTTGAAGAGGTATCTGGGTGGCTCACCTTTGTGTCTATAGCAAGCGTCAAAGAAGTAGATGATTAAAGACCTTAAGCCTTAATAAGTTCTCCAAGGCTATTTTTTTTTTCCATTCATAAAATGGGGTATTGTTAAACCTACATTTATAAACAGTGGTAAAAATTTGCTGGCTGGTACATGGTCCTATTAGAGAAGAGGCAGGCTCATTCATTGAAATCACATTGCAGCCAGTGTCATAAAATGTAAAAATAAGCCTCTATGCAAAGCCTAATATTAATCCTCCCAAGTTCCTATTCAGCACCACAAAGTATTTCTCCACTTGCAGGGAAAGAGTGTAGCTAAACAAAGACGGTTTCGAGCGTCTTGGTGCTTTTGAAATTCCTTGTTACCAGGAGAAAAGAGAGGAAGGATGAGAAATTTTCTTTTGTAGGCAGTCAAACTGCTTACCAAGAATGTGATTAAGTAGTCAGAGAAAGTAGTCTCGGTTGTCTAGGTGCCACAGTAAGCGATAGAGTTCCAAGGTTAGCACAGGGTTTGATCTTGTTCCTCTAGCTCTAGGAGTCCGCTTTCTCAAACTGGGGCAAAGACTCATGATTAGACTCATCTTCCATTTAGCAACTTTCTTTTAACTCTGTTAATTTCTTCTCTTGACCTTGGCATTTATATGGTCAAAGGTTATGAAGGGAGAATATACTGGAAACACACTTGCCAATTTCACATGATCATAACAAGCCCCACATTACCCACAGGCTTTGAGGCAGTTCAGACCTGGCACTGGACTGGTTTTGCCACTGTTTCAATCTCTCTTTGATTCAGCCTGATCCTTCTGCCAGGAGTGCAGTCGGGCATGAGACTAGAGGTGGTACAATGAGATGGGAGTGGGATTGTGTGGGTATGCTTATGGTGGTGATGGGAGGGGATATTATTAGGGACATCGATATTTGCATGACAGGAAATATTGTTGGAGCAATAGTCATTTGTATTTTTTTAGAAATGAATGGTCAGAAGCTGGTCTTTGGAAATGCTGGACACTTTCAGCTTCTCGTTAAAATAATCTGTTCTGTTTTTCTTTACTCCTTACATCCTTGTATGGGCCACAAGATTGCAATTATTTCTATTCTACAGCAGTTGAATTTCAGGGGAATGATTGATATGAGTGACATCTGAACAATGATTTTTACTTAACTTTATTTAGTTTAAGAATACTTGTTATGGAGCCTAGAGTGATTACAACTGAAAATGGGAGGATTGCATCCAGCATCCAGGTGGAATCTGAACCTCCTCTTGACATAAAGGTGCAATGGACACAACCAATCCAGTGTCCACATAGAAGAGGTGGCATTGGATTGGGAAAAGTGGACATAATGGACAAAGGGTATGGGGAAAGGCAGGAAGAGATGAGAGGTGGAGGCATCTTCGGGACATGGAGCTGCCCTGGATGGTGCTTCAGAGGTAATCACCGGACATTGTAAATCCTCACAGGGCCTACATGATGGAATAGAGGAGAGTATGGGACATGATGTGAACCAATGTATATGAGGTGCAGAGGTGCCCAAAGATGTACTTACCAAATCCAATGGATGTGTCATGATGATGGGAACGAGTGTTGTTGGGGGGGGGGAGAGGGGGGGTGGGGGGGTGGGGTTGAATGGGACCTCACATATATATTTTTAATGTAATATTATTACAAAGTCAATAAAAAATAAAAAAATTAAAAAAAAAAAAAAAAAAAAAGAATACTTGTTAGAGAGAGTGCAAACTTAAAAGCAAAGACACGAGAGTAGCAGATGCATGCCAAATGGTCTGTTTGGATATTGTTGTTGTTTGCTTATTTTGCTTACATTCAATATTTAGCCAACATTGTATAAAGAGAGAAATTCTTAAAAATGAGAAAATGTTCATTTTTCCCCCTACAAATGAGTACAGTATTAAAGAGGATGGTAAAGAGAAATAACTTCTTAGGAAATGTTTGAGTGCAGTGTCCCTAAAGTTGGCAACCTAATCTGTGCCTAGCACAGTAGAAAAATCCAGGTGGTGTTTGCAAGTCTCTCCCAGTTATGGTCTTGACTTCCCTTATGACCCAAAAGGGTGCAGAAGCTCCCTGGGTGGAAGTGAAGAGAGTAGACCTGCTTTCATGCCCTGTTGACAGCCTTCCTCAGTGTGAAGCTCACTTTACTGCCTTGGCTCCCACCTGTAAAACTGGAGGTTTGGGCTGTAGGGATGCTAAATTCTAGGGAAGCGAAATTCCTTTCCAAGCCCTAGTTCATGATTCCTCAAGCAGAGCAAGTCTTTGGGGGATGTTTTGGAAGGATGCCAAACACAGAGAAAAGACACAGGATTTGGAGCTAAGAAAACAGAACTGGGTCAGAATCAAACTTCTGTTTCTCACTGAGTAAATAGCCTTCAGCTCCCTGAGGCTCACTTCCTTCATCTTTAAAATGGAGAAAAATCTCAACTACTTGAGACAATTCTTGTGATGCATCCATGAGATGCCTCATATACAGCAGCTGACACAGTGTCTAGAAAGAATAGTCTCTTGATAAATGGTAGTTGTGGCACAGTGGGCAGGGGCTGCATGAGTTTTTCACTATTCCCACAACTCCTCCAAATAACTCAAATAATTTAGTAGCTTGTTCTCTCCCTCTCTCTTCCTCTCTCTCATATGCACACACACACATGTACATACACATTCTGAATTTGCATGCTTTCAAACTTTCTCTTCAATTTAAAAAACTTAGCTGCCATGTGTCACATTTCTTCTCATATGATAAATTATTTTGTTGGAAGCCGAAAACAATAGATGTTGGCTAAATGGGTCATCTTTCTCAGATATCATTGCATTTGATAAGTAGAAAGGTAGGCAGAATGATAGATGGCAGATAGATAAATAGAGAGAAGAGAACATCTTTGAAAGTAACAATAGCCCAAAGGGATAATGAAATTCCAGACACTGGCATACCAGTGGTAGGGATTTGGAGGCAAGAAGATCTTGCTTCTTCCTTCAAATCATGTGACATAGTTGCTTCTGTTTTTGAACAGTTGGCTCTTCATCCAACACAACAGAGACGAGCTGAGGATAAAGAACTACAGTGTGCAATTCCTGAAGTTACAGAAAGGGAAGGGAACATGTCTGGGATGATTTAATTCAGAAAAGTCCAACAAACATGTTTCTTACTTGGGGAAGCCAGGCCCTGTACCATGTCAGATCAACATGGTGCTCATCTACTTTGCAAGGACTCCTATTGGTTTAGAGTGAGTCCTGCTCCCTCAGACCTGGAAGTCAATATGTGAGCTCAACTGAGCCTTTTTCTACAGCATTCCATTTCTGTGGTCCAAACTATGCAGCTGAACTTCTGAATCTATTCCCTGATCAGCATACCATTACCTCTCTGAGATTCTGAGGTCAGGCCTACTGAACCCATCCTCTGAGCCTCTGCCATGGTCTTTACAACTTCCTTCCCAGGGGATCTGCACAGATTTGTTAATACCTGAGGTCACAGTGAGATCTCTGGGTGATGGATCTAGCATCTGGATTTACCAAGCTGTTTCCTAGATAACTTCAATTATGTACTTCTACTTAGATCTTTGTGACTTTTCCTCTTCCCTGTAGTTCATACTTGTCTGGACCAGGCCTGAGTTTGTTATGCTCCTTCTACTTAATACGTAGTAAACTATTGGCTATGTCCATCTGCAAAAGAAGTTTCCTCAATGGTCCAGACTAGCAATATGGTAGGATGGAGATGTCATGGGACCAGGAGGCCTAGGTTTGAATCATAACACAGTTATTCATAAGGAATATGATTAATACTCTTTCTCATAAAGTATGTATATATAAAAGATTTAACATAGTCTTATCTACACTGTGCATAAATTTTATTTTTGCTAAATTAACATTACCTCATTGATGGGCATCATGTTTGAATACATAATTTTTTATATTTCTTGTAAAATAGCATCACTTATTGAGTGACTTTTCTGTTCAAGTCTTTTCTCTGACTTATTGGGTCTACAATTATGGTTCAGACTAGTGTCTCATGATACAGTAGCTGTACCTGGTGTTTAAAATGTGAATCATTTTATAGAAAGCTTGTTTCAAGCCCTAATATCTTATAATCAGAATGCATTCTAATTGAGGTTAAATCATCACTTTGAAAGTGTTTCCCTCTCTGTGAATCTTTAAC
This sequence comes from Dasypus novemcinctus, assembly GCF_030445035.2. NCBI lineage: Eukaryota > Metazoa > Chordata > Mammalia > Cingulata > Dasypodidae > Dasypus > Dasypus novemcinctus. The sequence goes on along the minus strand of NC_080696.1, from coordinate 43,701,271 downwards.
TGATGTTTAGGGAGAATGGTGGTACAATGTATAGGGAAGTATTTTTTCTTGGTTAAATAGAAAAATGTGTCACCAATATGAAAAGCATGACCTTCCACCTCCTTGCTCATACTAGGTGAACAGTTTTAGGACTTTCCATAACAAGTTTGGCTCATGCATCACAAAATGTCAAGAACCTGAGGTCCACCGATCACTTTCTTTTACATCATCATCAATCATGTTATGTTTTAATGCAGTCTCTGATGGAATAAGTGATTATTTGTCACAATATTTCTTTTGACTTATATACACATTTCATTAGTCGTTCTTTGTTTGTGGGGTTAGAAGTTTAGTCTGTATGTTTGTGTGTTGGACAATTCTTGGTGTAGATTGATTAAAGGATCATTCAATACTTTGTATTAAGAATATATAATAAAGAGCGGAATGTTTGGAGTTCAAACCCTATATTTTGCACTTTTCCAGTTGTGTGATTGGAGCAAGTAGAAAATTCTTCTGGTCAATTTTCTCTTCTATAATTTGGGGTTATTGGTATCTACCTCATAGATTTATTACTAAGATTGAATGAACTAATACTTACAAAATACCTAGCACATGTTAAATAAATGTGATTTTTTTTTACTTCTCTCTCTCATTTCTATTTGCTTGCTTTGTCTTTGAGTCATTGCATTTTGAGTTTATTTTTGTCTCTGGACTATTCAAATTGTGTTTCTCCAAAATTGACTTGAGGGTAGATTGTTTCTGTGTTCAGTTCTAATGGTGGCATCTGGACATTTGGAAAGAGACTGAGACATGGGTTGATGTTGATAAAGAAAATGATCTCACTTAGACAAACCAGGCATTCCTTTCAGGTCATCTCTATACCTAATGCAAGTAAGTTACATACAAGACATCTTGCACTCCTACCAGGTAGAAGACCCATCGGACCATAGGATCATGGTCATCCTTGCTCCAGTGCAGAGGTATTGTAGGAAGACCAACTTACTGGCTGATCTGATTTCTTTTGGGTGGTGAACCAAATATAATGTACACATTTTTTTCCCACAATTGACTTGTGTAACTTCAAATCAGAAACAGACTGTATACCATAAGAGGATAGTAGAGTAAACCATATCCTGAAAACAATGGTCTCATATATCTTTTCTAGTTTCGTGGTTGTTTATTGGCGGGGGGGGGGGGGGGGGGGGGGTAGTCCAGTGCCAATTACTCTAAAATAGCTCCAGGAGGGAGTCTGGGCTTTATCTTAGATGAGATAAGGGTTTCTATAGGCAGAGACTGTCATAAGAATCCCCTGGATGATCAAATATCCTTTAGAAAATTAAGCACATAGAAGATCCACTTCTGTCTCATTTTACTCTTCCTCTCACAGGCCAGCCTTTCCTTCATTTCACAAAATAGTCATGTAAGCACCTTCCTCAGCTACAGGGTTTTTTTTGACAAATTTATCACATGTGTTTTACCAGTTGGCAGCCTCCATCACCACCCTTTGCAATGCTCTTTCAAGCTTCAAACCAAGGCTTTTATTTCCTTCTCAGGGAGGCCTTCCCTGACTAGCTCATTTAAGTAAGTCTCCCCTGTTATTCTCAGTAGAAGCACTGCTTTTGTGGCACCAATTCCAACTAATGAAATATCTATCTTTCTATCAATCTATCAATCTATCTATCTATCTATCTATCTATCTATCTATCTATCTATCTATCTATCTTCTATCATCATCTCTCTATTCTATCATCATCTACATATCTATATCTCTCTGCTCAGCTAGATGGTAAGTTCCAGAAGAGCAGAGTATTGGTTTGCCTTGTTCATTCTTGTACTCAGTGCCTGGCACAATGCCTGACACACAGACCTTGTAAGACTCCGTCGATTGTCAGACCTCATTATTTTGTGTACTCTCAGAGAGGAAAAATGCTGCCAATAAAACTCTCACACAGTCAGTACTCTATATTACTTAGACTTCTTTAGTTTATATTTACTAAATGTATCCTTTTAGACTTAATTAGATATAGAACTTTTGACATATCATTCCTGTGCACATGTAAAAAGGGATATATTGCCACAATAAATTGGTTAAAGTGTTGAAACATTTTATACATGAGTCTGACTTTTGGAAACTTCTCTTTGATTCATAGTCTTGTTGTCTGTTTTAAATTTTTTTTCGCACACACTCTTGTTCTCTGGCTGACAAGTGTATTGGTGAAGAGGCAAAGCTTCTTTGGAGATTTTCCTCTAAACCTCTGACACTCTGAAAATTTTTGATGGTCATGTACAGGCAGTAATGACTACATTATTCTGCTGCCTGGCTTCCCTGGATCCCTGAATTCAGAGATGTTTAAACGTGAAAACAAAACAACAATAATAACAGCTGTGTCTTAGAATCAGTGAAATGTGGTAGTAAATGATTAATAAAGGAGAGTTAAACCAGTGGAAGCCTGATGATGCTTCTGTTTTGAAACCCACATAGGGTGCCCTCATAAGGTACCAGAACTGGGTCACAGATTCAATGCATTTAGACCATCCCAAATGCCCTGTGCCTTAATGATGGGAGGACTTGGGAATATCCTGGAACTGTGTTTTCTTTGCAGTTCTTAAATGGACTCCAGCCTCCTCCAAGGCAGCCCCGAGCAGCAGGAAATTGTTCTAATAACAGACTGTGCTCTGTTCCTGGTTGCCAGCAGCCTTCAGTGAAATGCTTGGCCTCTGGAAAGGGTGGGAGAGAACAAAATATTTAATTTCGCTTAATAGCTAGTCTTCGGAATGAATGGCCCTGGCATGCAGGGAAGATACTTACTAGTGGTTTTGGATCATAGGAAAATCCCCTACAGGAGACATCAAATGAGGGCTGCAAAATTTCCCTTTGCTTTGGAAGTTGGAGGACTCTAAAAACCCTTTCCAGAATAGCAGGCATCATAGCTGTAGGCAAACAGAGAACTCTTTTAGATACTTAACTTATGTAGTGGCGGCAAAGGTAGACATGTTGTGAAATACAATACATGTCCTTTCAGGATATTTCTCCTATTTCTAATAACACAATGTCATTCAATGAGACCTTTAATTTATATTAACTGTACTCAACTGCACATGTGGCATTAGGAATGGTCAGTTTTGTCAAAATTCACCCAGTCAGGCTTCTGAAACCAGGGTGGGATTTTAATGGTGAAAGGAGAACAAAAAACCACTGAAATTGACCAGGGCTGGGGAAGCCAAATAAAGTATTTTCAGGTTCATATTGACCTTGGGCTCTATCTGAGATGAGTACTAATAATAATGATAATGAAAATGGCAGTTACAATAAAGGCAGTTTTTATGGTTAGTATGTGCCAGGCACTGTGTGGATATGTGCATTCACTGTGTGAATATTGTTTTGGGAATATGGCCAAAGAGCACACCCAGCTCTCTCAAAATCGATCTTTCTACCTACCGATGATAGCTCATTTCTATACAACTGATGCTTTTCTGATCCACTTTAAAAAATGGAAAATCAATAAAACAGCAAAACTCATTGAAATTGTTCCAAAGAAAAAACATTTTCTCATAATGTTTTCATCTTAAACTAATTATTTTCACTTTTGTAAACTCTGTGCTAGTCTTGTCCAGCTGCATCTGTACAGGCATATTAGAGATATTGTAGAGTCAGTTGCAGACCACCTTAATAAAGTGAATAGCACAATAAAGTGAGTCACACAAATTTTTTGATGTGCCAGTGCATATGAATGTTATTTGTACACTATTCTGTAGTGTGCAATGGCATGATATCTAAATAAACAATGTACATACCTTATTTTAAAAACACTTCATTGCTAAAATGTACTATTCTCTGAGTCTTCAGCAAGGTGTACTCTTTTTGCCAGTGGAGGGCTTTGCCTCAATGTTGATGGCTGCTGACTGATCAGGGTAGTGGTTGCTAAAGTTGGGGTGGCTGTGGCAAGTTCTTAAAGTAAGACAAAACTGAAGCTCTATTGACTCTTCCTTTCATGGAAGATTTTTTTATAGCATATGATGCTGTTGGATAGCATTTCACCCACAGTAGAACTTCTTTAAATATTGGAGCCAATCCTCTCAAATCCTGCCACTGCCTTATCAACTAAATTTATGCAATATTCTAAATTCTTTGTTGTCATTTCAACAATGCTTGCAGCACCTTCACCAGGAGTAGATTCCATCTCAAGAAACCAGGGAATTGGGAGGCCTGAGGAGAGGGAGAGAGAAAAGGGAACAGTCAGTCAGTGGAGCAGTGAGAATACACACAACCTTTACTGGTTAAGTTTGCCATCTTATACGGGTGTGGTTCATGGTGGCCCCAAATAATTACCATAGTAACAGGTCACAGACCTCCCTATTAGATATAATGATAATAAAAAAGCTGGAAATATTGTGAGATTTACCATAATGTGACACAGAGACAGGAAGTGAGCGCACATTGTTAGAAAAATGGCACTGATAGACTTGCTTGATGTCAGATTGCCATAAACCTTAGATTTGTAAAAAAAAATGTAATATCAGCAAAATGCAGTAAAACAATGCACAATAAAATGAGGTATGCCTGTATTTGAAATCTTAAGGTGCACATTCTGACTTTTTCCCCATTTCACATTATATTGTAAGCATACTCTCATGTTTCTTATTTTCAATTAAAATTTTTGGACTAAAAGACAAAAAGATTTCTAATGGTAAACATTGGGTTAGTCTTAATTTTTGTTGCAGATAATTTCTATTATGTTTGTTTCCAAATTTTGGAATCCCTGGGGGCATGGTCTTCAAAGGTCAGTCCTGACTGGAAGTTCTAAGATGTCTGTGCGCCTCTCCTTGGCCTGTCATATACTAGAAGCCTCTTGCCCCGGATGGTGCCAATCCTAGCCATAGACCAGAAGAGAAAATTTTGAAAGATTTGTTTACTTTTAGTCTTTAAAATGGTGGCTTATCAGAAGACTTGTGTTGGTCTTACTTGAGAATAGGATACCTGATATTAATCCAAATACTTCTTGCCTAAGCTTTTGATTGTTTTCTTAATTATTATTGAGCATTTCCACCAAGAACGTTGAATCGTGAAATTCCAAGTAACACAGCCCATTGCATCTCTAATTATAAATAAATGATTTCAACTCCTGCTCCTCCTGGGGCACTGGCTTTATAGATTAGTCAGCAGGCTCATCCATCCCTGACTCCTCTGTTCCCTTTTCTGGAGAAACAACTGGCCTTACCACTCTGGGAAGAGCAGTGGCCTCCATGGGGACAAGCCCACTCATTCTTCAGCTCTTTATCTTTGAAATCCCATCCTATGACCTAGTAAAGAGCTGGAGCTAAAAGCGAGCTTTGCAGCAGCTTAGTCAAAATCTCCCCTGGAATTTTCTCCACAAAATAACGCATACTAAACCACCTCATTTATTAACTACTCCTGGCCAAACTCCATCTTCTTCTCACAGTGGTTGCTGGAGAAAAATTTGAGTGTTTTGCCTCGTTCATACAGGGTCCTTTACCCTAACTTTGGTTCCTCGGAAACACCAGAAGGAAACTGGTTTGTATTTTATAAAAACTTTTTGTAGTGGTATGACATATTTTAGTACTTACAATTGTCAGTACTCAAAGGAAACACTTTTGGGGCACTGATTTGAGGGATAACAACTGAAGAAAGAAAAAAAGAGTTTCCTTGAAATGCATGGAAGGATTTTCCATGACAAGTTATTAAGTCCATGTGCTCCATTTCTAAATGCTGAGAATGATGAAAGGAGATGGGATCATATTAGGGTGGATGTCATTTGTCAATTTCTTTGTACTTTCTCTATCACATAGCATCTGGCTCTTATGTTTGAAGAAATCCTTCTAAAATCTGAAGTCATTGGGTTACTTCTCCACCAAACACTATCTAAGGCTCCTTATTGCCTTTGATTCAAGTTCAAGTTCTTCATTCTAGCATTTGAGAACGTCTACATATGACTCCTGATTTACCCTGTGAGATTCATTGCCAATTGCTCTCCTACCCCTATGTTCTCCTCTAGTTGGCTTTTTATCAACCCTGCAGTATACCTTGCTTTATCTCAAATTCAAGATTCAAGCCAGGGTTTCTTTTCTTCTTTTTATCCTTACCCTTATTCCTGCTAAGAAGTTCCTAAACATTCTTCTAGATCATACTCAAACTCTACTTCCTTGTAAAAATCATAATTGTGCTTAAGAAAATCAGTCTCAGTATACAAATTCAACCTTACCACTTACAGGTATATAAGCTAATTATTATCTCTAAGCCTTGGTTTCATCATTGGTAAATTAAAGATGATTCCTACCTCATGGAAAAATCAGTTTTGGAGAAATCTTGCATACATACACATGTACCATGGGGTAGCCACCACTTGTGTTGAAAATACCTGAGCAATGACTTCCTTAGAGAGACACCTTATCTTATATAAGGTGTTCAATAATTGATAGATACTAATTAATTATAATTTTGACTGATCCTGTTGCTATTGTGTTTTCCTCTTTCTACTACTAGAACTGTTGTTAATTTTGGTTCTTGGTGTTATATTTCCACTAACTTCTTTTCAGTGCTTGTGTGTTTGCAAGAAAAGGGAATGGTTCTTTTCAATTACATTTGCAAACTCCTACAAAGTATGTAGTAGGCATGCTACATTTATTGAAAGAAAAGAAGGGAGGGAAGGAAGAAGGAAGACAGGGATAGAGGAAGGAGGGAAGGGAGAGAGGAAAGGAAAAAGGGAGGAAGGAAGAAAGGAAGGGAAAAAAGAAGGACATTCAATATGCCTTCCTTTGTTTTTCTCCCTCTCTTTCTTATGAGGCTCACATCATATAATTCTCCCTCCATCTGCCCAACAGAAATCACTTCTGGGTGATGACAGACTCCCACAGAGCTAGGGCAGAGCAGACCACACTGGTACACGCCAAGCATACAAGTGGCAATATATCTTTGAGGATCACAAAGCCAACCAACATACAGGGTCTGGAGTATCTGGAAAGGCAGCCAGGCCATTGGCAGAAGTGTCATCAAAGGAGAACAACTGGGGAATACAGCAGAGAGACCCTGCCCAAGGAATCTGCCCAACAGGATTAAAGGTCAGAATATGGGTGACCCCATATCCCAGGAAGCTTATTTCATCAAGGTCAGAGCAGGGGAGAGAGGGTCAAAATGGTGGACTTGAATCTGAGTGACCAAATGGAAGCCCAGGGTCTCAGTAGCTCTGGAATTTGATTGTCCTAGACTTGGACAAAACTTGGACTTGGACTTGGAGGCAAAACTGAACCATATGCTTAGAATTGGGAGTTATGCAGCCTCACTGCCAGGATTAGAAGATGATGTCTGACAAAAGTGGGCACCATACCTCTGCATTTATGAAAGAAAATGTGTCCCCGATATGTTCAGTTTATGGACAACTGTGCTTGTGCATGTTCATGCCTGTAGTCAGGTCTCCTTTAAGTCTTGCTGATGTTGGTTAATACTTGTGGGTAGTTGTAAGTTGAGCAGCCAAATATTTGGAGACCACTTGACCCTTTGTGTCAGGAACTGGCATTCCCGAAAGCAAGAAGCAGTTCTGAGACAAGGCCAGAAGAAGGCAAGCCAAGATGGCAGGTGAAAGTTGTTCTTATTAAGAGGTGCAGAGTAGAAAGTGAGTTAAAGTGTGAGTCACTGACTTTGGGTTCTGAGAGCCAGAGCCCAAAGCTAGGTCCAGAGATCAGCAGAAGGGAAATAAATAAGTCAATGCTGGGCATGAGTACCACATTCTGAAGGGTCAAATTAGAGAATGGCAAGGGCAGAGAGGAGGACACAAAGGTCAAATCTAATTTCAGATCTCTCAACTGATGCAGCTTGATGGCCCATGGTCACTGCCCCAGAACTTCTGAGGGGGAGCTAAGAGCCCTCAGGACAACACAGAGCAATGACCACCTTAACCTGATCCAAGGACTATCTTCTATTGTACAACCGTAAGCAGGACTAAGGTAGAGGCGTGCTGTTGGTTCTTGGCCATGCACTCACTCACAGACACAGATAGGGGTAAAGCTCCAAAGGTTGAATGTCGTCAGTAACTGCCTCATTCAGCCAGGGCAATGTGTGTTTGGGAAATTCTAGACTGTAATGATCTCAGTCATGAAATTGTTCAATTCCTATGAAATTTAACCTCGTTCCTATGGTATTTTTTATCTTTGGCTAAGCATTGACTTTTCACATAAAACTTCCCCAGTTATAAGACACAGCTCTCCTTATAAAAACACACAGCTGCACCTGTGATTTTGATGGAACTTCATTGGAACTGAAGACAGAGAGATGATGGAAAGAGGGGAAGTGGTGGTAAGGTTAACACGTGAGTGAAATAGAGCTTGCCCACACCGTAAGGCATATTTCCAAAGCCTGGGCACCTCTTTTAGAAACCGTGAAAGATTTTCCAGAGATTTACCACAAGAAATGAGTCCTGAGGCAGAGACAGTTCTGAAATGCTTTCTATCATGCCTTATGTAACTCAGGAAAAAAAATATTCCTCTGACTTGGGGGTGAGACAAGAGATGGATTTGTACAGTGACTAACCGCTTGCATACTTCAAGCATGGCTGCCTCCCCCCTCTTTGAAGAGCAGGAAATAATAAATCAGAAGATTAGGGATTTGCTTTTTCAAGGTACCAATAGCCAAGCAAGTTAGTTGGCTCCCTGCCTTGGCTTTATGTGTTGGGGGTGGGGCCAGGGGAGAGGCCTGTGAGTTCCATGAGGGCTGAGAAGATGAGTGATAAAACTAGGACAGAATATTTCTCAACGAAGTCACCTTTTTTGTGAAGGTCAATCAACTGGCAAGAAAAGCAGAAAATTATAGCCTCATGTATTCAGAGCTGATGGGTAACTTCCCCTTGAAATCAGAATCATGTTTTCTGGATTATCTGAGTATCTGCAGAAACCTCTCTTGGATTGACCTGGGTAATACTGCATTAGGTCGTGGTATGAGGACAGTCGGGGCGGCCCACTGGGGTGCTCTCTGGTATGGAATTCCTACAGCTTTTGCATTCCGTTAGGATGTAAGTGAAATTCCATATTTCCTCAGTTGAAAACCTATCTCCAACCCTAACGCCCATCTGCAACCCCTTGCTAGGTCTGTGGTTTGGTTCTGAGCAGTAGCATTTGCCCCTCTGAAAACTGGACAATTGATTGAGAGTCCAGAATGATTAAGGCTGTAAAAATCAAAAGGAAAAGTGGGTAAGGAGTCCTAATTAGTGAGGTGCTCTTACCAAGATTTCGGAGGGGAAGAAAGGAATCTTGCTGTGACTGAGCCAAGGGAGCTCTTGACCCACCCCATCTCATTCCAGGGCTCACATATTTGTGGGGGCAGAATTATGTAAGTAAATAAGGTAATCGCCCTTTCTCTGGAGACAGGCAAACATGGTGTGGTCTTAAGTTGCAAGTCCTGGCTATATACAGTGCCAGTCTGGAGTCCCTTTGAGCTACTGTGGTCCAAGGGACCAGGGGCTGCTCCTTCATCTGAGCATCATTCTCCATGAAGTTCATAAAAACCCTATCTTAACTCAGGGAATTACCCAGTCCTGACTCTCCAGTGCCCACTCAGCTGCTGTTCTGCTCCCCACAATAGCCCTTTAATCTCAGTATTTCACAATGTTTCCCCAAGCCTGTTTGGATTTTCTTCTCCAGTGTATGCAACTTGGCCTGCTCCCACTCTTTTCCTGACTTTGCACATCTGCTCTTGCAGATCTGGGTCAGAGAGCTTTCTCCTAACAGCTCCTGCTCCAGGACCCACATCAGCAGGGTGAGACCCTTGACCTCCCCACTTGGAGCGCAGCAGTTGAAAGTTCAAGCTGTAAAATCAAATTTCTTAGGTCAAACGTACCACTTAGTGGCTGCATGAGCTTTGGAAAGTCTTCTACCCAGACTCTCAACTAGCACCATTCTGGAGCCTGAGGCAAAACAAAAAATCAACAATGCTGATCCTGCTTTTATTTAAAAATTGATATGTTCTTCATCGTGGAATTTTTTACCTTAATTTTGATTTTTAAAACACTGTGTTAAATTATAATTCATCTTGAGTCCTGTGTTTTTTGTTTTGTTGTTGTCTTGTATTTTGTTTTTTTTTGGTTTCCCCTTAAATTTGTTGCACCTTCCTTGCCTCATCTAGTTCTGACTTGTTCTGAACCTCAGTTTCTTCATCTATAAAGTAGGGATCATAAGACTGTCTACTAAAAACAAAATAGGTTTTGTTTTTAATAACTGATAGAAATTGTGTGTGTGGAGTGTTAGGCAAAATACCTGTCTCAAAGTAAGTGCAAAAAAAGAATGAAAGTGATATCATTATCACATATTGTCTTCTTTTATTTTTTAATATGCTCTTTTTCCTTAAAATGTTCTTCAAGTCCTGTAAACTTGAAGAAAGAGTCTAAGTTGCTAATCTTTGTACTTTCTACAGTGGTGTAGTGTTCGGCAGATGAACATTTGCCAATCAAAGCCATTATCTTTTAATCAGGCAATTGAAACATTATTTTTAAGATCCATTCCTTCCACTGGTAGCAAAAAAACCATCTAATTTCTTCCGCATCACCCACCTGACAGCAATTTATGTGTAATATCATTTTAACCTGCTTTGTAACTTTTCTTTACATAAGACCTACTTTCAATAGTCACTATTTTTTCTCATCATCAACATATGCACATGGGATGACCTCTACATCTGGGAAAGAGTTCCAGCTCCCAGATTCTTCAACCCACTGTGCTGGCAGCATTCCATCAGCTCGTCTTGGGAAACTGTAATTGATTACTCTGGAGGGAAAACTCCATCCTATCACCAGCTGGCAGCCAGACCCTGACCTCCAGCCCCCAAATTAGTCTCTTGACAGAGACAGTGTAACTGTGAATGGGGCTGACATTACTTTAAGGCCCAAATCATTGCTATGTGCGTGTTCTTCCTTAAATGTACTAGAGTTTGGCATCAATAAATTCCCAGAGTGGCGAATTTTCCAGTGACTTCCTCAGGGTACCCCGGCAATACATGTATATATTTTTGGCAGCTGAAAATAGGCAGCATGCTTTTCCATCCAACACTATTATACAAATAAGTCAGGTAACAAAGAAACAACCCCGGAGTGCAGCAGCCTTGGACTGGAAGCAGAAAACAAAGACGAGACCAACTTTGAGAAGGAGAGAGGTGGACATTAGGATTCTTGGGTTTAGGGGTGACCGTCATAGAGCTGTGTTGACTGGTATCTGCTGTGTCCCTCGAGGCTGCTGTCCCAACTTCCTGGATTTGAAAAGGAAAAGAAAACGTTGATTAGTTGTCCAAACTTCAAATGAGAATGAGTAACAATCCTAATTTTAAAAATTCAGTTTCCATTCCAAGAAGTGCTTTGTGGAAAGTCAGGACGTATTTGGTGTTTTTTGTTGAATAAAATACTTGAGAGTTCACTACCATCTGCACGAACACACACCTGGATACTGCAGCATCCATCAAGCCATGAGATGCTGAAATCTCACCCTGTGTGTGACATCAACTCAAGAAATAAAGGATAAAACATTGAACAAAAATACGTCTCTTCAAAACAAAACACTAATTTATGAATATTTTAAATTATTTAGAACTCAAAGTTATGAGTTTTATCCAAAATTGCTAATCTTTTCTTAGTTATTACGTATTTGTGATTTTGTTATCAGTTAATTACACAGTTGACAAGGCTAAAGCTCCCAGTCCTGTTGACCTGGTCCTCAGAGCAGTAGCACAAAAGAACTCACCTTCAGACATCTTATAAATAGACGTGCGTTTTCTCCCCTTGGTCATGATTACTGTCAAGGTTGTGTGTGATTTCTATTTTGAGCCCAAATGGCAGAAAAGCCATTTCTGCAGCCAAGAAGCAGCTTTGTAGGATGCCAGTAAATTCTGAGGAAAATTACATTTTTAAAATGAAAACATTGACATACATCTGGCAATAGAATGAACCTGAACATATGGCAACCTGGTAGGTAGGAGGCCATTGGAACATGGTAAGTCGAGCTGAGCGCTGCCCCCATCGTGTTGTGGGGTGCATTTGGGAAAGGTCCTGCGGGGAGGACCTGCTCTCTTCCAGCCTGGAATGGCACCGCTTCAGGTGGGGGAGGGGCTAGATATAAACCAGATTTGTGTATATGACCTTCTCCTAGCTACCTACAATTAACTCCTAAGAGCTATTCTTAGCAGTGCCAATGGGCACAGAACAAGACTCCACTATGTCAGCCAGTCCTGTCATCATGACTCGGATGGCAGAAAAGTCACTGGGAGGCCAAAGAAGTTCTGGGTCTTGGGATCATGGGATCCTGGTTCTGCAAGGTGACAGACACCCAAAGTCAGAGGTCTTGTCTGCACAGTCACACACATTCCAGGTCCAGCATGGGCACTTCTCCTGACATGGAATGTAGCATCTCTTTAAGAAGTTCATAACTTGTTGGGTTGCTCTTGTAAGGAACAAGGAAGAGCCAGGCTTTCATCAGAAAAAGAAGGGAGGATGCATCTGTCTTCACTGTGAACTCCTGAGGTTGTGCCCAAGAACCCTAGAGCAGCACTGATTAGAGGAAAATCCTCCCACCTCCTGGATCTGCCTCCTGAAGCCATGCCACTGAGCACTTCTCAAGGTTTATTCATGTGATTCTTGGGACTGCTGCTCGCCGATACCCTGCTGCCCCATTCTTCAGTTAAGGACCTTAAGGCCCAGCAAGTGTTTGCTTCTTGATCAAGATCACGGTGGTGCCATGTGGTAGAGTCAGAATGCAAGTCCAGATCTGTGTGATTCTGAAAACTGCTACTGCTACCACACAATGTTGGTTTATTCTCTGTCTCATGGACTGCAGACTAAATTATGAAGTTGGTTGCTCTACACCTCTTATCCTCAAGCTTGCTGTGGATGGAGCAAGAGCCTTTCTCAATTTCAGATACTCAGGGTATGGACCTTTGTTCTCTTGTGATTAAGTACACTTGAGCAAAATGTATAGCTGTGCTTGATGTGGCTGTATTCCCAGTCAACCACCCCTGCCAATGTGTGTTCACATTGCTCACCTGAATATTCTTACTGTTTGCCCCAACGGCCTTACAATGGATACATGCACGCAGCTTCACCCACCACCACTTATATGCCTCCTGCAGAGCAGGGATTGTGTCTGGTCGTAACAGTGATGGCGGAACTTGTTAAAGTGCAGATTTAGCAAATCTTGGTGAGATTCCAGAAATTGCCATCCTTAACACAAGCACACTGGTGATTCTGATTAAGGAACTCGTCTACCACCCTTTTTGGAAACCCTGTGTTGGCTTTGACAAGGGTGTTTCTTATATATTTTTATATGCCCACCATGAGGTCCAGGGTAGATACATCCTCCTGAGAGTAGATTAAATGAATGAATTAATTAATGAATCACTGCCACTCACTGTCATTCACTCAGAGACCCATATTTTGAGGGAGGCAAGGGATCAAGTAGTTTCACTTGACCCTCTGTGGTCTAGTGTCTGGACTTTATATCTGTGACTGACTTTTGAAAACCCATGAGGTCTCTTGTCTTTATTTGCTCCTTTACCTGAGCAGGTTCCATTTTAAGGAACACGTGAAGTGTTACAGTAACTGGAGGTTCTCCTTTCTTCCTTATGAAACACATCCCAAACTAGCGCTAGTAGGAGATCAAAGACTCCGAGGAAAATTGTCTCTGCCACTATTGGCACAGAAAGACACTCTCCTCTCTCTGTTTACCCACATCTTCCATACCCTTTGTGTTTCTCCATCACTGGCAAAACCCCTTGCTTGGTTTTGCTTGTCCATATCAGTTGCAGTGCTTATGTCCTGTATTAAGGAGTCCCTTGTGCCAGCCCACCTAGGACTTTTACATTCCTCCAGGGATAGAATGCTCAGTGGTTCTCTCCCAGGATATAAGCTATTCAACAAGTCATTAGGATTCCAGAAAATCATGTACTGTTAGTGACCTGCAGCCAGGCGGACATCTACACATTTGCCAATACTCTCTGGGAACAGGTTCCACTAAATGAAATACCTTTCTACACTCCTAAAGGATTTTGTAAAACCCTTTCGTGAATTCCTGATACTTATGGCATTTTCCTGATCTGCCTGTCTGGCAACTGCACCAAAAAAGGAAATGTGGTTTTTTGAGGTCATTGAGGAATGGCATCTTCTCAGTGATCTCATGCTGGTTCCCTTTAACTAAGTTCTCACGAGTCCTCATTTCACTCACCCTCTGTCAAATTCTTCTGACAAATATGGCAGACCTGCTGGCCTGTGATTGAGGAAATTCCTTTTCTCTTTTCTTATAAATCTAGATGCCACTTGTCTGTCTAGTTTTCTGGAAATTCTCTGATTATCCACTGGAGATGCTTGCCCTATTTACTCCTCAGGTGAACAGTTGCCTCAAGGATGGAGTAGACTTTGTGTCACAATAAAGAGTTCATAATGAGATTTGAAAGCGATTAGGTAAGGTAGCAAAGCATTGGTTTGCTCATAAAATCTACTCCAGAACACTAAAGACAGCCTGCTGTCTGCTTTTGTTAGAGGGAGTGAGTTAAGAGTGTTGCTAATATTTTTAAATGTAAAATGTACCAAAGACCATTGGTCCTTTGGTGAGAACAGTTGTTAGAAGAGCTGAAGAGATTGTTTCTTGGTCTGTAGAGCCTAAAATAGGCACTAACTGGCCCTTTATCTGAACAAGTCCTTCTCGAGTAGAGAATCAACATGAGACTCTTGTTTCTTTGTCACAGGCTGGAATCATGAGCCCAAAAGCCAGCTCCTCTGCATTGCCAGCCCCTGGTCGTCCCCCTTGTAGCTCAAGCTGCCAAACATGATGACTTAATAATTGTCATTCCATATAACTGTAACTAATTATACTATGACCATTTATATCAAATTTCCTGAAAATGATAACAGGCAACTGGGGCATAATGAGTCATTCTGCACATATGGAAAGGAGGTGCAAATATGTTCCTGACCCTCATTTCAGTCATGTTTATTATATTTATTTTGTTGCTGTTATTCTAACAATGTCATTGGTTCATCATTACTGGTAAGAGTAATGCTGAAAGAATTGAGGTTAAGAAAGATCAAATATCTTCCCCAAGGTCACATTGCTAGTGGTGAGGTCCTAGGGATGCTTCAGGCAGGCTGATTTCAGAACCGTGTCCTTAACTACAATGAAGCTCACCCCTCCTGGAGGGTGCCTAAGAGCTGGTTAACATTTTTTTTCCATTTCACAAACAAAGAAACTGGTGGGTCAGGATGCTTAAAAGAATTGAGCAAGGTCATTCACCTCTTCAGCCTATTTGACCACAGATTTGACAGAGTCGAAAATTCCAGGCACTTTCTAGTATTTCACTGGATCATAACATAACCCTCCAGGGGCCACCTGGCTCTAGTGGCTAAGCTCCAGCTCCAGGGTCTGGATGTGCTACATGACCTTGAGGGGAACCAGAGAGCCTCCTACAGCAGCCCTTTCTCCTCCAGTCTGAACAGAGGAGCTTTGGAGGGCCCCACTGCCCTGACTGCTCCCTCCAGCACAGACCAGGTATTGCAGGTACTGAAATTCTGTCTCCACTGCTCACCAGCCATGAGACCCAGCAGAAGAGAGGTGATTTCCCTGCATCTCAGTTTCCTCCTCCGTATAATGGTAATGATAATAACACCCACCTTAGAGAGTTATTGAAGCATTTAATGAGATGATTTGCATAAAGCACTTGGCACTCCAGAGCATATAGTATGTGCTCAACAAATTACAACTTTGACTATAACTGTTAGAAGGGCCTGAGGCTAGATCAGATGACATGAATAAATAATAAAACAAAATTTGATGAGCATATGGGATATACCAGGCACTGTGTTAAGCTTTAGGTCATTGTCCTTTTTAATTCTTAAATGATATTTCATTATCCCCATTCTATAGATGAGGAAACAAAAGTGTGCTCAGAGAGGTAATGTAACTTGTTCTAAGTCACACAGTGATGTTTGGATCTGAACCAAGGTCTACTTAAGTCCAGGGTCTGCATTCATACCCACAAATGCCATGCCAACTCTTCCAAATTTCTATTCCTTTTCAGAGTTCAAAAATGTAAAGCAGAGACTCTTAACAAGTTCTTCTGTAAGGAGAGAGTGTGACATTTATGTTAAACTTTATTACAATTTTGCATTAAGAAGAAACTGTGTTCAGGAGAAGCCTATTTATTTAAAACAGGAGCTTGAATAATAACATAATAAATAAAATAAAAATAGTGTCTACCACTGTTAAACTAAAGATGGATGATGATGTGTTGGACAGATACAAACTATTCTGCAGTCATGATCCAGGAAAAGATTTGGAGGCAATTTTGCCTCTTAAGAAAGTATTATACTACACTCACTTAGAGAGGATTTATTAGAAATGAAATGGAAACTCTTTCAAGATTTTATTAAGAGATATAGTCTTCCTGTATAACTTCTTTCTCTCCTGGATATTTATGGATGTTTGGCTGGAAAGGTGGCCGGGGACCCGGGCTTTGATATATGTGGTTCCTTCGAGGAGATACCAAGGGAGACATTTTTCCATCAAAAGTCATATGCATGCAGGATCTTGGAAAATCTGCCACAGTGGACTGTGGCTCTCAAAATGATCTAGGGGGAAAACAGCCAGTACCAGCTACCACAGATGCCAGAAAGACTAGTGTCCAAGTACACAAATACCTTCAGAACTCTGTATGGGAAACAACAAGAGCTCAATTCATTTCTCCACCAGATTCAAAGTTTTCTAGGACACAGCCATGGTTAAAGAATGGCCAGCAAAAGACTGTATTAATTCAACCTCCAAGAGCACTGTTTTAATCCACAGGAGATAAGAAATGAGAAAGCCCTGTGGCCTCAGGGTGTTGTTCCCCATCCCCATGGGTGAGTGGGGCTGTTGCGTCTGGACCGGTCCTTTGTTCCACAACTACAGTGCCATGGACTGGATGATTTCCATCTGTGACCAGGGCAGAGTCACGACCCTCAGTGTCTTCAGGGTGTATGTGGTTAGACACCAATCCTGACAAAATCCCTTGAGGCAGAAACAGAAATTTGGAATTGAAATATATTAGCAACAACAAAAAGAAACATCAAGAAAAACTTCAAACCAAAAGCATCACTTTTGTTTATTTGTACCTTCCCTTTCTCTCTGAATTAAGCTTGAATTATGCTCCTTTTTGCTTTCTGAATTCAGTGCCTATTGAACATTTTCAGTTCCATGATTTCAGATCCTATTTGGCCACAGGACTTTTGCACAATCTGTTGCTATGCTTTGGAAAACTAATTTGGTTTGCTCCCCCCATGCCTACTCTCCATTCATCCTTCAGACAATTCAAATGTCACAATCCAGGAATCTTTTGTGACACCTGCCTCCCTTCCCAGAACAGACCATACTCCCTGCCATCCACACTCATAACTGTGTCCCTGCCATTCATAGCACTTATTATAGATATTTTTTTGTGTCCATTTGTGTGATGATTATTTATTTGCTGTCTGTCTCCCCTGCAGGACTACTGGTTTATAAGGGAAATAACTGAGTCCGTTTTCCTTCATTAATCTATTTTTAGAGCTTTGACCAGAACCTGGCACAGAGTAAGTACTTAATAAATATTTGTTAACTAACAGGCTGAATAAAAGTAATACTTATAATATAGCAGTTCCTTCTTATGCAGGGCTTAATAACTGCCAGGTCCTGTGCTAAGCACTATTTCTAATCTTCACACAAATCAACATGCTGGGGTGTATTACTCACTATTTATAGATGGCAGAATTGACTTTGGTATGAATTCTGTAATTGGCTGTGTTCACAAGCTTGGAAGTGGCAGACCTGGAACTCAAACCCAGGGCAGCCTGACTCTTCAGGTAGGTTAGCTGTCTTCTACCATGCTCATGTTGGTGCTTACCCTTTAATTGCTTCCTCCTTCCGAGGAAGTCCTGCGTTAAGGCAGACTTGTTTAAGTCATGTTAGGGCAGCAGGAAATCCACCAACACCCCCTCCAACTTTCCCTTACCTGGCCAGACTCAAGAAGTCTCACCCACCTCTCTTGATACAGTAGCAAGTTTATGACACCAGCAGAAGAACTTCTAGTGGCTACAACTGTCAAAGCATCTCTCTAGCTCAGAGAATCTAGGTCAGACTTAAGTATGCATCAGAATTACCTCAAAGATACTTGATTGCCCCCTACCCCAACTCACCCCAGAGATATTTATTCTGTAGGTCTGGGATGGAGCCTGTGAATTACCTCCTTAACAAATTCCCAGATGATACTGATGCTGCTTGTTGGGAAAAAGACTTTGGGCAGCAATGAACCCATGGTTATAAAATTACCTGGAGAGCTTTAAAAAGTCCTGTTGCCAATAACACACCCTGAATGAACTAAATAAAACTCACTGGGGGTGAGGCCCAGGCATTAAAACTTCCTAGATTATTCCAATGAGCAACCAAGGTTGACAACCATTATGCTAGATGGAGGTAATTGTTTCCTCCCTCAAGAGTAAGTGAGAAGAGAGATGAGGTAAAGAGAATTTACTTCTTCCAAACAAACAAACAAGAAAACAAACAAATGAGCTATATATTGGATTACCTAATTTAAAATGATAGACAGACAACCAGAAAGATGGTCGCAGAGTAAGGAGTTTCTAGAGTGAGCTCCTGCTACAGGGCACTTAGTAATCACCCAGAGCTATCTAAAGCACCTGTTTCAGGGTTCCAGGAAACCAGAAAAGCATCCTTGAAGAAATGGAAGGAGGAGACTGCTTATCTGCAGAGAAGATTCATGAATAGGGCACTCTACTTCCTGGAAGCTGGTGCCCATCCTCAATTGGTGGCACAAGCCACCTCAGGAACTGGTCTGTGGCTGGAATTGAAGGTTCCACTTCCCAAAAGCTTGGGAGGAAGAGATAGTTGGGTACTAACTTTGGCTATTGATTAGTACATTGGTTGGCTAAAATATAATCCTAAGAACAGCTAAAGTTTGAACCTGCCCAGTAGCTGCCATCTTAATTGTACACCTGGCACAAGGGGAAGAAGGATAGACTGAAAATCACAGTGCTGGTAAGGAATGGCTTCTTTCTATCCAGATCTCATGCAGCTCTAGCATAATCTCCAGCCCACAACCAGCAGGGAGGAGGCTGGGGGGACCTGCACCAGCCTTTCTGGAAAACTACAGGCCATGCCACAGAGACCTGTGATCGTCCTCCTTGGGTAGCACAAGCTACCCCAGGAACTATTCTGTGGCTGAAATTGGAAGCTCCGTTTCCCAAAAACAGGGGAGGGAGATACAGTTGGCCACCAATTTCAGGTACTGATTAGTAAATTCAGCTGACTAAAGCATAACCCTAGGAACAGTTAAGGTGTGAACCTGTCCAAGTCAGAAAGAGGCTAGTAGCTGCCCATTTTGACTTCACCCCTGGCATGAGGGGAAGCTGGGCTGACTGAAAATCACAGTGCTGGTATAGACTGGTTTCTTTCACCCAACTGGCCTGAAGCCCTAGCCTAGGATTCAGCCCTACCTTTGGCAGGGAGGAAGCTGGCAGACGCTGCATCAGCCTATCCAGATAACTGCAGGTGCATTTGGCTGGCACAGACTGAATAATCCGAAGTCTACTGGGGCAACTCTGGTCATCTTGGACCCACATAGATTGCTGCCCACACCCCAGGCAGGGGAAAAAAGGGTGTGAAGCTTCGTCAGTCTCTCTGGGCAACTACAGTCTAGGCCTGCACAACTTGGATTATTTATATGTACAAAGCTGTGACTCTGTCCCTACCCCTGGCAAAGGAGAAAGTTGGGAGAAGATTCATTGGTCCCTGGGGCAATGAAGGCAGCTTGAGCCTCCACAGCTTATAGCAACAACTACATCTTTGGCTCCTACTATACAACCAGCCAGCAGAAAGGGCAGGAAGCCCTAAACTAAAGAGAAAAACTGCACCCAGAATAAATATTCTAGTAAGCCAGATGCCAACACCAACAAAAAATTACAATCCACACCAAGAAACAGGAAGATATGGCCCAGTTAAAGGAACAAGATAAGCCTCCAGATGACATAAAAGAGTTGAGACAACTAATTATAGATGTTCAAACAAATCTCCTTAATAAATTCAATGAGATGGCTAAAGAGATTAAGGACATTAAGAAGACATTGGATGAACACAAAGAAGAATTTGAAAGCATACATAGAAAAATAGCAGATCTTACGGGAATGAAAGGCACAATAAATGAAATAAAAAACACATTGGAATCATATAATAGCAGATTTAAGGAGGCAGAAGTAAAGAATTGTGAACGTGAAGAAATGGCCTCTGAAAGTGAACACACAAAAGAAGAGGTGATGGAAAGAATGGAAAAAATTGAACAAGGTACCAGGGAACTAAATGACAGCAAAATGCATGCAAACATATGTGTCATGGGTGTCCTAGAAGGAGAAGAGAAGGGAAAAGGGGCAGAAGGAATATTTGAAGAAATAATGGTATAAAATTTCCCAACCCTATTGAAGGACATAGATATCCATGTCCAAGAAGCACAGCGTACTCCCATCCAAAAAAATCCAAATAGACCAAATCCGGGACTGATAGTAATCAGAATGTCAAATGCCAAAGACAGAATTCTGAAAGCAGAAAGAGAAAAGCAATGCATAATATGCAAGGGATTCCCAATAAGATTAAGTGTTGATTTTTCACCAGAAAGCATGGAGGCAAGAAGACAGTGGCATGATATATTTAAGATGCTGCAAGAGAAAAACTTCCAGCTGAGAATCTTATATCCAGCAAGATTGTCTTTCAAAACTGAGGGGGAGTTTAGAATATTCACAGATAAATAGAAACTGAGTTTGTTACCAAGGAACCAGATTTGCAGGAAATACTAAAGAGTGTGCTACACAGTCTGTAAAGAAAAGAGAGGAGTGAGAGGCCTGGAAGAAGTTTAGAAATGAAGATTATATTAATAAAAGTAGCTAAAAATGTCAAAAGAGTAGTGAAAATACTGGCTGATAAAACCCAAATATTCAGGAATAAACTTATCCAGTGATGTAAAGCTCTTGTATTCAGAAAACTACAACTCCGTGTTAAAAGAAATTTAAAAAAAGACCTAAATAATTGGAAGAACATTCCATGCTCATGGATTAGAAGACTAAATATCATTAAGCTATCAATTCTACTCAAATTGATATACAGATTCAATGCAATCTTGACAAAAATTCCACCAGCAGTTTTTAAATAAATGGAAAACATGATTATCAAGTTTATTTGGAAGTGTAATGGGTCTGAAGAGCCAGAAACATCCTAAAAAGGAAAAGTGAAGTTGGAGAACTCTCATTCCCAGACTTTAAATCATATTACCTGGTTACAGTGGTAAAAACAGCATGGTACTGGCATAAAGGCAGACACATAGACCATGGAACCAAATTGATGGTTCAGAAACAGATACTCACATGTATGGTCAAGTGATTTTTGACTAGCCTATCAAACCCACCTGCTCAGGCAGAATAATCTGTTCAACAAATGGTGCTGAGGAAACTGGATATCCATAACCAAAATAAGGAAAGAGGACCCCTATCTCACACTTTATCCAAAAATTAACTCAAAGTGAATCAAAACTTAAATATAAAAGCAAGAACCATAAAGCTTCTAGAAGAAAATGTAGGAAAATATCTTCAAGACCTGGTGGTAGGTGGTAGATTCTTAAAGGAGACAAGAGAAGGACTGAGATGGACTATGGATGTTTAATATATGTAGAAGTTTTAAGTAGCTTTACTGTAAAAGTGTGGAAATACGCAGAATTGATGGTAACATTATAGTGAGTAACAGCTGGTTTATAAATGGGGATGTGGCTGAAAATGGTAGTCTAAGGATGTAAATGCCTAGTTGACAGAATGCTAGAGAATAATTTAAGGACCCAATAGCACAGTAAACCCAGAGGTGGATGAGAATTGTGGTTGATGATACAGATGTAAGCATGTCCTTTGTTAGCTAGAGCAAATGTACATCACCATTGCAGGGTGGTAGGAATGTGGAGAAGCATGGGAAAAAACTAGAGTAATCCATGGACTGTGGTTAGCTGTAATAATGTAATATTCTTGCATCTATGCCAAAGATGTACTGTGTTGATAATGGGGGAGTATGTAAAATGTGTGCCAAATATACACTTTGGACCTGATAATAATGAGATGATATTATCTCATAATCTGTAACAAATGTTCCACCAGGGTGTGGTGTGTTGATAGAGGGGTATTGTTTGGGAATTCTTCACATGTGCATGATTGTTTTGTAAGTTTACAACTTCTCTTATAAAAATATAATTAAAAAATAATAGAGTGGGTTGGGGGCAAAATATACCAAGTTTAAGATAAGGACTATAAATAGTAGTAAGATTTTGACAATATTCTTTCATAATTTATAACAAATATCTCACGACAATGCAAGGTATTGGTGGAGGGTTAATGTATGGAACCCCTGTATGATGTTATGCATGTTTGCTCTGTAAGTTTACAACTTTTACTATAGACTTATTTTTATGTACGTTCATATATATAAATGATATAAAAATAATAATATAATAGGGTGGTTTTGGGGAAAAATACTTTGGTTAGTGGTAATATTTTGAGGATGCCCTTTAATCATTAGTTAAAATTGTTTATCAACAATGCAAGGTATTCGTGGTAGTGTGAATATGAAAGCGCTGAATGATGTTATATATGTTTGTTTTATAAGTTCACAACTATTATTATACACTTAATTGTTTATGTATGTTCATGTATGAGTGATATGCTTTAATAAATTACAAAAAAAAATCCAGAAAAGGAGGGATAGACCAGCAGATGCTGCCATGTGCCTTGCCCTGTGACAGAGGAGCCGAGGCTTTTTGGTCTTGATGATGCCTTGCTTTGGACACTTTGGTGACCTCAAAACTGTAAGCTAATAAATTCCCATTGTCTAATCCACACCCCCCCCCCCGCCCCAAATGGTAGACAAAATTTTCTTTAAGAT
This sequence comes from Dasypus novemcinctus, assembly GCF_030445035.2. Taxonomy (NCBI): domain Eukaryota; kingdom Metazoa; phylum Chordata; class Mammalia; order Cingulata; family Dasypodidae; genus Dasypus; species Dasypus novemcinctus. The sequence continues at coordinate 43,678,321 of NC_080696.1, read as the reverse complement.
ATGGCTGCTCAGAAGACATCATCAAGAATGTGCTTCTCTCCAATATCCAACATTGGTTTTGCACTCAGGCTGGCAGTTCTCACAAGGCAACATGCTCAGGCAACCCAAGTCAAAATAAAAATTCTCTTTTTCAGGAGTTTCAGCAAAATCTTTGAGATTTGCTTTAGATATGAGTCAGGGATGGCTTCTTGGGTTTGATGATAAGAAAAATCCAGCCCTAGGAAAAGTAAGGAGAAGAGAATTCCAAGGAAGGGTCCTGAGATGGACAAAAGGGACCATAGTGGATACCTAAGTTCATACGGTGATGAAAAACATAGAACAGGACTTGAGTCCAGATAAACTTATTCTAATTCCAGTGCCCTAAATTGCATTTCCATAACTGTTAATTCCAAGCAAAGAATGGTTACCTTGACTAAGGGTCTCTTCTCTTGGCATTGGGCTGCAGCAATGTAGCAGTAGAGAGAAGAAATAAGCCACTTGAGCCTTTCTTTCTCATCTCCTAATCATGGGCTGAGAAGAGAAAGCAGGGGCTTTTCTCATAACACTCTCCCCTCTTCCAGAGTCTCATCTCATGTTGTGTATTTCTAGAATCAAGTAAGGAAGCTATTTTTGGTCTAGATTCTGATTTTAGTGATAATTTACCTAGGAAACATATAAAGAAAGGCATGGGTGTCAGATCCCCTCACCAGGGTCTTGGTAGGAGATCACTATCATTGATAACAGTTTTGCAGACCTCCTAGATAGAGCATGGTGGGTCTGGAGACATGACCAACCAGGATGGTTTCCTTGGAGAGGTGAGCTCCTATAGTTCAAACCTCAGACCCAGAAGTCCAACATTTTCTCTTCTCTAGAGTAGTTTCCCCAGAATAGGTAAAGACTGGTGGCAATAGAACTTGATACAGTATTTTTGGATCGCATTTTGACAGTATCTGTTAAAATTAATAGTGTGTTTACCCTTTAACCGAGAATCTCTACATTTCAGTTTATCCCCTAGAAAAATTATTTGTTCAAAGGCATGTATGAGAATTTTTGTTACAAAATTGCTTGTAATCATGGAAAATGAGATATAACTAACTCCACATGATTAGTGAGAGGGTAAAATAAATCATGGCACACCTATTCTAAGAATAAACATGCCGCAGTGCCAAGAACTCTAAGAATTGCTTGTAACATTTAATTATTTACTTGTTCATTTATGCTGTAGGTTTTCAGAAAAAATCATGTATAAATAGCACATTGTATGAAAATGTGTAGTGCTTCTTTACGATTTATATAAAAAAAATTAAGACAGAAAAAACTATATTTTTTTATACACAATATTAATTTATCTAAATATGTATAAAAAGGTGTGGGAAGATATACAGCAAATTAATGATAGTAACCCCTAAATCTAAGGAGGGGGTTATGATGAGGGCTGGTAAAGGGGAATGGTGAAAGGTCAAAGGTGTTTGATTTTTGACCCTGAAAATTTCCCAATCATTTGAATTTTCATGAAATAACATAATCATGCCTTAAGTGAATACCAACATATATTTTCAAAACCGATAGCCATGCTTGGGTTAATTCAAGGGTTTAATGAGTTGCTGGCAGCTTCAAAGTTCCTGAAAAGCTGGGACTTGGGACTGGCATTGCCCTTTGGGCCAGGGAATGGCTTTCCCTGCTAAGGAATGCTGTTGGATTCCCAGATTGGGCCTTGAGGGCTGTTTAAAGTCAGACCTGCAGACTGAAAGGAAGGAGGGAACATTTTGTTATCCACAGCTTGAAAGCCTTGTTAAATAGCTATGTTCCACACTATCTCCTCTTGAAATGCTCATTTTGGATGAATTCCCTTTAAATGTGGTTCTGCATCTTCACCTCCAAGCCCTGGCTTCCGGTGTGACTGCTTGCAGGCAGAGAGGCAGCGATTCCCTGACCTTTCAGCCTCTTTTCCTCACCTCCCCCACCCCCCCCACCCCCCATCCCAACTGTTTGTTGCATGCTTGGAATTCACCAGGCAAGTTGGCAACCCATCACAGATGCTGATGGGTTGGTGGCATGCAGAGGCCCTGATTTACATAAATTTCTGCTGCATGGGAGGCAGCTGGCCTGCCTTGGAACGATTTCTTGGGGATGCCTGTAAAGCAACTATCAGATTGCCACTCAGCCTTTTAGCTGGGCTTGGAAAATGGGGAAGAGAGATGCCAGCTTAAAGATGGGGAAGCATCTATGCTATATGTGAAAGGAGAGGAGAGATTTTGTTTTTCATTTGTAGAAAGAATTTAAAATGCAAGTGGCCTCTGCTCTTTCCAAGGAATGAACGATAGTGTTTCACTTGATGAAATCAGCACAAAGGGGTGACAGCTAAGGGCTTCGTGGAAAGCAAGCCTAGTTTGCTAATTGCATTTTTTAAAGTTTTTCAAATACAAAAAAATACTGTACTGGTGGATACATGGCATTATGCCTTTGCCACAACCCAGAGAATTGTACAGTAATAAAAGTGAATCCTAACATAAACTATGGACTTTACTTAATAATAATGTATTGCTATTGGTTCCTCAAGTCTACTAAGTGTACCCCACTAATGTAGGATGCTGATAATAGGGGAAACTATGAGTGGGAGGGGAGGGGACACATATGAACTCTCCATTCTTTCTGGGCAAATTTTCTGTAAATTTAAAACTGTTCTAAAAAATAGCGCCTATTAAAATTCACTACAGAATATATACATAGTGTATCTGTTGAGTAAAATGAAAAGCTATTGGTATAATTAGCTTTTGTGTATGCAATAGATACTTGTTAAATATTATAATTCTTTTAACTTTTTACATAAACAAGGTATTCTTGACCCATGCCATCTGCTTTTTCTTTTAAATAGCCACAGTGAGATATAATTTACATATAAAATTTACTCATTTAAAGTGTACAATTCAATAGGATTTAACTGTCCCCTTCTATTTATCAACCACCTTATTCCAGTCCCCTAGGCCACAGCATTCTCTGTCCTTGCACGGGGAACTCTGGGCTCCAACTCTGCCTATTACCTGGATAAGCAATCCCCAGACCATTATAGAAACTCTGGATTTACATTCCACCAGTTCAGCTTCTTCAGTAGAAAATGACTATCTTTCTTGAGAGCTGAGGCACCTGCTGCATAGAAGGATCTCAAAGCAATTTTGTTGTCCTTCACCTTCCCTGGGTTGGAGGAGGAATACTGCCGATAATTCTGTATCAAACCCTTGCCCATGGCATGCGTATGGTTTTGCTGCAGTTTACACCTCTCATAGTACACTTTTTTCTCTAAGCTATCCTTTTGGTGAATTCATCTTTAACCCCTGAGTTTACAAAGTGCTTTAAAGTTGGCATATTTCCATCTCCATAATCTGATGAGAAACTCCAACAAGTCTATGAAGGAGGGTAGGCATTCTTTTTTGGAAGGTAATAAAATCAAGGATGAAAAGCAAAGGGGTAAATGTGATTATGTTTGAAATGATATAAAATAAAAATTTACAAAAATGAAAGGGAAGTGACTTGCCCAAGATTATTTCACCAGAAAATAGTGACTTGAATCCTAAATGCAGATCTTAAGACTTCTTACCATTGTGTAAGGAAAGGGTTAAGTTTAGTTTTCACATAAAGGTGAAGCCGAAGCAGTCTCTGCAGTTGGAGGAGGGAGGGAAAGGGGTTCTAGCAGCTTTGGCATCAAGAATTTGAAAAGTGGTGCCAAAGCGAGAGCAGGGCCAAAGGTGGAAAATGGTGCCCAATTTGAAAAGCACCACCAGGAGTGAAAGTGGCGCCCCGGGGAAAGGAGGGAACTAGAGCAGGAAATCAGAGTGGGAACACCTAAGTTAATTAGACCTCTTGGATAGGCTGTAGCCCCTGAAGTAACCAATCAATGAGGAACAGGGGAGGGACCTGCATGTTACGTTTGGGGTATAAATGTCATTGTTTCTGGCTGTTTGGCCTGCTCGCCATTTTATCCAGGTCATGTGCCTGTTCTTGCAAGATCCTTAATAAAATTCTTTTCTCCTCCACAATTGGGTGAGCTTTTGTTCTCTTACAGGTACAGCTTTCTTTCTAACATTTGCCAAGAGACTGCCAGAGCTGGGGAGGAGAAGAAAGGTTGTGGAGTCAATCTATGAAAAAAGGGGTTGTGCTTTTTGTAGGTGAGGTTATATCTTATGATATTATCAGGTTCTCAATGCTGAAAAGGCAGGGAACACAAGGGACCAATACTCAATATTGGTAAACAGGTAATCTAGATAGACCTACTTTGGAATGAGTTTAAGAAAATGCATTTACATAGATCCTACATCATAGAGACATGAATAATTCAAGAGTCCATGGGGGAAGCGGATTTGACCCAATGGATAGGGCATCCGCCTACCACATGGGAGGTCCAAAGTTCAAACCCAGGGCCTCCTGACCTATGTGATAAGCTGGCCCATGCGCAGTGCTGATGCACGCAAGGAGTGCCGTGCCATGCAGGAGTGTCCCCCACATAGGGGAGCCCCACGTGCATAGAGTATGCCCCGTAAGGAGAGTCACCCAGCACGAAGAATGTGCAGCCTACTCAAGAATGGCGCCGCACATACGGGGAGCTGACGCAGCAAGATGATGCAACAAAACAAGACACAGAATCCGGGTGCCACTGACAAGAATACAAGCAGGCACAGAAGAATACACTGCGAATGGACACAGAGAGTAAACAACTGGGGTGGAAGGGAAGGGGAGAGAAATAAATTTTTTAAAAAATCTTTAAAAAAAGAAAGGACTCCATGGGAATGGGTCCATAGACTTAATTTTTTTTTTCCTTTTTTTTCCCTTTCAGATAAGAGTTCACTGGAGTTAAAAAGCCAAAGCCTCCTTGCTGTTGTTCCTATGACTATGCTTCAACAAATTTTAGTGAATTAATGATGACATCTCTCTTATGACTTTGTTTTGTAATGCTTTGAATACACAGACAATTCAAAGGTTTATCAAAATAGATTAGTTGGAATTAATTTGAGGATGGTTTTATAGGAGAAGTCTGGAAGAATTAGAAACTGTATTTCCTCTTCAGCAACCAAAAGACAAAATTGAGACATGGTGAAAACTATAGAGTCACCCTGAAATATCACACATGTTCCTAATACAAATTGTCTGGATTAAGAGGTGCATGAGCTCAGGGCCCTGCCTTCTGGGCTTCAAGATACGGAAGATTTTATGGAAATTCACAAAGTATCATCTTGGCATCTCAAGGCATTGCAGTTAATTCACAAAGAAATGAATTGGTCTTTACAGTTGATTCACTGCTGCATATAAATCCCACGGAAACTAACTTAGATCTTTGCCCATATACATATATCAATCTGTGTTGGTTATAAAAAGACTTGATATCCGGCTTATTAACCTTAATAATGTTACCTTTGCCTGCAATAAGGCAATGTGCTACTTCCTCTTTCTCACTGTACTCCGTCTAATAGAGGTGTTGTTTTTTTAATCTCTAGTGACTTAGAAAAATTAAACAACCAACCTAAAACTATCTCCTGTTTCATAGCTATTGACAGTTGCTCATGGCTCACCATTTGACTGGTGAGGAAATGAGCTTTCCCAGTCTTCCTGGCCTCTTTGCTCTTTAACCTCCTACCTCCAAATGTTTGTTGGTTGAATTTTTATTTTCTACTCCTTCCAGATTGACCACATTTGACTTATGCTCTGTAACTGAAGTTTAGGTTTCTATGCATTGCCTATGCATCGATTCCAAAAGTGGGCAAACAACAACCAGCCTTTACATTCTTATTTATGATACTGCAGAGACAAATATTGCACTCTCTTAAGTTTCCAGTGTCACCTCCTCAAGAAAAATGGAGTCTTATTTTTTAATACAACCCTAAATGTTCAAAGCTGTGGCTTATTTAATGTTGATTAATATTGTTCTTTGTGAAGTGTTTTGGTATTTTGTTTTTCTTGGAGTTTCTGAGTTCTAGTCTTTCTTATTCCTCCTTCCCTCCCTCCCTTCCTTCTTTCTTTGTGTTTTATTTTAGACACACAGGTTTTTCTTAGTTCTCAGTTACTCTTTTGAGCATAGGCTCTTCTATCAAAGGCCCTTTCCTGGAGCCCATTGACTTCCCCACTCAATTCTAGGCAGCTCCAGTTGTGGGACTTCCAGACTCTGCTCTCCCCAGTGTTGCAGCTAGTTTAATAAATTCCATCTCTTCTTTCCATTTATGATTTCATTTTTCAGGCATATAGTCTCAAGGAACTCTTGGGGATAAGCGTCCCTTAGCCTAAATTTCCCATCAAAAGAAGTAAATTTCCACTACATGCTCCGGGACAGTGGTTCCCAAACTCAGTGGTGCAGCAGAAGAACCTGGAGGGCTTAGAAAAGCACAGGTGGCTGAGCCCAATCCCAAGAGTTTCAGATTTGGTAGGTCTGGGGTGGGGCCTGAGAATGTGCATTTCTATCATGTTCCCAGGTCATGCCGATGCTGCTGGTTCAGGAACCAGGCTTTGAGCACCACTGAACCAGAATGAAAAGAACATGAACAGGAGAAACACTTGTGGCTTTTCATTTTTCCATTCACTCCACTGTTCCCAGTGAGGAAGGTCTGACTTGCAGTGACAGAGACAGAAAGAAGGAACCGACCAGTATTTGCAGTCTTGTCTGGACTTGCTCTTTCAAGTTGGCCTGCACTTGCCATGGGCATTCTGCTCCTATTTCAAATATTAAACCTGGGTCGAGGACCAAGCCTGCCTTTGAAAGTATATTTGGATTTTTTCTACACCAAAATGAGATAAGGTGTTTATTCTGGTAAGATTGTCTGCTCTCCAAACCCCTGTGGTGACTGACCTTTTCTACACTTGGAGTGAATTAGTAAAAGACCCAATTGGCCATAGGTAAAGTTCAATACTGTCAGCAATAAAGACAATATTTAAATATATCATTCAGTTTCTTGTGTCTACTACTTAATTGGTTACTAACTTTGAATAGAGGTGAAAGGTATAATTAATTCTTCTGCTATTCAAATCCCAACAGCAACCTAAAATTAACTTAAAATTTCTGATTCCTGTCACATTAAAAAATATCTTCATTATAGCCTTACACTTGATGTGGGGATACAAATCTGGGCCGGGGAGAGGACTTCCTTTATAATTCTTAGTTTATTGGGCCTAGCGATAGCGAATTTGCAAGACTTTTAGAATCTTTGTAGATCCTAGGTACTCTTACTTTTGGAAGTTCCACCTCTCATTTCATGAAACATACTAAAAAACACCATTATATAATAATACAACATTTCATTTTATGTAACTAATAAATAATTGCTTATTTTTTATTTTGTAGTTTTCATTTTATGTTTCTGGGTCTCACTCTAGTGATATTGATGTAATATTTCTTTATACAGAGAAATGATATGTACTACATAACAATAATAAATATTATACTATATATAGTATATGATCCTCTATATTATATTACATATACTATAATATATTATGTAGCTATAGTAAATATCTCTAAATAGTATATACTTAGATAGAGATATAATGCATATTTCTATAATAAAACTTCCCTTCTGTGAAATGTTATCACAGGATTTAAAAAAGTTTCATATGCCCTAGACTTTATGCTTAATGCCTAAGGTATAAATTAGTTCTAAGCATCTAGTATTGCTGATGAGAAGTTTGATGTTAATTCAATTTGTATTCCTTTGTAGAAGACTATTCATCACAACGGAAAGTTTTTGGCTCTCCTCTTTATTCTTAATTCCTGATGTTTTTCAGTAAAGTACCAAGGTTTGGCCATTCTTTTCCTACAGCACTGGACTGCGGTCACCCCTCAGGCTGAAGTGTGGTTTGCGGGCCTGGCGAGGGGAGCGGCCGCGGTAGGCCTAATTCCGCTGCCCCCATAATAGGGTGGTTGGTCGGGCCCACCGCCACCCCTGAAGGAAGCTCGGCATGGGCGCAGAGTGCCCTCGGGTCTCCCCTTCTCGGCAGCCATGCTTCCGCGGCTGCCCCTCCTCCCAGATGGCGCCACCCGATGCCTTGTGGGGCGGCACCCTTCTTCTTCCTTCTCCCTGCGCAGGCGCAGGGCGGAAAATTCCAGTCTGCCCTTTTCCCCTCCCCCGACAGCAGCAACAGCCAGGCGTGGGTGGAGAAATCCAGTCTGCCCTTTTCCCCTCCCCCGACAGCAGCAACAGCCAGGTGTGGGCGGAAAAATCCAGTCTGCCCTTTTCCCTCCCTCCGACAGCAGCAACAGCCAGGCCTGGGCGGGAAATTCCAGTCTGCCCTCCACCCCAGCAATAGCAGCCACCAATCCCTAAACCCTGTCCCTTCCCCCAGCAACAGCGACAGCCAATCCCTAATCACCACCCCTCCCCATCCAGTACCGCCCACTGACCTTTCGCCGGCAACCAATCAGAACAGGGCGTGGCTTCGACCAATCAGCCTTCCCCAGCCCCTATAAAACTGTTGCCTCTCCTTCAATAAAGTGGACTTCCATGTTTACCTTGTCTCCGCGGTAGTTCTTCTGCCGTGCGCCCTCCAGTCCTGAGAGCCCCCGACAAGGGCCTGGCCTCCCTTGTCCCCAGTTCGTCGCCTGCTTCTCCGGGCGACCCCTTCGTCGCCGGCTTCACAGGGCGACCCCGTCAGCCGAACCGCGCAACCCCTTGTGAGACTGATCCCTTGTCTGATGCCGGACCGACCCCTCGTCCCAAGCGGGACCGACCCCTCGTCCAGAGCTGGACCGACCCCTTGTCCGCAGCCAGACCCCACCTCTACCGACCGAGCAAGCCGCTGCACTGGACTCTTAATATGCCCTTTCAAAATTAATGCTTGTGACCTTTATATCACTAGGAAATTCTCACCTTTTGTAAGTTTGTTATTTTTACTCCTAGTTTTTCTTTTTCTTCGGAAACTTTTAAATATGGGCAGACATATTAATAACTGCACCACAGTCCATCAAATAGATATATTATTACCTGAATATGATAAACTTAGGTTGCTGTGTGTAACATCTTTGCATATTTATTCTTCTTTTGAATATTTATTTAAGAATAATATTTATAGGTCAAAGACTTGGAAGATGTTATGCAGATTTGCCTGAGATATCTGACATCAGAAACTCCCTTTGAAAAGGGCCTTTCAAACAGAGAAGGGGCTTGTGGCTGCTCTCTGCTGGAATTCAGTCCACAAAGACACAGCTTCAGAGGCTGTTCTGGAGAGGCAGGCTTCCTCCGGGGCGGGGAGGGTGGGTGTTCATGTGATCTGTAGATACCTGCAAATCTAGCCTCCCTTATATTCCCACACTCTACCTGTTCAGAGGGTAACATATATGTGATTCAATGCCTGGCCCACGCCCCATGAACCTTAAGGGAAAAGCTTTTCTTTGTGCCATGCACTGGCTTGAATGGACAGAAGGTATTTTCAAGACCATTCGCCGACCTGTGCCAGCCCCTCCCTAAATTCCTTGACCCTTGAAGAATCTGCAGACAGCTGTGCCTTTGGAACTGGAAAAAGCCTGCGGGCTCCACCCCAGCTCTTCCTCCTGTCTGGACTTACAGAGCCCCAATGTTGGCTTGTAGCCAGTGTATCCTTGACTGTGGGATAGGACAAGGCTGAAATTTTTGTTTGTTTTAATAAGGAGTGAAACAAATCACAGGGCTTATTTTTAAAGCTATGAAGAATTATTCATTGCAAAAACAGATAGCATTTTCCCATTGAAGAGTTGGGGTATGATAGGGGTCTAGGTGACTAAGTCAAATGTTACCATGAGGGGCAAATCCTCTGACTGTTCCAGATCCTGTGCTGCTTAAGATAGGTGACCAAGCCTGGGATATGACTACAGTGATGCTTGTCTACTAACTGCCTGCCTCCGCACCTGATTTTAACAGTTCAACACCATCAGAACACAGGTATAGTCTCCTGATGACTCCTCACTCAGCTGTGTCCCAAAGTTTAGATCCCTAAGAGGTCTCTATTGAAAGATTTTGGACAGATTTTTGCATGTTTGAGAAATCCAGGTCCTTAATCATCTGTTCAACAGCTATTTATTATGTCCATATATTATGGTGGAAGCATAGTATAGAAGACAGCAGATGAAATGTGAAGGCTGACTTTTACCATTGTTCCAGTTCTTAGCTGTATGATCTTTAGCTACTCATTTAGCCTCTTTGAGCTTCAGTTTCTTTACCTGTGAAATTCTTCCAATACTTGACTTATAGTATTTATTCAGCAGATAATCAAGTGTACCAGACTCAAATATCATCCAGATGTTGGAACAACATGGAATTTAAAATAAATATTATTAATATATTAAAGACTCTGCTGTGAAAAATGAACAACAGGCATAAACAGGGAAGGAATTTCAGCAGAGAGGTGGGCATTATGAAAAAGCATCAAATAAAATGCTGGAAATGAAAAACAAAGGAGGCAGAGATGAAGAAAGACCTTCAATGACCTTATTAGTGCAATTGAAACAGCCAAGGAAAGAGTCAGTGAACTTGAAGAAGTATCAGTAGAAATTACTCAAATGGAAACACAAAGAGAAAAAAACAGTGGGAAAAAAAGAACATATTATACAAAAATTGTGGGACACTATCTTACTGTCTAACATACATGTAATTGGTGCCCTAGAGGGAGAAGAGATAAAGAATAGGATAGAAGAAATGCTCAAAGAGATAATAGATGGGAATTTTCCAAAATTAATAGACAACACTAAACTAGAAATCCAAGATGCTCAGAGAACACCAGACAGGACAAATAGGAAAGTACCACATACACGTGTACACACATGCACAAGTTCCCTCTCTCTCTTTCTTCCTCCCTTTCTCTCTCTTGCTTTCTCTCCCACACACTCATCCTTAAACCATCATGCTCAAAATTTTGAAAATCAAGGATAAAGAAAAAATCTTGAAGGAAGCTACAAAAAGAGAACACATTATATACAGAGGAACAGATACAAGAATTAGAGCTAAGAATTTGTACTTCCATACCTATTCCTGGGCAGAAACTACACAAGCAAGAAGAAAATGGAGCAACACCTTTACAGTTCTGGGAGGAAAATAAAATAAAAACAAACAAGAAAAAACATTGTCAACTCAGATTCCTACACCCAACCAAAAAGTAAAAAAATCAGTAATGAAGGAAAAATAAAGAATTATCAAGCAAACAAAAATCTAGAGAATCTATTACCAGCAAAATTGCACTAAAAGAAATGCTAAAAAGTTCCTCAGGTTTAGGAAATACTATAGTAGACAGGAAGTTGGATTTACACACATAAAAAAGGATAATGATCTAAAGCAAAAAATGGTAGCAGTGAATTGTGTGTTTATAGCGTTTGTAGAAGTAAAATGTATGACAACTGTTGCATAAAGGTGCAACGGAGGAATTTGGAGTATAATATTGTAAGATAGAAAAAAGTAAGACATTATTTGTAACTTTTTGGTAAGCAAATATTTCATAGGTGGAAAAAAAGCAAAAAATAGAAAAGAAAAAAATGATAAAATACACTTGACTGAAATTGAAAGCCTTTGTACATTTTGGCCAACAAAATGAGAAAACAAGTGACATATTGGGAGAATATATTTGGAAAATACAAATTTGATTAATGAATTACATACGGACTGTATAAAGGACTTTAAAAATTTAATAATAGGTAAACAAACAATCCAACTTTCTCCATGGCTCAATACCTGGTAAACGTTCTATTTGCAAGTCAAATAAATGAGCATTCTGCATTAATTCAATGTAGAACAAAAATTTTACCCTAAATCTGTGTGGCTATTAGTTACCTTTATTAGTAAACAGACTTCAACCTTGGAATACCAACCCTTCACCTCAGTGATGGTGTACTCCCACCATCCAATGCTTTAACAATGGATATTGGTTCTACTAGGGCCTGCAAAATGAAAAGTCCAGTGATGATTCTCTATTTCATTCCTGCACTTTACCCCTCTTTCCATTCCCATTTCCCTTCCCATCCCAGAACAAGGGCCTAAGATGTTGAAATTATTCTAATCCTGAATGTCAGGTAGGATACATATATAACAAATGAATGAGCCCTGGCTTGTCTTAGAAAGACATTTATATTTAAATAAAAGTACTTGTAAATGACAATACAACCTAATGAGGTACCTCATATAAAGAAAGAAGCATGGCCTGTTTAACCTAAATTCACAACCCAACTCTACAACTTGCTTTGGGTGTCACCTAAAACAGTTTACTTAATCACCCTTTGCTTCAATTTTCTACTTCTCTAAGATGGAGATAATAATCAGTCTAATATTTACAGGGTCCTTGTGAGAATCTAATGAAATAGGAATGTTCATGGTGAGCTTTACTTAAAGTCGATATGGCTGGTAGGTAAAAAGTTTTGAGTGGATTTTGCTTGGCGGGGACACTGGCTGAACTTGTGAGGCCTAGGAACAGCCTCATGTGGCCCAATGGGAACCAGAGAAAAGAGGTCTTTAAGAAGGAGCTGATGGCATTTCCTCTTTGCTTATGGTTGATTACTCCTAAGTCCTGTGCCTATTCACAAAACTTTGATGGTAAAGTTTGGAGATGGGTCCAGACACTGCAGCTCTATGAATAGAAACTGAGTACAGGTAACCCCAGAAATAAGCTGCCCTTGGAGCTGCCCATGTAAATTCTATTTGATCTGCAAAATGAGATTTGACCCCCTATTGTTTGCAAACCCAATGAGTCAGGCTTTATCACCTGTTCCTGTCTCTTAGCACCTTGTACACACATAGAAAGCGATCTATGATATGCCGATGAATTTGCATTTCCTTTGGTTCATTGCAGCTTTTCTAAGTTCTGTGCCAGATCTCCAAGAGGAGGGTGGCCAGATTTGCTCACCGTGATGTGAAGGGGAGGTGGTCCTTGGCTAGAGTTGCTTCCAAGGATGCTCAGCATCCATGATTACACATTTCTGTCCTGGGTTTCTATATAATGAATGAAAACAATCAGTGGTTGAAGGAGCAATTAACACTTCTAAATACTCGTGGGATAGGTAGAAAAGGCAGGAGAGGAAGACCACAGCTTGCAAAATCATTCATCTGGGTTTGAATCCCCTCTTGGCCTCTAATTAACTACTTGACTTAGACGACCTGTGCCTCAGTTTCCTCTTTTATAAATTGGTGATGGTAGTAGTAGTTGCCTTATGGAGATATAATGAATATTAAATGAGTTGTTATATGTAGAGCACTCAAAACAGTGCCTGGAACATAGTAAGCACTAGGAGCATTTGCTGTCATTATAATTTCACAGAAATATGTCAATGACTCTGTGAATGATAAACTATCTATATTCATTTGACAAATGGAGAAACCGAGGCCCAGAGAGTTGAAATGATTTACCCAAAACCATATCATTAATAGCTAGAAGAGCTGACACGAAATCCATACTCATTCCATTTTACTTGGTTACCATATTAGGATATCCCTTGGTACTAATGAGGTTGGATTCACCATAAACTCTCTGAAGGATGCTTCTGTAGAGAGGGTGGTGATAGAACAGGGTCGTAATCTTCTGATAATAACTATCTGAGGAGGTCTTAGGTTATCATTTCAATTTGTTGACTCAGTTTATTTCATGTATATACCAGGAATAATTGAATGGTACATATTAAGTAATGAAATTCCCTTTCCTCAAGATGAAGCTTGATTTTCTTTCTTCTTTCCTGCTGGGGATGGCTGGGAATATATTCCAGCACTGTCTTTCCCCTTAACCTAGAGGGCAGAAGGGTTAAGCAAAGAAAATATCTTTAAGGTAAGTAGCTCTGGGCTGCTCCTAGAGGCAAGAGAATCTCTGGAAAGAGATCTGTGTAGGGACCTTGTAGAGCGTGGAGTCACCAATCTGTCAATCTTGGCTTCCTTACTCTCATGTTCTAATTTTGTCTCTATAAGTCCTCCACCAGATCCAACAAACAGTCCTTTTGACTCAACCCAGATCTAAGCTAATTAGTTTGAATTTAATGGCTAATTTTCTGAAAGGAAATTAATGGATTATTCATCTCGGGCAGCTCCTATGCTCACAGATGCTGAGATAAAACAGCCTGGGGTATGTGTATGTGTGTGCAGGCAAGCATACACACAGGATTCTGATTACATTTTGCCAAAGTTATAGCCTAAAACCAAGGTCTGGTTTTTCCCCTGCCCACAACAAAGGCATCAGGTTACCTTCTATTGCCAACCAGCAATCACATTTCCTGGTGAAAGACAAAAATCAGCTTCAATTACAGTAGGGAAATTGTTAGCATGTGCTAAAGTCTGGATATTTCCATTTCAGCAGAACTAATAGTTCTCAGGTGCTAATGAAATAACTTTGAGAGAGTCCATCCCTTCCTTGCTAGAGAAAGGAAAGGATATGGGTGTGTCCCAGGCATTTGTAGAAAGAAGCCTGAGCCTTCAAGACTATTAGATATGATCTGAGGGCTGAGGGTAGTACACAAGAGGGACCTATGCTTCACAGCAAAGGACACTATGCTGAAATTGAAGGATCTGAATTTTCAGTATGAAGTTGATTCGCTGTGCCACATTGGGCAAGCCCTCCTCCATATAATTTATCTTTCAAACCACGGGCACTTTTGAGAATAAAAGGGTGTTCTATTAATCACTGAACCAGGAAAACAGGCATAAAATCCTGAGTGTCCCTGGCAAACTAGAATGCATGTGCACCCTACTTATAACTTCCCATACCCTGTTTCATCCCCTGAATCTCATGTGAATCGTAAAGTCAGGAAATCTAAACCTATGCAGGTTTAGGAAAGCTGGCTGAATACTGGGTATTCCGGGCAGGGGTAACACACCAGCTGCAACACCAAGACATTTATAGACCACAGTTGCCCATGACCTTTCCAAGCAAAGTTAGGCACCCAGTGTGGTTACTTTTCCTTCAAAGCCTTTGGAATGTTGGCAGCCAGACCAAGGCGATTTATATGTGCACTTGCTTAGTCTCTGGGTGGGGTTGGGTGGGGAGGGGCGTTGGTATTGAGCAGAGGAATGTAGGAGACTATCAGAGATTTCTTTGTCATTGCAGAAAACAGAAGGCCCCACTTGGGTTTCTGCAGCTCCCAGCCCCATTTTAGACATGCTGTGATTGGCAGTCCTCAAGGGACCAGGAGTGTTGGGTTACCAGAGTTCAGCAGCCTGGCCAGGAAAATCAGCACCCCACTGCTAAGGTTAAGAGTTTATCCAACTGAAAATGAAAAACAGTTCTAGCTTTTCTTGCAGGCCTCTAAGGTGACTGGGGACAGGCTCCATCCTTGGGCCTCAGCTGGGTCTTGGCTGTGAGAGTGAGCATAAGCCAGAAACACCAAAACACCTGGAACAAAGCCTTCTGAGAGATTCCCAGGTACAAACTTATGGAGGCTGGGTGTGTCAATCACCTAACCTACCCATTTAACATACAAACGTGAAAATAGAGGCCCTGGGATGAGATACCCCAAACACCAGCCTGTCACTGCCCAGAATCATATCAAGGTATCAGGGTGCTCCTCGGCTCAGAAACATTCTCCCATAATATGTTTAAGACAACAATATCCCCCATCTAGCTTTTCCGTCTTTGTAGAATGGCGACAAATCTCTTTATTGGATATTAATGAGACTGATTTCTGGAATTTCCATTAGAACTATTAATAAAAGTGACTTTCTTTTTACCTTAAGGTAGCTGAGAGAAGAAATGTGAGTTGGAACATGATGGAAACCATATTAGTATTAAAGTTTCACAGAGAGGAAAACTGAGATAAGAGCGGGAGAGAGATTGGAATTTGGAGATATTGAGTATTTTAATACAGCAATATATAGTTCACTGATCTTAGAATGCTTGATTTAATTAGCTAACACATTTCCTTTCCAGTTTAAATCATTTTGAGTTGGATTTTCTATAAATAAAACCAAACAAACAAAAACCTCTGCTAATACAGAAAGATTATTTGCCCAAGGCTGTACGGTAAATGGGTCCTTAAGTTAAGAGCATTTGTTATCAGGTAGAACTTTCTTTTCTCTACTTACTTCTATCTGTTTTTAGGAATGAATATGCAAATAGACAGCCCCTGAGCTTCCTTACACCAGGCTCACTGCCTGCTCTGATAACTGAACCAGAATGCATATAGCCTGTGAAGAAGGCACTACTCCAAAATTAAGTTCCCTTCTTAACCTCTCAGAATGCAAGAAAGTGTAGATCAAGCATAACTTTGTTCTATTCCAAGTCAAATGGCATTTGGAGTATTTTCCCCAATTTTAGCACAAAGACATTATATTGCCCAAGGACCTGAGCCTAGGAGAGTAAAAGCCCAGGAATCATGCATATTGCACATTCCCAAAACTCTGAAAATCGCATGAGAGATAGTGATGTCTGGTGTATTCCCACAGGTAGAATTAAGGCTTAGGGTATGGAAAATATGGAAAGACAAAGTTTGAATCAACTTAAATATTATTTAATGAGAGCCACTCCTTAACTTGTGAATACCTTGACTGGATTGGTTTAGGAGGAAATACTAAATTAGGTGGAAGTGGAATATTAATAATCTTTTCCAATCTCATCCCAACTCAGAAAGCACCTTATTTTTTGAATTCTAAGAGTTAGGTGGAAGAAACTTCAGCCCAGGCTGATATGGAATTGTGGGTGTTGGGGCATCCGGGCAGGCTGATTGGGAAAATGATTTAAGCCAGGTGGGACAGGCCTTACTTTCTTTACCCTATATTCTGAAATTTCTTGCTCTCTGGTAAGCATAGAGGATGGGCCCTTTTCTCCAGTAACGTCCCCAATAATCAATGCAGTTATTTTATCCTACCTGGTATTCTTGAGTTTGGATTACATTAGCAGATAAGATGACATAGATAAGAAATAGCATGACTATAGACCTGGAAGTGGTAGGAACACTAGTTGTAAATAGTGGAAAAAATAATTGGAATCAGATGTGAGTTCAAATCCTCATTCTGTCAATACCTAAATAAACTGAACAAGTACCCAATCTAAAGGTGCCTTCTTTCATATTAGTAAACATGAAATTAATACTCATTTTAGGCATTAAATAAATATTACTGATCTAAAAAATGTTTAGATAATATCAAAAATAACTTTTCCTTCTACAATTAATCTTACTCCCTAGAGATAAATTATTAAAATGCCGTAGTCATTTTCTTCAAATATGTTTTCTTTGCATATAGATGGATTTGATTTTTACAAAATTGAGATTGTGTGTATTTAGTTTTTACTTAACTTTCTTTGACATATCAAGAGATTTCCTAGGCCATTAGGTACTCTTCAACAGCATGACTTAATGGACATGTCGTCCATATATAAGTTTTCTTACTTGTAGAATTTGGTTGTCTTCTCCATTTTTTACTTGTATAAGTAACATTGTGATGGACTTACATGGGCATACATCTTTATGCTCATCTCTAAATCCTCTAGGTTAAATTAATAGATATGGAAATATGACTTCTAAGCTATGAACATTAAGTCTCATTTTTAATGCTAAATTGCTTTTTGTAAAACATTGAATCTATAGATGAAATAGAAGCCATGCTTTTCTACTATTGAGCCTTTTAAAATTATCAGCATGCTCTCTTCATTTACCTCAGTCTTCTCCAGTGTCTTCTCCCCCCAAAAGTTTTATAAGTATCTTCAATAAAGCTCTTGTACTTCCTCCATTAACTATTTCCCTATGCATCTCACATTTAGGGTTTTGTTATTTTTTTCAACTATATTTTCTCTTTTTGGATGGTATATACAAATTAAATGCAATATACTTGTTACTGACCTGATATGTGGAGTTTCTATATGGGTAATAGTATCATCCAAAAATGATCTTTATTCCTTTGTACTTGTTTTAACTTTAATTAGTTAACAAATTGATTAATACATTAATTATTTGATTCAGTTAGTCTCCAATGGTTATGGGGGCTATTTGGGCTTTTAAAAATATATTGAGTTAGCTCAAGTAATTTGAAATTTGTGAGTTCCTTAAGAAACACATTTAAAGGTTCAAAGTTATTGATTTTTTATCTAATATTCTCTCATCTTTTACTCTCCCCTGCATCTCTAGTTTTGTTCCCTTTTCTAGTATCTTATATGGTATAAACCATCTCTACCCCCTCAATCCTCCCACAGTAGTCCTTGCCAGGGCTTGGGCTAATGTTTGTCTTTTCAAAAAACTAGTTTTTGCTTTTGTTGATTCTCTTTATCTTTTCTTTAAAATTCAGTGCTTTCTGAACTTATCATGACTTCCTTCCTCTCTTTTCTTTAGTTTTATTTTGTTGCCCTCTTTCCAATGTAGTTTTCAGAGCATATTTTCTCTAATAACATTTCTCTCTCTCTTTCTCTCTCACACACACATACACATACACAGAGTCCTAAGTTGCATATGAAATCATTTGTTTGAATTTTTAATGTGTCCATTCAAGGTTAAAATTTCCCTATAAATATCATTTCAAATGCATCTCACTAATTTTGATATGTAGTATTTTTTAAAACTCTTTGATGCTATCTTCTGATATCCATATGATTTCTTTTTTGACTTATGAATTACTTAGAGATAATTTTTAATTTCTAACTAAATTATAATTTTGTAATAGTTACACTGATTTCTAACATACTTGCAAAGAGATCAAATTTTATATATATATACATATATATATATATATATATATATATATATATATATGCCAGTAAAAAGAATTTATTGGGAAATGGGGAAAGAACAGAGCTTGCTGAGAAATGGAAGAGAAAAATGGAAATACACACCAAGATTTGGTGCGGGCTCCTCTAGGCAGAGAGAGCCAAAATACTTTCAATAGTACTTGTCCTTTAATGTTTGTTGAAGTTTCTAGTATTTATGAAGAGAAAGTATGTTCCTAATTTATTGTGTGCAATATTCTCTAAATGCCTATTAAATTATAATTTTAATAATGTTGTTTATTTCTATATCTTTTTTTAACATTTGTGTGATTCAGGCTCCGATTAGTGAGAGAACTGTTAAATCTCCTACTACTATGGTGGATGTATCAATCACTACTTCTGGTTGTTAATTTTTGCTTTGTAACTTTAGAGGCCATAGGGGCATTTTTTTAGATATCACTTGAGAATAACATAGACTCATAAGTGCATGCACACACTCAAATAATTTTCAATACTGTAGCTTTACTTTTTTTAATGTCTTACTTCTTTTCACTAGTACTTATCTTCCTCAATATTTTATATTAAATAGTTCCAACCACTTAGAAAAGAAGAGAGAATAGTACAAGCCCTCTAACCTAGATACACCTCACACCTAGTTTCAACCCTTATTAACTTTTTGCCACATTTGCTTCCTCTCTCTCTCTATACATTTATTTTGTTGAACCATAAGGAAATAAGTTGAAAACTAATTTAATTTCTTCCCTAAACACTTCAGTAATCTTCTCGTAAAAGTAAAGCCATTACCGTACATAACCATCATGACCTTATTACATCTAGATCAATTAATGCCTATTCAATAATATTTTTGAATATCTGATAATTGTCATGTTACTAGAGAATTTATTACTTTCACATTTGTGACTACAAATCTTTTCATTTATTTATTTTCATCAGATGTTACTACTGTTATTTGTTCTACTTCTTTTCATTTTCTTCTCTTTTTAAATCTTTAAGTTTTTTTTCATTTCTCCTTCCATTCCCCTCCTCTCTCTATTGGTTTATTTTAGATATTGTAGTTTCGATTCTAGAATTCCCAAATGTTTTGTAATGTGTATGTATCAGCTGAGATCGCCTATCTTTTTATTCTTTATGAGCATATTTTTCTTTATGTTCTTGAGCATAGTTATAAGAGATGCTTTAAAATCTTTTTTCTTATAAAAAGCTGGGGTGTATCAGGGTTAATCTCTACTAATTTTGTTTTTTGTTGTTGTTGTTTTTCCTTTAGTATAGGTTATATTTTACTTTCTTCATATATTGAGCAGTTTTGAATTTTATCCTGACATTGTGAATAAATTGTAGAAATTCTGGGTTATTTTATGTTTATCTAAAGGGAATCTGAATTTAGTTTTAGCAGACATTTAACCTAGTTTAACTCAAATTGCAAATTCTATCTCCCCTGTGGTAGGCAGTAGCTGAAATCTCAGATGGATGCTTTATTCTGTTTCTACCATTCGGTTCAGGATCAAACAGAGATTCAAGCCCATGCTTTACACATACAACTGTGGCAACCCCTCTTTGAATCTCTCATTTTTGGGATATTTTTCTCTTATTTTCCATCTGCTTTGGTGGCCCCATGCCCTGACTTCTGATTCCTTAAGCCACTAAGTCTTTCAGTTTTTTATCTGTGGTTTTGCCCTTTGGCATAGTCTACACTGTATTCTGCTGTCAGAGAAAAGCTGTTAAAATGGAAAACTCATCTACTGTTGTTTTCTTTTTCCAGATGTCCAGTATCTATTTGTTTTTGGCCCTTTCCAATGCTAATAGGTAGTTTATTTGTTTGTTTATATATTTATTTATTTTTATTGATGTCTTTATTTATTTTTAAATTAATTTTAAAATTAAGTAAAACTTTTATTTTTTTCCAGAGTGTATAGTTGTTATTTGTTTGAGGAATTGTCTGATAGGAGTTACCAGGCCTGTACCAGAAAGTGAAACTTGCTCTCTATAGAAGCTATATGTTTTATTCTATTATTTTAATGTTTAAACTAAATATTAAAACATTCATTTGAATTGTATAGGATCTGAAGTAAATATATTTATCTTCCTCTGGAATAGTACAAATTTCTTGGATTATTTTAAAATATTACCCTCCACACTCCCCACTCTGTATATTAGCCTTGTTATCCAGAATTTTAGTTCTCTTATTCTTAGTTTTCACTTCATAGGTCTTGTTTATGAAGTTAATATCTAACTGCATAATTGTACAAATCATTGCTCTTATAATTGATTTCTTTCTCATTCTATTATCAAACTATTAATGAAATGAAAAAAAACATGTGTTTTTGTATATTCATTTTGAATTTAGACATCTTTTAAAAAGTTTTCATTTTCTACTTAATATCCTCAGTAAATAATGAAAAATCTGTCTTCTTAATTATTTTTTCTTGCCTTATTGCAGTGGCTAGAACTTTACAAACAAATTTAAATAATAGTAATTAAAGCAACCTACTTCAGAAAGCATATGTCATTCAAGAAGCACATGAAGAAGGAGAGAGAGGCAGCTGGACACCCTCAGGAAGAGTCGTTACTGTTGCTCAATTTGATCCTGTTAGAATAATGTTCTGAACAATGGGCATTGAATTTGAAGAAGAATTTATTTTTCAAAAGCCACTCTTCACAGTGAATACACATGATGAATAGCAGATGATTTTGGATCTTATACTTAGCACTTAGAGTTAGCACTTTGAGAAGCTTGGCTTCATAAAACACTTTATACCAAAGAGATATTACCAAAAATCAATCCTTAAAAGCTTCCAGGAAAGAACAAGGAGTCAATTATATTCAAAATCTATAGTTCATCCTCAAATTATATCCTATGTAAACAAATTTTCTTTGAATACATTTATAAGGATAACAAAAATTACTATGCTCTAAAATTTTAAAAATATCATACATACAAATCATAGCATCTGTTAACACTTTTCTTTTATGACTCTTAGAATTTTATGCATTATTTAATAATTAGTATTTTATAAAATGATCAGCTGTGAGAATTATAAACTATGTAGGTGCTAACTGCTACCCTTAATTTCTGCTTGTTATTTCAGAATTTGATTTTTTAATTATGGAAGTGTTATTATCATTACTACCTCTACTATTTCTTGATTATTATAAAAGGAGACTCAACCTTTCTCTAAATTTAGAAACTAAGTCAGTACACCATATTTACTGCAAGCCAATCATCCAAACAATTTCATTTTGTAAATTAGTCCTTAAGGAGAAATTAGAAATAATGTTTTTTTTTTCTATTTTAGCTTGGAAAAAAAATGTGTGTGTTGTTTGGATGGAATATTTTAAAGCTTACACACAAGTTAGAATGCAGTCAAAGTTTCCAAATCATCTACTAAATATTTACATAATTTTATAGAAAGGACTCTTTCAGATATAAATGAAGTATACATTTAAAAAAATACCTTGTCCCTAACTTTAAAGGAATAATTCTATTTTTTTTATTCTTGATCATTATCATGCTGCTGCTTAAAAAGATTATCTTTTATCATATTAAAACTTAGCCTATTTATAATTTAGTAATATTAATTTTTATTTTGAATTGCATAAAATGCCATTTCTGCTATTAAAATGAATATATTTTCTATTTTAGTATACCAGTATACTTTATTAGAGCTATTGGTTCTCCTATAGTAACTTTGCACTGCTGTGATAAAACTTACCTGGTTTTGTTGGTTTCCATTTTTTAATTTGGTTTCTCCAAAATGACTAAAATTAATTGGAATGCATTATTAATTTACATTCCATAGTCTATAGTTAATTTTCTATTATAAGAGTTTTATTTCTCTAAATAGTTCTACTAACTCATTGGAAAACTCAATGTTTGTAGATGAAGATTTTTTGATGCTCTTTCCCTACCAATAATCAAGGATTATTGGTGTTTTAGGCTGTTTTATTCTTACATGTATTTTGGTAATCCACATATTTTGGAATTTTTTATTTTTTTTGATAATAAAGTTTATTTGCATCAGAGAAAGTATAAGATTCTTATACTTTATTTAATATACTATTTGGTGTAATATTCCTTCTCAATTATATTTTTATATATTTATGTTGTGGATTTTCCTCTCCCTCTCTCAGTTATATTGTTTATTTGCTAGAATTTTGTTTGTATTGTATGTACTCTTCTTCCAGGACAAAAATATGTCTTTGACTTCTGTGTATTTTATTTCATTAGTTTCTAGTTTTATATTTTTTCCTTACTATTATTTATCTTTAAGCTCTCTTTGTTATTTTATACTAATTCCTTGATTTAAACATTTAGATCATAATTTATTTTTTTCTTCTATCTGAACAATTTGTTAATCACTTAATCTAATCATGGCACTTCCTTGTCATATTTTATATTTTTTGATTTGGTGAATTTTAATCCTCCTGAGGACATAATTAAATTTAAAGATTGGGAGGTGTCACATAATAGGCGTCAGATATTTGCTGAGTCAGATTTTATTGAGTTCAAATGCTAAAGCAGAAAATCTTCATTCAAAAATGGGAATAATTTCCCTACAGAGGATTTCGCTTGAGATTTAGACCCTGGACTTGGTGAATTTTGCGAGTTAAAATAAGTTAATGCAAAATTGTTCTGCACATAAGTGGAAACTGGGCCTGGTAATAATGAACAAAAGTACTGAGCAAAGAGAAACTGACGCCACCTGTTCCAAGTTAGCCTTTCACCTACTCTTCTGCCTCTTTCTGGGCCTTGAAAACTCCCCCTTTGTCTCTGCTTTCTCTACCACTGAGCTTTCCCTTGAGAGAGTCGATCCTGAAGGCAATTTTCCAAGACCATTTTCAGAATTAGCTGGGACTTCAGCTGTGACACGAAAGGGCATTTATTCTGGGACCTCAAAATCGAGTGTGGAGGAGACATTGCTGAACTTGTTTTAGAAATAACCATACATGCATCCCTTGAATATACTAAACTACAAGAATGTGTGTTGTGTGTGTGTGCACATGCACACTCTGAGTTGGGTGTTGTTCAAATAAATTTCATAGATATTTTGACACTTTCATACACAAACTAGAGATTTACTGTTATGTTCTGAGACACACGATTGTGGAAGCAGCTATTTGTGTTCTAATGCTAGATCATGTGCCAAAATTATACCTTGCATTTAAGACCTTGCAATGTAACAAAACTTTGAACTTTGCTGCGAATAAAACTGGAAGTATTATTCTGTGTTATATACCAAGTTTAGCATAAGGGAAATTGACATTTTTGTTAGCTCTTGACAAGCCTAGGCAACTTTACGTGAGGCATAGGAGAACAAGCAGGGAGTTTAGGTTAGCAAGAGTCTTACGTTCCAACCCAAGGTTTTAGGATTTATACTTAAGATGTAGTAGAACTAATCCAATAGGTTAGCTATAACCTGTGCTGTCCAAACTGGACACTTTGGAGAGTGAAAGAAAGTACTGAAAATGGCATAGGATCATCTTATATTTTGAGTAATAAGGAAAATATTCTTTCTGAAATCATCTGGGTGCTGGTCATATTTCTGCTGCATCCATAGATGCTTGTAATTTAGATATGAAATGACAAATGTCTGGCACTTGTGAAAATTGTTCCCTTTCCTGTATTCATAACACATACCTTTCATCAAGCATATCACTCTTTCACATTGATTTTTATAGGGTCTCAATCCTTTGTAACAAAATTCTCCAGATACCCAATAATTATTCAGAAAAGGTTGACCAAAGAATATTCTGGTTTCTGAGCATCCAGATTAAAGGGTGTGTTTCCAGTGGGGATGGAAGAGAGTGTTCATATGATAGAGAGGAAGATTTAAGGTGGCTGTCCCCCAACACTGAAGGGTTGAATTACAACATAAGGACAGGAAATGACCCTTTTCTCCAAGAAAGACATGGACTTAATTCTAAGCACAGGCAAATGTTGAAACTGTGGTGGCTGCCGAATACTGAGGCTGATCAACATTGTCTTAGAATGTGGAGAGTACAGAATCTGCTGGTTGGGGCATAAGAAAACCCAGCCCTAAAGAGTTAGGAGCCAAAGGTCCTGGAGAAATGAGATAGAATTCATATGAAAAAAGTTAAAGAGTTAGTGAATTTGCAAGTTGCAATATAATCTACATGTCTTTGTTAATGTGGTATTGGAGTGATCTTTTAATTTTGGTTATTTTCTAGTATGCTACTCCTCTCCATAATACAGGGCAGCACTTCTGCAATTTGGTAAAAGCACATCTCCAGAAAGAATGCTGGCTCTCAATAAGCTAAGCTCACCATCATATCAAAGAATGACGGAGACAGGCATCCCTACCAATCTAGTTAGTCCTACTCAAAGAAGGGATGAGAGACCTTCTCATGTATTCAATTGTGGTGCTTTGTTCTGCTATCCTGGGACTTCCCAGATTTGGGTCAAATAGGTGGACTGTACATGCTTTCCCAAGTGGATGAGCTGATTATGCTTTCTCTGACCCCAGGCTGCTGAACCAAGATTGCTGAGTATTTGGGTGCAGCTCTACCACTTGAGCCATTATACCACAAGGGAGATTCCCTTCTTTGTGAGCCCCCAATGTGGAGCAACAACAGTTTCATTTGTCCCTGGTCAGCATTTCTCTCATGTCTCCAAGGGGCTATAAATGTCTCTCTCAATAAACTTATATAACAAGTCAGCTCGTGGTGCCTTCTCTCCTCTGTGCTTGCCTTTGCAGTGAGCCTTCTACCAGGGAGAGGATGTGGGTTTCATCTTCTGTGCCAACTCTGATCTATTGACATTAGCTCTATAAAATAATAGAGTGAAAAGAATCCTGTGTCTGTGTCTGGCCTAGATGTGAAATGCATAGAAAAGTCAGCTCTTGGTCCTGCACAAAAACAGGGAGCACTGCTCCAAGTGCCAGGGATTTGCCATTCTTAGCATGGACCCCTCCAATTACTCAGTCTCCAAGTCATAGTGTTCTCTGGAATAAGTAAGTTGAACTGAGGCTTCAGGTATGCTGAGACTTGAACAACATGGGCAGGCAAAAATTCTGGGACACTTGTTTCAGGAGATGATTCCAACATGGGAAGCTGGCCAGTCCCACATGAACAAATTAGAGAGTGAAGCCCTAACTTGTATAGGTTTCAACACCTGGGGAAGATTGTGAGAAAAAGGAATCTGGTGTGCTGAGAAGAAATTCCAGGAATATCCCGGTATCAGAAAAACTCCATGTGAGCCAGATATTGATGTTGACATACAGGCAAATTCTGTATTCAGGCAGTGGCTAATGGTTTGGTGAGAAATCAGGTCTTGAAGAAAAAGTGTCTGGAAGGACAAAGGCAAAACAGCTACTGTTTGGGGCAGGATTTTAGACCTGTAGAGAATGGGAGAATTTCAGAACAGAATCTGAGACCCATTCTAGAAGCGAGAATAGGACGATGGATTAAAGAGGTCCTGGGAGTTAGAGATTTGAGGAATAGCCTGTATCATGCAGACTGCCTTATCTACATCAAGACAAAATTGGGCAGACTCTGCAGGTGAACACGTCAGTACTTTTGCTTAGAAGAGTGGACCTTCTAGGTTCCAGAAGATTTATTCATGAAAACTGCCCAGCCCTTACTCTGCACAGAATCCTAAAAACCACATGCAGACATTCCCCAAAACAAATACTTGTCTCCCTAGTCGGTTGGTCTTTGTAGACCCTACCAATTTGGCTATGTATTAAAATGGGCTCTTTGGGTAAAACCGCAGAGAAAATTTAGAGAAAAACTATAGGAGTGGACACTGGAGGAAAGTAGGACAAATGATTTTCCTCTGTACACTCTTCCATTGGCCTTCATGCTCCCAGCTTATAGTTTCACCTTGTAAAACGGTCATAAAGTTAAATAGTCCCAATGGCAGCCTGAAAAAGATCGTTCTTTTCCTATCAAACCTAGATCCTATTGACACTCAGATCCTCAGATTCATCTCTGAATTACCAGCTTTGAACTGAAGATTTCTTCGACAACCTGGGGGTTTCCTGGGGGGTTTCAACCCTTTTTTTCATATCGATTTTGGAATGTTTAACTAGGTTTGTTCCTCTGATCTTTTCTCAGCGTCTGAGAAATTCTTTATTTCCCACAAGTTTGACAGAAGCTGACTGTTGGAGATCTAAAAAGATCAGGACAGAAGGCCTTAAGAAAAGTTAGAAGTTTATCTTGGGAGAAGGTTGGGGCAAATATTGAAAGCATTTTAATGCATGGGAACTAGATGGAATTTGGCTGACAGTGTAGTATAGAAGGTACTGGAAGAAGTAACTGCAGGGAGGGTAAGTAAAAGGCTCATTCTTGATGCTCTCTTTTTCTCCTATAGTTGGCTAAACTATTTGTTGATAATAGCTGGCTTTCTAGAAGCCACACAATTGTATAGAGGCATCAGGAATATATCATAGTGGCAGGTCTAAAATGTATGTACATTTGACTTTAAAATATTTTTGCACCTATGTATGTATATGTCAAATAGACCAAGAATATAATTTCTAATCAGAAGAGCTAAAAGATGATAACATCATCCCAATTTTGAACCACTGACCACCTCCTACCTGTTCTCAAAAGCAAACTGAATAATACCAGATATCAAATTATGCTAAGGATGAATACAAGAAGGATTCCCTTGAAGACAACATTGGCTCCAGTTCTTTGTCTTGTCTTGCTCTCTGTGGTCATCCCCATTGGTGTCTCACCCATGTCCCCTGGGCATACACTATTCCTTCCAAAGGCTTCCTCCTGCAAATACTGGTGACCGCAGAGAGTTTGGGAGTGGGCTCAGCTCCCACATAGGGCAGGCTGGAAGTGCTGGGGTTAACTCCCCTTGGAATGGCTCTCCATCAGTGGCAGATAGGAGTTGCTGGGACAAGAACCGAGTGTCCTTGTCCTTCTGGTAAGACCCCTCTGAGATATACTGTTACCATTGCCCAGAGATCCCCAGTGGGATTGAGCCCCAGTTGTCCATAGTAGTAACCAACTCATTTATGCACCTCATATTGAACCCCTTCCCTTCCTTCCTCGCTCTCCCACTGTGATTCCTGTGTCACCACCCAAATAAGCTCCTGGCCTTCACATCCTTGACTCAATGTTGATTCCAGGGATCCCAACTTGAGGTGCTGTTTATCTTTAAACCTTTAAGATGTAAGGTAGTGATATACTGGGGTTAAAATACCTATCTGAGATCAAATTAGCATTTGGATCTGGTTGCTCTTATTCTGACTAGAAAGAAGCATGGAAGTGGTACTATCAGCATATACATTAAGTATACAGAAAAGGCAAATATGCTTATTTATTGATAATTAAAATTCCTACACATTATATTTAGATAGATGTACCTAAAGGTACATATGATTCCTTTATTTATAATCACTGTTTCTCCTTAATGAATTTCTGTCCATTTATTCAAAAGAATGCAGCAAAATGCAATACATAACTCAGTGATTTGGGGCAAATGAGAGTTATGGGTTGGGAATTGGAATATGGGAGTATGAGTCACAATTTGAGTTGTATATCATAATGCATTGGCATTTGGAATAGGCGGGCTGTAAATTTGTTTTTAAGCTTCCTAGAAGACAAAACAAGGAGGGAAACAGTTTTTCTTAAATGACTAGAAAATTAAGAGTTGATGGTAATGATTTTCAATATATGATTTATATTTATGAATAGAGATTATTTTATAAGTATTCTAGTTCTGTGGTTCAATGTTTTACTTCCTTTAAAACATCTTTGCAGCTTCAGTTGTGACTTCCTTATTTAGGGTGAATTTTGCCTCTCTTGCCCTCTGGGAAAATAAAAATTTCCCCAATTTTAAGACCTATTTTGTTTGTTTCCGAAGTTACTGAGATTATACACACATACATATGCACGTATATGAATACATGTAGCTTGACAATATTGAGATATCTTATGTATAGTTGATCTTCTATTACACTAAAAATAGTTTTTAAGAGCATAGCCTCTTTACAGAAATCATAATTATTAAAAAAAGTTTTACCACTTCACTAAACAATGCCAGACCTTTGGCTTAAACAGTCAATTATTAAGGCAGGTTTGGGGGGTGTATATGAATCACCAAAATTAGTGAGTTACAGAGTGGGTTTGTTCTCAAAACAGTTAATTGGCAACCTGTAAATTAATGAATTACTCTTATTTCAAATAATTCTATTCCCAAAGGACAAAACAGAAATGAATTTCAATAACCAGTGAAGATAAAGATCCTAAATCTTTTGCAATTTCTTCTGGGAATGAGTATTTTTGTCAGATTTTGTATGTTTG
The DNA here is from genome assembly GCF_030445035.2 of Dasypus novemcinctus. NCBI lineage: Eukaryota > Metazoa > Chordata > Mammalia > Cingulata > Dasypodidae > Dasypus > Dasypus novemcinctus. The sequence continues at coordinate 43,649,443 of NC_080696.1, read as the reverse complement.
TCTTCTATTATTGAAATTCAAAGCTTAAGATGTAAGGTCTCAAAATAATCTAGGCAAGGAGTCTTTAAATTTCTGATGAGCATAGAGAGAACTTATCTTAACCTTTAGACTATTGTCTATGCAAATCTTCAGCACAGAAAGAAGGGCTGATAGAGTCTTCAGTGGAGGGTGAACTAAGCTTGAATTGAGGTATATTTAGGAGGAAGGCTGGAAATCACAGCTAGATCCCAATCAAGCTTTCTGCTCTTTGAACTAATGCTTTTACGTTCATCAAACTCCACCCTCCATTTCTACCATTATCACTCAATCCCAAAGGGCTAAAATCCAACCTTAAATCTTTCTAGCCAAATTAGTCATGGATTGATAATGGAGAGAATGCAAGTTCCCCAATCTATGAAGTTTGAGAATCCTCGATTCCAATAGCTTCAGAGGTAGAAATCAATTTGCACAGTAATGATAGAAATCTTTGGTAATATTTTTCTGTGCTTTCTAATATATTTCTTGACCAACTTGGGGAATAAATTCACTATGTAAGATTAAATCTGGTTTTCAATTTGGAAAAAAAAGAAGAAAATAAAAACTCTGCATGCAGAAATAAAACCAACCGACAAATGTTTCTTAAATGAGACCAAATTCAGATATGTCGCCAAACTTCTTTGGAACCATACTATTTGCAAAATAACCCTGGGAAGTACACATGCTTTTTAGAAGAAAGGGAGCCACTGTTGGTAGCTGATTAAGTTAGATGAACTTTAATCTCTGTTTCAAATTTGTAACTCTATGATCCTTTGGGCAATGTATTCCTTTGGACTAAGCTCAGGAAGTGATGTGGACTAAAGTTTACTTAACAAATAAATTCCTATGAAAGGGATAATTTGGGGAATCCAGTTTCCTAGACTCAACAATGATACAAAATGTGTTTATGTTAGTTAGATGAGAGAATTTCCTCAAATTGCCACATTTGTATAGGAAGATGTTATTTTTCTTTTAGGAAAAGAACAGAAAGTTCAAATGAGGGTTTTAGTCACAACCAGAACAGATTATTTGGATATGATTCTGTTTCTAATTGACCTTATTTTATAACCCAAAGATACCATTATAAGTTTTCCAATATGTAATTCAGAAGGAAGAAAGTATTTATCATTTGGAAGAAATCAAGCACCTACCAGATGATTCTCCCAAACCAGAGTAGCTCTGTCTTTTTTTTAAACACCAATTTGAGTCTTAAGAAATTTATTAATATCTTAATGAAATGCAGACTCTCTGTGACAGCTGTTAAGATTGTTAAACTGCCTATTGTCAGAAGAAACTAAAGTTTCTTAAGAATAGAGCAATTTATTTGAAAAGATATGTAGCAGGAAGTGACATTATTAATGGAAAAGGACACTTAATCTCCCAGATTTATTGATTACTGGAGGAAAACAATCCACACTTAAGAGGGGGTGTTGGGGTGCAGGGGTAGAAACTACTTCCACATTGGTTAGTAATTTTTTTTTTTCAAATATGGACATCAGGACTTTACTGCTACCTAAATTTCCACTGATGGAAGGAATTATACCTGAGCCACTATGGCAAGGGGCTATTAGCCCATTGAATGTTATTTTCAGTTGATTAATGTCTAATGGCCAAATACCAAAGACAGTATAGCCCCACTGTCGCCTCATCATCTGACCACAATTTAGAGCATTCGTAAATACCCAAGGCACCAAAGTCTGGTGTTTCAGCCAGTGCTGAAAATAGTAGAAACATTAAAAAGTTTTCTTGTGTTGATCTTCACTGCTTGATCACAGCTGGGTGGGTGGCCACAGTTGCTCTTGGGCAGCATCAAAGAGCTAGTTTAGGTTTCTGAGAGTGTCTCTGGGACATGCATGAGGTATCCACAATAAAGTCTTCACCATCTGACTGACCTGCTTTGGAGACTTTCAGGTTCCAATACAATGCCCCCTGTTATCAGAGATAGGAAAGAGCCTGTGATTGGTGAGTGCTTTATCTCAGGTATGGGTGCAGATAGCCAGTTTTTATAGTAGCCATACTTACTTTAAAACAAAATGGAAACCATTCCTGTGTATTTATGTACCCAACTTCCCACCTCCATCCCATTTGAATTCCCCAGAAACCAAATGTAAAATAGTAAACAAAACTTACCAATAAGGGTATAAAGGTACTAAGATATAGCTTAAATCATAAATGATATGATCCAAGTTTTACAGCCCTGAGTCCACTTTAGAATAATTTGAGAATCCTTTACAAAATTCCAATGCCCAGACTCTTCCTTGAGGCTGGATATTTTGTCTCCCTTAATCTGGAGTGGTGTCCAGATAACAGTGTTCTGAAAAGGATTTTAATGGCAGCAGAGAAAAAAAAAAAAAAGATCCCAACTGAAATCAAAAAGTTTTGTATGTACAGCTAAAAGAAGGGAAAGGCCAAAAGGATCCACAGTACCTCTCCTTTAATCTATCTTACGTGGTATTATATCATTAACTTATAATATTCAGGAAGCAGGTAGCTAGAATAAAAAAGGAAAGGTTATTGAAAAGCAGTTACAGACAAAATGCCATCCGTGTAGTGGCCTGTGCCTGGATTTCCTTGTTAACCAGATGAAATCATGACCCAGGTTCTAGATGCCAACAGCCATCAGGACATAATGAACACAAGAGCCTAGAACATTCCCCATTCCCCGTTCTCAGAAATGAAAGAAATATCTATTACATGAACAAATTCATGGGTTCATGAATGAACAAATAAATGGGTCTGACGAATCAACAAGCATTTATCTGTGCCTGTGGGATATGCCTAGGACTAGGCCAGGGCCTGAGGCAGGAGATTAAAAGAAGAGAATTTCTGCCATTGGGGAACTCATAGGCTAAGTGAACAGACATGAATCAATTGATGAGAAGCTTTGAAAGAATTGAAAGGTTAAAACATCATTAACTTTGCAGGGTTGGATAATCATCACAGAGAAAAAGGAAAGAAAAGAAAATGCCATTATTAGAGAAATAGGAATTAATGAAAGTGAAACTTATTTATAAAAAATTGTGGTATACAGTCAAAGTGACATTTAAAGAGAAATTTAGATTCTTCACAGATACCTTACAAAAAAATTTCTGAAATTAATAAACTAAGCATTCAATGAAAAAAGAAAGAAGAAAAAAAATTAAAAGTAAATACAAAATAAAGCGGAAGGAAAAAACAATAAACATAAAAGCAAAAAAATTAGATTGAAATATATATACATGTGCATTATACAATCAATAAAACCATAAACAGTTTCATAGATGAATTAAAAATAAACACTACTGATTTAGGCAAAACAGGAAAAATTCAAAAATTATTGTAAGGAATGAAGAAGAATAACTAATAATAGGTCAAGAGAGGGTGGAAAAAAACCCAAGTTCTTATGGTAAAATTTTTTTTTAAAGTTAGATAAAAATGGAAATATAGAAAACCTAAATTTCCAATATGGAATAAAGAAGAAAAAGGAAATCTTTTAGAATCTTTTATAATATTAAAGACAATAAATTCATAAGTTTTTTAAAATTTTAATTTAAAATTTTGAAGCTGCCAGGCCAAGAATTTTCTACAGTTAAAATACAGCATGTCTTCAAAGAAAATATAGTCCTTCTCCTTTATAAATTGCCTCAGAAGATAGAAAAATTGGAAAGGCTTCTTAACTCTTTTAGGGAATAGTAAAGCCTCAATACCACACCCAGGCAAGGATAGTTCAAGAAGACAAAAGTGTAGGTCAATCTGACTTAAGAACATCCATGAAAAAAATCTCATGAGAGTATTAGCAATTCAAAAGGCATGCATGCATTTAAATTCATGACCAAGTATAACTTAAGTCACTTATCTCAGATGTGTAATAATGGGTCAACATTAGAAAATCTCTAATTTAATCTAGCACTTTAGTTGATCAAAGAGAAAACAGGAATGCATTTATCTGAATACAGGTAATAAAGTAACAAAAAGGTAAACAATAATTTATAATGCTTTGAGTTTTAACAAAATAAATCCTATTTACCTAGTAAGTTCAGCTTACAGCACACTGAATAGTAGACACCAAATATCTACTGCTAAAGAGCATTTGCATTAAATCAGGAAAAAAGGCACAGATGATGTCATTCAACATGTCTATGTGATTCCCAGTCAATACAATAAAAAAGCAGAAAGAAAGAGGATCAGGGGAGTGAATGTGGCTCAAGCAGTTGAGCACCTGCTTCCTACATGGGAGGTCCTTAGTTTGGTCTCCAGTGCCTCCTAAAAACAAAACAAAACAAAACAAAACAAAATAAAGGAAAAAACCAACTCAGGGGAGCAGATGTGACTCAGTGGTTGAGCACCAGCTTCCCACATAACAAGGTCCTGATGTTAGTCACGGTACCTAAAAAAAAAAAGGATCACAAAGAAATATTTTTTAAAATTGTCATTATTTGTAGAACATAATTGATTGTCTACTTAGAAAACCCAAGAGTGTGTATATTTTCTTAGAGCTCTCAAGATAGTCAAGAAAGGTACTGGGAATAAGATGCATATTTCAAACATCAGTAGAATTCTTACATATCAGCAATAACCAACCAGTGTATTAAAAAAAAATCTCATTCTCAATAAAAATAAATTAATTATAAATGTAGGAAAAATATGTCTTTGAGAATGATCTTTGGAAGATCATTATGCAATAATTTAGAAAATAAGTGATAAAATATTTAGGAAAATAAGCCTGAAAATAAAAATAAATCTTCCCCTAAATAATCAGTGAATTCAATGCAGTGCCGTCCAAATTAAAATAAGATTTTAAAAAGAAGCTGACGTGTTAATGCTATTAAAGTTTAAATTCTCAAAATAACCATAATTAAGACAATTCTAAATTTAATGAATAGTAAAAGAAGAAAACCAAAGGAAAAGTGGCTTGATCAACTATCAAGATGTTATAAAGTTATAGCAAATAGCATGATCATATCCATCTTTTTATATAAGCAAGCTGGCATTACCAATCTCTGGATAATAATGAAATATTCAGTACATTGAACTGTTTTAACTTGAAATATATATATATAGTATATGTACATATCATATATATAATAACACACAGTTAAAGAGAAACACATTATTCCACACTGATCAAAAATTAAACATGAAAAACAAAGGTTAAATCTACTTAGATAAAAACACTTTTATGATCTTAAGGTAGGGAAGGGCTTAGTAAATATGAAAGAAAGGAAAAGATTGAGAAATTTAACTACATCAAAATGAAAAACTTATGAACTAAAAATGAAGCCATAAAAAGGTAAAAAAAAAAATACTTAATACACCAGGTTATAACAAGAACTCCTCCTAAGACAGGGTCAAACTAGAAAACAGAAAGAGTCAATGTACTTGAAGTTCACAGAATGGGGCATAGAATTTAGAGCGTTAGGGCCAGAAATACATGAGAAAATTTACAAATGTACTAGAAATGAGTAAAATGAAAAGAACACAATGTTTAAATACATTTTAAATTTTTTAAAATTTTTATTTTTAAAGAAGCTTTAGATGAAGTAAATGTTACATAAAAAATATAGAGGATTCCCATATGATTCACTCTCTTCCTCTCCACACTTCTCCACATTAACAACATCCTTCAATAGTGTGGTACATTTCTAACAACTGCTGAACACATATTGAAGCATTATTACTAACCGTGGACTATAGTTTACATTATAGTTTACATTCTTTATTGCACAATTTTATAGGTTGTGACAAAATATATAATGGCCTGTATCCGTCATTGCAATGTCATGCAGGACAATTCCAATGTCACAAAAATGTCCCTATATTACACTTATTCTTCCCTCTCCCTCCCATCAGAACCTCTGGTAGCCACTGCCTTTATATCAATGATAAAAGTTCTTCCATTGCTAGAATAATAATAAATCTATAATAGAATAATAATAAGTCTACTTTAGTTCATTGTTCATTCCCCAATCTTGAGGATTTGGGGATGATGATGCCCACTCTGTTTCTAATTGAGAGGGGACTTAGGTCCCATGGGGCTAGTGGATAGAACTATTTTGTTTGCAGTTACAGACTCTCTCTGTTCCTTGGAATGGGCATTGTCATTCATCATCTCCTCATTTAGTAGTCCTGGGTGAATCCAATGAACTGGATCTCTGCCGAGATTCAGGGTTCAAGTGGCACATGAACAGACCAAAGATTTGTCTCTGGGACATATATATATATATTTTTAAAATTATTTATTTATTTTTTTTTTAAAATTACATTATGAAAAAGATGAGGTCCCATTCAACCCCACCCCCCCCCGCCCCCCACTCCCCCCACAGCAACACTCTCTCCCATCATCATGACACATCCATTGCACCTGGTAAGTTCATCTCTGAGCATCACTGCACCCCATAGTCAATGGTCCACATCATAGCCCAGACTCTCTCACGTTCCATCCAGTGGGCCCTGGGGGGATCTATAATGTCCCGTAATTGTCCATGAAGCACTATCCAGGACAACTCCACGTCCCGAAAACGCCTCCACATCTCATCTCTTCCTCCCGTTCCCCACACCCAGCAGCCACCATGGCTACCGTTCCCACACCCATTCCACATTTTCTCTGTGGACATTGGATTGGTTGTGTCCATTGCACATCTATGTCAAGTGAGGGCTTAGATTCCATATGGGTACTGGATGCACTCCTCCCGCTTCCAGTTGTAGACACTCTAGGCTCCATGTTGTGGTGGTTGACCTTCTTCAACTCCATGTTAGCTGAGTGGAGTAAGTCCAATAAATCAAAGTGTAGGAGCTGAAGTCTGTTGAGGCTCTGGGCCTGGGTGTCATATTATCAGTCCAGAGATTCAAATCCCCTACATATATCTTAAACCCAGCACCGACTACAATTCCAATAAAGTAGCATGCAAGTCTTGTGAAAAGAGATCCCCTCTGAGTCCAATTCCATCACGCAGAAACACCAGCTCCAAAGAAGGGCTATCTGTCGTGGCAGTGAACCCCTTCTGCCATGACCATAGAACCCGTGGGTCTCTTTATCCCTCAAAAGAACCAATACCTGGGGTTGTATCTACCTTCTCTGTCTCTTGATACTAATGGCTATGCTTTTGAGCCTGTACACCTGCAATAAGAACAAGGCCTAAAGTAGCACTGTGCCTGGGAGTTTCCTCCTGACAGCCTTCATGTTACTCAAATGTGGCCACTCTCACAGCCAAACTCAGCATGTAGATGCGATGCATTCCCCCCAGCGTGGGACATGACACCCGGGGATGAGCCTCCCTGGCACCGAGGGATCACTACCACATACCAGCTGAAGAAGCAACTAGAAAATGACCTTGAATTAAAGATTCAATGCGGAACAGCAGAATATACCTGTCTACATATAATGACATGACTTCGGGAAGCTGTTTGACCTAATGTAAGGGGGAAATGGAAAGGAGAAATGAGATTATAAGGCTGTGAGTCTCTAAAAAAGAGTCTGGAGGTTGTCAGAAGGAATACCCCTATGTACAACTGAACAGAGTCTGGGACATATATTTAACAAGTATAGTGTTTTTTTTTTAAATGTTGCATTAAAAAAATATAAGAGGTTCCCATATACCTCCCACCCCCCTCACCCCACTCCTCCCCCATCAACACCCCCCCCACCACTGTGGCACACTTACTGCACTTGGCGAACACACCTCAGAGCACCACCGCACCACATGGGTAACAGTCCACATTGTAGTTTACACTCTCTCCCAGTCCACCCAATGGGTTATGGCAGGATAAATAATGTCCAGCATCTGTCCCTGCAGCATCATTCAGGACAACTCCAAGTAGTGAAAACGTCCCCATATCACATCTCTTCTTCCCTCTCGCTGCCCCCAGCAACTACCATGGCCACTTTCTCCACATTAATGCTAAAATTTCTTCCCTTACTACTCACAATAGTTCCATAGTATAATATCAGTAAGCCCACTCTAATCCATATTTTATTCCTCCATCCTGTGGACCCTGGGATGGTGATGTCCACTCCACCTCTATATCAAGAGGGGCCTTAGATTCCACATGGATGATGGATGCAATCCTCCTGTTTGCAGTTGTAGGCATTCTTGGTTCCCTGGTGTGGTGGATGACCATCTTCACCTCCCTGTTAGCTGGCCTAGGTAAGTCCAATGAACCAGAGGAGTTGCAAGACTGCTGAGGCTCAGAGCCCAGCTGGCACATGGGCAGGCCAGAGATTCAAGTCTCCTGAGTATTCACCAAAACTAGCACCAACCATAGGTTCAGTAAAAGTGACAGAAGAGGCATTGTGTAGAAAGGTCACCTCTGAGTCCAACTCCATCATACTGAGGAACACAAATTCCAAAGTAGGGCCAACTGACATGGCACTGAATTCCGGAGCCTAGTGTTAATTAACATTTTACTGTCATCTGAATGGAAAAAAAAAAAGTTCAGAGAAAATGACAAATCCAGATTTATCCAGACAGTGAGGAGAGGGATTTTATACACTGTGCCGTTTGAGTTGGTACAACCACTTTGAGAAACAGTTTGGCAGTTGTGGAAAACTGAAAATAGACATCTCTTAGAGCCAAACAGTTTGGTTTCTAAGTATGTGTGTTAGAAAATTCTGGAACATATGCACAAGAAGTTATGTGCAAAGATGACTTTTAATAGAAAAAATATGCTGTAATTTTTGCCCGAGGTAGAACATGGGAAATGAGAGTAAAGTGTGGGGCAAAAGCACAAAATAATAAAAACTATACCTATCTATATTTATATGTATATCAACAGCTAAAGTCATATTCCATTGTGACTGGATGTCACAGAAATGTGATTTTAAAATTTGAAAAATTAATAGTTGATATTAATACAACATTGTAGTTACAATTTATGTGAATAAAACCACAAAAACCCTATGTATTATTTAGTAACATAAGCATTTGAATATAAAAAAATAGATGAGAAATATACACACTAAAATTTTAATAGTGATGAGTTGCAAGAATGAAGAGGGAGAAAAAAATTGGTTTGGTGTAGGGAATAAATGTGTGTGTGTGATACTCCAGTCCTGCAAATTAGAGAAAGATGTGAAATGGTTATGCTTACTGCTATTTCTGATTGGTTTTGTACCACTTACATTGTTCATAATTTTTGCATCTTTACAGAAAATTTCTCAGGGACTATAATTTAAAACAGTATTACAATAATATTTCTATATATCTAGATGTTATTTAGAATATGATTTTAGAGACATAATAGTATTTAATATTATTGATATATACTGTAATGAACTAATGACTCCTCTATTTTGATGCCTTTTTAATTTATCACTGATATAAATAATGCTGTTAGAAAAATTTCATAATGTGAAAATTACTTTTATTTACTTGATATTTTTATACAAAGGATATTGTGTTTAAGATTGTTAGTATAATTTTATTTTTCATTATCTTATTTTATTGCTTATAGGTTTTGCTTTATATAGTTTGATATTACATTATTTGGCACATAAAATTTCATAACTATTATATCAACACTGTGAATTGTATTTGTTTTTTGTATAAAATAGACAACATTCTCTCTGTAATGTTTTAATTACCCTTAATTCAATTGTACCTGATTTACGCATAATCACTGCTGCTTTCTTTTTCCTTGCAAATAATTTTAAACTTTCAAGGAATAGATAATTTCTAAATTATATAAATTATTTTTACCATACAAAATGGGCTTTCTAATTAACTTAATGAAGCTGATATAATTCTGATTTAAACACTGATAGAAAAGGAAATCAATGATACTTTAGTTTCTGAAAATACAAGAAAAAAATATCCTATAAAATTGTGAAAAGGCATATGATGGAAAGAGGAAATCCATTATTTAATAACAAAAATATAAAAGGTACTACTGGTACCTTTTTTACTAGTACTAGTAAAATAGGAATTGAAAGATAAATAATTAATCTAACATATGATTTCCTCAAACCAATGGCCAACATTATACTTAAAGTGGAAACAGTCTTTCCTATTATTAAGATAACAAAAAAAGAAAATAACATCAAGCATCACAGTTGCCTTTAAGATTTTTTCCTATGTCAAAATTCTATTCAATTAATTAACAAAAATTATTAATTATTATGAATATCAGATATATAGGCCAAAAATTACCATGTCTAAATAAAATCCATTTTTTCCAACTGATTAACCAATATCTTAATTATAATACATTCTCAAGAGTGTCTAAATGTGCCTTTGCCTTATATTAAGTTATATGTGGTTTACAGATTCAAATTTAATCTCATTGCATTGAATTTATACATGTTTCAGAGATAATATACATCATTTAGTTGGGTTTCCCTATAAAGAACTAATGTAGTTTCTATATGTATTTTTTGTTTTTTTTTTAACATCATGCAATCATTCATCAGACATTCATTGAACACGTAATATATGTCTGACAATGGGAATATAATTATAAACAACTAATGTTGAATAATTTTCTTTAATCTTGAGCATTCATGCTTTGTATCATGTTCAAGTATTTTGTAGAGCTTTTTATTTTCTATGTGTGCATTTGTATGCATGCCTATATTTGTTTTGTTCCTCGTAAATGGCATTTTTTCCCCCCTATTTGAAATTTCTCACTGATTATTACTTGGAAATCAGGAAAAAAAAACTTGATTTCTGTATAATTACATAATATCAAATGGTTTCCTGAATTTTCAGTTTTATGGACTCTCTGGCTGGTTTTTTTCATTCTAAGAAAATCTACTTATTTTTCAAACGAATTAGAGGCATACTTTCTGTACAAATATTTGTATTTTTCTTTTTTTATTGCATTATTTAGAATCTCAAAATCATAGCTGTATATCAATTTCCATACTTTAACAGTAACATTTGGTATGCTTTATTTTATGTGATGGCTATTTAAATATCTTTCAACAATTTAGAGATGTTTATATGTTTCTGTTTTACTAAGAAATGTTTTGTTTGATTGTTTTTTGAATTTTGTTTTCGAGGAGTTGGTTTTACACTTTATCCAGTGCCTTTTCTTTAGATATCAAACTGACCATATGGCTTTTTAGTTTTATCTTAATGCACTGAATTAACATTAATCTATTTCTTAGTATTGAATGCATTTACAAACTCATATGCTAGTCTTTGCTTTAATTAGTAGTATCTTCAGCATATTACAGTTCAGAAAACAACAAACATCAAGGTACTTACTACAACTTGAATTTAACCTTTTTTCTTTGTGTTGTAGATATGTATTCACTTTAGACTCTTAGGATACAAAAGTGAACAAACAGCCCATGCCCTCAGAGGCTTAAATAATGGATGATAAAAACAGAAAGCTAAATATTTCAGATGAGAAGTGGGTAGAAAGAATGCTGCTGGCTGGGGGCAGGGTGTTATTTCCTACAGGCTGATCAGAAGGTCCCATGAGCAGGGACCTGAAAGAGACAAGGGAGCTGGCCATTCTGGGGCCTGAGAAAGAGCTTTCCAGGCAGATGGAACAGCAAGTATAAACGTACTGAGATGTGAGTGCCTTTGACAAGGACAAGGAGCAGCAATTTTGTTCTCCTGAGATTTTTCTTCTTGTGTTTTTAAATTTTCTGTATTCACACTTGGGTCTTAATAAAATTGAAGTTTATTTTTGTTGTGTGGTATAACAAAGGAACATAAAATTACTTTTTTTTGGTCATATTTTCCTCATTTTTGTAATTTTTATAATTCATTTACATTTCTTAATTGTCTCTAAAGAGCTAAAGATGTCTCATTCATAGTTTTATTTTATTTTATTATTTTTTTAGGAGATACCAAGTCTTGAACACAGGACCTTGTACATGGGAAGCTGGCACTTAGCCACTGAGCTATACCTGCACCCCTCATCCATAGCTTTTTAAGAATTATTCCTGGGCAATTAATAATTTTATTATGTTAAAATATATGGTTTTATGATCATATATGGTTATATTTTATTTGTTTTTTATTTTGGTATAGGAATGATATTGACCTTTGTCTTTTGAACTCATGACTGCAATGGTGCTAAACTCTTTGATTCATTGTAATAGCTTGTCTGTAAATTTTTAAAAATTATTCTAAGTTAATCATCAAGTCAGCAAATAATATTATTTTGTTTCCTCCTTTAGAGCTCTATATAATTTAGTTTTTCTTATCTTATTGCACTAAAAGTATCTCCTTACAATAAGTAGTGGTGATGGTAATTTTTTCTTGCCCCTTATTTAAAAAGAAGAGTTCTAATTTTGCAAACTTAAGTACAATATCTGCTCTGATTCCTCTTTAGCAAACTATTTTGGGGTAATAATTACATAAAATAAAGTGGGCTGATTTTTAGTGTATAGTTCATTGAATGTTGCCAAATGCATGCACTCCAATAATTACCATTACAATTAATATTTGAAATGATTTTTATCAGCCCACAAAGTTTCTTTACACCTTTGTTCAATCTCCTTATCTACCTCAGTCCCTGGCAACAAGTGATCTACTTTATTTTACTTTAAAATAGTTTTGCCCATTTTAGAATTAATATATAAATAGAATCATAGAATATGCAAAATTTTGAATCTGGTTTCTTTAACTCAGCATCATGTTTTTGAGATTCGTATGTTGTTGCATATATCAGTAGTCCATTCCTTTTTATTGCTGAATATTATTCTATTGTATTAATATAACAACTTGTTTTTCCATTGTTCTGATGAAGGACATCAGACTGTTTTTATATTTTGGATTATTATGAATAAAGCTACTAAGAATATTCTGGTATAGATCTTTGGTTTATACGTATGTTTTCAGTTCTCTTGGATAAAAAGGTAGGGATGGAATTGCCATGCCATATAGCAAATGTATATTTAACTTCAAAAGAAATTGCCATACTGTTTTCCAATGTGGTAGTGCGATTTTACATTTCCATGAGCAATGTATGATGGTTCCAGTTGCTTCCCATCCTCACCAAGGCTTGGTTGATTTTTTTTTTAAGTGTTAGTCTTGTTCTAATGGGTATCTAGTGGTACCTCATTGTGGTTTTAATTTTTATTTTCCTGATGAGTAAGATTGTTGAATATCTTTTTATGTGCTCATTGGTTATTTGTATTGTTTCTTATAGAAGTGTCTATTCAAATCTATTTTACAGTTTTAAAACCAATTGTCTATCTTCTTATTAATGAGTTTCAAGACTTCTTTCGATATTCTAGAAGCAATTATTTTATCATATACATATTTTGCAAATATTTTTTGCCTGTCTGTTGTTTACTTTCTCATTTTCATAAGGGTGTGTTTAGGCCCCATCTAAAAACCTTTACCTTCTTCTGGATCACAAAGAATCTCCCTTATATTTTCTCCTAGAATTTTTATAATTTTGTCCCTTATATTTAGGAGTATGATTCATTTTGACTGAATTTCTGGGTATGATATAAAGTAAGAGTGAGGTTCATCTTTTCCCGACATACAAGTATCCAGTTGCTCGTGCACAATTTGTCAAAAAGATTACCTGCTTCTGTTTGAATTATTGTGCCAACTTTTGGGGAGATCAATTAAGCCAAGATGTGTAGGACTATTTCTAGATTTTCCGTCCTGTTTGATTAATGTCTATGTTTATCTTAACACCATACTTCACTGTCTTGATTATTATTGTCTTGAAATAAGGGACAGTTAGTCCTTCTACTTAGTTCTTTCTCCGAATTGCTTTGGTTATTCCAGGTCATTTGAATTTTTGTAAAATTTCAATTCAGCTCCTCATTACCTTTTAAACAAAAAGACTGCTTGGATTTGGATTGGATTCACATTAACTCTACTGATTAGTTTGGGTAGAATTGACATTTTAATGATACTTTCTTACCCATCTATGAACATGATAAAGCTTAAAACTGTGTTAAGTCTACTTTTATTTCTTGTGGCCTTGTGGCGGTTTTCAGAATATAAACCATACACATATTTTGCTATATTTACCCCTAAGTATTCCAAAATTCTGGATGCTATTTTAAATGCAATTTTCAAATTTTATTTTCAAATTGATTTTGCTAGTATAGAGACATAAAATTGATTTTTACATACTAGCCATTCGTGCTGCAGACTTCCTAAATTCACTTCTTGCCTCTGTAACTTTTCAGTAGATTTAGTAGTATTCTGATGTTTTCCTATGAAAAAAATTATGGCATATGTGAATAAAGAAGTTTTTCACTTACCCTCCGCAATCTGTATACCTTTTATTTTAAGTTTGTTTATTTGTTTATTTTTATTTTTACTCACTTTAGAGCTCTGAATTATAGTACAATATTGAGTAAAAATAGTGAGAGTCAACATACTTACCTTTTTCCAATCCTTGGGAAAGGATTTAATATTTCACCCTGGGGATGACGTTAACTGTAGGTTTTCGGTAAACATTTGCCTAGTTTTCGACATTTTAAAAATCATGTACGGGTATTTAATTTTGCCACATATATTTTGTGCATCTATTGAGATGATCACATGGTGACATTTTACTTTAATTTTAATGTCAAATTAACCTTTCTTTTATGGGATGAATTCCACTCTTTTATGACATCCTAGTTGCTTTATGTATTGCTGGACCCAACTTGATATTTTTAAAAATCAATTTTACTGATACATATTAATAAAGCATACGATTCATCCAAAGTATACAATCAATGGTATTTGGTACAATCACATAGCTGTGCATCCATCACCTCAATCATCATTAGAACATTTCATTATTTCAATAATAATAATATTAAACAAAAAAGCAGACAAACAAAAAGAAATTTCCTCACCTCTCAATGTCTCTATTTTCCCCTGTGGTATATAGCTGCTGTTTCTTGCTCTTCTTGCATACTTATTTGTTCAATAAGCAGTTTTATTGAGCTATATTCATATATGATATGATCTATCCAAAGTGTATAATCAATGGTTTTTAGTATAATCACAATGTTATACATTCATCATCTCAAAAATTTTAGAACAATTTCATTACTCCAAAAAGAAAGACTCCACACCCCTTAGCATTCCTTCCTCAGACCTACATAACCACTAATTTAATCTTTTTATAAATTTATTTATATTTACATTTTATATAAATGGAATCATACAATATGTAGTTCTCTGTATCTGGTCTCCTTCACTAAGTATAATGCTTGTGGGTTTTTTTTTGGTCTGAAATTAACATTTTATAGAATTATATTACATTTATTCAGCTTCAAAAAACATGGTCTTAAATATGCAATTCTACCCATACTCATATTTCACATAGCATATTTATATAATTCACATAACATATTTAGCTCCTAATAGGGCAATCATACACTATTTGTCCTTTTGTGTCTGGCTTGCTTCACTCATCATAATGTCCTCCAGGTTCATCCATGTTGCCATATGCTTCACTACTTCATTTCTTCTTACTGCTGCATAATATTCCATCATGTGTATACTCCACATTTGTTTATCCATTCATTTGGTTAATGGACACCTGGGTTGTTTCCAACTTTTGGCTATTGTGACTAATGCTTCTGTGAACATCGGTGTGCAGATGTCTCTTCGTGTCACTGCTCTCAGTTCTTCCGGATATGTACCTAGTAGTGGTACTGCTGGGTGCCATGGCAAATCTATATTCCACGTTGTTAGGAACTGCCTAACAGTCCCACAGTGGCTGTACCGGTCTACATCCCATCAACAGTGAATAAGTGTTCCTATCTCTCCACATCCTCTCCAGCATTTACAGTCTTCTGACATTTTAATAGCAGTCAGTCTAATAGATGTGAAATGATATCTTATTGTAGTTTTGATTTGCACTTCCCTAATCAGTAGTGATGTTGAACGTTTTTTCATGTGTTTCTTCACCATTTGCATTTCTCCTTTGGACAGTTGTCTTTTCAAGTCTTTTACCCATTTTTAAATTGGATCGTTTGTCTTTTTATTGTTGAGTTGTATGATCTCCTTATATATCATGGATATTAAACTCTTGTCAGATATTTGATTGCCAAATATTTTCTCCAATTGAGCCAACTCCCTTTTTACCCTTTTGACAAAGTCTTTTAAGGTGCAAAAGTGTTGAATTTTGAGAAGAAATCATTTATCTATTTTTAAAATACACATATTTTTTAAAAGATACTTAGATTATATAAATGCTACCAAAAAAAATATAGAGATACCCATATGCCCCGCTTCCTCCACCCCATTTTCCCACATAAATAGCATCCTTCATTAATGTGATACCTTCATTGCAATTGCATTTTGGGGATTGTCATTGAGCATGGATTATAGTTTACATTGTAGTTTGCACTCTCTCCCACACAATTCTGCAGGTAACGGAAAGATATATAATGGCCTATATCTGTCATTGCAATGTCATTCAGGATGATTCCCAAGTCCTAAAAATGTCCCCGTATTATACCTGCTTTTCCCTCTCCTGGCCCTCAGAACCTCTAGGGGCCACTGCTTCCACATCAATGTTATAATTTCTTCCATTGCTAGAATCACAATAAGTTTATAGTAGAATGCCGGTAAGTCCACAGTTTATTCCCCAATTCTGAGGATTCTGGGATGGTGATGTCCACTCCACCTCTAACTGAGAGAGGGCTTTGATACTATATAGCCAATGGATGGGACTCTCTTGCTTGCAGTTTCAGGCTCTCTTGTTTCCTTGGTATAGTAGTTATCCATTCTCACCTCCCTGTTAGTTGGCCTGGATGAGTCCAGTGAACTGGAGAGTGGGTGTTGCAACTCTGCTGGGGCTGAGAGCCCAGCTGGTACATGGACAGCCCAAAGATTTGTCTCTTGGATGTACACCTACCAACTCTAAGACCAACTATAGGTTGAAATAGTAGGAAGAGATGGCCATGTGTAGGGAAGCCATAACTGAGTCCAACTCTGTCAGTCTCAGGAGAACACACTCCAAATTAGTCTCCAAACTCTGGAGCTATCTGCCCTGACTATAGGGCATGGGTGTCTCCAGAGCCCCCAGGAACCCCACTATTTGAGGTAATATCTACTTTGTCAGTCTATGAGATCCTGCTGAGATGTGCATAAGCATTACCTCTGGAATGACCTCCCAACTTGCTTTGAAGTCTCTTAACCATATAAACTCATTTGCCTTTACCTTTTCCCCCTTTTATTCAAGGTCTTTTTCCAGTTGCATTGCTAGTTGGTGCTTGGTAGTAATCCCTTGGTGCCAGGGAGGCTCATCCCTGGGAATCTTGTCCCACACTGGGGGGAAGGTAATGCATTTATATGCTGAGTTTGGCTTAGAGAAAGGTCACATTTTAGCAACAAATAGGCTCTCAGGAGGTAACTCTAAGACACCCTATAACACTAGGCTAAATTTTAATTTTAAGAGCAAAGTCTTCTCATAAGCATAGTTATCAATATCAAGGGCCCATCCAATATCAAGGGCCCATCAATGGACAATCCTCCTTCACTAGTCATTGCCCCTGTACTTGTGGGATTGTTGCTGTTCCATTAGAGAATGTGGCAGAGCTCTCCAGGATGGGAATTCAATATTCTTTGTTTATTGTGTGAATCTCCACCCACTGTGAGAATGCCCTGTGAACATCTGAACACATTTATATATCTTATATATATGTCCAGATGAACTTCTTCCCATGTAGCTCCCATCACTGAACCCCACTCCAATGATCCTCCTCTGCCCCAATTTTAGTCCTTCTGTGATCCAAAACTTCTTCCAAAATGAAGTCAATAAATTAGCCAAATACAATAGGAAAATGAAATAATAATAAGTTTAAATATAAGAAATAAAATCCATAAAAATTTTTTAAAAACTAAAACTAAAATAAAATTTAAAAATTGGGATATTAAAATAATGAAAAATATTAAAATTTTTTTGACACTTTATCTTTCTTCACTGTAATATCTGTTGTTCTTTCATTTTTTCCCCAGTGTCCTACTTTTTTCCATTTTGTTTTCAAAGAAGTTAGATCACAGTAAAGTCACATGCAGAAAACAGGGGACTCCCATATACCCAACATCCTTCTCCTCTTCTGCCTTCCCGTGCTTATACCTTTTTATATGTTGATGGTACCTTTGTTACAACTGATATATAAATAGTAAAACATAGCTACTAACCATGGTCAGTGGTTTACATTATGGTTTACATTTTAGACTGTATACTTTTTATAAATTTTGATGATATTTAACATGGTTTGTGCCCATTCTTGCAAGATCATATAAACCTTTCCATTGCCCACTAAATACCTGCTGTTCCATCTATTCTATTCCTCCCTCTCCTTCCTCTCAGGATCCATGGTGACTACCAACTTCACTCCTTGGGTGACAAGATGTATAGTCTTTCCCAGGATGGGAATCCAACTCCTTCCTGCTCATTATGTGGGCCTCCACCCAGTGACACAACACATGATGATAATATGATCACTCACATAATCCATAAAAGCCTTCCCCAGGTGCACAATGTCCCAAATGCATCCCCATCCAACACCCTAAACCAGTAACCCTTCCTTGTCATATTGCTATAAGAGCATTCCCAACTTTGTACTTTCAATAACATACCTGTCAATCCCCACTGTTCACTTGGTCCCTCCCCCAACCTTCCCCCTAGTTCCATGGACCACCCAACCCACCCTCTCCACTCTACCCCAGGTCAAACCTACACTGCCCAACCCGATAGTATCACTACATTCCTGTCATATCCCTTCACTGCTCAACAACATACTTCCAACTTATCATAGATTTTGCTCATATGGGCTTTGACCCACAACCTTCTTCTCCCTTTCTATTTCCTGTAAACCTATCTTCCAAGCAATAGGTCCCTGAGTCTGCTTGATTTGTTTAATTCATAACAGTGAGGTTATGTAATATTTGTCCTTCAATACCTGGCTTGCTTCACTCAACATAAGGTTCTCAAGATTCATCCATGTTATCCCATGTGTTAACACTGTATTCCTTTTTAAAGATGAATAATATTCCATTGTATGTATGTACTATATTTTGCTTATCCATTCATCTGTTGTTGGGCATTTGGGTTGATTCCAACTGTTGGCAATAGTGAATAATGCCACTATGAACATTGGAGTGCAAATATTTATTTGTGTCCTTGCTTTCAATTCCTCTGGGTATATACCCAGCCGTGGAATTGTTGGATCATATGACAGATCTATAGCCAGTTTTTTGAGGAACCACCAAACTGTCCTCCACAATGGCTGGACCATTCTATACTCCCACCAGCAGTGGATGAGGATTCCCATTCCTCCACATCCTCTCCAACACTTGTAATCCTCTGTTTTTTTAATAGCTGCCAGTGTAATGGGTATAAGATGGTATCTCATTGTAGTTTTGATTTGCATTTCCCTAATAGCTAGTGATGTTGAGGATCTTTATATGTGCTTTTTAGCCATTTGTATTTCTTCCTTGGAGAAGTGTCTTTTCAAGTTGCTTGACCATTTTTTTAATGGGATGTCTGTCGTTTTATTTTCAAGGTGTAGTATTCCTTTATATATACTAGATATTAGGCTCCTATCAGATATATGGTTAACAAATATTTTCTCCCATTGGGTAGGCTCTCTTTTTACTTTCTTGACAACTTCCTTAGAGGTGCAAAAGTTTTTAATTTTGAGAAGATCCCATTTACCTATTTTTTTTCTTTTGTTGCTTGTGCATGTGAAGTTCATGAAACCATTTCCTATTACAAGGTCCTGTAGATGCTTCCCTGCATTATCTTCCAAGGTCTTTATGGTTTTGGTTCTTATATTTAGATCTTTGATCCATCTTGAGTTGATTTTTGTATAAGGTGTGAGATGGTGTTTCTCTCTCATTCTTTTGGATATGAATATCCAGTTCTCCAAGCACCATTTGTTGTAGAGACTTTTCTCTCCCAGTTGAGTGAGCTTGAGGGCCTTGTTGAATATCAGATGACTGTATATGCAAGGATCTATATCAGAACTTTCAATTCAGTTCCATTGGTCAGTATGTCTATTCCTGTGCTAATACCATGCAGTTTTGACCACTGTAACTTTGTAGTATGTTTTAAAGTCAGGTACTGTGAGTCCTCTGATTTCATTTTTCTTTTTGAATATGTCTTTGGCTCTTCAGGGCCTCTTGCATTTCCAAATAAATTTTCATAGTTAATTTTTCCAGTTCATTAAAAAAAATGCTGTGTTGATTTTTATTGGGATTGCATTAAATCTGTAGAATAGTTTGGGTAGGATAGACTTTTTAATGATGTTTAGTCTTCCTATCCATGAGCATGGACTATTCTTCCATGTCTTCTTTGATATCCTTTAACAGTGTTGTATATTTTCCTTCAAAAAAGTCATTTACATTTTTAGTTAAATTTATTCCCAGGTATTTGATTCTTTAAGTTACTATTGTAAATGGATTTTTCACCCTGATTTCCTCCTCAGATTGATCATTGTTGCTGTACAGAAATTCTATTGATTTTTGTGTTTAATCTTATAACCTGTGACTTTACTGAACTCATTTATAGGTTCTAGAAGCTTTGTTTTAGATTTCTTGGGGCTTTCTATATATAAGATCATGTTGCTTGAAAATAGTGAAATTTTTACTTCTTCCTTTCCTATTTGGATGCCTTTTACATCTTTTTCTTGCATCAGTGCTTGAGCAAGTACTTCTAACACAGTGTTAAATAGGAGCAGTGGTAGTGGGCATCCTTGTCTTGATCCAAATCTTAGAGGGAAAGCTTTTAGGATTTCACCATTGTATGTGATGTTAGCTGTGGGTTTTTCATGTACACCCTTTGTCATGTTTAGAACGTTTCCTTCTATTCCTATCTTTTGCATGTTTTTCTCAGGAAAGGGTGCTAAATTTTGTCTAATGCTTTTTCTGCATCTATGATCATGTGATTTTTTTCTTTCAATCTGTTTATGTGGTGTATTACATTGATTGGTTTCCTTATGTTAAAACATCCTTGCATACCCAGAATGAAACCCATTTGGTCACAGTGTAAAATTCATTTAATGTGTTGTTGAATATGATTAGCAAATATTTGGTTGAGGATTTTATCATCTATGTTCATTAGAGAGATTTGTCTGTAGTTTTCCTTTCTTGTGGCATCGTTGTTTGGCTTTGGTATTAAGGTAATGTTAGCATCACAGAATGAGTTAGGCAATGTTCCTTCTCCTATTTCTTGGAAGAATTTAATCAGGATTGGTGTTAGTACTTTCTGGAATGTTTGGTAGAATTCACCTGTGAAGCCTTCTAGGCTCTTCTTAGATGGGAGGTTTTTGTTTTTTTTCCCTTCCCCTCCCCCTTTTCCTCCCTCTCCCCACGTTTTTGCTGTCTGTGTCCATTCGTTGTGTGATCTTCTGTATCTATTTCTCTTTTTTTGTCTTCTCTTCTCATCTTTCTCCTCTAGAATTCACTGGGATTTGATCCTGGGGACCTCTCATGTGGAAAGAATTTCCCTGTCAATTATGCCACCTCAGTTGCTGGTCTCTGCTGCACTTCACCTGGACTCTCCCCTTCATCTCTCTTTTGTTGTGTCATCATCTTACTGCATGACTCACTTGCATGGGACTGGCTCACTGCATGAGTACTTGGATTGCTATGTGGTCACTCGGCTCTCTGCATGGGCACTGGCTTGCTGTGCGGGCACTGGCTCACCACATAGGCACTCACACAGGCACTCAGCTCACCATGTGGGTGCTCAGTTTGCCATGTGGCACTCATGCAGGCACTCAGCTCACCACACAGGAACTGGCTCACCACATCAGCACTGGCTTACCACATGAGCACCCACGTGGGCACTCAGTTCACCAGACAGGAACTTGCACAGGCACTGGCTCACTGTACAGGCACTCACCACATGAGCACTTGGCTTGCCCCATGGGCACTCACATGGGCACTTGGCTTAACATGTGGGCACTTGGTTCACTGCACATGCACTTGGCTTGCCATGCGGGCACTGGTTCGCACACTTTCTCTTCTTATTTTTCACCGGGAGGACCCAGGGATCAAACCTGGGTCCTTCCATATGGTGGCGGAGATCCTATCACTTGAGCCAAATCTGCTTCTCTGTTTTGTTTTTTAAATATATTTTTAACAGAAGTATATCATTCATACGTGAACATGTGTAAACAATAAGTGTATAGTAAAGATTGTGAGCTACAAAATAATAATACATAATATCATACAGGGGTCTCAGGTGGGAAGTTTTTGATGACTGATTCTATCTCTTTACTTGTGATTGGTCTGTTAAGTTCATCAGTTTCTTCTTTCATCAATGTAGGTTGCTTGTGTGTTTCTAAGAATTTGTCCATTTCCTCTAAATTATCCTTCTTGTTGTTTTTCAAAGTATCCTCTTAAGATACTCTTTATTTTTAAGGGGGTCAGTGTTGATATACCCTTCTTTACCTTTTATTTTTTGTATATGCATCTCCTTTCTTTTTTTCTTTGTTAGTCTAGCTAAGGATTGTCAATCATATTGATCTTCTTGAAGAACCAGTTTTTGGTTTTGTCTATTTTTTCTAGTGCTTTCTTATTTTCTATTTCATTTAGTTCTGCTCTAATCTTTGTTATTTCCTTCTTTCTACTTCCTTTGGAGTTAGTATGTTGTTCTTTTTCTAATTCTCCAGGTGTGCAGTTAGGTCTTTGATTTTAGCTCTTTCTTCTTTTTTTGATATATGTATTATGGCTATTAATTTCCCTCTCATTACAGCTTTTGCTGCATCCCATAGATTCTGATATGTTGTGTTGTCATTTTCATTCATTTCAAGGTAGTTACTGATTTCTTTTGGGATTTCCTCCTTGACCCACTGTTTGTCTAAGACTGTATTGTTTAACTTCTATATTTTTGTGCCTAATCTGGTTCTCTGGCCCTTACTGATTTCCAGTTTCATCCCATTGTGGTCAGAGAAATTACTTTGTATCATTTCAATCTTTCTGAATTCATTAGAGTTTTTCTGTAGCCTAGCATGTGGTCTATCTTGGAGAATGATCCACGTGCTGTGTTTGGGTGTAGAGTTCTGTATATGTCTATTAGGTCCAGATCCTCTAATATATTATTCAAAGCCTTTGTTTCTTTATTGATTCTCTATCAAGATGTTCTGTCTAATGGTGATAAAGTTGTATTAAAGTCCCCCACTATAATTGTAGAGGCATCTATTTTTCCACTTAGTTTTTCCAGTGTTTTCCTCATATATTTTGAGACACCCTGGTTAGGTGCATAAATGTTTATGATTGTTCTTTTTTCTTGAAAGATTTTCCCTTTTAGTAATATATAGTATCCCTCTTTATCTCTTACAATAGTTTTGTATTTAAAGTCTATTTTGTCTGATATTTGTATGCTAATCCCACCCTTTTTTGGTTATTGTTTGCTTGTAAGATTGTTTTCCAGCCATTGGCTTTCAGCCTCCTTGAATCCCTGGGTCTAAGTTGGGTTTCTTGTAGACAGCCTATAGATGAGTCATAATTCCTTATCCATTCTGCCAGTCTGTGTCTCTTGATTGATGAGTTTAGTCCACTAACACTCAGTGTTATTACTCTCAAGGAATTACTTACATTAGCTATATTTTCTTTGGGTTTATGTATATCATATGTTGTTTTTATTTCCCTTTTTGTCTTTTTAGTTTTTCTTACACTCTCCTCCAACTCTCTCTCTCTTTTGTTTTTTCCTTTCAACCTGCAGAACTCCCTTTAGTTTTTATTGAAGGGCAGGTTTATTATTGGCATACTCTCTTCATTTCTGTTTTTTATCTGTGAATAATTTGAACTCCCCACCATTTTTGAATGTTAGCATTGCTGGATAGAGAATTCTTTGCTGAAAGTTTTTTTTTTTTTCTTAGTACCTTAACTATGTCATACTACTGCTTTTTTGACTCCATGGTTTCATATGAGAAATCAGTACTTAATCTTATCAAGCTTCCCTTGTATGTGACGGTTCTCTTTTCTCTTGCTGCTTTCAGTATTCTCTCTTTGTCTTGATCATTGGACAATTTGACAATTTGACAATTTGACAAGTAAACCTGTTGGGATTTATACTATTTGGGGTGTGCTGCACTTCCTGGGCATGTACATCCATCAATCTCAATAGTTGGAAAGTCTTCAGCCATTATTTCCTCCAACACTCCTTCTTTCTCCTTTCCCTTCTCTTCTCCCTCTGGGATGCCTATAGTGTGTATCTTTGTGCATTTCGCATTGTCATTCAAATCCCTGAGTCCCTGCTGGATTTTTTCTTTTTATCTATCTATTCTACTATCTTTTTGATTTCAGATGTACTGTCTTCCACATTGTTAATTCTTTCCCCTGCCTCTTCAAATCTGCTGTTATGTGATTCCAGTATATTTCTGATTTCTTGGACTGTACCATTCATCATCATCATATCCATTATCTTTCTGTATATGTTTACAATTTCTGCAGTATGTTCTCCCAGTGTCTTCTTAATATCTTTAATCTCTTTCTTCACTTCATTAAGCTGGTCCATGATATCTGGTTTGGACATCTCTAATTAGTTTTTCAATGTTTTACATCCCTTCCTGGTTTTTAGCTTGTTCAATGGACTGGGCCATGGCTTCCTGTTTCTTAGTATGTGGTTTGTAATATTTTATAGCAATCTGCTCATCTTTTTATCTCAGTGGGTTAATTCAGTTAATTAACTTCTGTCTGTACTCTAGGGTTTTTATTTAGCTGCTATTTTTTTGTGTGTGTTAAGGTTTTTCTTTGACACTTTGTTCCTCTTATTCTATTTCCTTGCTTTGTCTATGTTCCCTTGAAAGATAAAGATTAGGGCCAAAGAAAGCAAAAGGTAAGAAAAGAAAAAGGATAACAGTAGTAATAATAGTAAAAGTTAGAAGAGGAACCATAAAAGATCTAGGAAAATGAATATCCAACTCATGTAAGCAGTGCAGAATAATAGGAATAAAAAAATGGAGTACCAATAATGAAATTGGAATCTGAATAGAGAAAATATATAGAATGAATAAAAAGGCCAGAATGATGAGGAGAGAGGAAAGGAGAAAAGAAAATACAAAAAGAAAAGAAGTTAATAAAAGATTTTTAATAAAAGAAAGAAAACAGAATAAATAAGATAGAAATAAAAACCAGAAAAATTGAGGACTGAACAAAGAGAGGTGAATTGTAAGAACAATAATAGAAGGCGGAAGATAGAAAGATGAAGAAAGGAACAGAGATAGCATTGGTAGACAAAATTGGTATGCACAGAAAAGGGGAAGCCAAGGAAGAGGAAACACAGCCAACAAGAAACAAGCCAAAAGCACCTAATTTTAAAAAAGGGGGGTGGGAAGAAAGAAGAAAAATGAAAAAAAAAAAACATAAAAATAAGCAAACACACAAGCAAACAGTCAAACAAAAACTAAGGGTAAATAGTCTTCCCTCATAGGCCCCTGAGGAGATTCTCAGGCTGCCAGTATGCATCAATTAATTACCCTGCAGCCTGCCCTCTGCAGGTTTTGAAGCAGGTTTCAGCGAAAAAACTAAGTAAAATTTTTAAAAAGTAACCTCTTTTTAGGAAAAATAAGAGACCCAAGAGAAGCTAATACACAAGTAATATCTATGTTTTCCCTGTCCTAAAGTATCAGGTGGATGTTTGGTATCCTGGTGGATCGCTATTCTAAGAGAAGCCAGGAATTGAACTAGGGAACCCATATATTCTAGGTGAAAACTCCTTTAGTAAGCTAAACTTTCTCGTTGGGTCAGTTAGCTCTTCAGAAAGCTATCCAATCACTTTCCCTTGGGCAGGTTTGACACTTTGCAGTTGGGTAGTTTCCTGCTGATTAGGAGCCTGTCTGTCCCTGCCCCCTTTCTATTCTTATTACTTTCTCACAGGGCAGCAGGATGCAATAGCTAGTATGAGCAGATACTCCTCCTCTACTGGCCAGATGGAGTTCCCTTCTGAAATTTAAATGGCACCCTGACAACTGAACTCACCTAAGAAAAATGACTCTCAACTCTCTTCCAGACCACCCTCTCTCCCAGGGGACCATAAATAGGCTCTTGGAAGCTTATTTAGCACTTCCTATACTCTGCCTCCATTAGGGGAGTTGAAATTTTGATAGTTTTCGGCATGGGACTAGGCAATTGCCTGTCTCCACCCTCTCCCAGGCCAAGTTTCTCTATCCCAGGGTGGTTAGGCAAATCAGGCTGCCTCAGCAAATTCACCTTTCCCCTCTTCCTGGTGCCACCTTGAGCCAGCTGGTATGCTCCCCAAAGTCCAAAGGGTATCTAGGCAACCAAACCTACAGAAAGAAAACTCCTCTCTACCCTTTGCCAGAACCCTCTGACTCTTGGAGAATGTTCCCTTCTACTGGTTGGGCTCAAAGTGGTGTTTTGCCTTGAGGCTTAGCCATATGTCATTTCCAACCACAGGGGTGAGAAACTCATGGTTTTACCTTGGCAATTTATCTCTTTGCCCAGCTCCCTCCAGATTGATGCGCTGAAGCCTCATGCTCTGTGGGTTCCCAAAACAGTTCACTCAGGCAGGGTCTTGCCCCCACTCAGCCATTTTTTGTGAGAGAGAGTGCCCACTTAAACTGACTCCATCTTGCCACTTGTCCTCCCATTTATCTATCTTTTTCTTTTGCTGCTCGTGCTTTGGGTGTAAGGTTTAGGAAACTACCTCCTACTACAAGATCTTGAAGATGTTTTCCTACATTTTCTTCTAGGAGTTCTCAACTTGATAATTTTTGCAATATTTCTACATCTTGTTCATGAGGAATATTGTTTTAGAGCTTTATTTTCTTTTCAAATATTTTTTCTTGTTTATGGTATCAGTTCATTGCTGGCTTCTTAAAGTAAGTTGAAAGATGTTTTTTCTACCTGCTAGTGATAAATTATGACAAAAATTTATTAATCTGAAAATGCCTGTATTTGATTTTAATTTTTCAAGGATAGTTTCACTAGTATTGGTATCTTGGTTAAGAGATTTTTAAATTTTTTCCCTAGCATATGTTTCTTTTCTTATGATATCATCTTACCCCCATTGTTTCTCATGAATAGACAGCAGTTTTTACTCATTGTATTGCTTCTATTGGCTTTCAATAATTTTTTTTTTAATCTTTGGCTTTCAGGACTTTTACTATCATGTGTCCAAATGTGGTTTTGTTTGTATTTATCTTATTTGGGGTTCACTGAGCTTTTTGGATCTATAAATTAATGGTTTTTACTCTTCTATTTTGGGCCCTCCACTTACATTATGTTAGACCCCTTGATATTTTTCTTACAAGTTTCTGAAGCTCTATTGATTTTTTCTATACTTTACTTTCCGTTTTTCAGATTTGACAATTTCTGTTGGCCTATATTCAAGTTAAAATATTCTGTCCTCTGCCTTCTCCAATTATCTGATGAGCTCATCTGGTGTTTTCCTGTTTTTGTTTTGTTTTCCATTTAATTTACTTGAATTCACTTCAATTTTTGGCTATAGAATTTCCATTTTCCTCTTATTATATTTTTTCAATTTTCTAATATAATTCTCTATATTTTCACGCATTTAGACCATATTTAGCTTTATTTCTTTAAACACAGTTTCCATTAGTTGTTGGAACATACATACAGTAGCTTTTTCAAGTCTCTGTCTGCTAAATATATTATCAGCCGACTCAGAGCCTGATTCAATTAACTTTCTTTTTCTGAACAGGGGTCAGATTTTCCTGTTGTTTTTGTTTGTTTGTTTTTGTTTTCATGCCTGGTCATTTTTGGTCGAAAGGTGGATATTGCAGACAACATGTTGCAGGTTTTTTGGATACAGATATGTTCCCTTGAGGATTTAAAAAAAATTCAAATAGATAGTTACTTTGCATTTTCTTGAACTGCAAACCCTGTTCCCTGCATTGTGCAGCTAATATTACATCTGCTCAGTTCTTTGAGCTTTCAGCAGTTTCTATTTTAAGTCTTGTTTCCTTGTGATCTACCTTTTAGCCATGTATTAATAGTTTAGCTATCAGACAAGGATTTAGAAAAGTTTTTAAGCAAATTTGGGCACTCATCCTTTCTGTGATTCCCTGCTTTCAAAGTTTCCCATGTAAATTTTGAGCTTCCTGTAGCAGCTCCAAACCCTGCCCTCTTTCATTTCAGTACTAAGATTTCAGCCTTTTGCTGCTCCAACATGCACTCATTCAAAAATGCAGCAAATCTCACCTGGTATATTTCTTTCAGGAGTAGAATTGTCTCTTGTTTCTACTCTTGTTTTTGCCACCTATTTTAGTATGCTAGGCTGCCAAAATGCAATATAATAAAAATGACTTTTTATATGGGGATTTATTTACTTGCAAGCTTATAATTTTGAGGCCAGGAAAATGTCCAAATCACGGCATATTAGACAGTGCTTTCTCCCGGAAGACTGGCTACCCATGACTCCTCTGTCATATGGCAAGGTACATGGTGGTGTCTGCTGGTCTCTTCCTTCTCTTCTGAGGTTCATAGCTTCTGGCTTCCTCTGACTTTCTCTCTGTTCCTTTGAATTCATCCTGTTTATAAAGGGCTCCAGTAAAAGGATTAAAGACCCACCCTGAGCCATGCTTTACTGAAATAATCTAATCAAAATATCCTTAAATGTAGTAACCTAATCAAAAGGTTCCACCTATAATAGGTCTACACTGACAGGAATAGATTAACTTTAAGAACATAATCTTCTGAGGTCCATCAAGCTTCAAAGTGTCACACCATCC
Organism: Dasypus novemcinctus; assembly: GCF_030445035.2. Classification (NCBI taxonomy): domain Eukaryota; kingdom Metazoa; phylum Chordata; class Mammalia; order Cingulata; family Dasypodidae; genus Dasypus; species Dasypus novemcinctus. The sequence continues at coordinate 43,620,852 of NC_080696.1, read as the reverse complement.
CCTGGGGTCTCCTTTGTGTATAGGCAGTGTTTTGCAAGTGTTTATATTTAGATTTGAAATCTTGGACTTTCTATAGCTTTCTTATTTCCAGGAATTATCTGCTAAATAGTTGGCTGCTTTGCCTGCTTTAAAATCTGTCTTTTGAAACTTCAAATCTGTGAAGTTATGATTATCCACTCACAGAATACCCCACAAAGAGTGGCTTTAACAAAGGAGAAGGGGTCTATTCTCTTTCTTATATAAGAAATCCAGAAGTAGGCTGCTAAAGCTTGTATGTATCTCCTTGTTGTCAGCAAAGACACAGGAACCTATCTTCCTGCACTTTTATCATAGCATGGCTTCTTGTTACCTCATGGTTCTAGATAGTTGTTACATCTCCAGTACTCATGTTTATTATAGACCAAAAGAAGGAGTAAGTGTAGATGGGCACAATGCAGCACTCCCAGTGGTGTCAGGTGACTTTTTACAGCCTTCCCAGAAATTCCACAAAAGAGCTTCTGCTTATTTTCACTAGCCGGAAATCAACCTTATGGCTATAACAGACTATAGTGAATGATGGGAAATATAGTTCTTTGATTCAAGGGGTTTATATTCCCAGCTCAAATTTAGGGCTTTGATTATCAAAGGGCAATGGGATGTTGAGGTAATTCACTAGAAGTCATGAAGCTCATTTTTATTTGTATGGTGATGACAAAAGCCAGATCAATGAGAAGTTGAAGAGTGGATTAAAGGTCAGAGAACAATGAGTATAAATATTCTAGGTGAGAGGTTCATCCAGAAAGACACCCCAATAATCCCAGGATAAATAAGGGATTAGCAGTTGGTAAAATTGGCTTTAAAATATTTGCTAAGTGAATGAATTAGTGCCAGCACAGTTTCATGTTTCAGATAAAATACCTGTGATGGAGGTGATTTCAAACAACAAGGTTTTTTGCTCCTTTTCAACATATTTCAAAGAGTATAGTAGGTACAGTGGCTTGTAGATTGGTGGTAGTCTATTGAGTTCTCTTTCCATTGGTTTCAATAATAAGTATTTCACTCACCAAGGTCTCAGTAGATGGACTTAAGAATTCCTTACCCTGCTACTCCATGTCAGTAGCTCCATTTACTGTTAGCAGAAGTGAGGATGGCACCTCTGAGTATGTCATTCATCTTTAAGACAAGGTGCTCCATGTATGCAGTCCTAAATGGCAACAAGTTTGGATAAATGTTTCAATAAGGAAGTTAACTAAATTCTGTGGACCAGCAGCTCAAAAGTCAGTCTTCTGTGACAGAAATGTAACTCCATCTCCTTGTCAAAGTACTTTTCTTATTGTGGTGGCAGTTTTTGGAAACTATTGATTCTTCAGCAAAAAAGAAAAACATATTCCTGATTTTCTCCTCTTGGCAAAGCCAGTGGTATTCTATCCTCTATATGGTGCATTCGAAAAGTCCTCGTTAATGAGACAAATACTCCTGTAAAAGAAAACCTGCTAAAATCACTTCTTGTCTATGGAAAGAAGGGGAATTTTGGTTTCTTTACCTTTGGAACCACATTCAGAGACAGTTTATCAGAGGTTTAGATCAACTCTGCACTGCTCCCAAGAATTTCAATATTAAATACATTTAGTTTGAAAATAAAGGCAAACATTCAGGCTGCATTTATAACCAGGTCTAAAAGAATACTTTAAATGTACTTATTGTCAATTTGCACACAGTGAACTCTTTAAAAGTGCAGGATCTGACCTTAAATAGATTTAGGTTTGATTCCAACCCTAACACTTATTATCTGTATGATATTGGTCAATCTTGAGCTTCAATCTCCTCATCGGCAAAGTGGACATATTACCACCAAGCCCACCGGTCTGTTGTGAGAATAAAATAACATTTTATAGAGAGATAAAATTAATACAAAGTTTGCAATATAAATAAATGTTCATATTAGAAAAAGATTTTTATAAAAAATGACATCAAGAAATCCAGTGTCTTTTAGTTATGTTATAGTACCTGTATAAGAAACATGATTTCAGTTAATGAAATTATGTTATTCAGTTAATTAAAATAACTTTTTATTTTAGAACTATATAAACTATATATATACACACACACACATAGTGATGTGTGTGTGTGTATACATTACAAATAACTAGCTGCTATGAAGCTTTTCTGAGTTTCCTGGTCAAGAGACTTGACAGAGTGCTGTTAGAATAAGGTCTGTATAGGCTCAAATGAAACAACCAGGAATATAAGAATTTATCCCAAAAAAGTGATTGTTAAGTTTTTACCCATCTAAATTTTTTTCTCATAGTTGAGCTGACCAGGCTGGAATTTCCCAGGGGGAAAAGTTCTACATAGCCAAGGGCAAGAACAGGGGATTCCCACTTAAGAGAATCAGAGTTGCATGGGCCAAAGATGGGAGATGATATATAGACTGGATTTAGTTCTCAGACTTAACTTCATTCAACTTGTGCTTGAAGGAGAGGATTCTGGTTGGTGAGAGTGTGTGCAATTACCTTGAAAATGAAGGCTGGAGCTGGATAAGGGATAAAAAGAAGATGCGCTGCATTGCCTTCGTGTATGGTTGGGCAGGAGGGCCTGGATTTGAATTCAGCTATTTGGTGGTGAGGAAGATCAGGATGAGGAACTGGAGTCCAGGCCAGCACATCATGGCTGGAAGAATGGTCCTGGTCTCAATTTAGCTCCTCTTAAGGGGCATCCAGTTATCAGCAGCAGTCGCGTTCACCTTCCTGCATCCATGTCGGATCTCAGTCAGTTTATTAGTTTCTCTTTGCCAATAAATTCAGAATCTTGGAAATAGTATTTTATTGTTTCTTATTGTTTAAAGATGAAGATACCATACATTCTTGAGGCTCTGTGGTGTGTCAGTCATACTTCTTGCCAAATATCCCCTCAGAGTGACCCCTTATTTCCTGGTTCATTGGATACATGAAGTTGCACCATAGGTCCAGGTCCCTGCCAGGGCATCAGGGGACTGGAAACTTTGATATAGAAGGGGGAGATCTCCCTCTATTTCAGCTACCTCTTTGCTTCTTTGGTTCTGCTTGTCCCTTCACACATGAAATAACATTGAACTCTATTCCATTTTATTTTAGTAGAATTCTTAGAATGACAGAGTGTTTTTCACCACTCTCATCATCTCTGCTCTACACTTCTTTAATCTGCCCCTCCTTGTCCTCTATACCTGATTTTCCATTATGTATTAACTCACATCCAATCCTCCAGCAAATCTTATTAGGTATACTCTAAAAATATACCCAGTAATCCAACCACTTCCCACCACTTCATTGCTACCACCTGGTACACCATCATCTCTCATTTGAATTATTGCAGAAGGTCTCTAACTGAGCTCTCTCTTTTCAACCTTGCCCCTACTATCCAAAGAATTGCCATTTCTCTGCTCAAAATCCTCCAGAGGCTTTGTATCTCATTCAGAAAAAAATGTCAAAGCCTTCAATGGCCAACAAGTCCCCATGCTGACTTCATCCTTTACTTTTCGGTGATCTAGCAAAGACAGGTAGCCCTCAAAATACCAGGGGTCACATTAAAGTCCCTCACCTTTCCCAGCACTGCCTTCTCTCACCCTGAGTTCTCTTCCTGGGCTCCTTATATGCCCCAATAAATGTCTATGATTCTGAAGATAACATGTTAAATGCTGGGGCATATACCCAACTCCAAGGGCACCCACATTCTGATGGGAAAAATGACAGGGAACAAACATAGAGAAATTCAACATAATACAAAAAGGACCAAAAGAGAGGAATGGTTCAATTATATCCTAGCACAGGATAGAGAGATGTACCTTTACTAGATGGTGCAGAGAATGATTTCTGAAGGAGATGGAATATGAAAGGAATACTGGATAAAAAAATAAGACTTAGGGTGGGAAGCGTATCTGTGGTAGAAACCTGATTCCTGCACGGAGCTCCAGACAATAAGTGAGGAGTTATGGAGAGGAGACCAAAAGAGGAGGATAGGTCATGTCTTGCTCACTGGGTGTGCAAGGAAGAGCCGGTGAAGGCTTTTAAGCAAGGGAGTTGTATGGTCAGCTCCATGTGTAGAAAGTTCAGTAGGCTTATATTGAGGAAGAATTCTTAAATAGTTCTTCCACTGTGGCAACAGAGGCACATGATGCCAGTATAGTTTTTTGATTTTTCTGCCTGAATGACCAGAAAAGTACTTTTCTCCTCATATTTCAATAATCTGTCAGTTATGACTCTCATTTCACCTGAAGACACTGACTTTTCTTCAGCACAGAAAAGGACCTCTCTCTCCCTCCTCTCTCTACCTGTATCTTTCTCTCTCTTCCTCCCTCCTTCTCTTCTCTCCTTCCTCTCCTTCTTTCCCCTTCTTTCCCCTACCTCCCCTTTCCCCTACCTCTTCTGTCCCTCTCCCTTCTCTCTCTCTTTCCCTCTCCTGACAGTCTTTCAATTACTATTGCTTCATTTCTTTATCTGGGCCATCCTCCAAGAATAGAAATTATTCATAGGTAGATTTCTTGTTTTCTGACTCAAGAAATTTATCTTTTATCATTGTTACATGCTTTTTCTTCCTTTATTTCTACAATCTAAGAGAACATTTCAAAGGAGTCCTCCATTTTGCTGATTCCATCTTCCACAGGCTTTATTAAGGTATTTACTTCTTCCAATGAAGATTTAAAAACAGAGAGAAATAAGTCTGCTACTGGGTTTTTGTTTGTTTGTTTTTTGTTTTGAGGTACCAGGGCCAGGGATTGAACCAAGGACCTTGTTCTGCCTGAAGCCAGCACTCAATCACTGAACCACATTAGCTCCCCTGAGTTGGTTTTTTCGCCTGTCTGCTTGTTGTGCTTGATTGTTTTGTTTTTAGGAGGCATCAGTGACCGAATCCTAGACCTCTCATGTGGCAAGCAGGCACTCAGTTCCCTTGAGCCACATCTGCTCCCCTGCTGGGTCTTTTAAATTTGATACATTGCTAGATCTCTGGACAGGGAGTAGAGCTGGAAGGAAGTACCAAGATGTTTCCTGGTTCCTCTCTCTCTCTCTCTCTCTCTGTCATTTCTGTATACCTTACATATGATGCTCAACCCCCCATTTTCCTGCCACTATTTTCTCATCTGGGTTTGTGTCCTTAGTACTTTGTTACCATTTTTATCATTTTCTTTATTACTATACTTGTGAGAAACAAAACCGTATTGAGATCTTCTAGCTAGCTGGCATTTGAATTTAGAAATCTGGGCTTAAGTATGTAAGAAGGGAAAAGCCAAATTTGGATCTTAATTTTTAAAGTTTGACACATAGTTGGAACTGATTTTTCAAAGGCTCACACAGAGTTCATTGAAAAATATTTTTGGATCAACAATGGTGCAGGACTTAAAACTCCCCAGAGGTCTGCCTAACACAATCATCTTTTCACTGTAGCATTCTCTTTTTTTTTTTTTTTTTTTAATTTTTTTATTTTTTATTGACTTTGTAATAATATTACATTAAAAATATATATGTGAGGTCCCATTCAACCCCATCCCCCCACCCCCCCTCTCCCCCCCCAACAACACTCGTTCCCATCATCATGACACATCCATTGGATTTGGTAAGTACATCTTTGGGCACCTCTGCACCTCATATACATTGGTTCACATCATAGCCCATACTCTCCTCCATTCCATCCAGTGGGCCCTGTGAGGATTTACAATGTCCGGTGATTGCCTCTGAAGTACAATCCAGGGCAGCTCCATGTCCCAAAGACGCCTCCACCTCTCATCTCTTCCTGCCTTTCCCCATACCCTTCGTCCACTATGTCCACTTTTCCCATTCCAATGCCACCTCTTCTATGTGGACATTGGATTGGTTGTGTCCATTGCACCTCTATGTCAAGAGGAGGGTCAGATTCCACCTGGATGCTGGATGCAATCCTCCCATTTTCAGTTGTAATCACTCTAGGCTCCATGGTGTGGTGGTTGTCCTTCTTCAACTCCATCTTAGCTGAGTGTGGTAAGTCCAATAAATCAGATTGTAGGTGCTGGAGTCTGTTGAGGCTCATGATCTGGCTATCACATTGTCAGTCCAGAGATTCAAATCCCCTAAATATATCTTAAACCCCATCATTAACTGCACCTCCAGCACATTGGCATGAAAGTCTTATGAAGGGAGATCCCATCTGAGTCCAGATTCATCACACATAAACACCATTTCCAAAGAGGAGCCATCTGCCCTGGTAGTTAACCCCATCGGCCATGACCATAACTCCCGTGGGTCTCTTTAGCCCTCAAAGGAACCAATATTTGGGGGTTGTATCTGCTTTATCTGTCTCTCTGACTCTGCTCAGTTGTGCATGAGGGCAAACCTTCTGCCAGCCTCCAGACTCTTTTTTAGAAACTCGTAGCCATATAAACTCATTTCTCCTTTCCATTTCCCCCTTACTTTAGGTCAAACAGCATTTTAAAGTCATGGTATTTTATGTAGACATGGATATTCTGCTGATCCGCATTGAACCTTCCGTATAAGGTCATTTTCCAGTTGCATCATCAGTTGGTAGTTGATAGTGGTCCCTCGTTGCCAGGGAGGCTCATCCCCGGGTGTCATGTCCCACGCTGGGGGGAAGGCATTACATTTACATGCTGAGTTTGGCTTCGAGACTGGCCACATTTCAGTAACATGAAGGCTGACAGGAGGAAATTCCCAGGCACAAAGTTGTTCTAGGCCTTGTTCTTATTTTGGGTTTATCAGCTCACAAGCATAGTCATTAGCATCAGGGGCTCACTGTTGAACCCTCACTCCCTCCCGGTCCCCGCCACTGTACCTGGGAGACTGTCGCTGCTCCCCTAGGGACCACGACAGAGCACCACTGGCCAGGAACCCAGTACCCCCCCTACTGTGGTTTTTAATTGTTGCCACTATGAGTATATCCAAACATTACCATGCACCCTGGACATATGTTCTGTACAGCTCCCTGTCAGCCATATATCACCTGTCATTGGTACCCCATACCAGTATCCCTCCATTGCCATTGTTGAAACACTCTGTGATCCAGAACTCCCCGAAATTTGAAGCCCAATATAATTTCATGGTCCCTTACTAGGGAATGGCATATAGCGATGAGCTTAAAGGATAGATAAAGAACTTGGATAAAGTTAGATAAAGAACTTAGATAAAGAATGTTGACTTGAAAAAATTCCACATCCTATCTTTTTCTTCCCCCCCCCCCCCCTAATTATTCAGCTTTTCTTCACAGGAGTCCTATACCACAGCAATGTATATATATAATATACAGCACTCCCACACATCCACCAGAAAACCTTTTCCCTTCCACAGTGATACTCTTACGCCCTATTCATATCATATTTACTTAAAGTGATGTACAGAGTCTGAGACATTAGCTTTCTAACAAGGTGACATCTGTGCTTACATTGTGGTGCATACTTTAGGATACACAGTTCTTTACATTTTTAGTTATCCTATGTTTTACATTATGGTTTACATTATCAGTCTGTCATCTCCTATATGTTATAGTGTAATATTACATGTTTTATATCCATCCTTGTGTACTCTCAAGAAACTCCTCTCTTACCCCCCATTTATTTTGGTTCCACACATTTAACGTCCATTTTCCCTTCCACCTTGGTGTCCTCAGTGATAGCCAACCTCCGTTTCCTGAGGAGCCACTTCCAGAGATAGATGGAATAGTGTTCAGGTCCTAACTTACTCAACTGCCCCAATGCCCTGGGAGCCACCCTTTCTCTCAAGGGATACAGTTCCCTCTATTTGATGGCATTAGTCCTCCCCAGGATGTGGGTCCATCCCCACTCTCACTACTTGGGTTTCTACCCCATGGTGTTACCCACTCTGGCAGAATGAGCATTTAGACATTCCCCAGGAGCCCGTCCTGCATCAGACCCTCCCCTCCGAGCATTCTAAACAGGTAACCCTCTTTATTATATTTTGATATGATTTTCTCGGCATTTTACTCTCCACCAACACCTGACCCTCTCCTGGTTCGTATGCTACCCCTCCCTCCCCCCACTTTTGGGCAACGTTACCCATCCGTCCCTCCCCAGCCACCCTCAAACCCGCAAAGCCCCAAGCAAAGGCAACCCCTTGCCCCCCTTTTATCTCTTCTTTGTGTTCATACTTACCACCATCTTGTCTTAAATTCGACCCCTGCAGACATCGGCTCATATCCTTCCTCCACCCTCCGATTTCCTATAAGCCTATCGTTCAGTCTCTTGCTATCTAGGGCAGCTTGTTTATTTCATATCATTGAGGTCATGTAGTATTTGTCCTTCAATGTCTGGGTTGCTTCACTCAACATAAGGTTCTCAAGATTCATCCATGTTATCACATGTGTTTGTAGTGTGTTTGTTCTTACAGCCGAGTAGTATTCCATTGTGTGTATATACCACATTTTATTGATCCACTCATCTGTTGATGGGCATTTGGGTTGATTCCAACTTTTGGCAATAGTGAACAATGCTGCTATGAACATTGGTGTACATATATCGGTTTGTGTTCTTGTTTTCAGTTCTGCTGGGTATATACCCAGCAGTGGTATTGCTGGGTCATATGGCAAATCTATGGCTAGTTTTTTGAGAAACCGCCATACTGTCCTCCAGAATGGTTGGATCCTTCTGCATTCCCACCAGCAGTGGATGAGTGTTCCCCTTCCTTCACATCCTCTCCAGCACTTGTATTCTTCTGTTTTTTTCATAGCTGCCAATCTTATGGGTGTAAGATGGTATCTCATTGTAGTTTTGATTTGCATTTCCCTGATAGCTAGAGATTTGGAACATTTTTTCATGTGCTTTCTTGCCATTTGTATTTCTTCTTCGGAGAAGTGTCTGTTTAAGTCTTTTTCCCATTTTTTAAATGGGTTGTTTATCTTTTTATTTTCAAGATATAGGAGTTCTTTATATATGCAAGTTATAAGTTTCTTATCAGATATATGGTTGCCAAATATTTTCTCCCACTGTGTGGGCTCCCTTTTTACTTTCTTGACAAACTCCTTTGAGGTGCAGAAGGCTTTAATTTTGAGGAAGTCCCATTTATCTATTAGTTCTTTTGCTGCTCGTGCTTTTGGTGAGATATTCATAAATCCATTTCCTATTACAAGGTCCTGTAGATGTTTCCCTACACTGCTTTCTAAGGTTTTTATGGTCTTGGCTCTTATATTTAGGTCTTTGATCCATCTTGAGTTGATCTTTGTATAGGGTGTGAGATGGTAATCCTCTTTCATTCTTCTACATATGGCTATCCAGTTCTCCAGACACCATTTGTTGAATAGGCCACTCTCTCCCAGTTGAGAGGGTTTGGTGGCTTTATCGAATATTATGTGGTTGTATATGTGAGGTTCTATATCAGAGCTTTCAATTCGATTCCATTGGTCTATGTGTCTCTCCTTATGCCAATACCATGCTGTTTTCACCACCGTGGCTTTATAGTATGTTTTGAAGTCAGGTAGTGTGATTCCTCCAATTTCATTTTTCTTTTTCAGTATGTCTTTGGCTATTCGGGGTCTCTTTCCTTTCCAAATAAATTTCATAGTTAGTTTTTCTAGTTCCTTAAAGAAGGCTGCATTGATTTTTATTGGGATTGCATTGAATGTGTAGATCAGTTTTGGTAGGATAGACATCTTAATAATGTTCAGTCTTCCTATCCATGAACAAGGAATAGTCTTCCATTTATTTAGGTCTTCTTTGATTTCCTTGAACAATCTTGTATAGTTCTCGGTGTATAAGTTCTTTACCTCTTTAGTTAAATTTATTCCTAAGTATTTGATTTTTTTATTTACTATTGTGAATGGTATTTGTTTCTTGATTTCCTCCTGATCTTGCTCATTATTGGTGTACAGAAATGCTACTGATTTTTGTGCATTGATCTTATAACCTGCGACTTTACTAAACTCATTTATGAGTTCTAGAATCTTCGTTGTAGATCTCTCAGGGTTTTCTATGTATAGGATCATGTCATCTGCAAATAATGAAATTTTGACTTCTTCCTTTCCAATTTGAATGCCTTTTATTTCTGGTTCTTGCCTCAGTGCTCGAGCAAGTACTTCTAAGACAATGTTAAATAGGAGCGGAGACAGTGGGCATCCTTGTCTTGTTCCTGAGTTTAGAGGGAAGGAGTCTAGGATTTCTCCATTGTAAACAATATTGGCTTTAGGTTTTTCATATATACTCTTTATCATGTTCAAAAAATTCCCTTGTATTCCAACCTTTTGGAGTGTTTTTATCAAGAAAGGGTGCTGTATTTTGTCAAATGCTTTTTCTGCATCAATAGATATAATCATGTGATTTTTTTCCTTCAATCTGTTTATATGGTGTATTACGTTGATTGATTTTCTTATGTTGAACCATCCTTGCATACCTGGGATGAATCCCACTTGGTCGTGGTGTATAATACGTTTAATGTGTTGTTGAATACGATTAGCAAGTATTTTGTTAAGTATTTTTGCGTCTAGGTTCATTAGAGCAATTGGTCTGTAATTTTCCTTTCTTGTGATGTCTTTGTTTGGCTTTGGTACTAGGGTAATGTTGGCATCATAGAAGGAGTTGGGTAACGTTCTTTCTGTTTCGATGTTTTGGAATAGTTTCAGCAGGATTGGTGTCAGTTCTTTCCGGAATGTTTTGTAGAATTCACCTGTGAAGCCATCTGGCCCTGGGCTCTTCTTAGTTGGGAGATTTTTAATAACTGATTCTATCTCTCTGCTTGTGATTGGTTTGTTAAGATCATCAATTTCTTCTTTTGTCAATATGGGCTGTTTATGTGTTTCTAGGAATTTGTCCATTTCCTCTAGATTGTCATTTTTGTTGGAATATAGTTTTTCAAAATATCCTCTTATGATAGTCTTTATTTCTGTGGGGTCAGTGGTGATATCGCCTTTCTCATTTCTTATTTTGTGTATTTGCATCTTCTCTCTTTTTTTCTTTGTTAGTGTTGCTAAAGGTTTGTCAATTTTGTTAATCTTCTCAAAAAACCAGCTCTTGGTCTTGTTTATCTGTTCAAGTGCTTTCTTATTTTCTATTTCATTTAGTTCTGCTCTTATCTTTGTTATTTCCTTCCTTCTTCTTCCTGTTGGGTTGCTTTGTTGTTGTTTTTCTAATTCCTTCAAATGTGCAGTTAGTTCTTCAATTTTTGCTCTTTCTTCTTTTTTGATATATGAATTTATGGCTATAAACTTCCCTCTCAGTACTGCTTTTGCTGCATCCCATAAATTTTGGTATGTTGTGTTATCATTATCATTTGTTTCAAGGTAGTCATTGATTTCTTTTGAGATTTCCTCTTTGACCCACTGTTTTTCTAAGAGTGTGCTGTTTAATTTCCAAATCGTGGTGTGAAATCTGGGCTTCTGTCCCTTGCAAATCTCCAGCTTGACTCCACTGTGGTCAGAGATAATGTTTTGTATGATTTCAATCTTTCTGAATTCGTTCAGCCTTTCTTTGTGGCCTAGCATATGATCTATCTTGGAGAATGATCCATGTGCGCTTGAGAAAAATGTATATCCTGCTGTGTTTGGGTGTAGCGATCTATATATGTCTATTAGATCGAGCTCCTCTAATATACTATTCAGATGTTTTGTTTCTTTGGTGATTCTCTTTTGAGATGTTCTGTCCAGAGTTGATAGTGGTGTATTAAAATCCCCCACTATAATTGTAGATGTATCTATTCTTTCACTTAGTTTTTCCAGCGTTTGCCTGACGTATTTAGAGGCACCCTTGTTAGGGGCATAGATATTTATGATTGTTCGATCTTCTTGACAGATTTTCCCTTGGACTAAAATGTAGTATCCTTCTTTGTCTCTCACAATTGTTTCACATTTAAAGTCTATTTTGTCTGATATTAATATAGCTACTCCTGCCTTTTTTTGGTTATTGTTAGCTTATATGATTGTTTTCCAGCCTTTCACTTTCAATCTCCATACGTCTCTGGGTCTAAGATGTGTCTCTTGTAGACAGCATATGGATGGGTCATATTTCCTTATCCAATGTCCCAGTCTGAATCTTTTGATAGGTGAGTTTAATCCATTGACATTCAGTGTTATTACTATCAAGGAATTATTTGTGTTAGCCATACTTTGATTGGATTTGTGTTTGTCATATTTTGTTTGTATATATTTTTTTTGTCTTTTTTGTTGTTGTTGTTGGTCTTATACTCTCCTCCAACTTTGCCTTTCCTGTTTTTTCCTTTCTTCCTGCAGCACTCCCTTTAGAATTTCTTGAAGGGGAGGTTTCTTGTTGGTATACTCTTTCAGTTTCTGTTTGTCTGCGAATATTTTGAACTCTCCATCATATTTGAATGCTAGTTTAGCTGGATAAAGTATTCTTGGTTGGAAATTTCTTTCCTTTAGTACCTTGACTATATCATACCACTGTCTTCTTGCCTCCATGGTTTCAGAAGAGAAATCAGCACTTAATCTAATTGAGCTTCCCTTGTATGTGATGGTTTTCTTTTCTCTTGCTGCTTTTAGGATTTTCTCTTTGTCTTGAGCATTGGTTAATTTGACAAGTATATGTCTTGGCGTGGGCCTGTTGGTGTTTATGACTTGTGGAGTGCGCTGTGCTTCTTGGATATGTACATCTGTCTCTTTCAGTATATTTGGGAAGTTTTCAGCCATTATTTCCTGCAACACTCTTTCTGACCCCTTTCCCTTCTCTTCACCTTCTGGAATGCCTATAATACGTATGTTTGAGCGTTTTGCATTGTCATTCAGGTCCCTAAATCCTAATTGGATTTTTTCTATCTTCTTATTGACCCCTTCTACTATCTGTTTGATTTCTGATGTACTGTCTTCCACATCACTAATTCTCTGCTCTGTCTCTTCTAGTCTGCTGATATTTGCTGCAAGTGTATTTTTGATTTCTTGAACTGTGGTGTTCATTCCCATCATATCTGTTATGTTTTTGCGTATGTCTGCAATTTCCCCTCCAAGTGATATCTTCATGTTGTTAACCTCTTTCATTACTGCATCAAATTTGTCGGTGATAAATGTTCTGAGATCTTTCATTGCTTGTGCCAAGTTTTGCTCCCCTTCGTGATTATTGGTTTGTTGATTGGATTCAGCCATGTTTTCCTGAATATTGGTTTGGTTTGTAGATTTTTGTTGCTTTCTGGTCATCTCTTTATTTTGACGAATTTAATCAGTTCCTTAGCTTCTTTGTCTGCTCTTGGAGGTTAATTAGTTGTTATTTTTGTATAGGTGTTATATCTTGTCTTTGTCAGATTTTTCTTCTTATTCTAGTTACTTGTTGTTGGTTAAGTTCACTTTAGAGGAAAGTATTAGTGTTGGGGAAAGGCAATTGTGTAAGCAAGGGAAAAGTGTAAAGTTGTATTGGTGATGTATGTTAACAAAGCAAGAATATGAGATCTGGAAGGATGGAGGTTAGATTCATGTAGATTGTATAGAGTTATAGCTGTAGGTAGAGTACCTTTTATGAAGTAGATGACTGAATTTGGGAGGAATATGGTATGAACTACAAAGCTATTGTTTTCATGAGAGAGGGAGAAAGAAAGAGGTAATAGTTTCGAGAGTGGATAATAGACAGAAAACAGAACAAAGGTATTAGAAATTAAGAGTTAGACACTTTGTGGATCAAAGAACGGGAGGTTGGGGGTGGAATATAGGAGAGACAGTAGATGATAGTGGATATCAAGATGCAGGGGAAGGGGGATAGTGTAGGTAGCCTAAATCAGTTCACACAGAAATGAGGCAGTGGAGGATCGGAAAACCCAGCAAATGTGAGGTGTTCCCTGTAGCACCTATTGTATACTTGAATTAAAATAAAAATAAGTGGAAGATGAGGGACAAGAGGGAAAGAGAAAACCGAAAAAAAAAAAACTAATTATAATAAAGAAAAAAGAAAGACAAGAAGAAAGGAAGAAAGAAAAAGAGGATGGGCAAACGGTGGGGAACGGATAAGGAGAAGAGAGATACAGGTATACACGTGTCACAATTGCAACACTATCTAAAACAACAACTTCCCCCCGCTTTGCCCTAAAACCCCCCGTCTGTCTGCCCAAATGGGTCTGCAAGCACCTCCCTTCCCACAAACCCCCAATAGGCCGCCCAGGGCCCACGAACTCCCCAGTACTGCAGATGCTCCAAAAAAAAAAATAATAAAATAAAATAAAGTAAAATAGATGAAAAAAAAGAAAAAATAGATTAAAAAAAAGAAAAAAAAAAAAAAAAAACCCTCCGCAGGCCCGGCTCCGCACGCCGCGGAGGCTTGGACCGGCTTTGCCCGGCTCCTTACGCCGCCTCGGCCTGGCCTGGCTCCGCCCGGCTCCGCTCGCTACAGCGGCCCAGCCGGCTCCCGCGTCCACCTCCGGCCTGGACCGGCCCTGCCCGGCTCCGTACCCGCCGCGGCCTGACCCGGCTCCGCCTGGCTCCGCTCGCTACAGCAGCCCGGCCCAGCTCCGGCGTCCGCCTCTCCCCACCGCGGCCTGCACCGGCCCCGCCCGGCTCCGTATGCCGCCGCGGCCCGGCCCGCACACCACCGCGGCCCAGCTCGGCCCTGCTCGGCCCCGCCCGGCCCCGCCCGGCCCCGCTCGCCGCCGGCGCAGCCCGGCCCGTCTCCTGCGTCCGCCGCTGCGGCCCGACCTGGCTAAGCCCCACCGAGCGGGGCTAGATGCCTCGTTTCCGCCTACCCAAGGAGGGAATCCTCTACAGGTAGCTGGGATCTCCATGTATCTTTCACAGACGAATCCTCTCTGTTACCTTCCCTCCAAATCGATGTCCAGACCCCTCCGGACCAGCAAAAATCCCGAAACAATCTGGTCCCAAAGAGTCTCCAACGCCGCCCAGCCGATTCCCTGCAGAAGCCCCTAACAGGGATGTTCACTCAGCCGCCATCTTGCCCTTCTCAATCTGTAGCATTCTCTATGCATTTTTCTTCATAGTAGTTTCTGGGTATAGATAACAGCTGCAGGGGGGAGAAGGCTTTCTGAAGTCGTTGCCAGTCAGTAACAAAAACGGCCACCATGATTAGTTAACCTACGCCCCTGGGAGTGTTCAGTCTCCCTTACACCTCCCACCTCAGTTAGGGTCACAAACCTATCATGTTGGCTAGCAAAGCTGGACAAAATGAAGCTTTAGCAGCTCAGGCCATCAATTTCTTTAAACCTCAGCTGCAATGGTTGCCAATCTTCCTATTACTATAATTGCTGGCCAAATGAACTATAATTATATTAAGAGGTAACTCTGAAATATGTATGTACTCTCCACTAGTTCTGAGAATATGCAAGGAGAGAGGATTGATTCCTTGTGCTTGGAAGAACCATTTGGAGACACTCTCTCTGGGCTCTGTCATTCGGAAGCTTCTTTTGAATCCTGGGGAAAGCCAAAGCCAGATGCCCAAGGGTCTGGGAGATAGACCTGGAGGAACCGCAGGGGCTCGTCATGGTGTGACTGGCAGTGGCAGGGACTCTCCAACCCCTAAGGAGTAAAGATGAAGACAGAATCCTTTTCACTCTTGGGAAGAAGGAGAGAGTTTCAGATTAAACTCGTGTTCAGATCTCTACTCTGCTGAGGTCTATGGAAGAGCTTTGTATTTCAATCGTTCAGTATCCCTTATAATATGATTAAGCTCATTTTAGAAATGCAGAAACTAAGACTTGGAGATGTTAAATGCTTGTCAGTGCTTACTTGCCAGTAATCAAGAAAATGGAGTTTTTGAATCCTGGTTTTCTGAATCCATATCCATAGCTACTAAAGACCTACAGTACAACCTGTTTTATGTCATCAGATCTGGTCAATGCCAGTAGATAGTTTTGTAGGTTTGTGTGTGGGCAAATGTAGGGTGGGGAATGGAGAAGAAACCCTATTATAAAAGGGTTCTATATGGTATGTACATCTACCATTTTGAATAATTAAATATGTCAAATAACACACAATCTCAGTCTTTGGGGCCACCTGCTTCTCTGATAAAGAAATTGAGATTTCCTGACTTATCATTATGATTACCTATTGGGCTACCTCATTTTCCTCTTTAATTAGGGTAATGATACTGATTTCCTTACTTGACAAACCAAAAGGGATACATAGGCTAGACTATGGTTAGGGGGAAATAAACCTCAATGTTTGAATCACAGTGAATAACACAGCAAGCCTTACCCAGTCCCTGCCTTCAAGGAGCTTGAAATCTAGTGGGTAGTATGCAGAACTAAAAAATAAAGAGGAAATAAAAATTCTTCCTCCAATATGCCATTTATGTTATAGCAGAGACTGGTTACCTGCTCCCAAATTTCTATTCACCCTTCCTTCCTTAACAACAAAAATATAAGTTTATATGGAATAATAATGTTCCCAACTAAAAGATTCTATTTTCCAGCCTCCCTCGGAGTAGGATTTGCTCATATGATTAAGTTCTGGCAAATGAGATGTCATGTGATACTTTTATAGAAAGGCTAATTGAATGGAGTGACTCTTCCAGAAGGGGCTCCTTTTGCATCTTCCTGCCTACAAAGCAGTAGGTGAATTAGCCATTCTAAACAATGAAGTGGCTTTGAAGATGGAAGCCACTCACAAATACCTAGTATATGTAAGTACTTGGAGCAGTTGCTATTTAAACTCCCATATCCCCTCTGCCTAGCTCTAAGTTGATCTGACGCTGCAGTGGATAATTCCCTGCATAATTCAAGTGCTTACATTTCTCTGCTTCTATACATGAAGTTTCTTCCTAGATCCACAGGAGCTTGTTTTACCCATGGTAGGGATGTCCACGAGTAAAGGGGATTCCATGCCCCTGGAAAACTCCCAAGCACTGGAAAAATAGCTCAGCTTTTTTCCTCCATCAGTGAAACAATTCCAAATACATTCGATAGACCCTCCTCCCCGAGGGTCCCCAAAGATCATGAGCCCAATTCCCAATAGAGGAACTTGCTCACTTATGGCATTCTGAATTGGTTCTTCTCCCATCCCTGCTTCACTGTCTCCACTCCTTCTCTTGTGCTTCCTGGGGTCACCTCACAAACAAACTACCACAAGTCAAGGTTTTTTTTCAAAGGCAGCTTTTGGAGAAACCCAAATTATGACAGTATCAAATAATTACTGGCTTTTGGTTGACCAAATGATTTTCTACTTGCCAAATCCAATTACCTTGCTTCAGCCTTCATCTTCCTCATTCATTCTGCATGGTTGGCAACCCTGATCTTTTCTTCTCTTTGAAACTCAAGTTTTGCTTGACTTCTACTACCTTCTGTCTTGTGACTACCTGCATTATTCACTATCACCCTGCTTGGTGTTCCAACTTCAGGGTCTCTTCATTCTAACCCAGTTTACATGCTACCTTAAATCCTGATAACCACCTACTAAATACCTTACTTCCTTTCCTATAGCTCTACGCTACCATTTCAGATTATCTTTGCACACTTCTCTGCAGTATCAAAAGTTCCAGATAGAACTTTTTGCTCATCCTTGGACATTACCTACCCTGTCCTGCCTATGAACTTATTGCCTTGCTATTTCTTGTCAGTGATATTTTTGTCAGCCCCTACTTTTATCTGTCCAGATACTCCGTATCCAGAATCATCTACATCATCTATTGCTTCCTCCCTGACACTTTCACATTCTCCAGCTAAAAGTGATATGTTGGTATCATGCTTCTCTGTTTATTTGCTTACCATTTTTTGTATCCATTTTACCCATGTTTTTCATATAATGAGCCATTGGTAAACATGTGTTGAAAAGGACTAGAACTAAATTTATTTGTAATAAGTTTTGCTTTCTAGCTTACCAATCCCTAGAGGAGATAGGCATGTCCTCAGAATTTCTATGATTTGAATTTCAAAGTCACATAGAGGCAAATTATTTTATTTTATTAAAGGGAATTTTGAAATATCAGTATATTTAATCCTTAATTGGGGGGGGGGATTTTACTTTCTTTCATGGGAAATACCTTCTATGAGCCTCTTATTTATTTTATGTGCTTTCCCTTACAATAGACTGCTAACAATCTCTCTGCCTATCCATAAAATATAAAATGTTATCTTCTGCAGAGTAAAGCTGACATATGATAGGAAAACATTTTATGTCCAAATTGTAGCAAAACATTTGAATTCAAAGTTTAAAATTTTTGATCCAAATCTCCAGATATTCAGATTATTATGTCACTTCCCTTTGTATCATGTATTTCTTGGTTCTTTAAGAATTAAAATTATCATGCTCAGAAATATTTTGCAAAATGTATTTTCAATCACAGAAATCAATTTTCTTTCAATTTGACCTTTCTTCTCAAATGTAGCCTGCAGCTCCCAATTCAAACCTATTTATTGTATGGAGTTGACCTTGCTCTGAAATAATGTAGATTATGTTCTGAGGCACTCTCCTGATTAAGTTAAATATCATCTCACTGGTCATTGGTATCTCCATGATATGCACTGTATCCCCTCTTCTGGGATTGTGCTCCCTTCTCTCCCTCCACTGCAGTAGCTGCAGTGCTGGCTAGTTAGGCTCAATGGAAGGAGATTCTGTTCAAACAAAATCTGAGGGGAAAGATAAAAATGAAGGTGATGCTATCACAATGGAGTCAAAGTGCGCTGCCATTTTAGATGAGCACACAAACCACTTGAGCTGAGGGACTCTGCAGTTACAACAAGAATCCTATGAACTTAGCCTTAGCCCTCTTGCCTTGATGGATTGGCTGCCTTCAAGAGAAACTGCTAACAAAGTGAAGGAAGCAGAATAGACAAGGGAGCTTCAAGAGAAGTCACACCTTGTTCTGATCCTGCAGAGCTCTGGAGGATGAATTGATTTTAATTCTGCCAGGGAGAAAAGTGGCTGGACTGTTGTACATCTGTGTTAATCATTGACACTGGACCACCCCCCAGGAAAGGGGTGTAATCTCCTAGGTATCTGGGCAAGGCATCCCAATCAGCCAAAGACAAGCTTCTGGAAGAAGACACAGCTGTGAGCCATTATCAGAAAACACCTCCCATAGCTGCAAGGTGAGGGCACCAGTTCAGTAAAGGGGAATTAGGCAGAGAACTAGTAGCACCTGTTACAATAATGTATTGCTGAAATAACTTGGGCAGAGTGAGTTCATACAATGGGACACACTGGGCTTGCCATTGATGCTCATCAGGAGTTGGAGCTACAAGCATCCCAAGCAGACATCAGTAATAACTGACAAAATTGTTTGCCTCACAAGAAGGCATCCTGCCATCTGAGTAGTACATAGTGGAAAAATCTCTGTACACACCAGGAGGGTCCTAGGAAAGTAATTCAAACCACAACTCTGCCAGCAATATATACCTTCCATATGCACAGATGATGCCTGTCTTCCTACAGAATGTGTGTTTGAATTCCACAATGATCAAGGGCCAGACTATAGTTCAGGGCATAGTCAACTCAGTGTCAGGCCATTTAACTTCTGCCTGGGTCAGCCTAATACTGTGCCTCTTCCCCTAGGCGAAAGCCCAGGGTGTATTTCCAAATGTCTGGCAAGAAGTCATTTAGTGACAGGTCTGTTTTGGGCAAGTGATTCTTTTAACATACCATCTATGTTATCACACAGTAAACTGAAATATCAGAAATATAGAGGGAAAGGGTTCTGTTTTCACGAGGTGGGAAAATATTTGTGGTGGGAAGGGGCCAGTACACTCATTATGCTCTGTGGCAGTGTATTCCTCATCTGTCAATCAGTCAATCAGCCAATAAACAAAACTAGTAAGTTAAAACTTACACTTCATAGTATGTCAGAGGTGAAAAGAACTTGGAGATTACCATCTACAAACTTTTCATTTTGCAAATTGAATCTGTTGTAGCTGTGTGACTCTTGGCAAGCCTCAGTTTCCTCTTGTGTAAATTTAGTACCTAGCTCATTTGAGTTGAAATCAGAACTAGAGCAATACTTGTAGAGACTTAGGACAGTGGCTGGCACATAGTTGAGACCATATCATATGCATTAATTAAATATGAATAAATAACTTGCCCAGGGTCAGTCAACTAATTAGTTCATGTTTTTAAGGATTGATAAAAGGTTTTATTGAATTAGTATAGAATATGAATATGCATTAATATTTAATAATAATTTAACAATAATTAATAGAAATGAGCCAACATACAAAGATGTCAGTGTATTTTTCACACTCAGATCCATCAATAGTAGCAATATTTAAAAGCTCTGGCTTTAGGGTCACACAAGCAAACATTTTATTTCTAGTTCCTGCTGCTTGCTGTGTGATCTTAGGCAAGGGGTTGGATTTCTCTAAGAGTCAATTTCCTCAAATGTAAAACTGACAGAGTTGAAATAATAATGGTAGTAATAATAATGTAACAACAATAATAGTAATAATGAGGGCAGCTACCTCATGAGGTTGCTTATAGAATAAATCTAAGAGTAGATGTAGTTTAATAAATGGTAGCTGTTTTTGTGATCATTATTTTAGTTGGCTTAAACTACAGAAATTTCTCAGTTCTAGAGCCTAGAAGTTTGAAATCAAGGTGTGAGCAGGATCCTGCTCCTTCCGCCTGCTTCTCCTGGCTTCTGGGGGTGGCTGGCAGCCCATGGCACTCCTTGGCTTGTGTTGGCATCACCAACCTCTGCCACAATCTCATGCCCAACACTCTGTCTCTGTATTAATGACTGTGTCCATATTTTCTGTGCTTATGATGACACTTGTCATACTGGATTAGGATCTACCCTTTACTAGTAACATCCCCAGAGATGCTATTTTCAAATAAGGCCAAATTCATGGGGCTGGGGATTTAAGACTTGAATATGTAGTTTTGGGGGGCAAAGTTCAATCCATAACAAGTATCTTTCAAAGAATTTTCATAATAGATCATTAGGCAAGCCCTTTCTTTGCTCAGCTGGTCGATGTTTGGGATCGTAAAATAAGATAACGGTAGTAAGCTCAGATAAAGCCTTAGCCTTTAACCACAGAAATCATTGCCCTCATGTCTTATTGCTTCTGCACTTCCTGTTCTATAAGTAAGGCATCATTTTCCTTCGACCTCATAGAGAAGCTAGAGCTGCAGCAATGATCTAGAACAACCTATAAGGTCACCCTAACATTGGGTCCAATTTCAGGGCGGGAAGCAGAGAAGGGAAAGCTCATATTAGCTACTTTGCTCCCATTTAAAGAACTTTCACAGAAGACCCTTTGAGCAATTTTCCCTGAATCTTATTGGCCAGAACATGCCCATGGTCAATTCAACTGCAAGTGATTTTCTGTGGAAAAAAAAAAAAAAGTGGTTTTCTGTTAATGTAAAAGAATGCCTAATCGGGAAACCAACAATTAACAGCTAATGTTTATTTTAATGTGCTTTTTATTTTATTTTTCATTGGTGATAGTAAGATTGTATTTCTTTTATAAAGAAATAAAAAATTAAATGTGAGTTGCCTTCAAGAAAAAAGTGTAATTCTTTAATAGTGCTGATATTTTGTGGAAATGACAAATTTGTGGAGATATTCTAGGGATGATTGGGATTGAGTAAATACATCCCATCAGTAAGCATCAACTTATGTGTGAGTCCAAGAAATCCAAGAGTCAAGAAGACTTTCAAATATGAGCTCCTGTCTCATGTGCCCAGGACAAGTGGCAGGAGATATATCCACAAACACAAGCCCTCCTGTGCTTGATGGTCAAGAGCAGCAAACTGTTGGAGGCTTTTGCAAACAACAGGCTAACACAAAAACCTCAACCAGCTGGATTTCTGAGTCTACAAATCTTCCATGAGTGCATGCATTATGACTGAGGGGCAGCAGCTGGCTAATGTCAATGCTTGCCCAGTAATTTCCACCTTCATTGGGTAGCAGTGGATGCTGTTAAATCTTGATAAGAGGTAATGGAGAGGTTCTCCTCATTAGCTTGGCCTGGAGAGGCATCAGCCAGTCACCTGAAGTGTCAATAAACACTGGCCTTTAATGGTGTTGGCTTAGTGATAACGATACTGCACATTTCTGTTTGTCACTGTGAGATTTAACTCTGGCTGATTCCCTCTGGGTAGGGGCTCATTATCAGGTAGTGGAATAGAGCAATTGGAGTCTCTTAGCATCAATCATTGGTCTGCTCTAGTCTATCTCTTTGGTAATGAATTTGTAAAAGGGAACTAAGAATGCATGTTGCTTATATTAACAGACACAAACTGTGAGACATAAACTATAACACAATTAAAATTTGGTGATCTTAAGTATCATTGATTGGGCACTTTGGATGAATTGTATGCTTTATTAATATGTATCAATAAAATCGATTTGTTAAAAAAATTTTGTGGTCTTAATAAAATTCAAACAGGGCATGACCAATTGGAAAAGTTGCTTCAAAGAAAACAGCAAGAGCCTCGTTAAGGAGGCACAATGAATATTTTAAATCAAAGATGCAAACAGAGCATAGAGATAGACAGAAAAGAATAAGATAAGCTGAACACATGCTGAATAGAAATCAAATATGTATTTCTTATTGAGAGTAAACAACATCATTCTGAATTCTGAATTGTTTCCAGAGGAAAACAATTCCGTCTCTAGCAGTTTTAACCAGACTAGAGTTCTGGATCCCACTTTTAAAAATTATTAACAGCTTTGTTGAGGTCTAACTTACATACCATAAAAATCACCTCATTTAAGTGTGTATAGTACAGTGATTTTTAAATAAATTTATACATCTGTCCAACTTTTCCTCAACCCAATTTTCGAACATTTCCATCATCTGAACAACTCCTTTTGTGACGATTTGCCTTCAGTTCACTTCAGTACACTTCCTACCCCCCAATGCAGATAACCACTAATTTTTATATATATACAGATTTCCATTTTCTAGATATTTGATACAAATGAAATCAATGCAGTATGCAGTTTTTGGATCTGGCTTCTTTCACTAAGTTTTGTTTGAGATTCACCCATAACATTCGGTATATCAATAGTCTGCTCCTTTTCACTGCCAAATAGTATTTCAATGTATGGCTATTACATTTGTTTATTCATTTACTAGTTGATGGACATTTGGATTGCTCCTATTTGTTGGCTTTTATGAAAAATTCTGCTATCAATATTTGCTTACAATTCTGTATGTGAACATATGCTTACATTTTTTTGTGTATCTATACCTAGGAATGGAACTGCTGGGTTGAAATATAGTTTTAGCTTTCTAAAAACTACCAAACTGTTTCCAAAATGGCTGTATTGTTTTACATTACCATTATATGATGATTCCAGTTTCTTTCTATCTTTGGTATTGTTTGGATTATAGCCATTCTAATAGGTATAAAGTAGTATCTCATTGTGGTTTTAAATTGCATTTCTCTAATAACTAATAAAGTTGAACACCTTTTTATGTGCTTAAGGACCATTTATATCTTTTTTGGTGAAATTTCTATTAAAATCCCTTGCTTGTTTTTAAATTCAGATTGTTTGGTTTATTATTGAGTTATAAGAATTCTTTATATATTCTGGATACAAGTCATTTTGCAAAAAATGATAGGCAAAATGTTCTCTCATGGTTTTGGTTTACCTTTTCATTTTTATAATGGTGTCTTTTAAGGAAAATAATATTTCCATTTTAATGAATTTCAATTTATCATTTTTTAGAAATTGTGTATCATGTTTTTGGTGCCATCATGAAGAAATCTTTGCCTAACCCAAAGTCACAAAGATTTTCTTCTTTGCTTTCTTTTAGAAGTTTTGTCACTACTTTTAACAAGCAAAATGGTGACTTGACAAAGTTGCTGAGGTATGCAGTCAATGGAGAAAAGTATAGAGTAATTGGCCCGGAGGGCATCAGGGTGAGTTAATTCCTATCTATAAGCCTATGACAGTTTTATAAGAAGAGACCCAGAGAAGGAATGAGCTTCACGTGGTGCCTCTTGGCATTTCCTTCTCATGGCAATTGCAGAGAAGAGACATTCAAGGAAGGGAACTGTGGTCTAGCCTAACAAATCATATCTTCCCTGATCAAGGAAAAACCTGTGTCATGTGAATGAGAATGTTTAGCATCTACTCCTATAGATGATCTACAGATGAATAGATAAATACTGAGTTTAGACTTTCAGTGAAGATCAATAGAGCTGACTGCCTGACTGGGCGATAAAGTTGATGATGTTGGTGGTGGTGATGATGATCATATTACCAATAACAATAATTTGTTAAAATACTGCATTTAATAATAATATTTTATATCAAGAATACAATTTATTCAGTGCTTGCTATTTGCCTGGTACTGTGCAAGGTTTTTAAAACACAATATTTTATTTAATCCCTACAACTTTCTGAACTATGATTTTCCCTAATTTCCAAAAAAGCTTAAAAGCCATGAAGTCAAAGTAATTAGTCAAGGATCTTATAATTAAAAATAAAAGTTGAGATTTGAATCCTGTCTGGTTTTACTTCTGAGCCCGGGTAATCAACCACCACACTATACTGTCTCCAGGATGATCCAGCAACCTCTCAAGGTCTCCCTCAAGGTTGATGATTCTGTGATTAAAATGTCTATCTTTCATGCCCTAGTTTTCTTCACTGAAAAAAAACAAACAAACATGAGGAAGGACGGTGTTTTCAACCCTGTTCATGCATTATTTTTCAAGGAAACAGAGCCCAGCAACCTGAAGGCAAGTGAGAACAAGTAGACTTCTGAATGCACATCTTGGGTGAACAATAAACAGGACCAAACCAGACACTGATTAAGTTTCCTGGATATGTTACAGATTGGTCTCAGAGTTAAAACTATGTTATAGATATGGGGTTCCTTTAAGGAAGCTTACATACATATAGATCCCTTTTATGAAGAAATTCCAATTTCATATCAATTATTCCAATTTTCACTTACTCCTGTACTCACTCCCTTTTCAGTGTAACTTTGCAGTTCCTTTCACTAAAGTTCCTTAGGTTAAAGAGGCCAGGTCCATTCCTCCATCCCTTGTGATTTGGGGCTTAGCCATGTAACTTCCTTTGAACAATGAAATGAAGCAGTACTAATAGTATGCTAATTCTAAGGCTAGTTCTTAAGGGGTCTCTTTGCTTTTTTGAGCTTTGTTATACCCAAGTATATGCTCAGGATAGCTTGCTGGCTCCAGGAGGAGGATGTGAGACATGGAACAGAGCCAAGTCATTCCAGATATCTCCAATGAGGCATGCCTAGAGCAGCAGACAGATATCCAATCCACAAATGCATAAACCCAAGAACAGGAGTTACCCCCTGACAACTTCAGAGACATGAGCAATGAATGCCTATTGTTTCATGTGATTGATAGTTTGTGATTGTTTGTTACACAGCATCATTTTACCAATTGATAACTTACACAAAGTGAAAGTGAGTATAGCTTCAATATTTTACATGTAATGGAAGAAAGCTTTAACTCATTTTCATAAGGTAAAGAATATCTGTTCCATAAAAGAGTAGCTACATACTAGAGTGGCATGATCCACAGTAAGCAGGTTCTCTGTTTTGATTTATGCAACTAGCGACTATTTCACATCATTGAGGAATCTCAGCTTATGTGATCCAAGTCCTATGGAGAAGTTGGGCCTTATGGAAAAACATGTTTTATTCTTCTTCTGTCATACCTTTTGCTGATGAATAGAATGTCCTTTCATTTGTTCTATATTTAATGCTCTTAGTCTCTAACTTTAACATTCTATATTTCTTGATCTAAGTAAGATTCCTTTCACAATTACTTAAAGATGATGGTGAGGAGGAGGATGGTGGTGAAAATAACACTAACAATACTGGCTAATAGCTACTCTGCCCAGATTTTTATATTTAGTATCTCATTTAATTATCACATCAGCTCTATGGAATCAGTATAACTCAGTAATTCATAGAGTGGGCTCAAAGGCTCATAGCCTAGCTCTGTTGTTTATTGTCTGTCTAGCTTTAGAAAGGTTATTTAAGCATTTAGATATTCAGTTTCCTTATCTGTAAAATGTGGATACTCTGATTATCTGTCCAGGGTAAATAGAGCTATGGCCTGAGATGATGCAGAATTAGCACAATTCATAAGTCCTCAGCTCACCCATGCCAGCTAGATCTGCAGCTTCTAGAGATTTATGGAGCAATCACCTTATCAGCCCACAGCCTCTGCTCTTGGACAGGGCTGCTCTGGATGGTAGGAGAGTTCTAGAAGAAAGAACCTATGGACTTAGGCAGCTCGAGACCCAGACCCTATGTCCCAGGCCCCAAAATTGCTGCTGTGCTCAGAGGGAAGAAAGGATGAATCAAACATTTACTGAGCAGCTTTATTACAACAAACACTGGATACAGATCTTTTCATCATTTACCTTCCTTTATCCTTACAAGGACATTATCAGGGAAGTCTGTATTACCCTTACTTTATATAAATACTTTATATATTATGAAACATAGACACAGTAAACCCATCAGACATAAGAAGCCCTCTCTATATATAATCCCATAGGACACTGTGATTTTCCTTTCAAATCAATGCATTCCTTTAAAATACATTTAATGCCTGTCTCCCCAATTAGATAGAAGTTCCTTGAGAGCAGGGGCCCTGCTTGCTCTCTCTTCTGTTAATTCCCCAGTGTCTAGCCTAGAACTCAAGCAATGACTACTGGCTAAATAAGTGAATGATTCTTAAATAATTTCCCCAAGGTTGCCCAGCTAATAGGACAAGCCTAGAGTTTGAATTCTGAATCATCTGATGAAAAAATATAACAGCTTAGATTTATTACTGAGTCAAATTCCATGTCCTTTCCACTATCTATAGATCTGAAAGTTGAGCAGAAGCCCTAACCATTTGAACATTTGAAGAATCTATAATTCATGTTCTTATTCACACATGCGTTTAGTCATCCATTCCTTTATTGAACAATTTAGTATCTAATGCAAAGCATTATTTTAAGCATTGGAGATGCAGCAGTGAACAAGATATATAAGGCCCTGATCTCAAGTAATAAGAAACAACAGAAAAGGAACAGGTAAATAAGTAAACTAACAATAAATAAATATCAGATATTCATAAAGCTATATAGGGAATTAATTTTCTTTATAGGATGCTACTTCCCTCCCAGAGAAACTGAAAAAGGAACTATCTACTGGCCGTTGTAAACTTTCTTTCCCTTCCTTCTTCTTTGGGTTGTCCTTTCAAACCAGACATGAGTAAGCTCTTAATGGCTCTTCATTGACTTTATTTTATATTTTTCCTTTTGGCAAAAATTTTATTAAATATCAAAACCAATTCTCAGTAATTAATTTGATGCTATTTACACAAGAATTGGTTATCTAACATAACAAAAATTCCAGATAATTTTTTAATTTACTTTATCAAAACACAAATGGGTATTCATCCTTAGAAATTTCATTCCTGCCCTCCTTCTCTTCAGATTGCATCTTTCCCACCTGCTCTGTAAATTTCTAAAGTTTCCCTAGACTAAATTTACCATACTTTCTTCTTTGTTTTATTAAGATACATAGATCATTGTTTATTTTGTTTTTTCTTCTGGCAGGACTTTTATTAAATGTCAAAATTAATTATTAGTAATTAATTTGATGTTATTTATATAAGAATTAGTTATTTGACATAAAAATTCCAGATGATTTTTGAATTTACTTTATCAAAACACATATGTGTCATTGCCTTTATTTATTTTTTTAAAATTTAGGCCCTGGGTCCTTTTTTTTTTTAAGATTTATTTTTATTTCTTTCTCTCCCTTTCCCTCCCCATCCCCGCCCCAGTTGTCTGCTCTCTGTGTCCATTTGCTGTGTGTTCTTTTGTGTCTGCTTGTATTCTTGTCAGTGGCGCTGGAAATCTGTGTCTCTTTTTGTTGCACCATTTTGCTGCAACAGCTCTTGTGTGTGCAGTGCCACTCCTGGGCCAGATGGTCTTTCTTTCATACAGGGCGGCTCTCCTTACCAGGTGCACTCCTTGAGCACGGGGCTTCCTACCTGGGGGAGTACCCCTGCATGGCACAGCCCTCCTTGCGCGCATCAGCACTGTGCATGGGCCAGTTTACCACATGAGTCTGGAGTCCCTGGGTTTGAACCCTGGACCTCCCATGTGGTAGGCGGATGCTCTATCCATTGAGCCAAGTCCACTTCCCTGTCATTGTCTTTATACACATCTGTAAGTATTGGTTAGATTTGCCATCTTCATCAGAGGTTTACCTTGTTTCCCTTAATTTAATGTACAAGGAAACTGCAGCAATTAATGAGCAATCCCGAGGAGCTTTGATAGTACAAAATTTTGCCTCTTAAGAGTGGAAGAATGACTAGTATAACCAAAGCCTCTTTGGTTAAAAAAAATAGCTTATGTGAAATCAAATCATTTTATTCTAGATAAATTTAAAATAATTAACCTTCCTCTACCCCCCAAATTCCTTTAAGCCTATCATCTAGTCTCTAGCTCTCTGAGGCAGCTTGGTTTACTTATTTCATATCATCGAGGTCATGTAGTATTTGTCCTTCAATGTCTGGGTTGCTTCACTCAACATAAGGTTCTCAAGATTCATCCATGTTATCACATGTGTTTGTAGTGTATTCTTTCTTAAAGCTGAGTGGTATTCCATTGTATGTATATACCACATTTTATTTATCCAATCATCTGTTGATGGGCATTTGGGTTGATTCCAACTTTTGGCAATAGTGAACAATGCTGCTACGAACATTGGTGTGCATATATGAGTTTGTGTCCTTGTTTTCAGTTCTAGTGGGTATATACCCAGCAGTGGAATTACTGGGTCATATGGCAAATCTATAACTAGTTTTTTGAGAAACCGCCAAACTGTCCTCCAGAATGGCTGCATCCTTCTGTATTCCCACCAGCAGTGGATGAGTGTTCTCATTCCTCCACATCCTCTCCAGTATTTGTAGTCTTCTGTTTTTTCATAGCTGCCAATCTTATGGGAGTAACATGGTATCTCATTGTAGTTTTGATTTGCATTTCCCTAATAGCTAGAGATTTGGAGCATTTTTTCATGTGCTTTTTAGCCATTTATATTTCTTCGTTGGAGAAGTGTCTGTTTAAATCTTTTTCCCATTTGTTAAATGGGTTATTTGTCTTTTTATTTTCAAGATATAGGAGTTCTTTTTATATGCAGGATATAAGTCTCCTATCAGATATATGGTTACGAAATATTTTCTCCCATTGTGTAGGCTCTCTTTTCACTTTCTTGACAAACTCCTTTGAGGTGCAGAAGGCTTTAATTTTGAGGAAGTCCCCTTTATCTATTTGTTCTTTTGTTGCTCGTGCTTTTGGATTGAAATTCATGAAGCCATTTTCTATTACAAGGTCCTGTAGATGCTTCCCTACACTGCTTTCCAAAGTCTTTATGGTCTTGGGTCTTATATTTAGGTCTTTGATCCATCTTGAGTTGATTTTTGTATGAGGTGTGAGATGGTAATCCTCTTTCATTTTTTTACATATGGATATCCAGTTCTCCAAGCACCATTTGTTGAAGAGGCCATTCTCTCCCAGTTGAGAGGGTTTGGTGGCTTTATGAGTCTCCAAAAAAGAGCCAGGAGGTTATCAGAGGGGTGCCTTTATGCACACTTCAGCAGAGTCCCAGAGACAGATAAAGTAGACACAACCCCAGGTACTGGTTCTTCTGAGTGCTACAGAGACCCACATGTTCTATGGTCATGGCAGATAGAGTTCAGTGCCATGTCAGTTGGCCCTACTTTGTAGTTTGTATTTCTGTGTGATGGAGCTGACTCAGGTGTGATCTTTGTTCACAAGCCTCTCCTGTTACTTTTACTGGACTTGTGGTTGGTGCTGGGGTTTATTGTATACCCAGGGGACCTGAATCTCTGGACTGTCCATGTGATAGCCAGGCCCTGAGCCTCAACAGACTAGCAACTCCTATACTCTGGTTTATTGAACTTACCCCACTCAGCTAACATGGAGGTGAGAAAGGTCAACCACCACACCAGAGAGCCAAGAGTGTCCACAACTGAAAGCAGGAGAATTACATCCATCATCCATGTGGAATCTAAGCCCCCTCTTGATATAGATGTGGAGTGGACACGACCATTCCAGGGTCCAGAGGATGGAGGAATAGAGTATGGATTAGGGTGGACTTACTAATATTCTATTCATGAACTATTGTGGTTACTAATCGAAGAAAATGTAGAATTGATTTGGAGAAAGTGACCATGGTAGCTGCTGAGGGTAGGGAATGGAAAGAAGAGATGTGATGTGGGGGCGTTTTCAGGAGTTGGAGCTGTCCTGGGTGGTACTGCAGGGACAGTTACCGGACATTGTATGTCCTCCCATGGCCCACTGGGTGGACTGTGGGAGAGTGTAAACTATAATGTGGACCATTGACCATGTGATGCAGCAGTGCTTGGAGATGTATTCACCAAGTGCAATGAATGCCCCATGATGATGGAGGAGGTTGTTGTTATGGGAGGAGTGGGGTGAGGGGGGTGGGGGTATAAGAGGACCTCATATTTTTTAATGTAACATTAAAAAATGAAGAAAAAAAAAAGAATTCACCTCTCATTTTAACAAAATTGATATTTAATACCATCATAAACTCTTAGATTTTGGGAAGTAATGTAGAAGTAATATTTAGTTTCATTATGCTCAACTGTAAGATTATTTTGTAAATCATTGATACATGTTGACCAAGATCTACTGAAGAAGTTTATGGCCAGGGTGATTTGGAGGTTGAAAGAGTTATGAACAGGCAACAGGAAAAAGACCATGATTAGATTTAATAGAGAGAGAGGAAATACAGGGCAGGCATGGTGAGTTCATTTTAGGGCAGTGTTTCTCAACCGTGGCATGATTGCAGGTAGTTCTTTGTTGTGGGGAATGTCCTGAGTATTGTAGGGTGGTTAACAGGCTCCCTGGTGCATGCTCATACGATGCCAGTAGCACTCTCCTTGGTAGTGACAATCAAAATGTCTTCAAGCATTGCCAAATACTCCTGAGAAGCAAAATCATCACAATTGATAGTCACTGGTTTAGGACATTTTAAGATTGAGGGACAAGTGGGAATCCAGACAGAGTGATCTGGCAAAGAGTCATCAGTGTGAGAATGGAGCAGTAGAAGATAAGATGTGAGGCTAAGGAGCCATTCACATGAAAATGAGAGCTGAAGTGAAGAAATTATGAAACCACTCAGAAAGAATGTACAAATAGATAAGAGAATAAGGCCAAGGACAGTTGTTTGGAACATTAGGAAGAAGAGTGGGAAAAGGAGAACCAGGGAAGGGACATAATGGGTGTGGTGTTGGTCAGAAGGTCCAAATAGTAAGAGAGATGAGCTGGAGAGCTCAAGGGCATGGAAGTTAGGAAACAAGAGAGCTACAATGATATCCTTTAGGTATCATTAGAATATTGGAGCAGCCTTCTCTAGATTTGTAATTGTAATATGCAGATAGAAGAAGATAAACATAATTTCAGCCAATTTCAGTTGGTGTGAGGGACCTGAACTAGAATGGACTTCTTGGATCACAAATGTCTGAAAACCAACTCCAGATAGTTAAAACAAAAGAAGAAAATCAATAACAAGATTTATATTCTCTCTCTTACTTCCTTTCCTGTGGCTCTCTTTCTAGGCCTCTTGATTTTTACATTGACATCATTCTTATTTCACACTCATAACCAACCATCTGTGTTTTCACATTCAAAGGGCATGTAAATAACTGCTATTAATAGGACAATTTTATTTCCTTAATTCAATACAGAATCAGTCAGAGCTATTCCTTCTTAATGCTAACTTTAAATATTCAGGGAAGGATTCTGATTGGCTCATTAAGAGTCACATGCCTACCTATGAACCAGTGAACTGTGACCAAATATTCACAGGAAAATACTCATGGTAATTTTGTAAATGGAAATTTGCTGATGGGCAGAGAAAGGAAAAGAAATAAGAGGCAATTCTAAAGCAAGCAAACAAACAATAAAACTGAAAGAGTATTCATAGTTAGTTAGGAAGATTTGGAAAGAAATAACAAATCATTGGAAAGGTTTGCTCCATAGAATGAGAATGCAATATCCTGAGACTTGAGTGTAGGGAATATGAGACTAGAAGTTACATGTAAAAGCAACAGAGGAGAGTGAGGCGATAGAGAGAGGTGAATAGTCCCAGTAGTGGGGGAGGGGGGGGTGAGGATAGGGGTGTGCTCAACAGCAGTGGGAGCAGAGAGTCAGAGAGGATGAGAAGCTGACCAGAGAAGAGCCCAGCAGGACTTGATGACTGACTCCATGTAGGAAGTGAGCAAAACCTAGAATTCAAAGATGCCTCCAAGGCATCTCAATTGAGTGATTTGGAGGAAGATGATTATGAGAATTTAGTAATTAGATAGAATGGATAAATTTAGAGGGCAAAAGGGAGAAGCATAATGACCCATATTTTTAATTTGTGAAAATTCCAAATAAGAAAAATGGCACCATTTCAAGCATGTATAATAATTATAATATCTTCTATTTAAGAGGAACTTTGTAGTTGCTTGCAATGGACTTCACATACACAGTTTCACTTAATCCTGACAATGAGGAGAATGAGACTTAGAGAGGTGAAGTTACATGTCCAAATTGAGAAATTCAGTAAATGAACAGGGTAATCTGACTCCAAGGACTACATTCTTCCTTGAAAATATAGCCATCCTCACTGAAAACAAAATTATGGACTCTTCAGTTTATTAATCCTAGAAGTCAGTCCCCAGGGAAGGAGATTTCAGCTGGTTAGGAAAGGATGCCTTCTCTCTGTGTCAAGGCTATTGAGTTCAGGTTAGGAGGGGTCAGGCAGCTTGTTGCCCTGAGGGGTTCAGGATGGGCAGCCACAAGGCCATGATAAATTTGCTTATTTTTCCTAATTGCCAATTTACCAAAAGGCAAGAACCATCTAAGGACATGAGATCTGGCCAAGGATACGTCATGTGGAAAGGAAGGGGTGGGAAGATGGCCACAAGAATGCCAACCCTTTTGCTTAAGGCTCATAAATCTGTCTGTGGGGTGACTCCACTGGTCTGGAGATCAGAGGTCTCTGGCCCAGGACACTGTCTCCGAGGTCCTGTCCAGACATCTCTGGGCTCTCTTTAAGTCCACGCTGTAAGAACTAACCACCAGGGCTTGGCTTTCTTCCAGGGTGTGTCAGAGGACCCAAGTGGGGAGATGCTATAGCAGCGGAACAGCCCTTACCCAGTGAGTGACAAGAGTCTAATAGCAGGTTATGCTTTTTGTCATTTGGCTTGAATAGATAGTCTGTCCTGAAATTCCTCCAGGCCTAAATAAGAAGCAAACCAGACACCAGAACTGGGAGGTCAGTGTGAAGTAGTCTCTTTGTGAGCATGTTAGGAAGTTTAACTTTCAATTAAAGGGTTGTTGTGTCCCCAAGGCTAGTTCTTCAGCAAGAGAGAAAAGCTCTGAGCATTCAGCTAGGTAGGATCAAATGGAAGGGCCTATAATCCCCTGCTATTGGGGCACCTTGGTCTGGGTGGATGCCACATTAACCTGCATCCCCTGGACCTCTAGTGTTGACTTCAACAGCCTCCTCACGGTGAGCTCAAAAGATATTAATTTTTATTTATCAACTTATTTTTAATGGATGTATAACACACATCCTCTGAGCAGTGCCTGATGAAATTTTATGTACTCATACATCACTGAAACTATTTAGATCATGATATAGAACATTCTCATCAATCTAGAAGTTTCCCTTGTCCACCATTCTAGTCAACACACTGCCCCTACCCAGAGGTAATGCTATTTTTGTTTCTAACATCATAAATCACTTTTTCTTGTGCTTGAATTTCATATAAATGAAATAATACAGTGCATACTTTTTATTTTGGCTTATTTCACTCAGCAAAATGTCTCTGAAGTTCATCTATCCATGTTATGCTTTATCAATACTTTGTTCATCCTTACTGTTCCATGGCAGACTATCGTATAGATATATCATCAATTATTTATCCATTCCCTTGTTGATAGACATTTCTTTAAATTTTCAGATTTTAGCTGTTATGAATAAGGCCACTTAAACATTATTTTACATATCTTTTGGGGTAGATGTACTCTCATTTCTTGGATTGTTGGGACATAAAGTAAGAGTAGCTGTAATAGATATTACCCAACAATTTTCCAAAGTGGTTGAACCAATGTACACTTCAGCAACAATGCATGAAAATTAGAATTGCTTCACATCCTCAACAGCATTTGGTATCATGCTTTTTAATTTTAGTCATTCTATAAATACATTATTTAAAGCTAGAGATCTGAAACTCTTCCTTCCTACATGCCAAATCCCTTTTGGGCCTCTGTGATTCTTTACATTTTTTTGTGGGTAAAAATTGAATTTGTTAATCTCAGCACAACATCCATCTTTGTAGCCACAGTATAATATAAAGTAGAAAATATGTTCTTTTGTTAATGCATTACTTGATAAATAAACTGAATCACTGATTGAAAGGATCATGATTCAACAGAAAACAAAACAAAATGAAACAATGCTTGGCAATATGCTATGAAGATATACTGCAGGATCATTAGAACTTTCTCCTGAGACAAGTCCTCACCTTTGTGTCTGACAAGAGTCCTATAAGATCAATTTGAAGAGTCAGAAGCATGAGTGAGAATTACAATTTAAATGCTACTACATGTGCCAGGAACGCCGGGAAATACTTAGTATTAGTTTGGTGCAAAATAATAGTGGTTTTGCATTATTGATATTTGCCATTTGATATTGGCATACATTCTTAAGTAAATGTGGTTATGTTATATATCATTTTAATATGCATTTCTTGCTTTATGTTTTTTGCTAATACTTATTACTTGCTGCTTATTTTATATTATTTTAGACTATGGAAATGATGTTAGACAAAAAGCAAATTTGAGCAATTTTCTTACTTGAGTTCAAAATGGGTTGTAAAGCAACAGAGACAACTCACAACATCAATGTATTTGGCCCAGGAACTGCTAACGAACATACAGTGCAGTGGTGGTTCAAGAAGTTTTGCAAAGGAGATGAGAGTACTGAAGATGAGGAGCGTAGTAACTGGTCATCAGAAGTTGACAACGACATATCGAGAGCAATTGTGGAAGTTGATCCTCTTAAACTACACAAGAAGTTGCTGAAGAATTCAACGTCAAGCATTCTAGTCACTCACCATTTGAAGCAGATTGGAAAGGTGATAAAGCTCAATAGGTGGTCTATGAGCTGACCAAAAATTTTAAAAATCATCATTTTGAACTGTTGTCTTCTCTTATTCTACACAATGAACCATTTCTCAAACGATTGTGACATGTGACAAAAAAGTGGATTTTATATGACAAGCAGCGATAACCAGCTCAGGGGTTGGACTAAGAAGAAGCTCCAAAGTCGAACTTGCACCAAAAAAAAAAGGGCATGATCACTGTTTGGTGGTCTGCTGCCAGTCTGACCCATGAGAGCTTTCTGAATCCCAGTGAAACCATTACATCTGAGAAGCATGCTCAGCAAATTGATGAGATGCACCAAAAACTGCAATACCTGCAGCTGGCATTGGTCAACAGAAAGGGCTCAGTTCTTCTCCACAGCAATGCCTGACCACATGTCACACAACCAATTGCTTCAAAGGTTGAGTGAATTGGGCTACAAAGTTTTGCCTCATCCACCACATTCACCTGACCTCTTGCCAACCGACTATCACTTCTTTAAGCATCTCGACAACTTCTTGCAGGGAAAATGCTTCCAACAACCAGCAGGATGCAGAAAATGCTTTCCAAGAGTCCATCGAATCCTGAAGCATGGATTTTTATGCTACAGGAATAAACAAACTTATTTCTCATTGGTAAAAATGTGTTGATTGTAATGGTTCCTATTTTGATTAATAAAGATGTCTTTGAGCCTAGTTATAATGATTTAAAATCCACATTCTGAAACCACAATTCCTTTTGCACCAACCTAATATAAATTATCTCATTTATTCCTCTCAATAACACTGAGACTTTGGAACACATTCCCTCAGTTTATACATGAGGTTCAAAGAGTTTAAGTGAGCCACCAAAAATCATTCAGGTACCAGGAAACAGAGGTTAGATTTCAAACTAGTTGTTTTTTTTTTAATTCATTTTTAAAAAATACTACATTAAAAAAAATGAGGTCCCCATTCACCCCCCACTGCCCCCACCCTACCACTCCCCCCACAGCAACACTCTCCCCCATCATCATGACACATCCATTGCATTTGGTGACTACATCTCTGGGCATCGCTGCACCTCATGGTCAATGGTTCACATCATAGCCCACACTCTCCCACGTTCCATCTAGTGGGCCATGGGAGGATCTACAATGTCCGGTAATTGTCCCTGCAGCACCACCCAGGCTATTTGATGCATAGTGGCTGCATTTCCATGACCATTATAACTGTAAAGTTCTTATTTTTTGTTTCAGTTAACCGATCACACTTACATTGTTGAACAACATTTACAAAGTTGTAAGTGGTAAATCAAGCTAGTTTTGACTAACACCAGGACAACCACTTACAACTTTGTAAATGTTGTTCAACAATGTAAGTGTGATCGGTTAACTGAAACAAAAAATAGGACCTTTACAGTTATAATGGTCATGGAAATGCAGCCACTATGCATCAAATAGCCATGTGATCAGACATTTGGATAGCTCTATATCAAATCAACCTCAAGATGCTTTAGATCATTTCAGGGCAGTTGTAGTTATTATCATTGAATTGCTTTGAATTGTAAATGGAGAAGTTATCACTGCAGTTCTTTTTAAAAAGACTATCACCATACTATAGACAGATTATATGTCATTAGAGTGTACACAGCTATTTCAGTTATTTGTTACTTTATAGTAAATCACCCAAGAACTTAGTGGCTTAAAATAATAATAACCATTTATTTTCTCATGATTCTATCATCTGGGCTGGGCTTACCTGGGAAGCTTGTCTCTGCTCCATGCAGTACTAGCTGCACTCACTCATGTATTTGCAGTCAGTTGGCAGCTTGTGTGGGCCTCGAGGATGGAAGATGTTCTTCTAGCTAGCAAATCTGGCAACTCAACGGGGATGGCTGAAATGCCTAGGAGTTACTAAGGTGCTGTCTCCTCTCTTGGTCTTTCATTCTTCTAGGCTTACCTCCCTACCTAGATGGCCTGTCACATTCAAGGAGTCTATCCCAGATTTTCTCACAAAGCATCTCCAGGTACAAGAGTGTGAGAGTGGAAACTGCAAGGCCAATTAAGATCTCAGCCTGGAAATTGCATATAGCATCATTTTCACCACATTCTCAATGTAATGGCAACACTTTCAGGCACAACCCACTGGAAATATTTGTGGGACCCTAAATTCTTGTTTAGGGCAATCATCACATCTTTTGCATCCTAACAGGTCATAGATTTGCCAGGAAAGAAAAGGTCCCATCTTCACCTGCTGCACCATGCCAGGAAATAGGCCCATGTAGTGCATGACTTCCTCTTCACCTGTCCTGTAATGATTTCATCTCTGTATGCACTGGAAGGATTGCATCTCTTCCTGCAATTTAATTATTAACAGGTTTATCAGCAATGCAGT
Organism: Dasypus novemcinctus; assembly: GCF_030445035.2. NCBI lineage: Eukaryota > Metazoa > Chordata > Mammalia > Cingulata > Dasypodidae > Dasypus > Dasypus novemcinctus. Next base: position 43,583,472 of record NC_080696.1, on the reverse strand, counting down.
GATCCCAATTTCCACCTCAAATGCAATTGATACCATCATCATGGGCAATATAATGAGCGTATCTCTACCATAAATGTAATTAACACATTGTCTTTTGCACACTAAAGATTGCATTTCTCCAGGAAATGCAATAACAGTTCTATCTATAGTGCAAGGATCCCATCTATTTGGGCAAGTTAATTATCGCTTTTCCACTTGCCAAGCCATAATGATAGGCATTCCTGTAGGGCAGTGATTGCATCTCTGCCCTCAGGGTAATGATCACATATGCAATGCAAGATAACAAAATTGTCTTCAGGGCAATGATCAGATTCCTCAGCACAGGGTAATGACTGCACAGCCACTTTAACCTAAAGATAACAGGCCTCTTGTCAATGCTGCGATGCCATCCTCCCCTGCAGTGTGAATGAGCGACAGGCACTGATGCAGCATATGTTCCATCTCTACCTGATACGTAATGAATAATTTTGTAGGAAGCAGAAATCTGATTTAGAGGTAGCATAATGACAGGAACAACAGTCCAGAAGACTAAGAGATCTGAGTTGAAATGGATGCTATACCATAGTCTAACTGTGTGGCTTTTGTCAAATGACTCAGCCTCTCTGAAACTAAGTTGCAAAACAGGATGATAACAATTTTTTCACAAAAAAAGGTTGGCATGTATATAACATGTCAGCACAGAGCCTGATCCCTACAAAATGTTTGGATTCCCTGGCCCTGAATCCCAGTATGCCCTCTCCCCACTCAACTGCTAATGTCTATTCTTCATCTTCAGCTCGTGCATCTGCAGTTTTCCATTTCTGCCTGTGAATGTGTTGATTCCTCTTCTATCTCAAGTGTTTGTTGACTTGAATCCAATATTTCCCATTGGAAACCCATATTCGTAGTTTCCAAAATTATGTCTGTTCTCTTATTTGTGAATGATACATATTCGACATAGGTACCTGATTGCTAACCCACCTCTCATTCTAATTTACTCTGCATTTTCCAGAAGGCACTAAGTGCCTCAATATTCACTACTAGTCTCCCCTTCAGGCTATCCATATCCTGGTCCAGGCCTTCAACATTATTCCCACAAATGAATATTTCAATTCTCTTGAGTTGCGGATGGAGAGATTTTCTAAGGAAAAAGGAAGAGATTAATGAATTTGAATATGTGACAGTTCTGAAATGCCATTAAGTACTAAAGAATAAAAAGGCAGTAGAGAAATTAAAAACTGGAAAAGAAATGTTTGTTAGGCATTTGTCAGATAAAGTTTTAGCATTCTTGGTAAGTAAAGAGCATTTGCCATTAAGTATAAAATCATGAATGTCTCAATAGAAAAATGAGAAAATATACCAATAGGCAATCCATCAAAGAAGAAATTCCAATAACTAATAAATGCAAAATATACTATAATTCCTTTACTAATTAAGAGAAATGCACATTTAAACTACCTTATCCATTTTTACCCATGTGTTCAAAGTTAAAAAAGATAAAATCCCATAACTCTTGAGTAATTTGTCAAAGTCAGTGGATAGATATGTACACATACAAAGGCAAACGTATGTAGATAAATATATATATAATCGCTATAAAGATATAGATAATAGTCATAGACACAAAAAGAATTTATAAAGCTTGCCAGATAGGAAAGAAAAGCTTCAGAAATATTAAAGGAGAAGTAAACTAATGAAGATGACCTATTGCAGTATTCAAAAGACAATTTCAAGAAATTATCATTGTCTAATATACAGGAAGTTATGACCTTTAAAGATTGGGAAAAATGATTAAAGGTATAACAGGCTTACAGAAATAGATAAGTGAGGACATTTTTTAAAAAGTAGACTAATTAAGTAAGATTAGCTTTTTTTAAATGCTATTAAAATCTACTTTGTGTACAAAGAAGGGTAGAAGTGATACTGTTGAGATGTTGACTTAGTAGTGTGAAGGACATTTTGAGAAGAAATCTGAGAATGAAAAATAAAAGAACAAAGGATCAAGAGATGACAATGACAAGAAATAAAATTATAGAATAGCAAAAAACAGGGAAACAAAATGGAAACAATAGGTTTTCCTAAAGGAAAGAATGAAGGAAAGATCAGGAAAATGAAAAAAGGCAATAATCAACATTTGCAAGAAAAGAAAATTCTATGAAATGAGTGGAAAACTAAAAAAATTTAAGAGGTTTACAGAGGACCAAGTAATACATCATAGAATAAAAGCAAATAGTACCAAGCCATTTTTTAAAATCATAGGATTTTAAAGGACTATAGTCACGAGGATAAAAATAATTTAAAAGCCTGGGAAGCAAATTAAAAATACATAAATATAAATAATTCAATACCTAACTAGGAAATAAAATCTATCTAGGGAACTTTCGTCTGAAACATGACATGCTAGAAGAAAATACAGCAATGCCTACAGACTTTTGAGGGGAAAAACGGCTGCATCATTATTATTTTTAAAAAGTGTCCAGCCAAGTTGTTTTGTAGTCTAGAAAAAACATGTATTCTTTTTGAAATATGTAAATATAGAAAATTATGTTACTCACAGTTATTTTGGGGGCAAGGAGAAGGAAGTATAGGGGGAGGGGAAACAAATCTTGAAAATGCATTTCTGTTGGTGGAGACATGAAACAAAATTTTAGATCACATAAAGGTGAATGGAAAAAAATAACTCTTAATAGAGCATCAAGGTCAGTTAAAATAAATCTAGATGGGTTAAAATAAATCATATAAATAGCATTTTAGAAAGAAAATATGTATATAAGATCAATATTGTAATACAAATCTGGATCTAAACCTTTAATTGTCAAAACCTCAAAGTATGTGGAATGGATGTAGCTCAGTGTTTGACCTCCTGTTTCTCATGTACGAGGTCCTGGGTTCAATCTCCAGTACCTCCTAAAAAACAAACAAACAAACAAAAAACCTCGAAGTGTGTATGTGTAAGGAAAAATCAAAGTGAGCTACATACCTAGTCTCAATAGCAAGGCCCCATAGATATTACTTCTTCTAAAATGTCAATTAAAAGCAAAAAATGTTAAATAGTCATTTTGAAATGTTTAAGATAATTTTAAGTAGTATCAAAAACAGGATGCATGTATTTTCAAAATATATGTCCTTTAAAGCAAAAGGAAATATAGAGAAATAAGCAAGGAGAATTATGAGGGTGTGTGTGTGAGTTGTAAAATTTAAGGCATTGAACAAGGTAGAATGTCAGGCAAACTATACTATCACCACAATAATTCATGAGAAGATTGAAATAACAAGGACAACAACAAAATGCTAGAAAAGAGTAGAAAAAAAATCATCATTGTTTGAGGGCATTATCAACGTCTTCATGAGGCACATGCTGTTTGATACCTTGATGCCTTTATTTTTTTTACACCTCTGATTAGACAGCCTATCCTGTCATGCCCTTTTGGTAAATTGGGACATACCCTCCTTCCAAGGGTCTCTGCAGGCCAGCTGATTACCTGTGTCACTCAATGCCTGAAAGGCACTTGGACTGTGAGCCTCTTGGAGGAAGGGAATTTCCTCTGTGCATCATTGTAGTCCAAGCCCCTAGTGCAATGCCTGGTGCATCTTAAGCACTTTGTAACTTGAGGGAGAATAAATGAGTAAATTAATGAATTCATGAATGACTCAAACGCTTCTTTTGAAGGGGGTGGGCAGAAGAGGAAAGATATCAAAGGCAGAAAGAAGAACATTTGCAAATGTGGGGATACGGAGAAACCCATATGTGTATCTTGAAGGATGCAATGCAGGGAGCACCAGCCTGCAGGTGGAAACGAGGGTCCTACTGTGAGAGAAGAGGGTATGTGCCCTTCCTTTACTCCTTTGGAGGGCTGTGCTGAGAATTAATGAGTCCATGGATATGTCAATATGTAGCAAAATGCCCAGCCCTTATTATATACTCAACTGTGCATTTAAAAATGTTCACCTATCACCCAGATTTTCGTTTCTAAATACCATTCTTCAATAAAAGTAACAAGAGTTCATTGGAGAAATGGCTGATTCTGGGGCTGGAGATGGGAAAATACAAGATGAGTCCAGAACATCGTATAGTGGCAAAAACTAAGAGTTTGTAAAACAAAAGGATGAGAGTATGTCAAAAAGCCAGTGTCCAACCTGAAAGCTCCTAATAGTCAAACAATTGAGCAACAAAATCAATAATGATAGTATTATATTATAACCCATAGAATAAAGTAACTCTCCATGTATCCATACTGGCATAAATAAACTGTTGAATAAAGAATTGGGGTGGGGGGGGGAGAAATCTTCCTTATAGAATAATTCTAATTAATAACTATAGATGGACGAGGGAAATAAAAATCCTCACTGGCATGATTGCCATAGGCATGATCCATTGATAAATGTTAAAATCATTATGCTAAATTTTAAAAGAAACAGGATATTTGCAGAGCCCCAAAATATCTTCCCCCCAATTTACTAATTGCTATGGTAGCTTTAACATGTGAACACACATTCTTGATACTACTCCTTTTAAGAGGTGGAGTTTAATTCCCCTTCCCTTGAGTGCAGGCTGGATTTACTAATTGGCTTCTAAGAAATAGAGTAAGGAAAGGGAGGGAAAAAAGTAACTTTACGGTGGAGAAACCTGGAGACCCCATGTTAACTGATTTATCAAGGTCAACACTACCAGTAATAAGACCTAGTGACATCATGTGCCCCAAATAAGATGTGATGAGAACGTATCACCTCTGTGGTATTCCCCTGCATCCATTAACTTATGAGAAAACATCGGATAGACCCAAGATGAGGGACATTCTACAAAATACTGGACCAGTACTCTTCCAATGAGTCAAGGTGATGAAAGACAGGGAGAGACTAGAACTTCTCACAGACTGGAGGAGACTAAGGGGATGTGACAACTAAATGCAACGTGTTTTCCTGGATTAGTCTTGGAAGAGAAGACATTGGTAGGAAAAGAGAAGAAACCCAGAGAAAGTCTGTCATTGAGTTAATACTATACTTGTACGTTCATGTCTTAGTTTTGAGAAATGAACCATGGTTATGTAAGATGTAACTTTAGAGGAATTTTGGTGAAGGTTATATGGAAACACTGTATTCTCTTTGTAAATCTAAAATTATCTCCTAAGAAAGTTTAAAAATGTGTGTGTGCAGGCACACTTGAGTGTCCCAGAACTTCTCCCACCCTCCTGCAGTGAGGCAGGGACAAGGCAACCCTTGGTTAAATAAACATTTAGCAACCAGCACGCCTCTTGAAGAATCAGGAAGCCCCAGTAAAGAGGAAGTTTTGTAACCTACCTCTTTATAACTTTCTCAGCACACTCTGTATTCGATGTGTGTATATGTACATATTTTCCTTGTCTTGTATTTTATTTAGGCGCTTCCTAGAGTTCAGCTGTCGCTCAGGGCAGCAAGCTAATTCTCTCTTCAGCAATGATCGCCGAGCTGCATGCATAATGAACGCGGATATTGCTCGGGTTATTAAACAGGCTGCTGGGGAGATGGACAGGAGGGAGGCCCACTGTGCAAAGGCAGCGGCTCTTCCCAGTTCTGCCACCCTCCTCGTGCCTGAGGCCACTGGGCCAAGCGAAAAAGCACCTATAGGAAGAGATGCACATGGTCCTGCTCTTTGATGTGGGGGAAATGTCAGAGGTTTGGATTGGCTCTGAGGCAGTGACTTTTGTGATTTAGTGAAAGCAAAATAAAGTCATTCTTCAGTAAGCACTTGAAAGAACTACCTCTATTGAGAACCCACGCTCTGCCTGGCGAGTGCCTGTCCTGGGTATTTGATGACTGTTATCTTATGTAATCCTCACGAATTGCTGAAGAGGAGGCAGTCTTCCTCTGTTTACACATAGCGCAGTGAGGTTGAAAGAGGCTAAACGACCTATCTAAAGCTTTCCACATGGTTGGCAAGTGGAAGAGTCTGGATTCAAACCCAGATTTAGTCTGCCTTAGATCCTGGGGTCTCTCGGTTACCACCAGGTACAGTCCCAACATTCCCAGAATATACTTTCATTCCTTCCTGAATACCCAAAGCAGGAAGCTGCTTTCTTAAGTGGCCTAAAGTGGCTGGGCTCTCAAATTTTATAGGCACATGAATCACCTGGGGATACTGTTAAAATGTGGATTCTGAATCTCTAAGCCTGGGATGGTCCAGGAGGCACTCCAGTTCTAACAAACTCCCAGGTGTTGCTGATGTTCTCGGTTTGTGGAACACATTTTGAGCAGCAAGTAGGAAAGACAAGACTGGGATTCTGTTATTATGGAGTCACACCTTAGTTTTAAAATAGAAAAATGGAAATTAAGGGTAAAATTCAAATATAGTGGTTAAAAATGTTCTCTCATCAATTGTAAGAAATGTTCCACACCAATGCAAGGGCAATCTTGTATTTTATGCATGATTGTTCTGTAAACCCACAGCTTCTCTAATAAAGGGGAAAAAATCCACTATTAAATTATTGGCTGTTGTTAGATTGGATTTTATGGATTGAATAGAATTACCCCCAGGGCTAACGGTTTAGGGTAGGCATTTTAAAAAATGTCTATGGTTTCCAGGACAGGAGGAGGGGAAAGGGCTTGGATTAATGCCTTCACATTCTTTCATGGAAATTCATCTTTTTAGATGCACACCAGCCTACTATTCTCCAGCCTTCATTAAAAGAAAAAACAAAACAAAACAAAAAACAGCACTGAAGTACCAACTCCTTCCCTTATTAGTAATTTCTGAATAAAACCAAGGGCAAAACATCTGTTAAAGACTGGCAGGAAAGATTTAACATACTAGCTTTTCCTTTACTCTGGGAAAGTTGCTTAATTTCTCTAATCTCCAATAGCTAATCTGTAAAAACAGAGCTTGGAGAAGTTTAAATGCATTGAGCACAGTTTCAAATACATAAATAGTGTTCAGCAAATACAAGCTTTCCAGCACATCCCTCCTCTCCAATAAATCTTTTACATTCCTAAATCTGCCTTTGTCAGATAGATGTATCATGGATATGTCTCCCAATCTGTAGCCTTGCATTTTCATTTGTTTTTCATGGCACTTTTCAAAAGAAGTCTTTAATTTTGAAGTTCAGCTTATCATTTTATTTTCTTTTACGTATGTTTGGTAGTGCATATCATTTCCTATCTAAGAAAGTTTTGGCAAAATCATGAAGATTTTCCTTATTTTTCCTTTGAGAACTTTTGTAGTTATGATCTATTTTGAATAAATTTTTATGAATGGGGTGAGGTAAGGTTTAAACTTTTTTTTTTTTCTGTATGCCTATAACTTCAGTGCAGTTTCTTGAAGGACTGTCATTTCACCCATTGAATTACCTTGGCATCTTTGTTAAAAATAAATTGATCAAATATGTGTGGGTCTATTCTGGGATCTTTATCATTCTTTTGATTTACATATCTATGCTTACACCAATACTACACTATTTTGATAACTGTAACTTTATAGTAAATCCTAAAATTGTAGTTTTTCAAAATAGCCCTTCCAACTTCTTTGTTCTACAAAATTGCTTTGGCTACTTTTTGAATTTCCATTTAAATTTTAAAATCAGCTTGTACATTTCTATAAAAAAAGAGATGCAGAGATTTTGAATTGAATTTAGTTGAATCTATAGATTGACTTGTGAAAAACTGATATCATAACAATATTAAGTCTTTAAATCCATGAAAATGTCATACTGTATTTCTCCATTTATTTAGTAATTTTCAATATACAGGGCTTGCAAACTTGAAATTTTCTCCTATGCTACCATAAATCATATTATTTTTATTTCACTTTGTCACCAACTACCATATAAAATACAATTGACTTCTTAAATGTTCTTTTTCAAGATGGTTTCAGAGCCCATTGTCCTTCCATAGGAATCTGATGATTGGTTTTTCCATTTCCATGAAGAAGGCTTTGGAATTTGGATTGGGATTGTGTTGAATCTGTAAATTGCTTTGTAAATCCATGAACATGAATTTACATTTATTTGGGTCTTCTTTCTATTTATTTAAGTCTTCTTTAATTTCTTTCAGGAGTATTTTGTAGTTTTCATGTACCAGTCTTTTAGACCCTTATTTAAATTTATTCCTAGATATTTGATTCTTTTAGTTGTTATTGAAAATGGAACCATTTTTAAAATTTCCTTTTTGGATTGTTCATTACTGGTATATAGAAACTCTACAAAGTTTTGTGTGTTTATCTGGTACTCCACCTTTTTGTGAATTTGTTTATTAGCTCTAGTAGCTTTAGCCTTTTAATATAATATTTCTTCAGATTCTCTTTGTAAATTATCATGTCATTTGCAATTAAAAAAACAGCTTTCACTTCTGTGACAATTTGATATTATTTATGAATTACAAAAAAGATATAGATTAAGTTTGTAAACTGGTCTATTGCTTTGGGCATGGTACCCTTTGATTTAAACTCAAAGGCTTTACATTTTCTTCATTAAATCAAGGTTAGGGCTTTGGTTTGACCATATCATTAGGGAATGCAGGGTTGAGTCCTCACCCCCTTAGTGGGCTATATAAATGGACATTCAATCAGAAACAAAGACTTAGATATACAGAGGAAGAGACAGATCCATAGACATGGCAGAGGCCCCTGGAAGAGAGATGAGCCATTTACCTGATAGTTTACAGGTGACTTTGTTAAGAAAGCCTGGAAAGAAATGAGCACCAGGAAGAAAGACTAGCCCTATGCTAGCCTACAGCTGATATTGGAAGAAGCTGGATACATGGAGCCTCAAGAGGGAAAAGGAAGGCTGAACCCTGGCAGATGTCACCCACGATCTTACATCAACACATGGCAATAGAGTTTGGTAAGGAAGTACGCTTGAGTTGGACTCTTTAGGGCCTTGTAATGGTAAGCTTTTACCCCAAATAAATACCCTTTATAAAAGCCAATAGATTTCTGGTACTTCGCATCAGCACATGTTAGCTAACTAATACAACTTCTTTCTTTGCATTCTGTATACCATTTATTTATTTTGCTTGTGTTATTACACTGGTTAGGCTTTCCAGTATAATGTTGGATATAAGTGGTGAGAGGGGACATCCTCGCATTCAATTTCTTATATCAAGAGTGATGTATGCTGTAGGTGTTTCTTTAAGTAGAAGCTAAGATCAACAATATTAAAACTTTTTTCTTTCCTAATGTAAATGGTAAATGTTTAAACCTTCTTCCAGAGAAGGTCTGCTCTTTTTTTTTTTTTTAACCCTGACTGGGAATCAGGCTTGTAAAGATCACCCAATCCAAACTGAGACTGAACTGATTCAAACCTGGGTTATAGTCTTTGTGAGAGCAGAGTCTGGGGTACCACCTGAATGCCTATTTACTTAACAAGAATCCTCCTCTTTGCTTTGCCCTGTAAGAAAAGACTGTGGAAGATTTTGAAATGGATAAAAGAGAATACTAGGTGTCCTTGCAATAGTATGCTAGAACCTCTCAGGGATTATCTAATTTTACAGGTATGTGTGCCTTTGTCTTTGACAAGGCAATTTTTAAATTTTGTAGAGATAGAAGTTAACTTTTACAAAACTCACAGTAATGCAAATTTTTCCTGACCACTGAAATGCAAACGGTAGCAGGTGGAATGGGATTGATCATCACCCTATGGATATTGGCCAGTTTTCCCAATTTTGCGTCAATTTGTAATGCTTCATTTAAGCATTTCTTATCTGATAAATGGGTGGTATTTCTAAATCAGCTCTGATCTGGTTATAGCACCTACTGGTTCTGTTGGTGGGACACTCTGGGCCTCTAGGTTCTTTGCTATGTCGCATAAAACAGCGCAAGGACATGCCACAGGGTAGGCAAAGGAGTAAAGAGTTTACTAAGAAATAAGAAAAGAAAAACAGTACGCAACCCTAGACATGGTTGTGGGTGTGCTACAGGGTGAGAGGTGCATGTGATGCCTCAGATTAGGTCTTTTTAAAGACTTTCCTCCTCCCCTTTCCTAAAGTTGGGGAGGGACCCCAGCTGTTTGCTGTTCTGATTGGTTGCCCCACCTGTTAGCTCTCAGGGGGACAGTGGGTACATCTGTTGTTTGGAGTTATCTGGGGCTTTCCCTTGATTCCAGAAAGAGTTCCAAAAGGGACCTCATGGCCAGGGTCTAAGAGGGGTCTTTCCAGCTTTGTTCTTAATAGCAGGGGATTTCTAGGTGGGGTCTCATGGCCATGATCTTTGCCAGGTCCCAGCCACCTTCCCTCTTTCCCTATACTAAACTGCCTCAACTCTCTCATTAACTAATAAGTTAAATAAAATCTTTGACACATGTTCATTTAATAGCTTATGAGATCTTGATTTTGCTTCTTTAAAAATGTATCTTTTAATTGCCTTGAACTCTCTTTATTGGTCAGCTTTTATATCTGTAAGTCATTGCTTTTCTCTCCATTTCTTAGCCTTTGAATAGTAACATCAGAAAAAAATATACTATCAGAAAAAAAAACAAGGTCCATTACCCAAAATACCAAAAAAATCTAGAAATGAAAATATAGGCAAGCTTTCAAGAGAAAAAATATGATTATGGCTAAAATTACAAAGGAGCTCAGATATTCAGCCTTTAAGATTTTGCTTGCTTTAAAGCATCATCTCTATATGATAAAACTGTTTTATATATTATAATAATCTATTTATCTTAATAGACGCTATCTTTGACAAGAGTCTGCTGTTGTAAATACTTTGTGTCTACGATTATACAAACTCATAGTAGGCAATCAGTACATGTATTTTCCTTTCTTCTCCTCCAGACAATCTTGAATTTATTGCTACCAGGTCTTATATATCTATTTTTCTATTGCTGCTATGAACACGATAAGCCTTTAATGATTATATATTTAAATCACCCCTGACATTTTCATACTTTCATAGAAACACTGCAAATGACCTTTATATGACTGTTTATATACTATTTCCCCTAAGTCTTTACTTGGTACTCCTAGTAGAAAAGGTCTATTATTTGCAGGCCTATTCCTTTATCATCAACTATGATTATTTTTATTTTCAAATGAGATTATGGGATAAATACCTATTTGGTAGTCACCCAAATGATCTGGAATCATAAATCCTATTGAATGCCACTTTTGCCATCTTCACACTTGAAAGAATCAAAGGAACATTCCTCTTTAGGTTCTGACCTTGGAAACACAACCCAACAGCTTTTGTCATCACCCAGAGCTTTTCCTGCTGAGCACCAGCCCATCAGAGTCCCCAAGACAGCTGTTAGAGCTCAGAATCAATTTACTGTGGGGTGAGGACTTGAGGGACACAGATGGGTGAATTACAGGTGTTCAGCTTAGTGGCAGACCCTCCTTGGCACAGTTTAATATGTGCTCCAGCCTGATCCAGCCACAGGGCAGCAAAGCTGTCACTCTTTGCCCTGGAGAGAGATGGTAGGTTTTGGCTGGGTGCCATTTGCAATCCTAGTTACAAGGTCAATTGCATGTTTTTGGAAGCTGCCACAACTTGAGCTAGTCACTGACTATAACCTTTAGCTGCATCAGGCTCTTTCTTTAGATTTAACTAAAGCTCCAAAGTAACTAATAGTCTTATTCAGCTTGTCCATCAAAGAACCTATTGCCCCAGTGCCTGCTCCATGTTTGTCACTTCCCTCCTTGCTTTTTCTCTTTCTACTTTTTTGCCCTTCTAGTCTTTGACTTGCATAGTGCCCTTCAATTTTTCTATCATCAGTTCAGGTATTCTCTTTGTGAAAATATAATTAAAAATCGATATAAGGGCTCTGAAGCTGAGGACCACAGTTCTATGAAAACTTGCGGCAAGAGAAGTTAATCTAGGGAGAGAGGATCAAGTTCCAATAGGCTGAATGTTTGGCCAAATCAAAATCTACAAAGTGGAGAGTGTCAGTGATAAAATAAAAAGTCCCAGCCCTTCTGTATTCTAGTGGATCTCCCGAGCATGTAGAGATCTTCTCGACAGGCAATGTATCCTGAATGCCGGGATTGACTTGGAAATGGAGAAACCATTGCTAAGGCAATGAGGATCTGGGCCTGAAATACGATTGATTTCACCAGATTTGCATGCATTTTTGGTTTGAAATCATGCCATACGTGCCCTGTCCAGACCATATTGTGACCTCTCCAAATTCATATAAATCTTTGAAAAGTCCTACTTTCCGTAACTTCTTCTGATAGACTGCCAAAAATTCAAACAGCTATTCTGATTACACTTTAATTGGTACTTTATATTCAACACATAAGGAAACTCACCATAAACAAAAGCTGTTCTTTCCTGAATTCTGTGAAATTAAAATATCTGGATTGTGTGTTAACTATATAATATTTACAGAATTCAGCATATGAGTGAAGCTAGCCAAGGCTCATCTCTTCTCCTTGAGGTCTTTTATAAAAAGCAATGCTTTATTTATGAGGATTTTGAAGTAGCTTTGAAATCCTTATCCCTCTCAAATTCCTATAATGGTTAAGGATTGAAGGAATAATAATCAATTCAGCCTACCTTGTTTTTAATCCTTTGAGAAATCAATACTAATGCAGTTGGCATTATATAATCAAACTTCTTCCAAGAATCTCAAAACACACATAAAATCTACTGGTTGGTCAGTTAAATATAATCATTTGCCCTGCGATCATTAACCAGGACACATATGGAACTGGTTGTTAGAATCCAACACTAAGACCCAACTGTCTGCCTGTGGTTTGTACCAATCCATTGTCTCCTCCCATTCGCCTCCATCCATAAGTCAGTGAGGATCAATAGGCAGTTGGGTTGTAAGAGAGGAATCTAGGTGCATTCAACCAGCCAAATTACTAAATATCTGCTTTTCAAGGTTCTGTGGTATGCGGAAGGGGCATGGAGATAAATAATAACTGGGTTTTGTTACCCATAAATCCACAATCTCATGGTCATGACTATAATAATCAACATGTAGCTAGCACCTGTTATGTTCCATAAGCACTTTATATACATTAACTCATTTAGTCCTTACAGTAATTCTATGAGGTAGATTCTAATAATACATCTAAAAGAAAAAGTCCATCTGGATACAAAAATGCTTATACTAAGCCCTAGTGGCTTCAAATAATTTAAAAGATATATATATTTTTGCAGACAAAATCCAAGTCCCTCTTGTACCTTGTACCCCCATTCTTGATACCATTTCATACTCTCCCTCCCATAAGGCAATTACTTTTCTAAAGTTTATGTGTATCTTTTCTGTTTTCTAAAAAACATATGCTGTGCATATGTGTATATATAGTAATACATTGTATTGTTCAGTGTTTTTAAAAATTTGCAGAGATTGTATAATTCTCTCATGTTATTTTGCACATTGCCTTATTCACCTATTATTGCAATTTGGAAGTGCATGAATGTTGAACCATGCAGAAATACTGCATTAATTATAACAGTTATACTGTATTTTGTTGTATTAATATATACAATTTATCAATCAATTTTATTATTCCTGGACATTTATGTTGCTTCTAATTATTCTCTGTTATATGAAATGCTTCAGTGAGTACACCCTTATGGGTGGGTTTTCTATGCCAATATGTAAATTTGCTGGTGCATAGGGTAGGTGCAGCTTCATCTTTCCTTGATATTGCCAAATCACTCCCCAAATGGTTGTACTCCTTATTCTCCTATTGGCAATGTACCAGTGTTCCTGCTCCCCTAAAAGTTCAATGACACTTGGTGGTGGTGGTAGAAATTTAATTGATGTGAATTTGATGGATATGAAAAATATATTATTATTGATTTAAGATATAAGCATCTATATTTACATGTGATATTGACTGATAATATATTCTTTCTAATGTTATCTTTTTCTGTTTTTTTTGATCTAAAAAATTTGTTTAGAGAACATTCCTTTATATTCCTCTACATTCTCTGGAATAATTTTAGAAAAAAAGTTTCTATTTCTTCTTAAGTCAGTATTAGTGTTATTTTAAACACTATACATTTTTCTTATTTATTATTAATTGATTATATTTCTGTGGTAGTGTTCTGGTTTAAAAAAAAAAACTCTAGCATTCCTTATTTGTGTAAATTCATTCTATTTCTTATTTGTGTCTTCTCTCTCTCTTTTTTTCTCCCTTGGCCAATTTTCCAAAGGGTTGCCTGTTTAATTAGTAATTCCAGAGAATGAACTTTTGGTTTTGGTGCTTTAATCTATATTTTGTTTTGTTCTTCTTTCCTCATTTTATTCTCTTCTGCTCATTTTTGGGAGAGTTTTGTTTCTTTTCTTTTCAACTCTTTGAGTTCAATGCTTTGGTCACTTTTTTGTCAATTTTCTTGTATTGAAAAAAAATCCTTTAAGGCTATGAATCTCCCTCTGAGCACCAATTTATCTTCATCCCATAAGCCTTGATATGTTATACTTCCATTTTAATATTTTAAGAAGAAGACTCCTTAACCACCCTTGACAAGAACTTTCTCTTGGGTATTTATTTTCACCCTTTGCACAGAGCCCTTATCCCATTTTCATTTTATAGATACAACATGTGACAGCATTTACAAATTGTATTAGATATATAATTTTTGAAATTTGGAGACATCTCCCATGATGAATAAAATAAAAATGTCAGAAATCTGAGTCCCCTAGAGTGAAAAAAGGTACTATTTATCATATAAAACCTTCTTAAGCAACCAATAAACTGTAACAAAATTGAGGGAGACCCAACACTAAAGTGTGTTAGCCATAGGAAATGTAACCTGAGAATATAATAATGGTGAACTGTTATTATTGTGTTTTAAAATGGAAAGGATTTCATAGATCATTTTTTTAAAAATGTGCTATACTTTGATTTCACATAGGCAGATTGAGTCTCAGAGAGTTTGAAGGACTTTTTCAATCTTACAAAATAATTCATGGGAGGTGCCAGGCCATAAATTCTCTGTGTGGTTTTGTTATTATTATTAAACATACACCATATTCTCTCATGCCTTCTTTCCAAAGAAATGAGGATCACCATGTTTGTGCATCTTCAGAAAATTCTTTAATGTTACTATCTTGCTCCTTCTTTGTAGACCAGGTTAGTGAATCACAAGGCCCATTCATGAAGGCAGAGAACATAATCATAGATATTGAATCCAGCTACTGGAAATGCATATATACAACAGCCTTGCAAAGACAGCTCCTGCTTACCCTTCAGCATCCCATTTTATCATTTTACCTGTTATCAAGCCTTGGGGCCTCTATACATGTTTCTCATGTAGTTTTTTCATTGCTTATTCTTTCTTGCTCATCAGCCTTCACCTTAAACAGCACCCCAGGGAGGCCTTGCCTAACAATATCATCTCAAGGAGGTCCTGTACCCACTCTTTCAATCTGACAATCTTTTCACTTCTTCCTTATAATACCACAATGTGGAATTATTTTATGTATTGACCAGTTTACTCTTTTTGTCTATATTTCCCAATAGAATAAATATTTCTAGTTCACCACTGTATCTTTAGGGCCCAGTACAGTTCCTGTCTGTATTAGTCAGCTAACGGGGTACAGCAAAATACCAGAAATTGATTGGTTTTTATAATGGGTATTTATTTGGGGTAGGAGCCTACAAATACCAGGTCATAAAGCATAAGTTACTCATCAAAGTCTATTTTCACATGTTGGAGCAAGATGGCTGCCAGTGTCTGTGAGGGTTGAGGTTTCCTTGGTTCCTCGGGGCTCAACTCCTCTGTTTTCTCCACAAGGTCAGCTGTAGACTATCAGGCAAATGGCTTTGTCTCTCTCCCTAGGGCTCCAGCTTCAACATCAAACTCCAACATCAAAACTCCAACATTAAAAGCCCTCAACTCTGTCTTTTGCAATGTTTTTTATCTGTGAGTTCCCACTCACCAAAGCCCCCACTGGCATAAGAGGTTTGCATAATTACTAAATCAAGAAAAACTTCTGAATCCAATATAATCTAATATGCCCAAAGGAAAAGATCAGTTTACAAACATCATCCAATATTTCTTTTTGGAATTCATCAATAATATCAAACTGCTACACTCCACCCTCTGAATTCCAAAAAGACATTACAATATTAAAAAAAAAAACACTTAAATCAGTTACAATGCAAGTACTAAATCATGTCACAATCAATTTAAAGAAACACAGCTTGTCTTGGGGCAAAGTCCTGTCTGCTATAGACCTCTAAAACTTACAAAACAATTCATCTACTTCCAATACACAAATGGACAGACAAAGGATAAACATTTTCATTACAATAAGGAGAAATTGGGAGGGAAACATGAGTCACGGGTCCTCTACAGTTCAGTAAACCTGCAGGGCATCCTCCTTTCAATTTCAGTCTGAGTCATTCTTAAGATGAGGATTTCTTCTCCTTGGTGCCTTAAGGGAACCCACCCTTTCCACATGATTACCCAATGGCCATTTTCTTGGTTCCACCCTCATTAAGCATCTGGGTGTCAACCAAGCTCCAGACCTCTCCCTCCAAGAGTACTGGGATGATGGTCATACCTTACCCAATCTTTGGGTTACAGTCTTAAATCCCTAGTACAGTGACCTGAAGACAACATTCCCCCTAAACTTTGGCATACAAGCCGAACTGTCTCAGAGCAATGAGTTGACCACCTGGCCTTCCCTAACATTTGGCATACAGCCTCAACCCTCTCAGAACAATAAGTTGACCACTGACCTTCCCTAACTTTTGGGGGACAGGTCCACCCCTCTCAGACCTGTGGGGTGCTGATCTTAACTGCCCTAATCCTTGGCGAATGTGCTCCACCCTCTCTGTTCCTTGGAGCAGCAAAACTCTCCCAGAATGTAGGACAGGAATGTCCACCCTCTTTAACTGCTGGGGCAAACTCACCCTCTCTGTACACATGGGTGGGGTTCCTCTCTTGGCCCAAGGTGATGTCCTAATTCCAGATCTCAGCTTCCATGGTTTTCCTCTTAAAGCTGTTTCTTCTTCAACCTCTCCTTTCCATGTCCCTTTTAGTCCAAGCTGACAATGTTTTGTTTTGTTTTTTCATACAGTCCTCTCAAAAACCTTGTTGGTTTAGCATGCAAGAAGCAGGGGTCCAAGCCATCTGGCAGTAAGACTTTCCACAAGTCTTTCTGAGATAACTGCATCTTCAATCTTGATTTACAAGTTCCAAGTTCAGGTAAGTCCTCCAGGTGGGCACTTTCATCTGGGAGCTTGATTTCCAGAAGCTTGGAATTACCAGAATCAGTTTCTGTTTTCTTTGTGCCCAACAGTTCTGTCCTCAGCATATCTTTCTCATCTAGCACTTTGCTATAAGTTGCAAGCAGAAGCCAACCCATATTCTCTGGATTTACTTTGGAAATTTCTTCAGCTAAATACCCAGGCTCACCATTTTCACATTCTGCCTTCCATAAACCAGCAGTTAATCTTGCTAAGTTCTCTGCAACTTTAAAACATGGATCACCTTTCCTCCAGTTTTCAATAATAGTTTTATCATTTACTTCTAAGACATCATAAAAAGTCTCTTAGCACCCATATTGTTATCAACAGTCTCTTCAAAGCAATCTAGGCCTTTTCCATCAAGCATTTCACAATTTCTCCAAAAAATACCCCTTACCCATTTATAAAACCATTCCAGCATTTTGGTAATTGCAAAAGCACTTCCCACTCCTTGGTACCAAATTCTGTATTAGTCAGCCAAAGGGGTGCTGATGCAAAATACCAGATGTTGGTTAGTTTTTATAAAGGGTATTTATTTGGGCAGAAGTTTACAGATACCAGGCCATAAAGCATAAGTTACTTCCCTCACCAAAGTCTATTTTCATGTGTTGGAGCAAGATGGCTGCCAGTGTCTGTGAGGGTTCAGGCTTCCTGGATTCCTCTGAGCTCAGCTCCTCTGTTTTCTCCACAAGGTCAGCTGTAGACTATCAGGCAAATGGCTCTGTCTCTCTCCCTGGGCTCCAGATTCAGCATCAAACTCCAATATCAAAACTCCAACAATTAAAAGCCCCCAACTCTGTCCTTTGCCATGCCTTTTATCTGTGAGTCCCCACCCACGAAAGGGTGGGGACTCAACACCCTACTAGCATAAGAAGTTTACATGATTACTTAATCAAGCAAACCTCTGAATCCAATATAATATAATACGCCCAAAGGTAAAGATCAGTTTACAAACATCAACCAATATTTCGTTTTGGAATTCATCAATAATATCAAACTGATATACTGTTACAGTAGGTACTCAATGAGTGTTTGAAGCTTGGATAAATATAAATGAATGAATGGATGGTTAGATGAATTTTCACATTTCTAACAGACTTTTAATGAGTGAAGGAGGCATCAGTGCACTACTTGGACTTTCATGGCAAAGCACCAGGAGTTTTATATATATGTTAAATAGGTGAGAATTCAATTATTGATCATTATATCCCTGGGAAAAACTTAAAATCCTGGTGAGTAATTTCACTTGCAGTAATGGTGATCTAAGTCATTTGGGCATATCTTTTTTCTGAAGGAAAAATAACCAAATATGCATTCTCAAAATGAAAGAAAATTAATCCAAAGATAAGCAGCTTAGGCAGAGTTGAAAAGAAGCTCATTAAACAGGAAGATAGGTCTGCAGTCTATGCAGAACGAGGCATGATGAGAAAAAAATGGTGGGAAATATAGGAGAGCAGATAACATATGTGGAGCTTCACTGTGCAAGAGAAACTTCCTCAATGATTGGAATATGTATATACGTACAGTCTGATACAACAGCCACTAGGCCCATGTGACTGCCGAACACTTAAAATGTGAGTATTGAGACTGAGAAATTTTTTATTTCATTTAATTCTTTTTTTTAAAAGATTTATTTATTTTTTATTTATTTCTCTCCCCTTCCCTCCTCCCCCCGCCCCCAGTTGTCTGCTCTGTGTTCATTCACTGTGTGTTCTTCTGTGGCCATTTCTATCCTTATCAGGGGCACCGGGAATCTGTGTTTCTTTTTGTTGCGTCATCTTGCTGTGTCAGTTCTCTATGTGTGCGGCGCCATTCTTGGGCAGGCTGTACTTTCTTTCATGCCGGGCAGCTCTCCTTATGGGCTGCACTTCTTGTGCGTGGGGCTACCCTACGTGGGGGACACCCCTGTATGGCAGGGCACTCCTTGTGCGCATCAGCACTGCGCATGGGCCAGCTCCACATGGGTCAAGGAGGCCTGGGGTTTGAACCACGGACCTCCCATGTGGTAGGTGGATTCCCTATCCATTGGGCCAAGTCCACTTCCCTCATTTAATTCTATTAGATAAAATTTAAATTGACATAGCTACATGTGGCTAAATGATCCTCTATTTGAACAGTTGAGATGTAGAAGCTACATCTAGAAAGTCTAACATACATGCAATAGGGGTACCAGATACAAAGGAGAGAGAATGGAGCAGAGATAATGTGTGAAGAGATAACAGTTCAGAATTCTCCAGAACTGATGAAAGACACTAATCCACAAATTCAAGAAACTCAACAGAAAAACTTGAGAAGCCTGAGAGAAGAGGGATCACTTTCAAAGAATGGTGTTTAGATTGACAGCTGACTTCTCAGCAACTACAAAGGAAGCCAGAAAAAATGAAATGATATCTTCATTATGTTGAAAGAAAACAGCTGCCATCCTAGAATTCCATATACAGAGAAAATATATTTCAATAATGAAGGTAAAATAAAGACATTTAAAGACCCAGATAAACGGAGACTGTTTAGCGCTTGCAGATGCTGCCAAGGTAAATGACAAAATATTCCCAGAGGGAAGGTGAGAGGGGCAAGAGGAAACAATAACAAAGAAAATGAAAAATATCTGGGTAAATTACAAAGAAAAAAATTACTGTATTAAAAGCCAATAATAATTCCTTGTGTGAGCTTCTCTCCCTTTCTCACATGTTACCTCTGTAGCTGAAACTTTTACATTGAACTTGTTAATACCTCTGGACTTTGTGCCTTTCTCTGTCAAGGACCCTTATTATTGGGTCCCAGTGAGGTAATATAGCATTAATGTTTGTTGAAAAGAGAAATACATGAATGAATGGAAGAAGGAAGTTATTTTGTTGTTGCCTAGTAATGGGGCAAGAACATAAAAACAAACAAACACATGAGCTTCAGAGAGAGTTGACAATTTTGAGTAGTTTTCAATTTTGAGTAGTGGCATTTTAGCATTTCTGACAAATACCACAGCCTTGATATTTCTGATTTTGGATTCATATAATCAAGTCTTCTAGAGCAGGCTCCTGAGAGCCCATTCTATCTCTAGGCTTTGGTCAAGTTCCCTAAACTCTCTAATCCTCATTTTCTTTACCTTTGAACCGATTTTGCATGGTTGTTGTGCATAAAACCGCACTTGGATCTTTTCCATTTACTTCCCTGAAATGTTATTAACTCTTTGGCAAAGTTCTCTAAGATTTTTTTCTTTTACCTTATTTATTTATTTTTTATTGTTGTTTCTGTTCCAACTGTTTGGGTACTTCCTCAGAACACATTTAAATCTGCAGTTTGTATTCCGTTTCTCTCTCTCTTTCCCTGTGCCCTTTCGATTTGCATTCTTAGAGAACTTCTCAAATTGTACTTTATGTCCATGTCTTGAGTTCAGTGTTGATCCTGTTCCTCACTACCTAGAATGCAGATTTTGTTGTCATTTTCTTTGCAAACTTCCCTTATCTTATCCTTTTACTTTTCCTCATCTTATTCTGCTATGCTTTTCTTCCTTTCTTTTCAGTTTTTCTCTCAGAGATTTTGGTGGTTTTTTTTTTTTTCTTTGATAGATGTGTTAAATATTTCAGGATTATATCCTGTTGCCTTTATTTTGTAGAAATTTTCTTAAGTCCAATTTATTTATTTATCTCTCTACCTAACTCCCTCTCTCTCTTCAGTTTGCTCAGCCCTGAATGAGAGAAAATCTATAAAGATCTGTAGATTGTCAACAAATGAGTTGAAATTGTCACCATTTATAGGAAAAATGCTCTTTTGGATATTGTGGCAGGTTAGTATTCTCTCTCATAAGAGGAATATATTTCCCTGCCCCAGAAGACAAGTTAATTGCTCAACACCTAGACCAACTTCCAATGTCTGATGAGCTTTCATATAATTGAGCACGGCTGCACAGAGGTGGCTTCTTCAACTCTAACTGATACACTTAAGAGGTAAGTGCATGGCAAACTACTATCTCTATAATGTACTGCTCTCACTAGTTTTCCTGTCTACATTCTTGCCAAAAGCAGTATACTTTTGCCATGGACCATACCAATACAGGCTAAATTAACCACTCCCTTCCAACTTTTCCATTTTTTTTGAAAGTTGAAGTCTCCCAAATGTTGTGATGAGAGTACTTTGTTTGCCCCCCAAAGGTAACACTCATAAAGTAGAAAGGAGTTCACCAGTTCTGTCCTTTATTGAGATCTCAGTATCAAAGCCAGTTAGTGATAGGAGGAAGGATGAAGGGTTCCCACCCTATGTCCAAATGGGAGAATATTTGCCATTTCTAGTAATAAACTAAGATACCACCACTATTGAGTTTCTCACTCCAGGCTCATTGACTTCTAGGTCTCTGAATTCCTAAGTGAGTTTGGTCATGGTGTGTCCTTTGCTATTCTTCATTTGTGTTTTATGTGATGGAGCAGAGAGGCTGTGTTAAGAACTGACTAGTCAGATTCCATTTTATTTTATTTTATTTTTTTAAAGATTTATTTTTTATTTATTTCTCTCCCCTTCCCTCCTCATCCTCCCCAGTTGTCTGCTCTCTGTGTCCATTCTCTGTATGTTCTTCTGTGTCCACTTACATTCTTGTCAGCAGCACTGGGAGACTGCGTTTCTTTTTTGTTACGTCTTCTTGCTGCATCAACTCTCTGTGTGTGCTGCGCCACTCCTGGGCAGGCTGCATTTTTTACGCACAGGGTGGCTCTCCTTACAGGGTGCACTGCTTGTGCATGGGGCTCCCCTACACGGGGTACACCCCTGAGTGGCACAGCACTCCTTGTGCGCATCAGCATTGAGCATGGGCCAGCTCACCACACGGGTCAGGAGGCCCTGGGTTTGAACCCTGGACCTCCCTTGTGGTAGGTGGATACTCTATCAGTTGAGCCAAATCTGCTTCTTTCAGATTCCATTTTGAATCAAAGATGGTACCTACATGTCCCACTAGAAAAATTTTCTTATCTCTTATAGGATTCTGTATTTTTCCATGTTTTTGCAAATAATTAAATTTTAACTCAATTTGTTAAAAAAAATATGGATTTTAAAAAATGAAGTTTGGAGGAAATCCAGGATTTTAGAAGCTGCAACTTTCTAAAGTGCCCCCAAGGATTCAGTCAAGGTCCCCAAGGGAAATTTCTTCAAACATTTTATTATGAAAAATTTCAAACATGCAGCTAAGTTGAAAGAATTTTATTCCCTATATTTTACCACTGAGATTTTTCTATGTTTGCACTATCACATATCTATCCCTCTGTCCAACTAGATTCATCTCAGGTTTGGATGCATTTCAAATAAATTCAAGACATTAGAACACTTCCCCAAACTACTTCAGCGTGTATAGTATATCATTAGGTACAGTCCATTAATTGCTTACAACTTAGATTTTTCTTTTGATGTAAAATTTACATTCAATGAAACAGAAATCTTGAGTAAACATATTTTTGCTGACTTTGCAAATTCAGTCATTTGTGTAATCCAAACCTGTATCAAGATAGAGACCATGACCATTGCTTTTGGAAGGACCCTTTGTCCCTTCGCAAGGAAACATTTTCAGGATATAATAATGTGAGCAAAGAGGAAGGGAAACAGTTTTCTGAAAAAAGATGCATGGGTGAGCTTAGTTTCCCTACTAACTTTGTGTGCTGGTAGAAAGGGAAATGTTTCTTCCCTGCACTTTCTTGGGTTTTGCACTTTTGGCACAAAATGTAATATTTGGGAGTGTGGGGTGGAAAGAGCCAAATAGAAGCAGAAAAAGCCATGTCATCAGTAAAAATAAACAGAGACACAAATATGTCAGTGGCAGAGGCAGGCACTTCATTGTGCAAGTGATTTATGGGGGAGGCTTGCAGCCAAACAAACAGGCAAACGGAATGCTGCTGATCTCCTTGAGGAGTAATCTCATTTTCTTGGGGGTATAAAAGGCAATAAGTGACTGTTTACTGTCTGAGGAAACCCTGGCTGAGTCACTGAAGGCAGACCCTGTTAAATGCCCTGGATTAATGAGGATTGTGGCTGCGAGACAATGGCCTGCCCTCTATGAGTCAAACCCACAAAATGAAACACTGACACATTAGCAGCAAATCAAGTAGGGACTTTCCCTCTGTTTATGCCATGCTGTAGACTTCTTTTCCTTCAAATGGCACTGGGACAGGAGGGAGATGGACTGGTTACCCAGGAAATTAGCAGACGGTGGTCTGGCCTGCTTCATCTGGTCTGTTTTCTGGCAAGGACTGGGCAGGGGCTGAGAGTTAAACTAGTGGGAGCCAGATAGGCAGCAGGAGAGGCATGAGGCCTCCTAAGTGGAGGAGGGGCCCATCGACCTTTAGGTAGGAGGCTTTGGAAGATTGGTTTTCTCTGCCTTGGGTTTTGAGCCCCTGGGATACTCAAAACGCCAGTGCTAAAGAATCTGCAGTTTAAAAGTCTGCTTCTACGGAAACTCCTTCTAGCCAAGCAGAGGGGTGTGTGTGTATGTGTAAGAATTGGTTGTCAGCAGTAATTTCGGTGAATGAAAATTTAATATGGACCCTTAATATACACAGTTCAAAGGCCACCTGAAAGGTATAAAAAAATTGGAGTGGTAGATTGAAGAGAAAATTTCTTGGGAAAATTTATTGGAGCATTTTCCCTTCTGCTGTTCTATGAGGGAGGAGAGGGGGAAGTGGCCCCCTTGTCTTAAGTCAAGTGAGAGAAGTTGAAAAGACCCAGTTGGAGAGCTTGATATGCTGCTACCTGGTCACAGTGAACAGGGATGACAAAACAGAACTGATACCAGCTTTGGATCTGGAGTAGTGTCCCACGGGGTCCCTGATCTGCCAGGTGTTTACTCTTAGACTCCTGAGTGGGAGGTCTGGGGTTCAGCAGGAGCTAGGGGAGAGGGCTGGGAGATCAGGGCATTGGCAGACAGGGTTTGGTGGGCCCAGAGCAGAAACTGTTCACCAGCCGTTACAAAGGTATTTCAACCCATGCACAGCCAGCGTGACGTACCAGTGCATGCCAGCTGGCTCTCGACCTGGGCAGCTGACAGTCGGGGTTGCACTTAGGAGGAAACAGCATCGCTGCCAAGCCCTAGTAAGACGGTTGTGTTTCTCATGGAAGAGATGTCCGCCATGCGTACAGATGAAAGAGAACTGGTTTTTCTTACCTAGAGGGGCTCAGCCCAGGGGGCTGCCTGGAAGGAAGATAGTACAACAGCAGAGAGAGTGGTGGAGGGGGAACTCGGAAAACTGTGGTGTTTTTGTGCTGTAGGTTCTTTGACAGTCTGCTGTCTATGGTCCCTTTGATTACTGTTTTTAAATGTGTAAACTCAAATTGATAGGATTACAACAGAAACCAATTCTATTTAAGTAGAGTTATCAAGACATTTAAAAATTCTTAAATAACAAATTAAATAACCAACTCTAGCACCCTTTCTAATAAATACCATAATTTTTGTAATTTTCAACCAGTGATAAGCAAAAATAATACCTTCAAATTGCGAAGTAATGTGAAATGATCTATGGTTTCATTGGTGACAAAATCACAAGTGCTATTAAAAAAACTGTATTCATAATTGAAGGAAATGCTATATTTCTATTAGAATTTGAACATTTAAAATGGATGCACCTGGCAAATTTCAGTTAAAGGTTTATAAATATATGCATATGTAAATAGAAATATATATATTTCCCCATCCAAGTTGAACAACCCCTGGACAAGTAACAGTATATATCTCCTGTATGAAGGAGCTGCAGGTAAAGATCTCACAAAACACAGTTCAAGAGTCAGAGCTAATTTTAAACATCTGCCATGGCCAGAGGAAACCCAGCATACATGGGTGCTAGTCTGCTAAGATAAGTTCCAGATTCTCCTCTCTCTCCCCTCCTCTGTTGCAACCAGAAGTTTCAGAAGACACCATCAGGAGCGGTGGTGGATGGCGGGAGGTGGTAGAACAAAAGAAGAAGGAGCCTCCTTTCCCTGCAGTGGCTTTCCTTCCTGCTTTGGGCTCAAGTGCAGGGAGAGGTTTTAACTAGGAGGGAAGTTCAGAGTTTCAATTACTGAAGAGAGACTATATTAGGCAACTAAAGTATCAAGCATTCCTTTTCTTATATCAGAGGCAAGAGATAAGCTGTGTGGTCTGCCCAGAAGTTTATCTGTCATCAAGAGCAGGTTCGGAAGGGCAACTACTGCGGGGAAACATGAAATGGCTTTGTGGTTGTACCCTATGAGTCCTACTAGTTCAATATAGTTGTTCCATGATTGCATAAGGTATGAGGGGGCTGTGTGTGTGTGTGTATAATTTTAATAGCAGAGTTTCTCTCCTTGAAATATTTGTTTTAGTGGCTAAGACGATGATCTATGGAATTAAATGGCCTGTGCAAAAGTCCAGTAGCTCTGACTTACTGTGTAACTTGGAGTATGTACCTTAATCCTTCTGTGCCTCAATTGCCTATTCTGTATAATGGGAATATCAGTAATGTTATACTTAGCTTATAAGGAGGCTAAGAGGATTAAATGTGTTAAAATATTCAATATGCTTAGAACAGTGCCAGGCCCAGAGTAAATTCTGTACAAACGTCAGCTTTTTAAATTGTTATTATACTTGATTGTATTACTTACTTTTTACCTTTTCATTTGCACTGGCTTCTAAGAAAGCTTTACTGAACAGCATGATCCAGGAAATAATAGTTGGAAAGCAGTTTTAGAGCATCTGTGTACGTGCCTCCTAGGAGTTGGGTCTTTGCCCTAAGTCTGCCTCCATCTCTCCTGTGAAAGAAATGTCTCTACGATCCTGAGAACTCCCAGATCCTCCCAATAGAATACACTTGACCAACCCTCTCCCAGACAGCCACCCAGCTCTCAACCCAGGCTTTCTTCCCATAGCATCTTCTCCGATAAAAGCTTTCATGAACCCACACTGGTGAAAGATGAAACCTTCAGAAGCTGTTTGTGTGGAAAGCAGTTAGACATCGCAGGTAGCTAAGTGCTTTTTGGTTGCTAAGGGAGGTGTTATCCTTAAATTTCAGCAACAATAAACAAAACAGCTGGTGGGGGTAAATGTTTCTGGCAGTTGTGGTGGAGTGGAAAGATTGTTGTGCCAAAGTCAAACAAGCCTGGATTTAAAATGCCACCATCGCTCACTGGTTTTGTGAAATTCAGTATGTTCGTTAACATTTCTGAAACCCAGTTCCCTTGTATACATAAACAGGGATAACTGGTAACTACTCGGTAGGGCTGTTGTGAGAATTATATGATATTATGATATTAGGATTAGGTGTTTAATAGTTGTTGATGGCGACGGACTTGGCCCAGTGGTTAGGGCATCCATCTACCACATGGGAGGTCCGTAGTTCAAACTCCGTGCCTCCTTGACCAGTGTGGAGCTGGCCCATGCACAGTGCTGATGTGCGCAAGGAGTGCCATGCCATGCAGGGGTGTCCCCCGCGTAGGGGAGCCCCACGTGCAAGGAGTGCGCCCCGTAAGGAGAGCTGCCCAGCACGGAAGAAAGTGCAGCCTGCCCAAGAATGGCGCCGCACACAAGGAGAGGTGACACAAGATGACGCACCAAAGAGAGACACAGATTCTCGTGCCGCTGACAACAACAAAAGTGGACAAAAGAATACGCAGCAAATAGACACAGAGAACAGACAACTGGGGTGCGGGGGAGGGGAGAGAAATAAATAAACAAATAAATCTTAAAAAAAAATAGTTGTTGATATGTTCGCTTTGCCTTTTACATGAGACACATGCCAGTTGGAAGTCAGCTGAGGATATCTGTTTCACTGGAAATGAAGCTAAGCAAGGCTCCACCTCCTTCTTTCAGATCTGACCAATTTGATAGCCCATGGAAATCCTAACGCTCTTCATTATTTCTCTAAATTCCAACTAAAAAGGCAGAAATGGAGGGTTACACTCCCATGGTTGGCTCAGCATACCAGGCTCTGACTTTCAAGCCCCTGTCTTATATATTCTATCATTTTACCCAGTAGGAATGCTCCACCCATCCCTAGTTATCCCAAACATCCATAACAGGACCTACCTCATGTGCTGAGTTAGAGAGTTACTTTAAAAAATGTAGGAAACAAGATAGATGAGCTGCTCACTTCCTGGTGACAAAATAGCCCACCATTCCTAAATACCCTCTGACCACCCTGTCATGTTCCTGGCCCTCATAGAAACTGTCACATATGCTCTCCATTTTGCCAGATCTTCTCTCTTTCTCATTTTTCCTCTATTTTCTTCATATTATTTATCCTTGGAGCTTGCCTTTCAGAAGCAGAAACAACATTATTTCCATCTCTCCCCCAGAGCAGCTTCCCACAGCCTTTAATGGCATAGTAGTTGCTGATATTCTTGCTGGGGGTGTTATCAGTTAGCTATTGCTGAGTAACAAACCACCCTAAAACTCAATGGCTTAAAAATAAGCATTTACTGTTGTTCACAAGTCTATTTGTCACCTAGGTGGTTCTGCTGATCTAGGCTAGGCTCAGCTGATGTAGGCTGGCTTTGCTCTTGTGTTTGCAGTCAGCTGGTCAGTTGCTTTGGGGTTGGCTGATCTAGGATGGCTTCACTTCCCCGTCTGGCTAACTTGCAGCTAGGAAAATGCAGGTTTCTAGCCATGGGTCTCACAGCATTCAGCATGCTAGTCTAGGCTGATTCACAGAGCAGAGCAGGATTTCAAGAAAGCAAGCAGGAGTGTGCAAAACCTCTTGAGGTCATAGCCTTAGGACTGATAGAATGTCACTTCCACCACATCCAATTGACCAAAGCAAGTCAGAACACCAGTTTTGATTTAACATGTGGACAAATATACTCTGCTTCTCATTAGGTGGAGCTGCAATATTATTTTCAAAAGGAGTGGATGCAGGGAGAGAAATAAGTTTTGTTGTTTTTGTCATCAATCTACCACAATCTGTCTCACCCACTCTAAGCTGGCTCTTATTGGTATTTTAACAAGGTCAACTTCCTCTAAGAGAGAAGTTACAGTGCCAAATGTTGATATAATAAAAACATTTTCTTCACCACTTTAAGAAAAATAACTCAACTTCCTTTGAGAAAGACAATTGCAAAGGTCACTTTTCTTGATTATCTTGTGTCCTGTTTCTGGACAAGGGGAAGCTGAGACCTAAGACCTACTCCTTCCAAAACCTAGAGAAGTTTTTCTTCCTCCGAGGGAGGGATGGACCAAAGAAAAGTATGTGCAGACTTTAAGAATAAATGAATCTATGGAAATGGGAGCACTATGCATAGCCCCTAAGGAAGATTCATGAGGTAAGGATGGCATAACAGCACTTTGTAAAACTGTAAAACCACTAGAAAAATATTTCATTTTCTCCCTTTTCTTCCCCTCAACCTTGCTTGATGCTTAACATAAAAGTAGGTGTTTAAGACTCATAGCTATAAAGGAAGGTGTCAATGGGATATCAGGGTCTATGACTTCAAAATTTTACTGCTAATATGTATTTACTATTTAATAATTGAGTTCAAGGATTTTATAAAAGAAAGTTATTTGAAGTAAGGTCATAAATGAATAAAACCAGTTTATAAGCCATAATAAATAGTATCACTACATTTTATATAAACTATTAAAAATAAATTTTGTTAACATAAATACCCTTTGGCCTAAGAAAGAATTTAAAGGTGACATAGGCAAATAGGCCCTCTCATGGATGAAAAATAGTAACAAACTTATCAAGAAGAAATTTGGCTATAAACTGTGTAGCTATGAACTGACCCAGTAATACAAATTCTGATAATATACAGAAAATTTATTTAAATGTGGGAATAAACTATATGCACATATATGCAATGCCCTGAAAAATAAATGTGTTCTAATGAAAAAGTTTATCATGACATACAACTTAAATCATATTTTGTGATCATTTTAATGCATAACTTTTGTTAAACAGAATAACCTACCTAGAATTAAAGTTTGTCCACAAATTTTGAGACATCTTTTCAGGCCTGCAAAGTGCCCAATATTTTTCATGGTGAAAAATGGTTTCAAAAAAACACAAAAAAACTAGTTATACATCATAGTTTTGTTCTTTTTCTTTATATTATTTATTTATTCACTTATTTGCTCATTCACTCGTTAGTACTCATTGAAGCCCTACCATGTGCTAGGTGCTATGCAACATTTTTCTAGAATGTTATATTCCATACACTGCTTGAAAATGAATCAGTGTCTCTTATTCTCATAGTGTGGAATTTTTGTGTACAATGCATTAAGTTTTATGGGAGACTGCATTTATTTCAGTTTTGTTTAAACGTGTTTTCATTCTATCAATATACTTTTCTACCTGTAAAAGTAGTCTGTGACTTATATTAGTATAGAGCACACCATAAGTTTTTAAAATTTTTATAAACACTCTCCCATCCCTTTTCCTTGGTAACCTCTAATCTGCTTTCTATCACCCCACATTTTCTATTCTACTCATTTCTTATGATTATATCACACAATTGCTGCCTTGTATGTTGTGAGCTTATTTCATTGAATCTGATGTTTTAAAAGTTCTTCCAGAAGTCTCATCACTTTTTTTTCTTATGACTGAATAATATTCCATTGTGTATATGTCCCCCATTTTGTTTATCCATTCATTTGTTGGTGACCATTTGGATTGTTTCCAGCATTTGCCAGTTGTGAATAATGCTTCTAAAAACATTGGTGTTCAAATATCTGTTTGCCACCCTGTTTTCACTCTCTTTGGGTATATATAATACCAAGAAGTGGAACTGCCTGATCAAATGGTTATATTTCATTTTTGGAATAACTGCCATATTGCTTTCCACAGTGGCTATGCCATTTTTACATTCCCACCAACAACGCACCGGAGTTCCAATTTCTCTGCATCTTCCCTAACGCTTACTATTTTATTTTATTTTTCCTTTTTAATAATAGCCATCCTTATGAGTGTCAAGTGGTATCTCATTGTAGTTTTAATTTGTGTTTCTCTAATGGCTAATGATGTACATCTTTTCATGTGTTTATTGGCCATTTGTATATCTTTTTTTGGAAAAATGTCTATTAAAATCACTTGCTAATTTCTTAATTGGGTTGTTTATAGAAGTTCTTTATATGTTCTGGATATTAAGCCCTTTTTGACATATTAATATATCTTTCAACCCTTTGTTCCCATTCTTTACATTGTCTTTTTACTTTCTTGATAATTTCTTTCAATGCATAAATGTTTTTAATTTTGATTAAACCAAATTCATTTATTATTTCTTTTGTTATTAATGCTTGTGGTCTCATATCTAAAAATTCATTGCTGAATATGAAGTCATCAAGATTTGTGCCTATGCTACCTTCTGAGAGTTTTATAGTTTTAGCTCTTATATTTAGATCCTTGATATATTTTAAGTTGATTTTTGTAAATGGTATGTGAAGGGGGTCTAACTTCGTTGTTCTGAATACAGTCTTTCAATTTTTCTAACACCATTTGTTGAAGAGACTATTATTTCGCTACTGCATTTACTTAGAACTCTTGTAAAAAAAAATCAACTAGCCATAGATCTGTGGGTCTATATTAGGACTTCCAATTCTGTTCCACTGGTCTATTTATTTATCTTTGTGCCAGTACCACCCTCTTGATTACTGTCACTTTGTAATAAAATTTGAAATTGGGAAGTGTGAGTCCTGCAAACTTATTCTTCTTTTTCAAGATTGTTTTGGCTATTTGGGATCCCTTGTAGTTTCGAATATTTGAGGATTAGTTTTTCAGTTTCTGGAAATAAGTCTGCAGGGTTTTAATGGAATTGTATTGAATTTGTATGTTGCTTTGGGTAATACTGATATATTAACAATGTCAACTCTTCCAATCCATGAACTTGGGATGCCTTACCATTTATTTAGATCTGTTTAAATTTCTTTCAGCAGTATGTTGTAGTTTTCAGTATACAAATTTTTATATCATTAAATTTATTCCCAGATATTTTATTATTTTGGAAGCTATTATAAATGGAATTGTTTTCTTAATTTCTTGTTTGGATTCTTTTTTGCAAAAAAAAAAACAAACACAGCTTTTTTTTCTTTTTGTGCATTGCTCTTGTGCCTTGCTACTTTGAGGAATTCATTTATTAGCTTTAATAGCTTTCTGGTGGATTCCTTTGGGTTTTCTACATATAATATAATAAAAATAGATCTTAAAAAATAGAGATCATTTTACTTCTTCCTTTCCAATTTGGATACCTTTTATTTTTTGCCCAATTGCTCTGGTACAGTATTGAATAGCAGTGGTGAAAATGGGCATCCTTATCTGATATCTGATCTTAGTGGGAAAGCTTTGTCTTTCACCATTAAGTTTGGTGTTAGCTGTAGGTTTTTCATAAATGCCCTTTATATCATGCTGAGAAATTTCCCTTTAATTCTTACTTTTCTGAATGTTTTTATAAAATAAGGGGGCTAGATTTTGTCAAATGACTTTTCAATATCTATTGATATAATAATCATGTCGGGTTTATTTCTTCATTCTATGCATGTAGTATGTTACATTGATTGATTTTAATCTTAACTACCCCTACATTCCTGGGATGAACCCCATTTGGTAAGGATATATTATCTTTTTAATATGTCATTAGATTCAGTTTGCTACTATACTGTTAAGGAATTTTGCATCTATATTCATAAGAGAAATTGGTCTGTAAGTATCTTTTCTTGTAATGTCTTTACCAGGCTTTGGTATCAGAATAATGATGACTTGATAGAATGAATTAGGAAGTTTCCCTTCTCATGAATTCTTTGGAAGAGTTTGAGAAGGACTGGTATTAATTCTTCTTTAAATGTTCAGTAGAAATATTGGTGAAGCCATCTTGTCCTGGGCTTTTCTTTGGTGGAAGGTTTTTTTATTATTGATTCAATCTTTGTATTTGTTATAGGTTTGTTGACGTTTTCTATATCTTCAGGTGTCAATTAGGATAATTGAAGTATTTCTAGCATTTTTCCATTTCTTCTAAATTACCTAGTTTATGAAGTATTGTTGTTCTAATGTTCTCCTATAATGCTTCTTATTCCTACAAAGTCAGTAGTGATATAATCATTTGCCTTTCTGATTTTAGTTATTTGCTTTATTTGCATCTTTTTTTCTTAGTTGGTCTAAATAAAGGTTTGTCAATTTTATTGATTTTTTTCAAAGAGCCAAGTTTTCATTTTGTTTATTCTCTCAATTTTTAAAATTCTCTGTTTCAGTTAACTCTGATCTATTCTTTATTTCCTTTCTTCTGCTAACTTTGGGTTTACTTTGCTCCTTGTATTTTTAGTTCCACAAGATGTAAACTAGGTTATTAATTTCAGATCTTTCTTATTTTTTAATATAGGCATTCATAACTTAATTTCCTTCTCAACACTGCCCTTACTGTATCCCATAAGTTTTATTCTTTAACCCTCTGGTTTTTTAAAAGTGTACTATTAATTTCCATATATTCATAAATTTTCCAGTTTTCCTTCTGTTATTGATATCTAGCTTCACTCCATTGTGGTAAGAGAGGTCACTGTTTGTGATTTCAATATTTTTAAAATTTATTGAGACTTCTCCTGCACCCCAACATATGGTCTGTCCTAGAAAACAATCCATGTGCACTTGCAAAGAATGTGTATTCTGCTGTTTTTTGAGTGAATCTTCTATATATGTCAGTTATATCTAGTTGGTTTATAGTGTTGTTCAGGTACTCTATTTCTTTATTGATATTGTTTAGATGCTCTATCCTGTATTGAAGTAGTGTATTGAATTATACAACTAATATTGTAGAGCTTTGATTCTGTCAATGTTCGCTTCATAAATTTTGGTGGTTTGCTGTTAGGTGCATATATATTTAAATTGCTAAGTCTTCTTGTTGAATTGTCCCTTTTCTCATATATAATGTCTTTCTGTATCTCATAACAGTCTTTGACTTTAAGTCAATTTTCTCTGATATTAATATAGCCACCCCTGCTCTCTTTTAATACTGTTTGCATGAAATATGTTTCCATCCTTTTCTTTTGACGGATTCGTATCTAAGGATCTCAGATGCATATCTTATAAACAGCATATAGTTGGGTCATGTTTCTTTATCCATTCTGTCACTCTTTCTTTGCCTTTTTACTGTAGCATTTATTCATTTACTTTTAAGGAAAACACTAATAAGGCTAGATTTATTTCTGCCATTTTGCTAATTGTTTTTTGTAAGTTGTATGCCTTTTGTATGCCTCATTTTTTCATTACTATATATTTTGAATCACTTATCCTTTCCTTCCCTATAGAATTTTTAGGTATTTTCTTCATGATTACTATGAGCATTACATTTAGCATATAAAACCAATTACAATTTCATTTGTGTTAATTTCAGCTTACCTTTAATAGCCTACAAATACTCAATACCTATACCCCTCCATCCCTATCTTTTTTTATGTTGTTCTTTTCACAAATTACATCTTTATACATTGCATGTTCAGTAGCAAAGATTTATGCTTGCTTTTTAATGTATTTGAATGTTAAAGCCTCATAAAAAATAAAAGACAGCATAAAATTAAAGATGAAAAATAAAATAATTCTGGCTTCTATATTTACCCATGTTGTTGCTTACTCTGAATATCTTTTTTTCTTCAATCAGGATTGAGATACTTTCTGCCTTTCCTTTCAACATGGAAGATTTCCCTTAGAATTTCCTATAAGATAGGTCTAATGGTAATGAACTCCCTCAGTTTTTGTTTGTCTGGAAATATCTTAATTTCTCCCTCATTTTTGAAGGACAACTTTGTTAGTTATACTATTCTCAGATAACAGTGGTGGCTTATTTTTTCTTTCAGCTTTTTAAATATGTCCTCCCACTGCCTTCTGTTCTCCGTTGTTTATATTGAGAAATCTGAGTTAATCTTATTAAGAATCCCTTATATTTGACATGTCACTTCACTCTTTCTGTTTTCAATATTCTGTTTTTGGTCTTGGTATGTGCACTTTGATCATCATGTGTCTTGGTATGGATCTGTTTGTGTTCATTCTGCTTCGCATTTGTTATGCATCTTGGATTTTTATATTCAATTTTTCATCAGATTTGGGAAGATTTCTGCCATTATTTCTTCAAGTGTTTTTCTGGCCTTTTATCTCTCTCTTTACCTTCTAGCTCCTATAGTGTGTGTATTGGCATGCTCAATGGTGTTCCTCAGTTTCCTCAGGCTCTGTTGACTTTTTCCATTCTTTTTCCTTTCTGCTCCTCAACCTGGACCATTTCAATGTTTTTGTCTTCTTCAATCCTTTCTTCTGCCTCCTCCAATTTACCCTGGAACCACTCTACTGAATTTTTCACTTCAGTTATTGTACTTTTGAGTTCTGGAATTCCATTGGTTTGCCTTTATAATTTCTATGTTATTAAAATTCTCATTTCGTTCATATATTGATTTCCTGATGTCTTTGTCTATGTTTTCCTTTGGTTCATTGATCTTATTTAAAGGAGTTGTTCCAAGATCTTTGATTAGTAATTCCAGAGACTACACTTCTTCCAGAATATTTCTATCAAGATTTTTTTTCCTGCCTTCTTATGTGTTTTGAAATTTTTTGTAGAGAACTTGACATTCTGAGAATTGTGTTGTGGTCATCACAAAAATTTAATTCTTGGGGGGCAAGATGGTGGCTGAGTGAACTTCCCGGTTACTAGCTCCTGCGGGGAATCGGCTGGGTGGCGTTGGAGACTCTTCGGGACCGGGCTGTTTCAGGATTTTTGCTGGTCCGGAGGTGTCTGGACATCGATTTGGAGGGTCCTGCAGGAAACACCTCACATTTGATGGGTTTCCTCATCCTCCACTGCCTCATTTCTCTGTGAATAGATTTAGGCTATCTACACTATCCCCTTTCCCCTACAACTTGATATCCTCCACCATCTGCTATCTCTCCTATATTCCACCTCCCTTTCTTTGACCCACAAAGTGTCTAACTCTTAAATTCTAATATCTTTGTTTAGTTTTCCATCTGGTATCCACCCTTGAAACTATTACCTCTCTTTTCTCTTTCCCTCTCTTACGAAAACAATAGCTTCTTAGTACGTACCATATTCCTCCCATATTCAGTCGTCTACCTCATTATAGGTACTTTCCTACTACTATAACTCTACACAATTTACACGATCTAACCTCCATCCTCCCAGAACTCATATTGTTGCTTTGTTAACATATATCACCAATACTACTTTACACTTTTTCCTTCCTTACACAATTGCCTTTCCCCTGCAATAATACTTTCCTTTAAAGTGAACTTAACCAGCAATAAGAAATCGGAATAGGAAGAACAAAGGGACAAAGAGAAGATATATCACTTATGCAAAAACAACAGCTAATTAATTTCCAAGACTAGACAAAGAAGCTAAGGAACTGATTAAACCCATCAAGAAGAAATGATGACAAGACAGCAACAAAAATATACAAACCAAACCAGTAATCAGGAAAACATGGCTGAATCCAATCAACAAACTAAAAATCAGGAAGGGGAGCAGATCTTCACACAAGCAATGAAAGATCTCAGAACATTTATCACCGACAAATTTGATGAAGTAATGAAAGAGGTTAACAACATGAAGACAACACTTGGAGGGGAAATTGCAGACATGTGCAAAAAAATAACAGATATGATGGAAATGAACACCACAATTCAAGAAATCAAAAATACACTTGCAGCAAATATCAGCAGACTAGAAGAGGCAGAGCAGAGAATGTGGAAGACAGTACATTGGAAATCAAACAGATAGTAGAAGTGGTCAATAAAAAGGTAGAAAAAATCCAGATAGGACTTAGGGACCTGAATGATAATGCAAAACGCTCAAACATACGTATTATAGGCATTCCAGAAGGAGAAGAGAAGGGAAAGGGGTCAGAAGGAGTGTTCCAGGAAATAATGAATGAAAACTTCCCAAATCTACTGAAAGAGACAGATGTACATATCCAAGAAGCACAGCATACTCCACTGGTCATAAACCCCAACTGGCCCACCTCAAGACATATACTTGTCAAATTATCCAATGCTCAAGACAAAGAGAAAATTCTAAAAGCAGCAAGAGAAAAGAAAACCATCACCTACAAGGGAAACTCCATAAGATTAAGTGCTGATTTCTCATCTGAAACGATGGAGGCAAGAAGGCAGTGGTATGATATAGTCAAGGTACTAAAGGAAAAAAATTTCCAACCAAGAATACTTTATCCAGCTAAACTAGCATTCAAAAATGATGGAGAGTTCAAAATATTCACAGATAAACAGAAACTGAAATATTATATCAACAAGAAACCTCCCCTCCAAGAAATTCTTAAGGGAGTTCTGCAAGAAGAAAGGAAAAAACAGGGCAGTCAGAGATGGAGGAGAGTGTAAGAGCAACAAAAAAGACAAAAATAGAAGGGGAAAATAAAATATTACAAACAAAATATAACAAACACAAATCCAACCAAAATATGGCTACCACAAATAATTCTCTGAATGTAATAACACTGAATGTCAACGGACTAAACTCACCTATCAAAAGATTCAGACTGGGACACTGGATAAGGAAATATGACCCATCTATATGCTGTCTACAAGAGACACATCTTAGACCCAGAGACTCATGGAGGTTGAAAGTGAATGGCTGGAAAACAATCATACAAGCAAACGACAACCAAAAAAAGGCAGGAGTAACTATATTAATATCAGACAAAATAGACTTTAAATGCAAAACAATTATGAGAGACAAAGAAGAATACTACATTTTAGTGAAAGGGACAATCTGTCAAGATCATAAATATTTATGCTCCTAACAAGGGTGCCTCTAAATACATGAGACAAACGCTGGAAAAACTAAGTGAAAAAATAGATGCATCTACAATTATAGTGGGGGATTTTAATACACCCCTATCAATTCTGGACAGAACATCTCAAAAGAGAATCACTAAAGAAACAAAACATTTGAACAGTATACTAGAAGAGCTGGATCTAATAGACATATATAGATCATTACACCCAAACACAGCAGGATATACATTTTTCTCAAGCGCACATGGAACATTCTCCAAGATAGACCATATGCTAGGCCACAAAGAAAGGCTTAATGAATTCAGAAAGATCGAAATCATACAAAACAATATCTCTGATCACAGTGGAGTGAAGCTGGAAATTTGCAAGGGACGGAGGCCCAGACTTCACACCACAATTTGGAAATTAAACAGCACACTCTTAGAAAAACAGTGGGTCAAAGAGGAAATCTCAAAAGAAATCAATGACTACCTTGAATCAAATGATAATGATAACCAACATACCAAAATTTATGGGATGCAGCAAAAGCAGTACTGAGAGGGAAATTTATAGCCATAAATTCACATATCAAAAAAGAAGAAAGAGCAAAAATTGAAGAACTAACTGCACTTTTGACGGAATTAGAAAAACAACAACAAAGTAACCCAACAGGAAGAAGAAGGAAGGAAATAACAAAGATAAGAGCAGAACTAAATGAAATAGAAAATAAGAAAGCACTTGAAAAAATAAACAAGAACAAGAGCTGGTTTTTTGAGAAGATCAACAAAATTGACAAACCTTTAGTGAGACTAACAAAGAAAAAAAGAGAAAAGATGCAAATACACAAAATAAGAAATGAGAAAGGTGATATCACCACTGACCCCACAGAAATAAAGACTATCATAAGAGGATAGTTTGAAAAACGATATTCCAACAAAAATGACAATTTAGAGGAAATGGACAAATTCCTAGAAACACATAAGCAGCCCATATTGATGAAAGAAGAAATTGATGATCTTAACAAACCAATCACAAGCAAAGAGATAGAATCAGTCATTAAAAATCTCCCAACTAAGAAGAGCCCTGGGCCAGACGGCTTCACAAGTGAATTCTACAAAACATTCCGGAAAGAACTAACACCAATCCTGTTGAAACTATTCCAAAAAATCGAAACAGAAGGAACATTGCCGAACTCCTTCTATGAGGCCAACATTATCCTAGTACCAAAGCCAAACAAAGACACCACAAGAAAGGAAAATTACAGACCAATTTCTCTAATGAACCTAGACACAAAAATACTTAACAAAATACTTGCTAATTGTATTCAGCAACACATTAAACGAATTATACACCATAACCAAGTGGGATTTATTCCAGGTATGCAAGGATGGTTCAACATAAGAAAATCAATTAATGTGATACACCATATAAACAGATTGAAGGAAAAAAATCACATGATTATATCTATAGATGCAGAAAAGGCATTTGACAAAATACAGCACCCCTTCTTGATAAAAACACTCCAAAAGATCGGAATACAAGGAAACTTTTTGACCATGATAAAGAGTATATATGAAAAACCTACAGCCAACATTGTTTACAATGGCGAAATCCTGAAATCCTTTCCTCTAAACTCAGGAACAAGACAAGGATGCTGATTGTCTCCGCTCCTATTTAACATTGTCTTGGAAGTACTTGCACGAGCACTGAGGCAAGAACCAGATATAAAAGGCATTCCAATTGGAAGGGAAGAAGTCAAAATTTCATTATTTGCAGATGACATGATCCTATACGTAGAAAACCCTGAGAGATCTACAACAAAGCTTCTAGAACTCATAAATGAGTTCAGCAAAGTCGCAGGTTATAAGATCAATGCGCAAAAATCAGTAGCATTTCTGTACACCAATAATGAGCAAGATCAGGAGGAAATCAAGAAACAAATACCATTCACAGTAGTAAATTAAAAAATCAAATACCTAGGAATAAATTTAACTAAAGAGGTAAAAAACTTATACACTGAGAACTATACAAGACTGTTCAAGGAAATCAAAGAAGACCTAAATAAATGGAAGAATATTCCTTGTTCATGGATAGGAAGACTGAATATTATTAAGATGTCTATCCTACCTAAACTGATCTACACATTCAATGCAATCCCAATAAAAATCAACACAGCTTTCTTTAAGGAACTAGAAAAACTAACTATGAAATTTATTTGGAAAGGAAAGAGGCCCCGAATAGCCAAAGACATATTGAAAAAGAAAAATGAAATAGGAGGAATCACACTTCCGGACTTCAAAACATACTACAAAGCTACAGTAGTGAAAACAGGATGGTATTGGCATAAGGAGAGATACACAGACCAATGGAATTGAATTGAAAGTTCAGATATAGAACCTCATGTATATAGCCATATAATATTCGATAAAGCCACCAAACCTTCTCAACAGGGAGAGAATGGCCTATTCAACAAATGGTGCCTGGAGAACTGGATAGCCATATGTAGAAGAATGAAAGAGGATTACCATCTCACACCTTATACAAAGATCAACTCAAGATGGATCAAAGACCTAAATATAACAGCCAAGACCACAAAGATCTTGGAAAGCAGTGTAGGGAAACATCTACAGGACCTTGTAATAGGAAATGGCTTCATGAATTTCACACCAAAAGCACGAGCAGCAAAAGAACAAATAGATAAATGTGACTTCCTCAAAATTAAAGCCTTCTGCACCTGAAAGGAGTTTGTCAAGAAATTAAAAAGGGAACCCACACAGTGGGAGAAAATATTTGGCAACCATATATCTGATAAGAGGCTTATAACTTGCATATATAAAGAACTCATAAATCTTGAAAAAAAAGATAAACAACCCATTTAAAAAATGGGAAAAAGATTTAAACAGACACTTCTCCAAAGAAGAAATACAAATGGCTAAAAAGCACATGAAAAAATGCTCCAAATCCCTAGCTATCAGGGAAATGCAAATCAAAACTACAATGAGATACCATCTTACTCCCATAAGATTGGCAGCTATGAAAAAAACAGAAGAATACAAATGCTGGAGAGGATGTGAAGAAAGGGGAACACTCATCCACTGCTGGTGGGAATGCAGAAGGATCCAACCATTCTGGAGGACAGTTTGGCGGTTTCTCAAAAAACTAACCATAGATTTGTCATATGACCCAGCAATACCACTGCTGGGTATATACCCATCAGAACTGAAAACAAGGACACAAACAGATATGTACACCAATGTTCATAGCAGCATTGTTTACTATCGCCAAAAGTTGGAATCAAGCCAAATGTCCATCAACAGACGAGTGGATCAATAAAATGTGGTATATACACACAATGGAATACTACTCGGCTGTTAGAACAAATACACTACAATCACACGTGATAACATGGATGAACCTTGAGAATCTTATGTTGAGTGAAGCAACCCAGGCATTGAAGGACAAATACTACATGACCTCAATGATATGAAATAAGCAAACTGCCTCAGAGAGCTAGACACCGGAAAAGAGGCTTACATGAAATCGGGGGGTGGAGGAAGGATGTGAGTTAAGGTCTGGAGGGGTGGAATCTGTGATGAGCTGGCGGTAAGTATGAGCACAAAGAAGGGACAAAATGGGGGCAAGGGGTTACCTTCGGGTGGGGCTTTATGGGTTTGAGGGGGGCTGGGGATGGGCAGAGGGGTAATATAGTCCAAAAATTGGGGGGAGGGAGGGGCAACATACGAACATGGGAGAGTGTCAGGTGTTAGTTGAGAACAAAATGTTGAGAAAATCGTATCAAAGTATAAGTAGGAGGGTTACCTGTTTAGGATGCTCAGGGGGTATGGGCTGATGCGGGACAGACTCTGGGCGAATAGCTGAAGGCTCATTTTGCCAAGGTGGGTTGTACCATTGGGAAGAGACCCAAGAAATGAGAGTTGGGGTGGACCCACATCCTGGGGAGGACTAATGCCGTCAAATAGAGAGAACTGTATCTCTAGTGAGAAAGGATGGCTCCCAGGGCATTAGGGCAGTTGAGAAAGTCAGGCCCTGAATACTGCTGCAAGTATCTCTGGACATGGCTTCTCGGGAAATGGAGATTGGCTGGCGTTGTGGGCCCCAAGGGGAGGGGAAAATGGATGTGGAATGGATGGAAACAAGGTAAATATGGGGCAAGAGAGGAGTTTTGTGAGAGTACACGAAGATGAATATAAAACATGTAATATTACTCCAAAAACATATAGTAATAATGTAAACCATAAGGCAAAACATAGGATAACTAAAAAATTTAGAAAACTGTACAACCTAAAGTATGGACCACATAGTAAGCACAGATGTCATCTTGTTTGAAAGCTATTGTCTCGGAATCTGTACATCAGTTTCAGGAAATATGATATGAACAAGTTAAGAGATTATCGCTGTGGAAGGGAAAAGGTTTTATGGTGAATCTGGGGAAGTACTGTATATTGTATATATGAATTTCGGTGATCTAAGACTCTTGTGAAGCTGACATTATGCTGGGATTGACTTTACAGGAAGTTTTAGATCACAGAGTGGTTCAACAATGGCAGCGGAGGAATACTGATATAGGATGTTATTGACAGGATATATATGGTTGACAGGGAGTTATACAGGGCATATGCCCAGGGTATATAGTAATGTCTAGATATACTCATAGTGGAAACAATTAAAAACAATAGCTGGGGGGGGGGGGGTACTGGGCCCCTGGCCAGGGGGTCAATGTCGTGGACCCTGGGGGAGCAGCGGCAGTCCCCCAGGTGCAACAGCAAGAACCAGGAAGGAAGGAGGGCCCAACAGTGGGCTCCTGATACTTATGGCTATGCTTTTGAGCCTATACACCTGCAATAAGAATAAGGCCTAGAGTAGCACTGTGCCTGGGAGTTTCCTCCTGACAGCCTTCATGTTACTCAAATGTGGCCACTCTCACAGCCAAACTAAGCATGTAAATGCAGTGCAGTCCCCTCAGCATGGGACATGACACCCGGGGATGAGCCTCCCTGGCACCGAGGGATCACTACCACATATCAGCTAAAGATGCAACTAGAAAAGGACCTTGAATTAAAGGTTCAACACGGATCAGCAGAATATCCCTGTCTACATATAATAACATGACTTCAAAATGCTGTTTGATCTAATATAAGGGGGAAATGGAAAGGAGAAATGAGAATATAAGGCTATGAGTCTCTAAAAAAGAGTCTGGAGGTTGTCAGAAGGAATGCCCTTATGCACAACTGAGTAGAGTCTGAGAGACAGATAAAGTAGA
Organism: Dasypus novemcinctus; assembly: GCF_030445035.2. Classification (NCBI taxonomy): domain Eukaryota; kingdom Metazoa; phylum Chordata; class Mammalia; order Cingulata; family Dasypodidae; genus Dasypus; species Dasypus novemcinctus. Next base: position 43,541,400 of record NC_080696.1, on the reverse strand, counting down.
TACAACCCCAGGTATTGGTTCTTTTGAGGAATAAAGAGACCCATGGGTTCTATGATCATGGCAGATGGGGTTCACTGCCATGGCAGATGGCCCTTCTTTGGAGCTGGTGTTTCTGCGTGATGGAATTGGACTCAGAGGGGATCTCTTTTCACAAGACTTGCATGCTACTTTAATGGAATTGTAGTTGGTGCTGGGGTTTTAGATACATTTAGGGGATTTGAATCTCTGGACTGATAATATGACACCCAGGCCCAGAGCCTCAACAGACTTCAGCTCCTACACTTTGATTTATTGGACTTACCCCACTCAGCTAACATGGAGTTGAAGAAGGTCAACCACCACACCATGGAGCCTAGAGTGTCTACAACTGAAAGCAGGAGGAGTGCATCCAGTATCCATGTGGAATCTAAGTCCCCACTTGACATAGATGTGCAAAGGACACAACCAATCCAATGTCCACAGAGAAAATGTGGAATGGGTGTGGGAAGGGTAGTCATGGTGGCTGCTGGGTTTGGGGAATGGGAGGAAGAGATGAGATGTGGAGGCGTTTTCAGGACGAGGAGATGTCCTGGGTGGTGCTTCACGGACAATTACGGGACATTGTAGATCCCCCCCAGGGCCCACTCGATGGAACGTGGGAGAGTGTGGGCTATAATGTGGACCATTGACTAGGGGTGCAGTGATGCTCAGAGATGTACTTACCAGGTGCAATAGATGTGTCACGATGATGGGAGAGAGTGTTGCTGTGGGGGGAGTGGGGGGTGGGGGCGGTGGGGTTGAATGGGACCTCATATTTTTTTAATGTAATTTTTAAAAATAAAAAATAAAAAAAAATTAATTCTACTTTTCTGTCTGCCAGACTAAGAACAAGAAAAAAAAAGAAAAAGAAAGAAAGTAAAAAGGGGGAGCAAGAAAGGAAAGAATCAAAGAAGGGAAAAATACTAACAAACAGATAAAAAAAACACCCCCATCAAAAAAAAAAGAAGAAAGAAAAAGAAAAAATAATGATGCAATCTGCCTCTCCAAATCTCCTTTTATGCATCAGTGGGAAGCCAGAAGCTAATGCTTTCAATGGTAAAAACCTGGACCATCATCTCTTCTCTTCCGTCAGGGATCTATCAGACCCCAAAATATAACAATCAATCAAAAAACAAAGAAAAAGGAAAGGTGGTGCCCAGTGCTTTATGTCCTGTAGATGCTGTTGGTAGACACTGCTTTTGAGAGAAACGGAGGCAAGCATCTGCACTGAGCCTTTGGGATCTGTCAAACTAAAGAGAAAGAAGAAACTCAACCAATGAAAAAAAGTGTGCTGGGTCTTCAAAGTGTACCTGTTAGATGCTGGTGTGAGGCCAGAAGCTGCTATTGCTGCAAGAGCTGAAACCAAGGTTAGAGTCTCTGCTGTGCCCTCAGGGATCTGCCAGACCATGAAATCCCCACACACAGAAGAGAAAAAATAAAAACAACAGCCTAAGAAGATACACTAGTTTTTTACATGCAGGTGGATTCTGGTGGGAGGCTGGAAGCACTGCTGCCCAGAGGGCAGAAACTGAGGCCAGCTTCTGCACTGGTCCCTCAGGGATCCTCCAGACTGACTTCAACCTTAAATCCAACTTTTAGAGGACGAGTTTTCTTCTGTCAGTCCTGGCCCCAGCTGGCTACTCCTGCAATCTGGGCCATGTTGCCACAGCCCAAGCTTTAGCCTTTTTCACAGCTGCTGCTGCTGCTTTGCAGTTGAGCAGTGGGGGCAAATCATTGGTCCATGCTATTTCTTACGAAAGCTTGACTTTCAGCAGCATTTGCTTCCTCTGGCACTCCTGTAGTTGTTCTGAATGCCCAGTCTGGTTCCAGGGTTACCACCTAGTTAATTTCTGTCTCTTTTACCAGCTTTTTCTAGTAGAGAGACCAATTTGTAAAACTCCCTACTCCACCATTTTGTACCTGCACTCACCTGTGCTACATATTTTAAGAAAGTAACATATCTAGTCACTCTAACAACACTGAATGTTGGCATAATTACCTCCATTTCAGAGATAAAAAAATCAAAAGCTCTAAAAGTTTAAATAACTTTTCTAAGCTAGTAGCTAACCTATCAATGATGCTAGTTTAGATCTTGCTGAGTCCAAAACTTATGCTTTAATAATCAGCTCATGGAAAAATAACTTTAGCTTATATTATATACATATGTAATATTTCTCTATTATATCAAATGCTTTTTATGTAAAACTGAGAGAACATCTTATCCTCTTTTGTAGAAATCAGCTTTTTTCAATAAAACATTCAGTCGTGCTCATGTAGAATTAGACATATATTTAATGAGTGATATCAGAAAACTACCAAAAATGTAAAATTGTTACCTGAGTCAAGCGTCCAGCAAACTTTGTAAATGTATGGTTTGGTATAAATATCTTGGCCAGGAATTTTAGCTTTCCATTAAAAATTAAGGTTGAGTGGTCTACTTTCCATTAAATATTTGTTGAATTATAAAAAGAAACTCAATGAAAGGTTTGATTAACTTATGTTTTGGTTAGGTTCTAATATCTACCTATTTATTTTGTGGTTCAAGTTCCAATATCTGCCTATTCAGAATCCTTAGCATTATCATTTCTGACTTCTGTTATATTGTATTGCTATTGTAGTAGCATTCCTCTGAAGTTCAAAATCAGCTCAGTAATCTGTTCAGAAGAGTTCAGATATTTACATATTAATTTATTGCTTAATTATTCTTTTAAACTTAATTTCCATTTTCATTCCTTATAGTTCTCTGTGTTTACTAATCCTGTATTTGATGTTAAAATGCTCTTCCTGGTACTTGTCTCTTCAATAGACATTATTTGGTTAGACAATGAGATTTCTAATATGGGCCTCAGAACAGCTGCAAATTAGCAAATTAAGGTCTGGGAAATGAATGATTTGGCATAATCAGAAAGGGAGATTTCTCACAGAGAGACCCAAACTACCTGATGAATCAGAGCCACTGGGAATGAAGTGGCTGGTGCCAATGGAAAGTCAAAAAACCCTGAGGCTTGCACCTTCCTACTGCAGATGGACACTGATGTCCATGTTTGAAGAAAAGATGCAGATCTTCTCATCCTTTCTTCAAATATGGACACTAAGGATAATCTCCCTTCTCTGCTTTCTTTGCAATTCTTCAATACTTCTTACATAGCACTAGTTGTTTTAATTATTTATTCATAGCTGTCTCCCCCATTATGAACAGATTGAGGGTAAAGGGCAGATTTTCTCTTCTTCATCCTAGCACAGATCAGGCACCCAGTTGGTTCAACAAATGTTTGTTGTAAAGGTGAGCAAGAGGTTTTACAAGACAGACTTGACAGGAAAGATACCTTAGAATTTTATTGGCCATGACTTTGTTACCTACCCATCTCTGAACCAATCACAGTGATGAGAGGGATAAAAGTAAATTTGATTGACTTAAGCTGGTCTGGCCCCACCATTATCATTGAGTTTCAGGTCCATCCCTATCTCACCCTACAAGGGTGAGTGGGGAAAGAAAGTTAGCCACCCTAAAGGAGAATCAGAGCATGATGAGTAAATAGAAAGGACCTAGTTCTGGGGAGGGAAATTGCAGACGCACTGCAATAGATTACAAGAGAAGCAGGATGCTCATGGGCTTGCTCAGGCATGTTTATGCCTAAGAGCACCAGCAGGCCAACAACTTATATATGATGATCTCTACATTCTCAAGTTTTATAAAATTAATTTTATGTAGATATGTATTTCCACAAATTATAGCTCCCAAACAAGCTTTAACATCAATTATTACAATTTGCAGGAAGGCTGCAAATAGGTACCTTGTCTCCAGTCTGCATTTAGCCTAGTACTCCAAGGGTTGACTGCAGCTCTTTGATGATGAGTGCAGGTCCCTGTTCTGAATGATGTTCTCCCCTTCAGCCTGTTTACTGTTCTACCCCATGGTCCCTTGCCCTTCTTGCCTACCTTATGCCCTAGCCACCAATAAGCCAGTATTAATGGCTCCCATCAACACTCTGGATTGTATTCCTAGATCCATCTCTAACCAGTTGCATGGCAAAGTTACCTCATTTATCATGGAAAATAACATCCTTCTACCGACTTCATCGAGATGCCATAAGATACAAAAATGACATTTAAATTTTTTTCCTAATGTATCAGTGGTATCAAGTTAAGCTAAGCCATGTAAAATTGCTTTAAGTATTAAGGGCTCCTTAAATACAAACTTTGATGTTTGTAATATAATAAACTACTATGTCTCTAGAATATGTGGTAGATAATAGGATAAAAGAGGATGTAGAGTACAAGTGCTATTATTAGCAATAATGAACTATCAAGGTGGGATAAGAAATAAAGAACCTTACAATGTTCCAGTAAATTTCCTTGGGAGAAGGAAAAATGGGTGTGGTTTAAAAATTACAATCCTTCAGCTCAAAGTGACGGGTCAATCTTTTGAAACTGTATTATAAGCACAAGGTAAGAATGACATGGGGTAAGTCTGCTGATGAGGATGGAGATTGTTAGTGAGGGTTCTCAATATATTTTTGAAGAATGAAAAATGATGTGTGGAGGCGATGCTTTTAGCCTTTGGATTTGACTCTTTGGGCATGAAGCCTCAGTAAACATAGCTTTCATGAGAACCTGGTAGGCTCACTTGGGCTTTGAATGAAGTTTCTATGGACAAAACCACGTTTCTCAAAGTAAGATGTGGTTTTGAACATCCTGGAAAAATACACCTACACCTGATTCATTAGAGCAGTTCTGACCAGGATAGAGTTTCAGCCCCACTTGAGCTGGCAGCCCAGATGTTCCCCCAGAACACAGCATCTCCCCAAAGCCCCAAAGGAGTCACTCACCATGTCTCACAATCCAAACAAAACTTTCCTTGTGAAACAGGGGAAGGGAGAGTCAGGTTGCGCTCCCAGCCCAGCTGCCAATCTCTCTCAGCTTAGACCCTCTCCTCCTCTCCCTAGGGCTCCATCAAAAGTTTAGTAGAGACATTTGCCTCTAGGTTTTGACTGTGTCAGAAGCCTGACAGTTTGTTTTTATATATACACTTTGTTAAACTCAGACCTGGGTACCATTTTAGGGCAAAATAGAGAAGTATGATGGAAGTATATTAATTGACTTTGCTTTGTGGGTAGGTTTCTTTCTTTCTTTCTTTCTTTTTTTCTTCAGTCCTAGCCAAGTACAGCCCTCATATGACTTTATTACTCTATTTTATTCTCCACGTTTTGGCTTATCTGAGGAGTAACCCAAAGAGAGAGTAAGAATGGAGATATGGTGAGTGCCTTTGGTATCCCAGAAGAAGGAAGGTGTTCCTCCAGTAAGGCTTTGCCTCAGGCTCTGCCTCAAGAAAGTGTCGCAGGGATTATTTGACTCCTCTCTCCAGTGCCCTCACTTCCTTTTGAATGGTTGGTTAAATCAGTGAGAACCTGATGTGAACTAGGCCATAGTAACAAGCCACAAGGATATGGCAATAAAAGAAGAAGTATCTTCTATACTTCTCCATCTAACCTGTTTCTTGGATCTCCCAGACCTCAAGGAATGAATGAGTTAGCTATTGCTGTGTAATAAACAATGTAAAAAAATCCGTGGCTTAAAACAATAGCATTTATTATTATTCACACATCTATGGGTCAACTAGGTGGTTCTTCAGATTTCAAAGAGGCTCACTGATGCATTACTGGTCAGCTGTGGGTCTGGTAGGCAAGTCTATTCATCTTCACTGAGCAGTCTCCCATGTTTGAGAGTCCATCTGGTTGCAGCTGGTGTAGGCTGATCTTGAATAGATTTCTCATCTTCCAGCAGGTTTAACCTGGGTTTCTTCACAAAGTGGTGGCCTTTCTGAGAGAGGGCAAGAAGAAATGCAAGGTTTCTTAAGACCTGGACTCAGATCTAGCATGCTATCACTTCCAGCACATGCTATTGGTTAAAGCAGAGCACAAGACCAAGGCTTGAGTCTTGTGAGGATACAATCAAAGGGTGTGGATGCAGGGAGGAAAGAAAATTGGGGACCCTAATACTGTCTGCCCCTGGAAAGTTGGTTGTGGCCCTACTTTAGAAGAGTCAAGTCATTCCATTTTCTACTCCCTGCCCTAGAACTGAGTGGATTAGTTCAAACTTGAGTGGGAGAGAGGAGGCCCAGCTTTACTAGCCCTTAATGTATGTGGGTTCACATTTGGACTTCTGTCCATTGATTAATTGGTTAGAAGCCATTAACAGAAGAAGTGAGTGATTAGTCTCCCCCTAAACTCCAACACCTCCGAAGAAAAATGAGCCAAAAACATCAAAGGAGATCAATGTTTCTCCATGATCACTGGCACTGCACTTTCACCTGGATGATTGCCAAGGACCCTAAAAAGTACCCCACCTCCTGTTCTTGCCATCTTAGTTCTCATAGCTGGTTCCCTCCCATGGAGGCTGTATTATTCTATTATAGCACTCATTCCGTATTGAAATTGTCTGTTTACTAATATAACTTTCACATTAGACCATACAATCTATGTAGTTAGGGACTGTTGTTGCACCACTTTCCCCAACAACTACAAGAATATGTGCTCAATATTATATGAACTCAATAAAAAGTTGGTAAATGAATGAATGCAGGGATGAATGAGTAAGTAATCAGAGGTACCATCGACTTTGGTTGTCTAACACCTTTCTATTTGGATTGGAAAATAGATGTATGTAAAGTCCACAGGATTCCCAATGTTACAGAAGCAGAGTTACAATAATTATCCTGCCCTGTATGCTTACTAAAGAAAGGTTAAACAAATTAAGAACCTAAGAGATCCCTTATGGTTATTACCGTGATATTTTCTAAATAAACCATTGCTACCCATGATCTAATAAGCCTGAATGCACTAATGAGGATTATAGTACAAAACATTTGAGTTCAAGGTTGACTCATAAACGTTTCATTGACAGTTCAGCTCTACTTCTCCATAGGTGGCAAAACAACTCCAGAGATTAGGAGTGATAGGAGTAAATTGTCCCTTCTCCCAGAGAGTGGGCAAGGCATTTTTGTTTCTGTATAACCTCTCCTCCTCCCTCTGTACCTCTCCTTTGCAGTAGGTGAATTCTTTTCATACCTTCATTTGCCACCAGCAAAGGAAATTACCTTGTTTCTTGATCACTCACAAAACTCTTTTTTCAATAATGTGTTCAGACACTTAGCAGTCTTCTGCTAATAGTTATCTACTATAGTAGTTAATCTACTTAAACATTCTCCTTACTTAAGTGAATTCTATGGAAAAGGTGGAGAAGATAGGAACATTCAGAGTGGGGCAGAAACCTGTCCAGAGTTTGGGAGCAGAATCCATGTCAGGTCTGCTTCCGTTGTTTTCAGTACTTCTGTCTCCATCCAATTCATCTGAGTCAGGCAGTGGTAGGCAGAGGCGATAGAGCAGCGGTTCTCAAACTTGAGCATGAGTAATAATGAAGGGAACCTTTGAAACTGCAATTCCTGACCTCAAATTTCAGAAACTCTGTTTTAGTAAACCTGGAATGAGGCTGGAAATTGCATTTAACTAACTACTCTGGGGTTTCTGATGCTTTAACTCCATGTTGAAAAACACTAGTAAGAAGAAATTAACTGCAGTATTACCTAATCATGTTCATGATTTTTTTTGTCTTTTAAACTATAAAATTATTTAGGCTCCATGTAAATAAGGCTGAAATAAACAATGGGGGGGGGGGGGGAGGGGACGTTAATGGCTTCCATAGACTTTTGAATTCAAATCCTGATGTCATAATTTCTAAATTTTCACTTATTTACAAAATGAACAAAACTAAAAATTGGCAGTTGACATATTTGTCATGTTTTTTCTTGGCTTTTTATTTCAAATAAGTTGTGATTTCTTTATTTGAGACCTCCCTTCCTCTGATACATATTTTTAACATTTCAGAGCGTATAGCACAGTTTCTCATATTCTTGTGGATAGAGAATGAAAGGAGAGTAGGACAAATGGTCACTGGCTCAAGGGTGGAGTTTGGGTGGGACCTCAGGACTTGGCTATCATTCAACTTATAATATCTGTCATGGTGGTTTCAGGGAGAGAAATCTCATCAGCAGGCATGGAAGAAGCCAGATACTGAAGAGTAGGGATGGGGAGATTTTTGTGTAATAACCAAGTGAAAAGAGCAAGAAAAGAAAGCCTTAGACATTTAATTAGCTCCCAAAGCAAAGAATTTCAAACGGAGAAAGGAGCAAAACCCACCCCAGAGGGAGAAGGAGTGCCCAAGTGACTAGAACTTCACTGTGAAAGAGGAAAGCACGGAATTAGTGCTTAATTCACAGTTGGCTGCTAAAAGTGGAGGATACTTATATGGCAAAGTGGTGCCTCACTCTTCCCCCAAATGTGTTTTGACCATAGAATACTTGTTTTACATTTCTGGAGAAGGTAGATAAAAATAACAGAGATGAGAACTATAAAGTTTACTGTAAGAATTCATCTGTAATATGGTTGAGAAGGCAAAGACTGGAGGCATTTGTCTGGGTTTGTGTCCACGAACAAGCTATCTTTTAGCATAGGGTGCTTTTGATTCATCATGATGTAATGTGCAATAGTGTTGCAGTGAGGACTGAATGAGGTCATCTATACTGGAGAATTTAACAAGCACACTGCTTAGCATATAGTAAACAAGTTTTTATTATTATTAGCAGCAGCATCTGTGGCAAAGCAGTGGTATGTCTATAGGATACCCTGGAGAGGAGTCTCTGAAGGTGTAAGCATTGCCATTTTGTGCCGCTTCATGTCCCCCTTTGAGTAAACCAACCCCAAGCAGCCAGAAGAATGGCCTTCCATTGACTTTCCATGAAGGTTTCCACAATTCCAGCTCCGGGCCTTGCCTCTTCAGATGAGGGGGTATTAATGGGGTTGTGCAATGCTGCCTACATTCAATATCACTGCAACTGCTTTTTAACCAGCAGCATCACATCCCACTCCAGCAGGGAAAATGCTCTTCAACTCCAAGGATCCAAGTGTCAGATTGGTCCAAATTGCAGTGTATCAGGATGGAATTCTTTGAATTCATAGAATAAAGTGAAGGTAGTTTCCTAAAATCCATATAGCTGAATGCTATTTTGAAATATTATTGTTGTTATTATTATTGGAAAGCAAAAAGGGCAAGGGCTGGGGAAGATTTAAAGGTACCTAAAATTAAAAAAAAAGAAAATCAGTGGGACCCAGACCTGACAAAATTATTACAAGTTTGGTCCATTCTTATGGAGATGTTGCTTTGCAAATCAATGCAAACTTTTCTGGAAAGCAAAATAACAGTATATAAATGGAGTCAAAACTATTAATTTTCTTTTATTTAGTCATTCCTCTTAATGGAACTCTGAAGTTCAATGAAAGAAAGAGTAAATAAAAAAGAATATAAATCATGTTTGTAATTATTTAAAGTATGTGTTCACATGTAGATTTAAAGACTCAAAGGAAAACACAGATATCAAATGATTGCTGTGCTAAGATGGTATGACTACATATTTTTCTTTTTATTTCAAAATTCCCCTTTAATATTGAATAAACCTTATCTTTGTAACATTAACATTTGCAAACTGATTTTAGAAAATTAAGAACTGACAATTATTTGAATTCACTGTGGCTGATGTTTATAAAAATGTGCATCCACCAAGATCATGTCAGCATGGAACATCACAAAAGCAGAGAAAGGGTACAGCGCAGGTGCCCTGGCTATTCCCAATTCTCTCTGGCCCTGTCCTCCTTTCTCTCCCTCCCCTCTCACCCCCAGCCTCTGCCTTTAGGGCCCAGCCCAGCCCTGTACAAATTCTCAGCTCAGCCAGCAGCTTGAGGCATGATAACAAGGCCCTACCAGGGGCACATCTCAGTGAAAGGATGGGGGGGGCCACAACCTCGGTGGTTAAGATCAAAGATGTTCTTCTCCTCCCCCTCCACTTTTCTGGGAGTAGTGATGGGCACTGAGTTTGCACCACTTGGAAGATGCACGTGGATTCTGCTCTGGCATCTGTCAGGCCTCAGGGAGTCTGCTGAGGACGGGGGAGCCTTTCCATATGTGGATTCATCTCTTTATTCATGCTCGTTTGTGTCTCTGTGTTGTTTTGTTTTGTTCGTTTTCTGCTTGGCTTAAAAGCTTCTTGTCCTTTGGGATCCAGGCTGCATCCCAAATGGCTTAGGTTGGGTTGAGTCCTAGGGAATAGGAATCCAGAAGAACTCCATTCTCCATTCCATCCTTTTGGTATAGGATCAAAGTCTGGGACAAGGTATTCTCGTCTCTCCCTACCAAGGATGGGAGTTTCACTGTGTTTTTGCTCATGCTTGGTAGTATCCAAGAATGCTAATGACTGTGCAAAGATAAAGGAAAGATGTAATAAAAGACTTCCTAATCCTCATAGGTTTCTCTAAATGTTACCACCCACTTAACTTGCTCTAATGTATATTTTCTCTCTATTATAACTTACTGGTTAGAGTGTAATGCAAATGGCTGTGGGTTGCAGCACAATGGCTAAATGCAAAGGAGGACTGGTACAGGAGTAAGACGAGAAAAGAATGTCCAGCAGCATGGCTTAGGAGCACAAAGGGGGAGGACGAGTTTGTGTCACTAGTTGGTGATTATGGGCAACTGAGCCTCCTGGAATTCAACTTCTTCTCTGGGCCTGCACCCACTGGTGCTGATACAGTTAACGATGCTCCTGCTCTAATGGAAGGGGAGGGAGGCAGCTGGTGGGTGCTGCGCTTGGCACAGGGCATCAGGCATTGCTGCACCCCTGCTCCTCTGGGGCGGATGCATCATCGCAGAGCTGAGCAGCTGTTGTGCTCTGGCTGCCAGAATAACCTTTGGAAACCTAGTCCCAGAAGCAGCAGGGGTTGCTGTTCAGTCTTATGAAAGGCAAGTCAAGGAAGACTTGGGAATCTCACCTTCTAGGGAAAATGCAAAACCAGTATTTATCAAAGAGCCTCTGTTGCAGGCACCCCAGGCACTTTTGTCACAGTGCAACACCTGTGCTGCTGGCTCCCTGCAGGCGACTTCACTCCCTCTGGGCTGCAAGGCAAGGTCTGACACAATGATTAGACAGGTTCACCAAAAGGTGAAGGGAATGAGGCACTTTCTAGGTTTGTTTATTGAATTAAGTTATGCTTAGCTGGAATATTCCATAAATGCTCATTCATAAAGCAAAACTCACCTTGTTTGCATGGGCACTGAAGACAAGCCCCTCTGTGGAGTGAAGGGGAGGCTAAGCCAGTACCTTTTGGACTGATAGTATATTCTGAATTGGCATGAGGAAGGCCTAGCATGGAAAAATAGCTACAGTGGTGTACTGGAGCCTGCTAGAACAACTCAGTGAGAGCCAATGGCACACATCTTCTCCAGACTCCACATTCAGTGACATCATGTTTGTGACTTGAAATTGCCAATGTGGGAGTATTTATACCACAGAAACTGGAAAATGTTGCAATCATGGCTCCCTTGCCTTCCCTTGCCTTCCCTTGCCTTCCCTTGCCTTCCCTTGCCTTCCCTTGCCTTCCCTTCCCTTCCCTTGCCTTCCCTTCCCTTCCCTTCCCTTGCCTTGCCTTCCCTTCCCTTCCCTTCCCTTGAGCCAGTTGTTAAACATTTACAAGCTTCGATCATCTTTCTAGAACATATTTCTGAAGGCCTAGGGGGCAGAGGATTATCTGTCTCACAGCAAGTTTTAGCTTTATCTGGCTTGGCTCTAACTGTGCATCCTTGGGATAAGAAGAGGCATTTTAAGCTTATACAGTAATGACAGATGACATTTCTTGGGCCCCTATTGTGGACCAGACAGTTGTAAATGCTTCATGGGCATTAGATCATTTAATGACTATAGCATCCATAACAGTATTTCCATTATACAGGTGAGAAGCATGAGACCCACAATGGACAAAAAACTTACCAAAGTGAGTGGCAGAGTTAGGATTTGAAGTCACCCAAGATATATTATATATATATATCTCAGTAAGTCAGCAAATGCAATTTCACTACCAACTCAAAACACCATGAATTCATGGCATCCAAGAGCTCCAAATTGAACACACTGCTTCATGGCAATAGAATTAAATTAAACTCATCTTCTAAGGCAATGCTTGGTATTTCTGGGGTGTATTTTAACTAATCTAACAATTCCTTCAAACCAGTTATCCAAGAAAAATATATTAGGTTTTGTCCAAGTGCAGGACACTGTCATAGGAAAAGAGGCTAAAAATAAAAGCCAGCAGCGTACTCAGTAAGAAATTCCTTGAAAAGGCCCTTCCAATCCCAATGTGGATGGTCTGGGCAATCCTTCAGTGGGAGAGTTGTTAGGGAGCCAGGGCGAGTGAGGAAGCTCTCGGGCTCATGTCCTCCCCTGCAAAATGGGGTAACAATTGAACCATTGTTTCATAGCTTTGTTGCAAGATTTTATAAACTTAGCTCAGTGCCAGGCCAATAGCAAGAACTCTCATTTGCACCAATATGAGCCAATATTCACCACTATTTGGGGAATTTTGCTGACAGTTCAATAGGAAAAGAAGTCTGCAAAGGCTTCTCATGGCAGAGTAAGGACAGAAAACTACTGGACCATATGGAGAGGAAGGTAATTTGAAATAATGCTTTATCAATTCCGAGCTTTTATAACCAGAAAGGAAACAGAGTGTAATGTGTAGGCATAAAATAGAACTGGGCTCGGCCATGGGTTTGACCTTACAAATTAGGATCTTACCTCTTCCCACAACAGTATCTGTAGTAATTCTTTTCAAATGTAAGTCAGACCAAGTCAGTCCTGTGAGCCAAACTTTCTTCTAGGTCTCCCGTTTCCTCAGATTAGCATTTCTCTGGCCTCCTTTCTCATCTCTCTTTCTACCAGCCCTTCAATTCCAGGCACTGGGACCTCCTTGCTGGTGATCCTGCAAGGATCAGGGCCTTTGCATTGGCTATTCCTGCTGCCTGGAACACTCTTCCACGTGGTTCTTTGCCCTCATCTCTTTGAAGCCTCTGTTCACATGTCATTATCTCAATGAGGCAAGCCCTGTTCTCTTTATTTAAAATGGCACTCCAGCCCGACCCACCCTGACACTCCAAATAGTCTTCACTCTCATCTTTTATTCTGTTTCTATAGCACACGTTGCTTTCTAATATCCTATATACACTATTATGTTTACTGTTTGATTATCTAACTTGCCCACTAGAACACAACTTCATGAGGCCAGGGAGCTTTGTTTGTTTTATTTGCTAATACATTCCAAGACCTGCAAAAAGTAGCTGTACACAGCAGACATGAAAATATTTCTGAATGAACAAATGGATTTCTAACCTCTGTAAACCCCAATTTTCTTTTCCTTAGGCAGAATAATTATAGTACTTACCTCACAGAATTACTAGGAGAATTAACTGAGATATTGCAAGTAAAGTAGTTAGGACAGCACTTTTTACCTCGTAAATAGTCAATATAGTATCTTTATTATCTTTATTATTTACTAATATTTTTAATCTTAGACAGTCGTGCTAACTTGGATATAATCGCCATTTGTAAAGTAACTCATCTCTTAGTCAAGGAGAGTCTGAGTTAAAACAAAAAGAAAACTGTTCTACCTTGCTTGAGGAAGGGGTTTGCTGACATGAACAAGTTCGTGACTGTTCAGAGACAGGAAGCAAATTTTGTTCAGGCCACAGAACTTGCAGATTGAGTCAGGGAGTGAAGCCACTACCTTCATCTCCTGGGTGCCAAGATACCTTTGGCCTCCATCCTACACTGGACACATGTCCATGCTTCCACTCTTCTGGGCAGTCTCATGAACCCCTCTTCCCCAGGTATCTGGGATACACATGGCTGTGTTTGACCTTGTTGTCAACTTGTAGCCCAGCTCTATATCACATCCCTTGTCATTCTCCTACTCAGTTTCCCCATGGATCCTTGCTAAGCTTCCAGAGCACGTGGGTGTGCATTACTGACATGGTATTCCAGTTGTGTATAGGCTTCCCCTTCCGATGGGCTGTCAGGGCAGAGGTTTTCAATGGGAGCATTGGTGGTAGGGAGGCAATCACTGCCGTGGCTACGTGATGGCAATGTGGCATGAGCTCAGGAGCCTAGAATGGGTTCCTAGACTGGCTCAAGCAGTTCACTTAAACATACATGCTTCAATTTTCTCATAGGCAAAAAATGGATTATAATAATCATTATAACTATCACATATGGTTCTTGTGAAAATTACAGTTATCTTTTGTTTAAGTGATTAGAACATAATCGTTGTGTATGTGTGTGTATGTGTTGGTATAATCTCTAGAAGCTGCATCTGGGGAGCCAATGAATGCATCCAAAGTAGCTGGACACATAGTAGGCAGCATGCATATAAATGCATATAAAAGATTGAGACTTCCTCTTCCTCTGTGCTCCCTCCATGTCACTTCAAATGAGTTTACATAAAAATTGAGGGAGCAGATACAGGTCTCTCCTCTCTGTTGTTCTGGGAAGTTAATATGTCTCCTAATGCTCTTCACCTTTACAGGAAAGATCAGGCCTTTGAATTGAACTGTGTGCATTTATTGGGAACTGCATTTTGGAATATCTCTACTATCAATTTCCCTTAAAGATATAACAATTATTTCCCTTCTTCTCAGTCATCTCAGATCCAGTATCTTTGAATCACTATATGCTTCTCTTCCCAGCCTAAACTTAATCTATGTTCCCAAAGGCCATCAAATGCTCCAAGGATTTCAGCTCTGCCATCTGTTCCTGGAGTGGTGGGTCTCCCCAGGGCCCTAAACAGCACTATCCAAAATGTCTAACCCTGGAAGGAATTGGAGGAGGTCAGAGATCATCCATCTATCTACCCATCCATCCATCCATCCATCCATCCATCCATCCATCCACTCACCCATCCACCCATCCATCTACCCACCCACCCATCAATCCATCTATCCATCTCTCCATCTGTCCACCTATCCATCCATCTATCCACCCATCCATCCATCTGTCCACCCATCCATTCATCCATCCATCCACCCACCCATCCATCCATGTTTGCCTTTTAGCAGATGACAGCCAGCCCCTCAGTGTCTTCCATGATATATGCACCAACTCATGAAGTAGGATTCACTTCAGCCTTTATATTCAACAGGTTAGTGTGGGGTTCCCCACTGCTTAGCCAACATAGGTCAGGTCAGGCTACCCTGCTGGCTGGAAAGAAATGCAAACCCTGCTGCCGAGCCCCAGGCTGCAACTAATCAGGGCCAATTCAGTGTCTGGAGGCTAAACTAGGCAGTTAAGCACAGGGAGTAATTAGGGGCCAGGATCAGGTAGTTGGCCAGGGCTGGAGACACGGAGGTCAGGAGCTAAGTGGGGTTCTTAACCAGAGGTCCACAGACAGTGGTCCTTGGAAAGTTTTCAGGGGTCCCATGAGCTTGAATAGAAAAAAAATCAACTTATTACCTTTATTTTCTCTGACCTCTGATGCTGAGTGTCATAAAACTATCTGCTGCTACATTTTGAGAAGGGGTTTGTTATTTTCAACTGACTGGCAAAGGGTCCATGGAACAACAACAACAAAAAGGTTAAGAACCCCTGACCTAGGAGAAGCACAGGCTAGAAAAGGAATTTGAGGTCAGGAGTGTAAGAGAGTGGAATCTGGATGTCAATTCACTCTGAAGGAATCAGAGTGAAAAGGGGCAGCCGTGATAGTTGTTTGGTTCATGGGCTGGGAAGGAGCAGAACTAGAAATGGAGAGCCCCAGAGCAAAGAGGAGCCTGACACTCAGTTGCCTGTTGGCATCACCTCCTTTCCCGGGAGCTCTCATCTTAGTTTTTGTATTTCCTGCTCTTCCACTCTTCAATCTGGCTTTGCCTTAGCCACTCCACTGTGGAGGCCAGAGGGCCAGGGTTATGGGTAATGGTGACAGGCATAGACATGGAATCCAGACACTGAATCCCACCTCTGCTCCTTACTAGCTGCTTGACTTTGGACAGTTTACTAAACCTCTTTGTGCCTCAATGGAGAGTATAAATAGTGTACTTTGTAGGATTATAAAAGGAGATTGAGTTGGTCAGTATAAGTAAAATGCTTAGAACAGAGCCTGGCACGTAGTATGCATCATATACTTGCTGCTCTTGTTATTATTATATAATAAATGCCCTGGTCCTTGGAGAAAAGGGTCATGCACAGACCACCAGCTCTTGGAAGGTTTTCAAAACTTTCAGATGCCAAACTGTGCCAAGCTTGAAAACAAAACAAAAAAAAATTGGAGATACTGTTATTATTGCACATACAAGGGGAGAAAAAAGTTCATCTTTCCAAGATTTTGCCTGATTGCCCCAGAAAGAAAACATTTTCATTGTGGCCATGATTAGGAACATATGTCAACCACACCCTACTTAGCCCAGCCCCTTTCCCGTCCGTCTCTCTCTCCCTCTCTCCCACTCTCTGTTACTAATTACAAAGAAACCAAGTAGAATTTGGCATTTCCTTCCCAGCCTTGGTAGGGGAGCCTGCAGTGGATTACCTCAAGTAGTTCTGGTTTCCCTAAGGAACAATCAGGGATGGGGTTTGGGGTCCAGTGGCTTAGGGAGGCATGACAAATTCAAATCTCCACCCAAGGGGAACAGAAATTAATTTTAATAGGAGGCAGTGTGGTCTGAAGTTTAGTGGAGAAGGATAAGTAATCAAAAGTTATGTTTTCTATCTTAGCTCAACCACTAACTTCTTGTGAGACTTGGCTCTGTTGTAGAATTTAGCTTGCAGGGAAAATAAATCTACCTTTCAGATCCAAAGTGCTGATGGTAGGCAACGGTGGCAGCTAACCTGTCATGAGTTCCATTGTACACCAGGTATGGTACTTACTGTTATATATATACAAATATTCAGTCCTCATTGGTAGGACTGTAATTATCCCCATTTTACAGGTGAGAAAACAGGATCAGATAACTTAGGTGGTTTGCCTAAGGATCCAATCTAGGACATGGTAACATACATGTCATGTTCAGTTCTGACTTATCACGGAGTCCAAGGTCTAACCACTCAGCTATGTTGTGTATTAATGCAAGGAGGTACAAGTATGCATTTTGTAGCAGTATTTAAGAAAATACAATTGAGGATTGCATTTGAAGAGTTAAGAAGCATATACTTTTGGCTGAGCAATTTATTTCTCAAACACCTAGATTACCCTGTGTTATTCTACTAATTTATTTTGGATACGATTGTATTTTTGGCTTCTAACTTTTAATAAATGAAACTAATTTATAGGAAGTTTCCAGGAATCAGTTAGTTGTTCCCATTCATATAAGCATAGAGAAGTCCAGTATTTCTAGAAGAGTAATGTGAGTCCTATACCTGGAGCATTATGCTGAGCAAGGGGCCTTGTTTGAAATCAGGAGGGCAGTTTTATGGGAGACCAGTACTGGAAAGTCCCACAAGAATGCTCCAAGAACCTACTCAGAATTGTGGAAGATGCCAAGATCCCATGGCAAAGCCAAGGTGGAAGTAAAAGAGAGGAACCATCTAGAGATAGGAAGCAGATGAGGATTGGTTTGGGAAATGTCTACAAATGATTGATTCCTTGGCTCCTGAAATCATTTCTGATTGGTTCAGCCTCGTACGCAAGTCCATTGCATGTCCCTTGCCACGGTCTTTGTGGGTAGGACATTGCAGCAATATGTTTTTGTGAC
Organism: Dasypus novemcinctus; assembly: GCF_030445035.2. NCBI lineage: Eukaryota > Metazoa > Chordata > Mammalia > Cingulata > Dasypodidae > Dasypus > Dasypus novemcinctus. The sequence continues at coordinate 43,523,772 of NC_080696.1, read as the reverse complement.
ATTGTCTTGGGCTCTGGATCTGGAGTCAATGGCCAGCAGTCAGCTTCACAGTCTGCCTAACCCCTGCTGTTCTTCCAAGCCCTGGGAATAAGAATACTATAGTTTCCATTTTACTCAACTTGCCCACTCATGCACTCAGGAGAACTCAAATAGGACATTATTAAGGGATAAGGAATTCCCCAGGGGCACCGAGGGAAATGAGATAATTTCTTTACTGGTGGATATTGCATGCCCCCATTAAACAACAGCAAGAACTCTGGAAAAGAAAGTATACTTAACAGTCTAACACAAAGCTCCAAATGGAGGCGAAAGCAGGCTTGTTTCAATCATCTGTCCCTTGTTCTGTAATAAAAATGTATTTTTTTCTGAGAACAATTTAGTGTAGCCAATAAAAGCCCAGCTAATTTCTAAATCAGCATGGAGCCAAGTCAGCCACCCAGGAGCTCTCTCCTAGGGCAATATTTCTGAGGCGCGCACAATCTATACTAAAGCGATCAACTTCCCTCCGTCCTGCCAAGGGGAAGCGTTAGCGAAGCCCAAAATATGACAAGAGGAAATTTATGTGCAACTTTTACACATAATATCTCATTATGATTCTTCCCAATCTTTCAATTTTAAAAATAAACGGCCTTTGTAATGATTTTACCAGGAGAACATCTAAAGTAAGATTAAAAAGGAAAGAGGAAAGTGGTTCAGCTGCTATGATTTTTCTTTTTCCTGGTCTTATTTTATGGGTATAATTATTTCTTTCTGTTCTTCCCTCCCTCCCTCCCACCTTTCCTCCCTTCCTTCCTTCCTTATTTCTTTCCCCTCATTTAAGGAGAAGTAGGAATTTTAAGATCTGGATTTTCACCTAAGTGAATGAGATCTCTTTAGAAGCCAAACAATTTAGACTATCTGTTACATGGTACAAGTTTGCATTTAGAATTCAGCATCATTTGCTCAAGGGTCAAACGTTAATTTATATCATATTTCCAAACTCTCCTTTCTCAGTTTCCCCCTCTCTCCCACTCTCATCTCCTACACTTAGTCACAGACAGGGTCACATCCATGGACACAGGAGGAGCTTCTTGGGTGTCCATGTAACATCCCCCCTGTGTTTACTCTGTCCTGGCTGGGCATCAGGACACCTGCCCCTCACCTCCCCTTGCTTTGTGGGACAGCAAGCAGAGCAGAAGACAGGGATGCTTGTCCCTGGGTAGGTTCCAGCTCTTTACAAAGACCCAACATTTCTTCCTTTGGCATTTGCCTAAATCTTTTGGACTATGTCCTTTTTTTTTTTTTTTTTTTTACTTTGTGGAGGCATCCAGCCTCTGGGTTCTCATCTCCTTGTACATTTTTATTTTTCCCTTCCTACTGGAAACTCATCTCCTGGGGCCTGTATCCTGGAACACAGCTACCCCAGGAGAGTCCAGCCTCTCCCAACAGCAGGGGGCTGGGGCTGATTGTTTATATTAATTAATTAATTTGTTCAAGCATCTATTCTACAGAGAGTTGACTCCATTCAGGCTTGAAAGTCACAGATGAACTAAACAATTCAGCTGTCCTTGAAGAATTCACAGTCTATCTGGGGAGACATGCCCATAAACAATTAAGGCCATTTGATCATAAATGTTTCAGAATGGAGGATAGATTGTGGAGGTGGGTATGACTGACTGTGCCAGGGAGTGCCAAACGGGCATGGGTTTGGAAGTCCTTCCCTAAGTACTGGCCTTTCTGAGTGTAAAGGGGCTTCCCTCAAAGGAAGAAGTGCTAATGGATGTTTTCTAAACTCCTTTCTAAAGTCCTTGGTGTTATGGCTTTCTCATTCTGAACTGGACTTTTGTGAGATGAGAGTCTATTTCAAGCTGGCAAAGCATGGTTTCCTGTGTATATGAGAAAAAAAGAGGCTATTTTAAGGGCACTCCAGACATCAAACAGACCCAGGCAAATCAGACAGAGATGCTGAGGCACAGAGACTCTGGTGGTTTGACCCTTGACTTGGAGTCAAAAGGACTTGGTTGAGACCATGAGAAAATCAGAATTACCACAGTGGGTTAGACAATGGATGTTAGTCTGGGCCTCTGACTGAGACTCTAATGCCCTACAAAGTATGGCCCATGTGCCCTAATCATCCTTCATACTAATTACTGACAAGAAACACATTGCCACAATTCATTAGTGTATGCCATGTGTACAGCATCACCAAGGTAGCTCCTTTGCATGCGTTACCTCAATTAACTTCCACACCTCCATGGAGAGAGACATTCTTACCTCCAGGATGCAGATGAGGAAACTGAGGTACACAAACATTCAGCAGCTTGGCCTTGGTTCCATAGTCTTAAGTGTCAGGGTCAGAACTCAGCCTCAGACAGTACCTCGCCAAGCTCTTGTCATCATTTCTGCACCCAAGCTGTTTATTCCTGGCCCTGTCCTCTGACAGTCATGTCTTCTCTCTGTCCCCTATTCTCATCCTGAATTGTCTCTTCCCCCTGGTCCTCTGAAAATGTGCATGTGCTCGGTGAACTCCCCTTTTGTGAAACACCCTCAAGATCATTTATTGAATAACTACATCATAGTAAGCTCTGGACTAGGTGGTTTCTCATATGGCATTGCTTTGTCCCTCACACTGAACTTATGAGGTCAATCAGAAGGCACACCTCCCACCATTCCATAAACAAATTGCACATAAGAGTTTACTCTATCATAGAGTTAAAGTAACAGACATACTGTCACATTCACGTAAAAGGTGAAACCAAGATTTAAGTCCATTTCTGCCTTATCCACTGCCCCCCCCCCCCGCCCCAAACTAACCACCTGTTCCTCTGTGATCTTCTAACATCTTTACTGTTTCAACATTCAGTATGGTTCCTGGCATGTAAAGACCTTCAAAAAACACTTCTGATGTGCGAGCTGGGCCCTGAGACTCAGCAGAGTTGCAACACCTACTTGCCAGTTCATTGGACTTACCCAGGTCAGCTAACAGGGAGGTGAGGATGATCAACCATCACACCAGGGAATTGAGAGAGTCTGCAGCAATAAGCTGGAGAATTCCATCCATCAACCATGTGGAATCTAAGGCCCTGATTGATTTGAGGTGAAGTAGACATCGCCATCCCAGGGTCCTCAGGATGGGGAATAAAATATTAATTAGATTGAACTTACTGGTATTCTACTATAGAATTATTGTGACTCTAGCAATGGAAGAAACTATATCATTGATGTGAAGACAGTGGCTACGGGAGTTGCTGGAGGCAGGGAGAGGGAAAAAGAGGTGTGTTGTGGGGGCATTTTCGGGACTTGGAGTTGTCGTGAATGATATTGCATGGACAGATGCAGGGCATTATATATTCTGCCATAAACCACTGAATGGACTGGGGGAGAGAGTAAACTACAACACAAGCTATAATCCATGCTGTATAGCAGTGCTCCAAAATGTACTCATCAAATGCCATGAATGTACCACACTAATGAAAGAAGTTGTCAATGTAGGAGCAGTGGGGGGTGTAGGGAGTGGGGTATATAGGAACCTCTTATATTTTTTAATGTAACATTTGGTGTGATCTATGTATTTTTTAAAAAAGATAATATTAAAAAAATACTTTTGAGCAATGAATGAATAAATATATGAGTGAATTCATTTATATTAGTGTGTTGTTATGGTTTAATAGGAAAGCATATGGATTCTGAAATTTGACTGCTGGGGCCAAAATTCAAGCACTAGCAAAGACATGAAGCTGGTCCTAGGTTCTCTTGAATATCTGCCAAGTTTCCAATCCTGAAGACACACAGCATGGCTTTTTTCTTTGCATTCAAAGGGGATATGCTAGCCTGCACTTTTCCCAGCATTTTGCTGCAGACTAGTCTAAAATACTGGAAAGAGTGATGGTGGGGGAAGGAAGGAAAGAGAAAAGAGTATAAAATTAACATTTGCTAAGCACCAAGTTTCAGGTCCTGGGTTTGGCATCTTTATGCCCATTCTCTAATTTAAAGCTTCTAATCACCCTTCAAGTGGAGAAATTATATAAGTGCAGAAACAGATCACAGAGAAGGCAATTAATTTGCTCAAGATTACACAGCTAGTGAATATCTGGCCAAGCTGAACTTGTCTTCTAATTCCCAGTATAGTTACTTTCTGTATAACAGAATTAGAAACTTTTGCTCTCTTCATGAATTCATAGCTAAAGCTTTGGATCAGAATTCAAAGTCTGGGTGGGTCTTTGGGAGATAGGAAACTTTGACTTCATGGTATTCTTCCTATGCCAGAAGACAGAAAATTTCAGGACACATCATCTGGAAACAACCTGCTGAAATTTTCTTCCTCCTCTCCTTATACCACAAAACTGATTGGAATGGAAGAGTCAAGACAATCCTGTTCTTTAAAAATACTTGATATGAAAAACCCCAGGGAGAAAGAGTTAACTGTCTCTCTCTCTCATTTTTTTATTCCCAAAGTGTAAACAGGGTGCTTTTTTTTTATTCTTCTTTAAATAATAAATTTGAGTCTAAAATATAAAGTGGAGTACATTATGTAGAAAGTGCTTATTTTCTTCTGATGTTTGATAGGAATTAGGGTTGGTAAGAACCAAACTCCGTTTCCCCTTTCATACAGTCTGTCATTTTTGTCAAACAAGAGACTGATTAAGTTTCAATCAAAGGAACAAAAGGCTCCAGAAAGATTCTTCTTGGAAAAGCAGTAGCTTCAGCAATTACCCCATAGAAAACAAATTTGGAATGAGCCTGTGACTTCACACTAAAGCTGGTATACCATTTCTGTTTAAATGGTGAATGTTGGGCACATGTTCCTCAACTACTTTCAATCCAATCCCTGACACTTTTGATATATTATTGACCCCCAAATTTCTAAATACTTGTCATGCATAGTGAGAAGACTTTTTTTTTAGTAATTGTATTTCAGGTCACTCATGGTGAATGAAACAAGGGGGCTTGGTCAGGAGCAAACAGCATGGGTGAAACAAGAAGACATTTGAGATCAATTATAAAAATGGCCATCCATTATTCCCTTCTTTAGCCATGCCTTTTGCCTGTGCCTTCCCACACTGTCTCTGGACTGAACTCATGACATTCCTTGGCCACAATGACACAAGCTGAGGCTTAGTACATGAACGTGCTTTGGGGCTAATCCCTCTGGCCACATTTGACCAACACCATGTAATGAGCTGAGCTAGACTAGTGGATGAATGACCATGTTCAAATCATCCCTGGAGCCCAGCTGATAACAGGCCAACTGCTAGGTGTATCTGTGGGTAAGACCACCCAGCCTCAGCCGAGCCAACCCAATCAGAATTATGAGAAACCATAAATGTTTATAGCTAAGGAGGTTTGGGGGTGGTCTGTAATGCAGCAAAAGCTAATTGATACAATACTCTTCTCTTCCCTCTTCAAGGCCCCAGTCTCAGCCAGTTCACCGAGACAGGGTGAGGCTATAGATCAGAGCTCAGAAAGCCCTGTTTTTAAGATCTACCATCAGAAGCTTCCAGGCACAAAACCTATACTTTAAAGCAATTTCAAGGACATTGACCCTCTTGTTCATATGGCTCGTCTCTCTGAAGCTCACATGTAGCTTTAAAGATTTAAGTTCTAGGTCTTTAGCTATTGAAGTCTTCTCCTTTCAGAACTTGTGTATTTCTGCTTCAGTCTTATCATTTTACTGCAACCCACCCTGTTTTTTGGTTTGCATAACTGAGTCCTGGTCCTGCCAGGTATAGGGATTTTGTTTGTTAAGTGAAGTACACAGGTGAGGCATCAAATACTTGAGTCCCCTTTGTCTTGAATTTTCTCATAATCATTGTCCTCATCATCCCTCTCCCCAATATTTCTCTTTCCCTCATCTTCCAGGTGAGTCAGTCTTATGTTATATAGGATCATGTTGAAAGGGGCTGAAAATTCAAGCACTGGTAAACCTCAGACCCTTTAACCTTCTCTTTTGTGAGCATTTTACTTGTGCTTCATAGACTCTCAGGTCCCTGCCTGACCCCTCAGGGCATCTGAATTCTTTTCCTAGTATAGGCTGCCATGAAAGGCCAGTCAAGCCTGGGCTATGGCTCCATCCAGCCTTGGTTTCATGAGGCCTAGCAGTTATTACAATCAAATGTGCTCTCCTGACTTTAAGCCACTTCCTTTTCAGAGTCCTACCCTAGCCCTGGAAATCCCCCCAAATTGTAAACTCAGACAGGTTAGGAAAATCACCAAACCCACTCAGGCTTGGGAGTTCTGCAAGTACCAAAGATCTTATGCATTCTCTGCGAAAAAATGGGAGGGTGGGACTCTGAGCCCCATCCCAACCAGATCAGCCCATTGTCATACTCAAGAGATGCTAGCAGAGAAGCAGTCCCTTGTGTTTTCCCACTGGCAGCCAGCCCTTCCATCTCGGGGCTCACCTCAGACTGGCTCCTTGAGCTCAGGCAGGAAAACATGCCTGCTCGCTGCTCCATTTCGTCTCTGGGTTTATTCACTTTTTTTTTTCTTAAAAAAGGAAAGTCAAATAAACTTAAACTGAGTTTTCTCAGGGGCTGCTCCATGTTCTTGTTGTTGTAAAGCACCAAGTGTGTCAGTAACAGCCTGGAAAGGACAGTAGCGTTGCTGTAGCACGATGCCTTTTTATTAGTCTAATAGAGAGCAAAAATAGCTGCGTTTTGGAAACATCAAAGGCCTCTAGCTTTCATTTTTAGAGAAGAAGGAGAAAACTCCAGCTTATTTATTCCAAGAATTCCAGTCTTGTTAGGGGTGAGACACCGTGCTGCTGTTTGTCTCCACCACTGCTTTTCTGGAGATGCTGGGAGAAACAGGGCATCTGGTTTCTCATCTCAGACAACATCTAAGACAGCATCTTTTATAGGGCCAATTTGGGAGGGCTCACTCAGCCACAGCTCTGTTCACTCTTTTATTAGATCCTTTCTCAAAAGCATTACAACTCCCATCCTGAAACTAGGAAGACTTTAGGTGGCAAACTCACTGGAGATGAGCTGTGAGTAAAAGGTCCTCTGTTTCGATATGGAGAAAATACTTTTAGAATCTTTTTATTTTATTTTATTTTATTATTTCATCTTATATTTGTGCATTAGATGAGCCTGTCCTCAATTGAGAGCACAGAACATAATTATCCTTTCCTGAAACCCAGGAGGAAATATTCTCAAGAGTAGCATTGTTGGAACCTCTTGGAACCAATTTGCTGTGCTCTCATCCCAAAATACACAGACACATACACACATACACACACACACAGACACAGGCACAGTCATGTAACCAATAGTTAGTTTATTTCATAGATACTTTCATACCACTTCCTGAGTGCCAGTCGCTCTTCAGAGCACTTTGCAGGTATTGCCTCCTCCTTTAATTGTCACAACTCTGTGCAGTAGGTACTGTTATTAACTCATTTTCCAGATGGGAAAATTGAGGCACAGCAAGTTTAAGTAACTTGCCTGTCAGGACACACCTTGTAAACGGCAGAGCCAGGATCTGAGCACAGAGGTCTGATGCCCAAGTTGGTGGTTTCTGAAATGCCATTCACTGTCCTCTCATGACTGTTGGTGACCAAGACCTCACCCTAGAATGCGTGTGGGAGGCACTGGTTACAGTGCCCTGTCCAACCTCCAGTGCTCAGAGGCTGTGAGCGGAGATGGCCTTGCCTGGTCTCTGTATATAGTCAGTTCTCATAAAGCCACACCTTCCTTCACCAAGGGGAGTGCAGGGACAACACATCCCGCCCTTTGTTCCCCACCTAATGTTTGGCCACAGCTTCCTAATTTTGGGGCTATGTTTTAATAGTGAGACGGATCCCTCTGTTCCTAGGCTCAGCCCTGCCTCTTGCTTACCTCGTTCACTTCCTTTTTGACTCCCTGCCTCAGGGCTGGTTGTTAGGGCCCCTGTCACCCTCAGCTAGCTCCTGGGCAAGCTCATCTAGCTCCACGGTCTGGGTTTCTCACTCCTTTAGGTCAAAGCACCCAGTCACAGGCTGTCACAGATCTCAGTATTTCTTTCACAACATTTCCACTGTTGAAGCATTGTATTACATTACATGTACGTGATTCTGATTACAACCTGTCTACAGGGCCAGGCTCATTGTCTGATTCCTTTTGCTTGGTTTCTCTTTCTGTACTGTGGCCCCAGCACCAAGCTTGGTGTCTGTCACCTAGAGTAAGAGCTCAATAAATAAATAATGAAATTATTGATTATTTAATATCCATGACATTCATGACCCCTACCCTTGTGGAGATGATGGTCTAGAGAGACACAAAGGTGGGTAGTATAAAAATCAAGAGAGTATAATAAACATTTTGATAGTTGAGTATATTTATATACATATGAAAATACCTATACCACTTACACCAATAACCCTGAAATAATATACAGGTATAATTATAATGCTTTTTAAGTGCTCAGGTGCTTACTCCAAACCCTTGTCACTAGTAATTGGAGAAACCCTTAACATAGGAATGATGAAGATAAATGCTTCTCCTCTAATCTGACCAACTTCATTCCTTTTATTGTCTTCTTCTGAATTATCCTTTGATCCTTTCCTTGGTAACACTCTTAAATCCTGGAATTGGATTTCACATTCTTACTACAGCGAATGTTCAGTCTCTGTGCCTGACATAGCTCAGATCCCAGAAATAAGAGAGCAGAGTGTCTTTTTACCTGTTGCTATTTCTGTTCCCATGTGATGCTGCGCCCTAAGGGCGCTCACTCTCCTCTGACCCCTTCTTCACGAAATGTGCCCTGGACCCAGCAGGGGCCTCTCTTCTCCTGCAGCTCCTTCATGCAGTGTTGCCCTTCAGTGCTCAGCCCTGGGTTTCATTTCAGGGAGAGCATCAATGTCTTTCCACGTTTCTCATCAAGACCATTGCTCTATGGGTTGTCCTGGGCCACACTAACCAAAGTCTTCCTTGCCTGAGGAGTCTGTGGTTTTTGCCCTTAACAGCTCCTTTCCCACTTTTGGAAGTGATAATCTTAACACATCACAGGTTCAGTATTCAGCTTCCTTCTCGCTCTTGCATGCCTTGATTTTCTGGATCTTTATTTGCTTCTTCATGCATCTCACTCCAATCCTCATTTCTCTTTATTTAAGCCTTTCCCTAGGTTATAGATTTCTGACTCTGCTCAGAATTCCTGACATTCAGGTTTACCCCAGACTAACCCTTTGGTTTTTGACAGTGATTGAATGCTGGATTTAATTGATTTGAATTGAATTGCACTTAAAAAAAGTGACTTACATTTTTGCATAAAAAGAAAAAAGCAGTTTAAGGGGGAAAGAACTTTCCCTTACACTGTGATCATTTACTCAGACCATTTATTTTAAAAGCCAATCACGTGTTTTCACACTTGTGCATGCATGTGTGTGCTATGCTGTGCAGGTACGAGATGTATATCCAGGTGTAATGTCTGAGGCATGACACTGATACTTAGCTGTTCATTATCTGTTTCCTTATGTTTCCTTGGCACCCTAATTTTGTTCTAGGCAGCCATGTATCCAGCACTAGCCACTGGGACACAGTGTTCTAAGACAGTAGTTCTCAACCAGGTGAAATGCTGCTTGCTCGAGGGACATCTGCCCATGTCTGGAGACAATTTTGTTTGCCACAACTGGATAGGAGTGCTTCAAGCATCTTGAAGGTAGAGTCTAGAAATGCTGTTAATTTCCCTCCCACCACTAAGAATTTTCCAACCCCAACTGACAGTAGTTCCAAGGTTGAAAAACCCTGGTCTAAGACTTTCCCAATTCTTTTCTCCTTTTTGCAGTCTCCTTTCCTTCTAGGGGTAGCCTTGTGACCCAGTTCTGACTAAAGAGACTTAAACTGAAGTTTTTTGTTAGGAGACAGATCAGATCTAGGAAAGCATTTGATTTTCTAATAAAAAGGTACAAAAGTGACTGGAAGTATCTTTACTTGTTTTTTCCTATCTTGAACCCAGACTTAATGGCTGGATCTTCAGTGAACATCTTGCAACAATGAGGGGAAGGCTGAAAGAATAAGAGAGCTTTCATTCTCTATGCCTTGGAGCTGCTAAATCAAAGCCCATGAAAACTTACCCCCAGATTGCTGTTACATGCTGTTAAAGAATGACTGTAACATTTTTTTGTGATCTATGTATCTTTTTTTAAAAAATGCAATTAAAAAATAAATATAAAAAAAAGAAAACTGAAAAAAAAAAGAATGAATAGCTGTAAATTAGGTTTTCTGGTTATTGCCTCTGAATACATCTCTAACTAAAATGGAATGTAAGAATGTGTGTGTGGCACAGCCCTCCCAGGTCTGCTTTTATTGTGCAGAAGAATGTAGAAGATTGAAGAATTCTATTTCTTCTCCAATAAAAGCAATGTCAGAGCATAGCATCCTGATCCCAGAGAAGATGCCCTAAGAATGTATGGAGGAGGAATCAGGGGCCAAGTTGAGAGCATTGGAGCTGAGGGACCCTGAGTGCATGAGAGCTGCCTGAAGGGTAAGCTAGGGAATGGGCTGCACTCCACCGGGAAAGCCGGGCAAGATGACAATCCAATGGGTACATGAGGACCAAGGATTCTGACTCAGGTCAGAAGCAGCTGGGCTTGGAATTGAGAAGCCCTGGCTGAAGCGGGAGCCAACTGATCAGAATCGTCATCCAATTGGGGAAAGGACAGCCATCCTCAACTTTCAGTGTCTTGCCGATGTCTTCCAAAGCCAACCGTGACATTACAGATTGTTGTTTTGCTTCAGGCAAGGAGCGAAGATCCAGAGATGCTCTAGCTTTAAGGAGAGTTGGCTCTTCCAAGACTTTGTGCTCTTTAATGGGCAAATATATCTCTGCTCTGTAAATATCCTCATCTCTGAGTAGTGTGGAAAGGCTAAGGTAGAGCTGCCTGAAGCAACTCAGCAGGGAATTGTTCTATGAAAATACAGACTCCTACTGACATTTCTTGCATTTCAGAATTAATTCAAACAGCTGCAGAGACATCATTCATGGGTGTGAATCGAAATGATACATTTGCCATCCTTTCCCTTGAGGAAGCTCCTGGCTTCTCCCAAGAACTATTTAGAATTAGATTTCTGGAACCACCAGGAAAAGCTGCTGCCTTGGCCTTAATCATTTTGTCTGCAGCAAATACATCTTCCTTCTTAGAAGTTTTTTTTTTTTCTTGTCATGTGACCCACTCTCTAGGATGGCGCTGTGGTGGCGTCTGGGGGTGGCTCTGAGTTCCCAGGAGGAGACCAGGGAGAAGTAGGAGTGGGAGACACTTGTTTACTTTCTTCAGGGTTCTGCAGCTGGGTCCTTCCCAGCCATGGATCTGGAGTGCTTGCCAGAATTTCACACCAGCTGCGGATGGATTGGGCAGAGTGTTCCTATCCTACCCACACCCTCCCATCGCCAGGTTCTGGAAAAACATCCAGTCAGGAAGGATGTGGAGACATCCCTGGGGGAAAGTGCATGTTTTAAGTGTTCAGTAATTGATTCAATGCAGGAGATAGGGCTGGTGTTATTTTAGTGGAGAAAAAGTGAAGAAAATCTGAACTAATTCACTCACCTAATTATAATTACCTTTAGCAGGTACTGGGTGCCTACTGTGCTTTGTCATTGCACAGTGCTTTGTCTGCATTTGCTCGTGGTACCCTCAGCACACCAGCATGGCAGAGGAGCCATGAGGGCCGTGCCAAAGAGCAAGCTGAGACACGGCATGAATGGCTTTCCCATGTTTAGTTGTTAAGGTTTGAGTTCAGGCAATCTGACTTCTTAAACTGCATCATGCAAATCTCTGGCATTTGGTCATCTGCTCAGTCTAACTTTGGCTTTAGGGATATTTCGATTTTAAAGTTGCCAGATTATACCTGTAGCTCATGTTAGTTGTAGAGGACTTTTTTTTTTTTTTCTGTATTGCTGAGAAAGGGGAATTGTTCAAAATAAAAGTAGGTTTGCTTTGATTTTTAAGTTACAGAGAAACATCCAGTATTCTCATTCTTGAACAGAGCAGAGGCAATGTGACCATATTAAGTTCTAGAGTCCTCAGAAAGCCAGGTCAATTTTTGCAAACCAGATGGCACTGATTTTTGTGCTGCTGTATAGAACTAATCATAACTTTGAGCGAGGGTAATGGAGTAAAGCATAGATGGTTTTCCCAAAGATAACGTAAATACTGTCGGCAGGACAGGGCTGAGCTCCAGGCTTAAGAAATATAGAAGAAAAAAATGACGTCTTCAACTATCAGCTAAGAGGAAGTTGAAAGTTTATGGATCAAGTTTAACTATAAGTATTATAAAGTATATAACATCTCCTTACTTGTTCCCCCCCACCAGTATTTGATTCTTGCCCCTCTCCTATTTAATTAACCAAATAGCTCAAGTCAGAAAAATATAGGCATTAACAGGGTTGTCTGTCACACAGAAATGGTGGACTGTACATTCAATGCAGGGTGAGGACTGCTTCTGTGGATAAGACTGATTGAGTTTTTGTTTGTTAGAAAGTAATGGCTGCTCCTATCCTTCAGTGAAAGAAACCATTCGTTAATAATTCCATCCATCCATCCCTCCCTCCCCTATCAAGTGATCAAGGGTTCATTCAACATTTACTATGTATTGCTGATGGGAAAACCAAAGTTAAGGTGAAGTCCCTGCCCTCTCAGAGCATACATTCCAAGAAGAGAGATAATACAGAAGGAATGGGCAGTAAAAACTATCACACAGTGATGACTACTATATGGAGAATACCAAAGGGTGACAGGATAAAGAGTGACTTTCCTTTGTGTGGTCAGAAAAGGCCTCCCTAAGGAGGGTGTATAGAAGCAGAGATTTGCATGATAGAAGGAACCAGGAATGTGAAAATCCCAGGGAAGATCATTCTAGCCAGAAAGCTGCTCTCTCAAAGGCTCCCAGGTGGACAACAGGGCATGTTTAAGGTTGCAGAGGCCAGTGGTCTGCAGCCTGTCAGACCAAAGGCAGAGTGGAGAGGCATAGCCTCAGGGAGGTAGAGCAGACCAGGAAATGTAAGGTTTTCTAAGCTCGGCTGAGGAATTTGGCTTTTGTTCTAAATGTGCTTGGAAACCATGGGTGGATTTAAGCTTGGAAGTGGTACAGTCCAATTAATGCTTCAGAAAGATTATTCTGTCTGGTATGTGGATGTAGGATTATAAGAAGAACAGGAGCCAGAGTAGGTAAAGGAGGGCTAGGGTTGTACTTATGAGAGGGACAAGATTGTCTGGACTAGGCCTGCCAATTCAGAGATGTGTAGAGGTGGATGGATTATGGAGAAGAAGAAGACAGAAGGGAGAGGATGTGTGTAGTATATGCAAGGCACTGGAATCATGAGCTCTGTTTTGTCTTTTCATTCTTTTCACAAAAATATGTGGTGATTAGCTATTTATGGTGTTATGTACCAGGGTGAAAAATCAGAAAGTAGAGTCCCTGACCTCAAGAAACCCTAAGTCCTAGTGGGGAAGATTGAGATGCAAACAAATAATTAAAATGCATTCTAATAAATACTGTAATCAAGGAGTATGCATGATGAGTCCAAAGGAAAGACTGATTAACTCTGTTTCAATATTAAATAATGTCAGTCTTTTGACAGACATTATTTTTATTGGCTTCTATCCACTGGTCCATGGGGTTGGATTAATATAAAAAAGCTCAATAATATTTATGTCAGTCAAATGTTTGGGTTGATGTTCTGGACTTAAATTGTTTGATAACTCTGAACAATTCAATTCTACCTTCTTCACATTTGCAGAACAGTTTACGTCATCACTGGCTCCAACTCTGAACCCAGAAGTAGACTGTGAAAGTCACATCCTGGCCTCAGCACCTCCCTCACCTTTGGGGTAAGTCAGATAGATGCACTGGAAGCTCATTCCCTGTAGACCACTGCTGAGAGAACAAGGTGTAGCATTATTTCCAAAATGTCTTCTTTCTTCCATTATTGTTTTAAAATAAAGTACAATGTGCACAGTGAAAATCACTTTTTAGGGAGTATACAGTTCTACGTGTTTTAGAAAACAGAAGAACATTTAATTACTACCAAATTTAAGATATAGAACATTATTATTTCTCTCCCCCTAAAAAAACTGCTCCCCCCCAACCCTTGACAGTTTCTCATCTGTTTTCTATTCCTATAGTTTTGCTTCTTCCAGAAGGTCATATAAACAAGAGTATGAAACTTCTGAGCCTTACATCTTTCACTCAGCATAATGCATTTAAGATTTATCCAGTTATTATGTGTACACAGTTTCTTTTTACCACTGGGTAGTATTCCATCATATGGATATACAACATTTTGTTTTATCCATTTTTCAGTTGAAGGACATTTGGATTATTTCCAGTATTTGGCAATTATAAGTAAACCCGCACTTTTGCGAACTGCAGTTTTCTTTGTGTGTATGTGTGAACATAACTTTTCATTCATCTTGGGTAAATACTTAGGAGGGAAATTGCTGATAAATATATGTTTCACTTTATAACAACCTGTCGAACTGTTTTCCAAAATGGCTGTTTCATTTGCATTCCCACTAGCAAGGCATGAGTGTCCCAGTTGCTCTGCACTGTCAACAACTAGATAGTGGAGTATCTTTTCCATTTTAGCTAATTTAATGGGTGCAAATTGCTATCTCATTGTGGTTTTAATTTGCATTTTCCTAATAACAAATGTTGTTGAGTGGGATTTTCATGTGTTCCTCCCATATGTGACACATTATATATATATAGGTGTTTGTTTTTCAAGTCAACCAATATGTGTTTGATCTACTCTTTGCAATGCTAGAGATGCAAAAATTATTCAGACTCAGGACCTTCCTCTCTTGAGATGCAGATAAATAAATTACACCCACGCATGTAACATAAGTGAGTGGCTCTGTGGAGGTTCAGAATAAGGTAACCCTTTGGGAACAACTGGGAAAACCCTCAGGAAGCACACTGAAGAATTTAATTTTGAAAGGCAAACTGAGACAGGGAATGTGGTGTGTGTGGAGGGGTGCGGGTGACCAGGATGACTTAGGAATTAGACTTCTGAGATGGACACTGAAGAAAAGACAGAACAAAGAAGGAAAAAAAGAAAACTTTCTAGAGTATGAAGACCAAGGTTTGCCTTAGTCAGGAGGGGAGAGACCCTAACAATTGCTAGGGAATCAAGAGAGGATGAGTGAAAATGCTGGTCACATAGAGACTGGGAGGACGAGGCCAAGGGGGCTGGACCACAGATAACCGCGTCTGTAACGTCATCTACCCAGGGTGGGTGAGGATGGAGGAGGCGAGGCTTGTGAGAGCAGAGAAGTGAGCTCGGAGCCTACCCCAGCCACAATCCCACCCCTTGCCACCCCCCAGCTAGTTCTCCTGGACTTGCCTCTGCTCCCACCCTCAGCCCCCAGTCTGAGTGGCAGCCAACTGGATCATCTGCCCCCTCCTCCCACACCCCACAGAACCTGCGTATCTGTCTCCAGCTGCCTCCAGCACTGAGGCCCCTGACTAGGGAAGGTCGGTGGGCCTCACCTTACACCTTCCCCACTGGAGCAAATACCTCTACAGACAGGCCAGGGCGGGAACCTGACACGCAGTGCCTTCCTGACAATCTGTTGGTTACAAAGTGGCCCTGTAGTTCACAGAGTCACAGTTACCACGCTGCAAAGACAAAAGGACAGGTCAGCAGGGGAAAGTCCAGGGAGAGGTCACTGTGATCCTGTGTTAGGGGATCTTCTTTCACCCAGGAAGAAAAAAGTTCAGGCAGAAAAGTGAGGCGAGAATGCTGCCGTCATCAGAGGCTTTGGCTGTAGGTTTGGCTCTTTCGACACAGCCACAAGTCTGCTTGGCGCTCCCTGCAGTCGCCTGCCAGCTTGTTTCCAGGAATCAGGATCCATAATGGCAATGGGTGACAAGAGAGAGCAACTTGAAGCCTCAGCAGAAAGGAGTAATTTGGTTTTGTAGCCAATTCAGAAATGTGAAGCTTTTGCAACTCTCTTATGTATTGACACGATGTTAGAGATTCAACCAATATTGGCTGATATTTATTGAATGCTTGCTCTGAGTCAGTTACTCCATTAGAGTTTTATTTTCATGGCTTTCATTAGAGATAGCTATCATTTTTCTATTTTAAAAATGTGCAAACTGAGCCTTAAAGAGGTCATATTAATTGTTCTGGGTCATAGCTAGAAAGTGACAAAACTGGCAAGTAGATCCAGGAGATCTAACTAAAGACAATGCATTTTTTAAAATAAAATTTTACTGAAGTTTTTTAGACATACATGCACACACATAAAACAGTGAGTATGTAGTAAAAGTTTTAATCTTATTAAAAAAAAGTACATGTCATCATACAGGGCTTCCATTTATCACCCACCACCAACACCCAACACCCTGGGTTAAGACAATGCTTTCTTGGCCTGTCTCCACATGATGTTGCCGCCCCATGATGGAGGATAGCGGCCACACCTAAGGAGCTATACGGAATATTTTCTCATTTGAAGATAAGGTTATAGTGAAATTTCAAAATTTAAGTGACCCACCACATGGCTTGATAATACGTTGAACGATTGCTATTTTATCATACTAAATTTTTGTAGGCAATATCCTTGTATGCTAATATAAACTAATAAAGAACCAAACCAAAAACATCCAGAATTAATAAGGGTTAATATTAATCTACGTTTTGTATATTTTATGTTTTGGTTTGCAGGAGTACTGTATGTATTTTTGGAGGGGATTGGATGGCTTACAAAAGCACTGGAAAACTGAAGGATAGAAAATTAGGATTGGGGAGCAACACTAACTTTCAGCTTCACATTAGGAAGAAAAGTGAAGAAGGACTTGCCTTTCCAGATATTAAAATAAAGGATAATGCCACTATAATAAAAACAATTTTGTATTGGCATAGAAAATGTCAAAGAGATCAGAGAAACAAAATAGATTGCCTAGAAATATATCTCAGGATATCTGACATTTTAATACTGGAAGATATGGTGTTTCAATTCAGGGGAAATTTAATAATGATGTGAGCAAAACAGGTTTTCCATCAAAAAGAAAGAAAAAAACTTAGATGTATACTTCATACCATATTTTGAAAAAATCTCCAGATGGACTCAAAGGTTAGGATAAAATGTTAAACCTAAGGGTTTGGGAAACCTTTATAACTAAAACAATAAACCCAAAAACACTAAAAAGAAAAAGACATATTAGACAGTATAAAAATTGAACCTATTTGTCAAAATGCTTTAAAAAATCAATATTAAACCAAAAAACAAATAATAAATGCTAACACACATGTGAGATTAAAACTGCAATATGTTAAAAATAAGTTGATAACAAACTGACAACAAAAATATAACAAACCAGTTGGACAAAATGGGCAATATATATGAACAGACAATTCCAACAATAGCAAGCATGAATGGGAAAGAAAACAAAGGAATAAATACTCAAACTCCTTAATAGTTAGGAAAATGCAAATAAAAATAACAAGAAGGTAGCACTGAATGAGAAAAAAAGGATAATGCACATTGCTGATAGGGATGAGGACAGTATGGTGCTTATATCTCACAGGTGTCAGTGTGAATTAGTACAGCCTTTTGGGAAAGCAATTTAGTTGGTTCTATAAAAATTAAAAATATTTTTTCACTCAACAATCCTACTGAGAATCCAACATAAATACAAATATGTAAGTGGGCATGCTTGGAAACATGTATAGCAGGATCTTTAATTGTAGCAAAACCTGGGGTGGGGAGTGAGTACTATGTGGAAATATAATGATTAAATAGCTTATGGTACATTTACAACAGGGGATATTGTTACTATTCGAAAGAATATATTAGGTTCATATCAAAAGATTTCGAGAGATTGCCATAGTCTATTGTAAACGGAGAAAAGCATTACATACTGTGGTCACTTTTTTTAACAAAGAAATTTTATTGATACATATAAATAAAGCATAAATCCATCCAGAAGTGGCAATCAATGGTATTCAGCATAATCACATATTTGTGCATTGATCACATCAATTATTTTTAAAGCATTTTCATTATTCCAGTAATAATAATAATAAAAACCAAACAAACAAAACTCATAACCTCTCAATCTGTTTCCCTTGCCATACATAGCTGCTATTGTTTCCTTTTCTCAGTTTATTTGTATTTATATTTTGCAAAAACTGTCTTATATATGCAATGTATCATCCACATTAATATTTACATGAGGTTTCACTATGTTATACAATCCATGTTACATTTTTTTAAAGATTTATCTTATTTATTTCTCCCCTCCTGTTCCCCACATTTTCTGCTCTCTGTGTCCATTCACTGTGTGTTCTTCTGTGTCTGCTTGTATTCTCATTAGGCGGCTCCAGAAACCAATCCTGGGACCTTCCAGAGTGGGAGAGAGGCTATTACCCTCTTGCGCCACCTCAACTCCTGTTCTGCTTCTATTCTTATTTTCTCTCCCCTGTGTCTCTTGTTGCGTCATCTTGCTGCACCAGCTCTCAGCATCAGCAGGCACTCCTGCATGGGGCAGCTTTCCTGTGCTGGGCAGCATTCCCACGCATGGGGGCACTCCTGCACAGCAGCATTCCAGCACGGCCAGCACTCCACGTGGGCCAGCTCACTGTGTGGGCCAGCTTGCTCTCACCAGGAGGCCCTGGGCATCAACCTCTGGACCTCCTATATGGTAGACAGGAGCCCAGTTGGTTGAGCCACATTTGTTTCCCCCATGTTACACTTTTTAACTTTCCTTCTTAATACATACATTCCCTTAGACTTTCCCTTTCAACCACTGTCACTCTGCTAGACACAAACACCATGATGTGCTCTCACCATTTCCATTCATTTCCAAAGATTTACAAATTTTTAACCAATTCTAAAGAGATTAACCATCAGTTTTCCATTCTCTATCCTCATTTTATTTTCTGGTGACCTATATTCTAAATACTAATTCCATGAGTTCACATAATATATTTAGTTCATAATAGTGCAATCACACAGTATTTGTACTTTTGTGTCTGGCTTGCTTCACTCAACATAATGTCCTCCAGGTTCATCCATGTCATATGCTTCACAACCTCATTTCTTCTTACAGCTGCATAATATTCTGTCATGTGTATACTCTACAATTTGTTTATCCATTCATCAGCTGATGGGCTCCTGGGTTGTTTCCAACTTTTTGGGATCATGAATAGCATCACTATGAACATCGGTGTGCAGAAGTCTGTTTGTGTCACTACTCTCAGTTCTTCTGGGTATATACCTAGTAATGGTATTGCTGGATCACATGGCAAGTCTATATTCAACTTCCTTAGGAACTGCCAAAAGTCCTTCACAGTAGCTGTACCATTCTACCTTCCTGCAAACAGTGAATAAGTATTCCTATCTCTTCACATCCTATCCAACATTTACAGTTTTCCAACTTTTTAATAGTGGCCAGTGTAACAGGTATGAAATAATATCTCATTGTAGTTTTGATTTGTTTTCCTTAATCACTAGTGATGTTGAACATTTTTTCATGTGTTTCTTTACCTTTTGTATTTTTCTATTTTTTAATTGGGTAGTTTGTCTTTTTATTGTTGAGTTGTATGATTTCTTTATATATCACAGATGTTAAAACCTTACCAGATAAGGGATTGCCAAATATTTTCTCCCATTGAGTCATCAACTTTTTCACCCTTTTGACAAAGTCCTTTGAGGTGCAAAAGTGTTTAATTTTGAAGAAATACCATTTATCTATTTTTTCTTTTGTTGCTTATGCTTTGGGTGTAAGGTTTACAAACTACAGTCTACCACAAGATCTTGAAGATGTTTCCCTACATTGTCTTCTAGGAGTTCTATGGTTGTTGCCTTTCTTTAAAGATTTATTTTATTTATTTTTCTCCCTCCTCCCCCCCTTGTCTGCTGTGTCCATTCACTGTGTGTTCTGTGTCTGCTTGCATTCTTGTCTGGCGGCACTGGAAATCTGTGTCTCTTTTTGTTGCATCATCTTGCTCCATCAGTTCTCCATGTGTGTGGCACCACTCCTGGGTAGGCTGCGCTTATTGCACATGGGGCAGCTCTCCTTGCAGGACACACTCTACACGGGGGGATTCCCTGAGTGGCAGGGCACTGCTTGCACGTGGCAGCACTGTGCATGGGCCAGCTCACCCCATGGGCCAGGAAGCCCTGGATATTAAACTCTGGACCTTTCATATGGTAGGTGGAAGCTCTATCAGTTGAGCCACAACCGCTTCCCTAGTTGTTGCTTTCATATTTAGGACCTAAATCCATTTTAGGTTAATTTTGTAAAAGGTGTGAGATAAAGGCCCTCTTTCTTCTTCCTTTCTTCCTTTCTTTCGGATATGGCTATCCAGTTCTCCAGCACCATTTGTTGAATCAACAGTCCTGTGCCAGCTTAACAGTCTTGTCAAAACTCATGTAACTATTGACATGAAGGTCTATTTCTGAGTTCTTGTCTGGGTTCCAATGGTTAATCTTTCTGTCTTTATGCCAGCACCATGCTGTTTTTATCACTATAGCTAAGCAATATGATTTAAAGTCAGTAAGTGTGAGTCCTCCAACTTAATTCTTTTTAAAGACATTTTGGCTGTTCGGGATCACTTATCCTTCCAAATAAATTTGATGATTGGGTTTTCTATTCCTGTAAAAAAGACTGTTGGGATTTTTAATGGGATTACATTGAATCTGTAAATCAGTTTGGGTAGATTTGACATATTTAGTCTTCCAATCAATATACATGAAATGTGCTTCCATTTATTTGTCTTCTTCAGTTTCTTTTAGCAATGTTTTGTGGTTTTCTGAATACAGATACTTTATGTCCATGGTTAAGTTTGTTCCTAAATATTTGATTCTTTTAGTCACTATAATAAATGGAATTTTTTTTCTGATTTCCTCCTCAGATTGCACATCAGTAGAGTATAGAAACACTATTTTTTGTGTGTGTATTAATCATGTATCCTGCCACTTTGCTGAACTCGCCTATTAGTTCTAGTAGCTATGTTGTGGATTTTTCATGATTTCTTAGATCATATCATCAGTGAATAGTGAAAGTTTTACTTCTTCCTTTCCAATTTTGGTGCCTTTTATTTCTTTATCTATCTTGATTGCTCTAGCTAGAACTTCTATCACAATATTGAATAACAATGGTGACAATGGACATCCTTGTCTTATTCCTGATCTCAGTGGGAAAACTTTCAGTCTTTCACAATTGAGTACAATGCTAGCTGTAGGTTTTTCATAAATTCACTTGACCATAGTGAGAAAGCTTCCTTCTATTCCTATCTTTTGGAATGTTTTTTATCAAGAAAATGTGCTGTAAATTGTCAAATGCTTGTTCTGCATCAATTGAGAGGATCATGTGATTTTTCTTCTTTTTAATCAACATAGTTTTACACTAATTGATTTTCTTTATTGAACCACCCTTGCATACCTTGGATAAAACCCACTTGATCATAGTGTATAATTCTTTTAATGTGCTTTTGAATTGGGTTTGCAGTATGTTGTTGAAGATTTTTGCTTCTATATTCATTAGAGATATTGGTCTGTAATTTTCTTTTTTCATAGTATCTTTACCTGGTTTTAGTTTTAGGATGATGTTGGCTTCATAGAATGAGTTTGGTAGCATTCTTTCCAGTTCAATATTTTGGAAGAACTTGAGCAAGGTTGGTATTAGATTGTTTTTGAATGATTGGTAGAACACCTCTGAAGCCATCTGGTCCTGTGGTTTTCATCTTTGGGAAGTTTTTGATAACTGTTTCAGTCTCTTCACTTTATGATTGGTTTCTTGAGGTCTTCTATTTTTTCTAGGGTCAGTGCAGGTGGTTCATGTGTTTCTAGGAGTTTATCCATCTCCTCTACATTGTCTAATTTTTTGGCATACAGTTGTTCCAGTATCCTCTTATGATCTCTCTTATTTCTGCAGGGTCAGTGGTAATGTCACCCCTCTCATTTCTTATTTTATTTATTTTTATCTTCGCTCTTTTTTTTTTTTTTGTCAGTCTAGCTAAGGTTTTGTCAATTTTGTTTATCTTATCAAAGAATCAACTTTTGGTTTTGTTGATTCTATTGCTTTTTTGTTCTCAATTTCATTTATTTTTGCTCTGATCTTTAATATTTTTTTCTTTTAGCATTTGAATTAGTTTTGCATTAGCTTGCTGTTCTTTTTCTAGTTCCCCCAGATGTGCAGTTAAATCTTCCATTTTAGCTCTTTCTTCTTTTTTAATACAAGCATTGAGGGCTATAAATTTCCCTCTCAATGATGCCTTTGCAGTGTCTCTTAGGTTTTTATATGCTGTGTTCTCATTTTCATTCATCTGAAGATATTTGCTGAATTCCCTCTCAGTTTCTTCTTTGACCCCCTGATTATTTAAGAATGTACTGTTTGATCCCCATTTATTTACAAATTTCCCCTTTTCCCACCCATTATTGATTTCCAGCTTCATTCCGTTATGATCAGAGAAAGTGTTTTGTATAATTTCAATCTTTTTATATTTTTGAGTCTTGTCATGTGACCCAACATATGGTCTATCTTGGAGAAGGATCCATAAACATTTATAAAGAATGTATATCCTGCTGTTTTGGGGTACAATGCTCTATAGATGTCTGTTAGATCTAGTTCATTTGTCATATTATTCAAGCTCTCTGTTTCTTTATTTATCCTCTGTCCAGATGTTCTATCCAATACTGAGAGTGGTGTATTGAAGCCTCCAACTATTATTGTAGACGCATCTATTTATTCCTTCAGTTTTGCCAGTGTGTGCCTCATGTATCTTGGAGTAGCCAGGTTACTTGCATAAATATTTATGACAGTTATTTCTTCTAGGTGAATCATCCCTTTTATTAATATACAATGAACTTCTTCATCCCTTATAACAGTTTTACATTTAAAATCTATTTTGTCTGATATTAGTATCACTACTTCAGATCTTTTATGGTTAGTATTTGCATGGATTATCTTTTCCCAACCTTTCACTTTTAACCTGGTTGTGTGCTTACATCTGAGGTGAGTCTCTTGTAAAAAAACATATATATGGCTCATTTTTAAAAAATTCATTCTATCAATCTATGTCTTTTTTTGGGGGGGGGGTAGTTTAAGCCATTAACATTCAATGTTAATTTTGTAAAGGCATTACTTACTTCACCCATTTTTCCCTTTGGCTTTCTGGTGTCATATCATACTATTATCTGTCTTTTCCTCTTTAATTTGCCCTTCCTAATAATCTGTGTTTCTACACTATTCTCCAAGTTTCTAGCCCTTGTTTTTTTCCTTCCAGTCTTTAGCACTCCCTTTAGTATGTCTTGTAATTCTTGTCTTTTGGTAACATATTCTATCAGTTTTTGTTCGTCTGAGAGACTTTAAACTCCCCTTCATTTTTGGAGGACAGCTCTGCAGGATTCTTGGCTGGCAGTTTTTCTCTTTCAGTACCTTAAATACATCATACCACTTTTTTCTCACCTCCATGGTTTCTGATGAGAGTTTGACACTTAATCTTATCAAGTTTCCCTTGTATGTGATTCTTTGCTTTTCTCTTGCTGCTTTCAGAATCCTGTCTTTATCTCTGATATTTTCATTCTGAATAGTAGGTGTCTTGAGGTAGGTCTATTTAAATTTATTCTGTTGAGAGTACACTGCCCTTCTTAGATATTGATATTTATGTTTTTCATAAGGGTTGGAAAATTTTTAGTCATTATTTCCTCAAATAATCTTTCTGCCCTTTTCCATTCTCTTCTCCTTCTGGGTCACTGGTAATGTGAATGTTTGTGTGTTTTGCATTGTCATTCAATTCCTTGAGACTCTGTTCCATTTTTTTTCTCATTCTCTTCTCTTTCAGTTCTCCCATCTTCTCCAGTTCAGATATTTTCTATTCAAAATCACTAATTCTGTCCTCAAGCAATTAAAATCTGCTCTTATGTGCCTCTAATGTATTTTTAATCTCATCCATCCTGTCTTTCATTACCATAAGCTCTGTTATTTTCTTTGCAGGCTCACCAAGTGTCTTCTTAATATCCTTTATCTTAATATATCTTAATATCCTTTATAGTCATATTTTCTTTCAATTCTTTGAATTGCTCTAGAAGAATTGTGTGATTATCACTGATTAATGTTCTTAAATCCTGTATCTCTTCAGGATATTTACTTTCTTCCTTCAGCTGGGCCATTTCTTCTTGTTTTCTAGTATGGCTTGTAATTTTTTGCTGATTCTAGGCATCTGAAAATGCTGGTAAATTTACTCTGATGGCCAATTTCTCTCTCCTGTGTATTTTTTTTCCTCAGCTCCTCTTTGAGATTTAGTTCAATTTATTGTAAGTCTTTAAAATTGCCCAGTTTCAGTTATCAAAATTGGGCCAGGAATTCACTAATGGGGCACAGATTTTCTCCCAGGATTTAAGATACAGAAAACCAAAAGCAGTTTTTGTACATGCAATTTCCAGATTGGCCAACAGATGGCACTCATTTGCACATCATTCCACGAAGGTGTTCCAGTCTCCATTTTCCTTCTTTTTGGTCTGGCCAGAGCCAAGATTCAAAGTGGGCTTTGCTGGCCAAATTCACTGGAAAAAAGCTCCCCTCAACTCCCCCTCCCTTTTCCCTTGTAACAGCTGACTGGGAGGAAGATGTCTGTTTCCCTCTCAGTCAGCTGCAATGAGCCAGGGGTTTTACCCCAGCTTATTGTCTTGGGGGTGAGGGAGGGAAGTCCTTCCTGGCTGTCCTGGGGGTTTGGTAACTCACATTTGTTGTTTTGGGTTCTTCATCTCTCTGTCCTTCACCCTCCTGGGCATTGGACCAATGTCTTGGACAGCTTTTGATTCTTTCTCCAATTGTTTCTGTGAGATAGTTGAGCCCTGCCTGCCTATATTAGTTATCAGGGGCAGGATGAGGGGACAGGAACAGAAAAGAAGAAGGCACATATAGAAAAATAAGGAAAGCTGTATTCATATATTTAAAATGAGAAACAGCTTAATATTTGTACATGTGTATGTAAAAAAGATGACCTCTGCTTTGAAGATTTTGGTACCTTGGATGGCAAAATTTCAAGGGACCATTACATTTATTTTTAATATTTCACTTTTATTTTTCAATAAATTATTTATACAATCATAAGAAATTGTGAAGTAAGTTTCATTGTTGAAATGTAAGGAAGAAAAAAGGTGAGTTTCTCTCTTCCCATTGTTTTGTAAAAGTCTCCTTACTGAACCAAAAATAAGTAATTGGAAGCATTGATACACAACCTATACACAGCTGGGGTTCTCCAGAGAAACAGAGCTGAAAGTATTTCTATTAGATTTATATAAAGGAACTGGTTCATACAGTTGACAGTGCTGGAAAGTCTGAGATCTGTAGGAAGAATAAAAGCCTGGAAAGTCAGGGAGGAGTTGATGGTACAGTCTTGAGGTAGAATTTTCCTTCCTCAGGAAAAGTTCAGTTTTGCTTTTAAGACCTTTCAGCTATGTGGATCTTGTCCAGCCACATGATTGAGAAATAAGCTTCTTTACTTGAAGTCAGCTGACTGTAGGTATTCACCACATCTACAAAACACCTTCACAGCAACACCTATGCTGGTATTTGATTGACTATAGCCTAACCGAGCTGATGCATAAAACTAACCATAACAAGCACCAGAAAGAGAAGTAAACATTTCATGCGGATCTTTACATGGCTTGCCTTCTCCCTGCTTTTACATCTCTGTTCATATGTTAGCTCTTCATAGAGGGCTTTCCTAATGGCTTTTATCAATTGTGCCCCTTCTCAAGTAATTCCCTATCCCTTTAAACTGACCTCTCCTGTAACAATTATTGCAAACTACTCGTTGTTCTTATTATACTTTATATAGTTGAAATCAAAGTTTATTTATTCTTAAAATTCATCTCTTAATAATTTTTAAAAAAGCATTTCGTCTCTATATATTTGCTGTGGTCCACAGATTTTGTTATGAAGCATTTTTCTCCATACATTCTTTTAAAGATAATTTGTGATTTATATTTTCTCCTCTTTAATCAATAGTTGTTTAGAAAAATGTTTTTGAACAGAAATGAGCTAATTATGCATTAAAGGGTAGATATCATTTGTTATTGATTTCCACTTTGGGGAGGAGGATCTGATCAGAAAATGGAGCCATAAAATTTCTCCTTTGCAAATTCATTAATTGTTTTATGTGTATCCAAGTTTATTATTCATAGTTTTGTAGTATTTCAAGTATATAAAAAGGACATATTTTTACTTTTAAGACAGCACATTCTATATAAATCTATTAAATTGTGCCTATTGATTATATTCAAATATTCTATTTTGCCCACTTTAATTTTTATATTCTAAAACAGTTATAATGAAATTTACCAATAATTTTTTAAAAGATTTATTTATTTATTTATTTATTTCTCTCCCCTCCCCCCCCACACCCCCACCCCAGTTGTCTGTTCTCTGTGTCTATTTGCTGCATCTTTTTCTTTGTCCGCTTCTGTTGTTGTCAGTGGCACGGGAATCTGTATTTCTTTTTTTTTGTCTTTATTTTTTAATATTACATTAAAAAAATACGAGGTCCCCATATACCCCCCAACCCCCTCACCCTACTCCTTCCCCCATAACAACAATCTCCTCCATCATCATGAGACATTCATTGCATTTGGTGAATACATCTCTGAGCACCGCTGCACCTCATGGTCAATGGTCCACATCATAGCCCACTTTGTTGTGTCATCTTGTTGTGTCAGCTCTCCGTGTGTGTGGTACCGTTCCTGGGCAGGCTGCACTTTCTTTCGCGCTGGGTGGCTCTCCTTACGGGGCGTACTCCTTGCGCGTGGGGCTCCCCTACACAGGGGACACCCTTTTGTGGCACAGCACTCCTTGTGCGCGCATGAGCACTGCGCGTGGGCCAGCTGCACACGGGTCAAGGAGGCCCAGGGTTTTGAACCGCGGACCTCCCATGTGGTAGACGGACGCCCTAACCACTGGGCCAAGTCCGCCACCCCCAACAATTTTTATTTTAACATGTTATAATCATGCAAGTGTCCTAACTCAAAGCTTATATTTTGCTTCAATGTTGTTATAAAGGATGTACATTTATAAGTCCTTTTTGTGTACTTATTTTTTATTATCATGAAATAAGCTTCTTGATTGTGTTCATTTCATATGACCTAGATTTTCTCTTTTTCTGATATCACTAGTTCCTCTAACACTTAATTTTATTTGTATTTGTCCCATAATGTCACGATAATGAAAGTTTTCTCCACTGTCTTCTTTTCTCCTAGTATCTTGTAACCTCTATTTTTCTCATAAGTCTGATAGTGATTCCCACTCCTAACTGTATTTCTCCAAGCTGAGCCCTTCACAGATCTACTCCCCCATGCCCCTTGAAAGGAATGCTTTATATTTTAGACTTCAATTTTCACCTCAAAATGAGACCTTTGAAATCGCAGTAAATCCTGCCAAACATGAATTTGACCATAACGCAATTAGTGAAGGGACCTGACTGCTACCCAGTCCCAGATCTCAAATAGGGGTGGGGGTTTTGTAAAGTTCTCATCCTTTATAAGGATGACTTGTGGTTAGGATGTGACACCCTTGTGATCTTTGGGGACTTTCTCGGTTTAGGGAACTTTCTGGGTACACTGTAAGTTTTGCTATCTTTACGATTTTTGATGGTACATATGTACTTAAAAAATGCTGTAGCATATATTTCATTACATGCATAATACCATAGACCTGCATTTTACAACCATTGAATTACGTGGACCCCACTTTTCCCATTATGGTGGAGTTTTACTAATTTTAGTTTTCTTCTCTTCACTATTCCCTCTTCCCTCTACTATCCTACTAGATTGTGTGTTTTGTTTTTGTTTTTGCATGTGAGTTTGTTTTGGACAGGGCAGCAAAACCTCTCTTGCTGCATGTGTCTTCCAAGAAAACGTAATACTTATGTTACAAATTCACAGTTGCATTATCATAATCCAATTATATTTAATTATATATGTGTTTTGTATCCATATATATTGTATTCATTTATCATTCCATCTATCTCTACTTACTATAAATAGAAGCTGTTCAGTACTGTCTTTTTTACTTTGTATCTTCTAATATATTGAGATCCTTAGTCTCAAAGAATTGAAATTTAGTTGGAATGTACAGATATTGTCATAGATAATGGACGTGGATTATACTCTTAGAGGCCTATCCTGGCTTAATTTTGTTTCTACCAATAGATGTATTATTATATTTTGCCCATACATAAGATACTGACATTGCAACCCTTTTGTATAAAGAATATGCAGTTACTGTGAACTAACTCCCCATATTGCAGAAAAGCCTATTGCTAGATTTGTTGCTATATAAATAATCAATTCTTTACAACTGAAAATTTTAAGAACTTCTGTGTAGTTTAGGATTTAGGAATTTAAAAAGGTTTGGATTTGTTTTCAGTAACTTTTCTTGAGACCAAGTGAGAAATTTTAAATTTCAATTTTATCTTACTTTCACTCAAATCAATTGTCATATATTTCTTTTTATATTACTGTTTATCCTCTCGCTTTCCTTTTCCCCACCTGCTAATGATCCCAATTAGATCTCCTAGATCTGCCCTCAAAACTCTTTGCTTTCTTCCTGAATCCATTTATTTGTGTTTCTACTTTATTTTATTATACTTTTGTCAACTTTATCTTTCAAATCATCACTCTCAATCTTGGCAAGCTCATACTCTTTTATAATTTATTTGCTGATTTTTGAAATTGAAAAATAATTAGCTGCTGAAATTATTTTCTCTAATTTTATATGCTTGAGAATTACTGTTCTCTTCCTTAGAATAAGATCCCCCCCATCCCTAAGCCTAAGATGAAAACTGATCCCTTGCTCCCACAGCTGGACAGACAGACCCAAATGTATCTGAACCACAGAAGACAACAAAGGATAAGTAGGTAATATGATGATTATTTAATCTAAAACATATTTAAAACAGATAGATGGGTTCATAACCCCTACAGTCTCTGTATCCAACTTCTGAAAAGTGGTTTTAACAAAACTACAATAGTAGAAATAAATCTTTTATAAAGTAGTTCAAGAGAAGTAAGAAAATGGATCACCCTTGTGCATCATGAAATATAAAGATATGCTATCAGAGGTTTGAATTTCCACATTGTGAAGAGTCTAATTGTGTTGTAGGTACTTCATCCAAAGATCAGAGAGTCACTTTCCCCTTTCTTGCACCAAGCGCAGAATCTGATAAACTTCTATTCTTTACTAAGCATAGAAACTAGACATAGCAGATAACTAGATAAACCAGGCCTAATATGTAGAAGGAAAGAGTGGAAGAGTTAAGGAGAGGACTACTGGGAAGCATAAAGCATAAAGCGGTCAAAGAAGAAGAGGTCCAGAAGAGGGCTGAGGAATTTCTTTTCGACTGCCTTGCACATAAGAGAGGATGGTCAGACTCTGTGCACATGGAAAAGCTCAGAGACAAGATGAACAGATTAGGCTCACAGCCCCAAAATCTCAACCTCCCTCCAGCTCCACAAGGACTGGGTTATTTTGTAACAAGAAGTAAAGCACTTATTAAACTTTCTCTAGGATTTGAGCAAGATATTTCTGTTATTGACTAACCCCTTTTCTTTCATTTCACAATAAGGGAGCATTTATTTCCTGGCTTATGTACAAAGCTTTGCAAAATGAAGTTATAATAAATCATAACTAAAAATCCTCCCATAAAAGGGGAAAAAAAGTACTAACTTTATAGTGGAGAAACCTGGCAAACACTGGCTTAACCAAGTGATGAAGGTTCACATCATCAGCAATATCATGTGGGTATCATTATCCCCTGTGGTATTCTTTCCAAAAATCCATAACCCCAGTCTGACCATGAGGAAAATGTCAGACTAACCCAAATTGAGGGACATTCTACAAAATATCTTACCAGTATGCCTCAAAATGGGCAAGGCATGAAAAACAAGTCACTATTGAGAAACTGTCCTAGCCTGGAGGAGACGAAAGAAACATGACATGCAATCCTGTATGATTTCCTAGGACTGCTGCAACAAATGACCACAAACTAAGTGGTGTAAAACAACAGAAGTGTATTCTTTCACAGTTCTGGAGACCAGAAGTCTGAAATCAAGATGGCGACAGGCAGGGCTGTGCTCTTTTGAAAGGCTCTAGGGGAAAATTCCCCCTTGCCTCTTCCAGCTTCTGGCAACTTGAGGTGTTCCTTGGCTTGTGGCAGTGTAACTTTTATCCCTGCCTCTATTTTCACATGGCCTTCAACTTGTGCCACTGGCATGATGGTTACACTCAGGGATGCTATTACTCATATGACAAGGCACAACATTGTCACTCCTGGGGAAACATGTTCCTAGAGACTGTTTCTCTTTCTGTTGATTTCCTCTCCTCCATCTTAAAGTCTAATAAAATAGGCTTTTGCCATTTTCCTGAGATTTTTTTTAAAATGACTATATGAAAACCTTCAGTGAGTTGCATTTCAGTAATGCACTCATTTTGCTACTCATACTTCAAATAACTAGAATAGTCTCTGAAAGAGTATCTCTGTGCAAAGAAAAAGTGGTCCAAAGGACAAGGGATACAACTGGATGCATACTTTTTTCCTGCCCTCAGTCAGGTCCAAACCGGATGGTGGGTAGAACAATGGGAGAAAGATAGCATCAGTTTCTTTGCCAACAAAAAGTGCAAGAAATAGTATTTCCCCTTCCCCTGAAAGTTGATTGGAATTCAAGAATCAAGAATGATCCAGAGGTAAGAGAAGAGGGTGTTTGGGAAAGGAAGGAGGAGAAAAGGCATAAGCTGAGCCAAGGGTCTCTCTTTCCTTCTTCCTTTGCAGGGACACATGGGGGGGAAGGAAATGGACCATTAGCAAATGTGTGTTCATTCCCGACAAATCGGAGACAATTCCAGTCAACCATGGTCCCTTCGTTGTTGGCTGAGCCATTGGAAGTTGAGTCTGTCCACTTTGCTTTGGAAGTCAGAGGAATGGGTTTGGGCTGCAGCCAGATCCCCTCTGGTTACCCACGTATCCTGCCTTGCATTGAAGCAAGAATGAAAACAGAAGTTTCTCTGGGATGCCAGTTTCCTACAGCTAGATAGGAATCTTCTATGTATCTCTTTCCAACTGGGTCTCTAAAAAATTACATAATGAAATATAGGTCAATTAAAAATTATCTGGCTAAATACCACCTGTTTTTCCAGAATGAGAAAACATGATGATTCCTAACTTCTCCCTAAGCATTATTTATTGGAATCATTCTTGGTTGGATGTTAAAAGAACTAAATTCTCAAGCTTTGCACAAAGTAGGTGCTCAGAAAAAATGTGTGCTGATGGTTGTGACAATGCATTTAAATGTTGGGAGAGGATTTGACTCAAGCAGCTCAGCCCCTGCTTCCCACACGGGAGGCCCCAGGTTGCATTTCCAGTGCCTCCTGGAAAGAACAAAGACAAACAACAAGCAAACAAATGG
This sequence comes from Dasypus novemcinctus, assembly GCF_030445035.2. NCBI lineage: Eukaryota > Metazoa > Chordata > Mammalia > Cingulata > Dasypodidae > Dasypus > Dasypus novemcinctus. The sequence continues at coordinate 43,492,406 of NC_080696.1, read as the reverse complement.
GGGAGCCATCTCAGGGGAGCTGATGTGGCTCAGCAGTTGAGCGCTGGCTACGTGGTCCTGGGTTCAGTCTCTGGCACCTCAAATATATATGATATGTTTTTATTGTGAAATTACTATTCACCACATGGTGGGTGGGTCAAATGGAGGGTGTGATCAAACCTAGAGGCAAAGGATAGTTTGAATAAATTTCAAAACTATTCAAATGAAGGGACAAACATAATCTTTATGTAGCTATCAACTATACATAGGGCATGAGAGACAAACCATATAAATATACAGTTTTAAAACAAAGTTTGAGCTTGTTATTTCTATCTAATGCACATACAGTTATCTGATATGCAGATAAATGTCAGACATGACAGAGACATGTGGCCCGGTGCTGATAATCTCATTCTTGCATTGGACACCAGCAGCCACAGAAGCATGGGCTAAGGAGTGCGTTTCCAGAGAAGGGATCTTCTGTTTTCAACAAGGCAGAAATGATGCCCGTAGTGAGAGGTAGACACGTGAGGCACCTTGAGAGTTTTGATATTGAGGATTTTGTTATAGAAAATATTTCTTCTCTGGAAGGTTATTTCTGGAGTTCATACTCTGGAACACAGGATTTCTGGTTACTAAACTCCTTTGAAGAGAGTCCAGGATTATATTTCCAACTAGAAAATAAAACAAAACAATTCAAAGGAATGGTTTGGATCTTTGGCTTCTATATGCCAACCGCATTTTATTGGTTATGTAAAAACTCAGGAATCATAAAAATATTAAGAAAAAAACCCAGGGGGTAAGCAGACTTGCCCCGGTGATTAGGGCGTCCGTCTACCACATGGTAGGTCCGTGGTTCAAACCCCGGGCCTCCTTGACCCTTGTGGAGCTGTCCCATGAGCAGTGCTGATGCGTGCAAGGAGTGCCCTGCCACGCAGGGGTGTCCCCCTCATAGGGGAGCCCCACGCAAAAGGAGTGCGCCCCATAAGGAGAGTCGCCCAGTGCGAAAGAAAGTGCAGCCTGCCCAGGTGTGTTCTGCACACACGGAGAGCTGATGCAGCAAGACGACACAACAAAAAGAAACACAGATTCCTGATGCCGCAGAAAGGATAGAAGCGGTCACAGGGGAGAGCAGACAATGGGGGGGGGGGGGAGAAATAAAGGAGAAATAGATAAAAAATTAAAAACTAAATCTTGAAAAAAAACACCAAGAGAAAATATGACAGAGCCACAGACAAGGGAAAGGGGTAAAGTTTCTCTCCCAGTCTATTGGGAAAGTAAATCCATGCCTTGGGAAGGGACTCTCCAGATGGGCTCCAGTGAGCATAATCCACTGAATGTACCCGGGAGAGTGTGAACTACAGAGTAAACTATTATCCACGTGGTGCAGCAGTGCTCCAAAATGTGTTCACCGAGTGCGATGAGCGTGCCACAATGACGGGGGAAGTTGTTAGTGTGGGAGGAGTGGGGTGGGGGGATGGGGAGTATACGGGAACCTCATGTTTTTTATAATGTAACTTTTTTGTGATGTATGTATCTTAAAAAAATACAATTTACAAAAATGATGGGGGTGGGGGTTGGGGTATGGGTTATATGGTAACCTCTTATGTTTTTTTAAATGTAACATTCTGTGTGATCTATTAACTTTAATAAAAATTAAAAAAAAAAAGAATGAACCACTGTATCTTACCAGTGCCCAGGAATCAGAGAAAACTCTGAAAAATAGAAATTTTAGAACATTTCTGGTCAGTGTTTTATAAGAGTACATATGGAATTTTTGAAATCAAAGTAAGCACACATTAAGTGAAAATCTAAAATCAGGAAACATAGATAAGGGAAAAATAAAATATGCTTTCTTTTCTTAATTTTTGCATTAAAATGGCAAATAAAAGATATTATTCTGAACAAAATAGATATAGCAGAAGAGAAAAAGAAATTAGAGAAAGGGACATTTAAAGGAAAGGAAAAAATATTTGAAACTTAGATGCAAACAAAAAAGATGAGAATCCTAGAGGATCTATAGCATATATACAATATATACATAATAGGATATATATATATATATAAAGAGTATATATAGAAAATATCTGATAGAACATATATATTCTAGCAGCTATCTCAGAGAGAGGTATAAAAGAGATTAGAAGTAATAAAGCAATCTTCTGACTAAAATAATACTCAATCCTGTGCAAAATTAATAAAAACAGAATAAAAACAAAATTTCTCCAGGTGCTATGAAGGCAATTCAACTATAAAGCATAGACTCTCAATGAAGTGAGAAGAAAAGTAATGTTGACTTAAATAGACCCCAAATCTTTGCGCCTGCATATTATGATGCCTGCCACATAAGTGTCTGAATAAGGAGAAACTACAGACTTTCAAGGGGAAAAGATGATGGCCTTGAAATTCCTTACCCATTTATTCTGTATAAAGGCAGTAGGAAAACATCTCAGACAGGCAAGAGCTCAGAGCACATGCAATCTGTGTTCGCTTACTGAGAAAATTACTCTAAGTCACTCTACCTGAGCCAAAGATAAATCAATATAAACAACTCAAGAATGAGGATGTCGTGGTAATAAAGGATTGCTGGTGTCCCTTTGGGCACTGTACTTCTTTGCTTGTATTTAGTTCCTTTTACTACTTGACTAATAGTGGGGTGTATGGCATATGGCAAGCACTTCCTTTTAGGAGGGAAAGGCTTTGCACTTGTAAAACAGGACAAATAGACATGTCCCCTCCCACCAGCCCCAGAGGGAGAATGGAAGGAGAACTCCATCAGAATACACACATCCTTTTCATCTGGCTCAACAGCAGTCTGCAAGGCTCTAATCAGCGTCAGCCTTAAGAGTGAGCCCTGGATTTCTTCCTGCTTTTTCACAACATTCCTCAGGGATCTGGTTGCATGGCACTGACATGCAGCATGGAGGAGTGAGCAATGGGTTCTATGTCTCCAAATCTATTAGTGTAGGTATTTTTAAATCAACTTAAGAAATAAAGTGCTGTATATTAAATGATGCATAAAGAGCCTGACTTATTTCATGATTTTTTTCACTTTTATATGTTATGAACAAATATAAACAGTTGGACCATTAAACTTGATATGAGAATTTGTGAATATGTACAATGTATGCCTCATTCTTTACACTCTATCTGAAGTTTTCTTGTGCAGAACCCTTTTTAGTCCCTGGGAAGGGTTCTTGGTAATGGGAAAATGTGTGTATGTGTGTGTGTGTTTAATCCAAAACACTTATATATTATACCAATGGAAACTGATCATCAGTGTGAATTTTTTGTAGTATGTTCATTTCATCTGGCATAAAAGTCTTTTTTAATGTTTTTAACATTTTTTATAATTTATCCTAGTAACACATATATGACCTAAAATCTCCACTTTTAACCACATTCAAATATATAATTCAGTTGTGTTAGTTATGTTCACCATGTTGTGCAACCATCACCATCATCCATTACCAAAACTTTACAATCAACCTAAATAGAAATTCTGTACAAATTAAGTATCAACCCCTTGTTCTCTATCCACTATCCATCCCCTGGTAAACTATGTTCAAGATTTTAACTCTTTGAGTTTGCTTACTATAGTTAGTTCATATCAGTGAGATCATAAAATATTTGTTCTTTTGTGTCCAGCTTATTTCACCCAGCATAATAGCCTCAAGGTTCATTCACATTGTTGCATGCATAAGGACTTCATTTCTTTACATGGCTGAATAATATTCCATTGTATGTAAAATACCGCATTTTGTTTATCCATCCATTGGTTGGACACTTGGGTTGCTTCCATCTTTTGGCAGTTGTGAATAATGCTGTTGTGAATATTGGTGTGCAAATATCTGTTTGAGTCCCTGCTTTCAATTTTTCTGGATATATACCTAGTAGTGGGATTGCCAGGTCATGTAGTAATACTATATTTAGCTTCCTGAAGAACTGCCAAATTGTTTTGCACGGCAGCTGCACCATTTTACATCGCCATCCACAATGAATGAGCATTTGTATTTCTGCACACCCTCTCCAACACTTGTACTTTACTGTTATTGATTTTTTATAGTAACCATTCTAGTGGGTGTGAAGTGGTATCTCACTGTGTTTTTGATTTGCATTTCCCTCATAGCTAGTGATGTTGAGCATCTTTTTATGTGCTCCTTAGCCACTTGTATATCCTCTTTGGAGAAATGTCTCTTCAAGTCTTTTGCCTATTTTTAAATGGGTTTTTTGTTTTTTTATTTCTGAGTTGTACGATTTCATTATATATACTCTGGATATTAAACCCTTATCGCATATGGGGTTTCCAAATATTTTCTCCCATTGAGTAAGTTGTCTTTTCACTTACGTGCCTAAATCCTTTGATTCACAAAAGTATTTAATTTTGAAGAGGCCCTGTTTATCTAGTTTTTTCTTTCATTTTTCTTTCATTGTAAAGCCTAAGACACCAATGCCTAGCACAAGATCCTGAAGATGCTTCCTTATATTTTCTTCTAGGCATTTTATAATCCTGGTTCTTATATTTAGGTCTTTGATCAATTTTGGGTAAATTTTTGTATGTGGCATGAGAAAGAGGTCCTCTTTCATTCTTTTACACATGGATATCCAGTTCTCCCAGCACCATTTGTTGAAGAGACTATTCTTTCCCAATTGAGTGGATTTGGCAGCCTTGTCAAAAATTATTTGGCCATAGATGTGAGGGTCTATTTCTGAACTCTCAATTCTATTCCATTGGTCAGTATATCTATCCTTCTTCCAATACATGCTGTTTTGACTACTGTAGCTTTGTAATAGGCATTAAAGTCAGAAAGTGTGAGTCCTCCAACTTCATTCTTTTTCAAGATGTTTTTGGCTATTCAGGACCCGGTACCCTTCCATATAAATTGGATAATTGGCTTTTCCATTTCTGCAAAGTAGGCTTTTGGACTTTTAATTGGGATTGCTTTGAATCTGTAAAACATTTTGGGTAGAGTTGACATCTTAAAGATATTTAGGGGAAGTGGATGTGGCCCAAGTGATAGGGCTTCCACCTACCATACGGGAGGACTCAGGTTTGATCCCTGGACATCCTGGTAAAAACGAAAATGAGGAAGTCTGCCTATACAGTGAGCCAGTGCCCACACAGTGAGCCAAGTGCCCATGCAGCGAGCTGAGTACCCACGTGGATGCCTACATGGCAAGCCAGTGCCCATGTGGTGAGCAGAGTGCCTGCATGGTGAGCCAGTGCCCATGCAAGTGAGTCACGCAGCAAGATAATGATGCAACAAAAGAGAGACAAAAGGGAGAGTCAAGGTGAAGCACAGCAGAAATCAGGAACTGAGATGGTACAATTGACAGGGATCCTCTCATCACATCAGAGGTCCCCAGGATCAAATCCTGGTGAATCCTAGAGGAGAAAAACGAGAAGAGAAGACAAAAAGAGAAATAGATACAGAAGAGCACACAGTGAATGGACACAGACAGCAAAAACAGGAGGGAGGGGGGAGTGGGGAGGGGAAGGGAAGGGGGAAAAAAGGTATTTAGTCTTCCAAATTGTAAACATGGAGTGTCCTTTCATTTATTTAAGTCTTACTTGATTTCCTTTAACAATATTTTGTAGTTTTCTGTGTACAAGTCCTGTACATCCTTAGTTAAATTTATTCAGAGATACTTGATTCTTTTAATTGTTATTATAATTGCAAGTTTTTTCAGACTGTTTAGAAACACCACTGATTTTTAAGTGTTGATCTTGTCCCCAGTCACTTTGCTGAATTTATTAGTTCTAGTAGCTTTGTGGTAGATTTTTCAGAATTTTCTGTATCTATGATCATGTCATCTGCAAATAAGGGAAGTTTCACTTTTTCCATTCTTAACATGATGCTTTTTACTTCTTTCTCTTGCCTAATTAGTCTGGCTAGAACTTCCAGTACAAGGTTGAATAACAGTGGTGACAGTGGGCATCCTTGTCTTGCACTTGATCTTAGAGATAAAGCTTCCAGTCTTTCACCATGGAGTATCAGGGTAGCTGTGGGTTTGTTGTACATGTCCTTTATCATGCTGAGGAAACTTCCTTCTATTCCTATGTTTTCTAAGTGGTTTTATTAAGAAGCAGTGCTGGATTTTTTCAAATGCCTTTTAGCATCAATTGAGATGATTGTATCTTTTCTCTTTTTTCTCTTAATATGGTATATAATACTAATTGATTTTCTTATGTTGAGCCACTCTTGCATACCTGGGGTAAACTCCACTTGGTCACAATGTATAATTCTTTTAATGTGCTGTTGAATTCGGTTTGCTAGTATTTTGTTGAGGATTTTTGCATCTATATTTATAGGGGATATTGGTCTGTTCTTTTCTTGTGGCACCTTTATCTGGCTTTTGTATGACAGTGATATTGGCCTCATAGAATGAGTTAGGGAGTGTTTCCTCCTCTTCAATTTTTTGGAAGCATTTAAACAAGATTTGTATTATTTTTTATTGCAATGTTTGGTAAATTTCACCTTCGAAGCTACAGATGAATAAACTATCATTTGAACAGCGCAAATTGCATTCACAAGCTTTCCTTCCTAAAAGTACATGTCACAATCAATCAGGGGCTATATAATAATGAGGAGATAAAGTGTTCATATAGAAGGAACATAGAGGAAACCCCATATGTAGTAAGTACTCAGCGAGAAATGGAAAGCGTCAAGCTGCCTTTAAGTTGGGAAGGCATATAGACTCCAATACACTTTATGATTCTTCTCTCTGTACTTTTCCTGTAATCATCTCATAATCAAGAAAATCTGGCATTTTAATTTCACTCTCAGGGAGAAAATGTGGATCCTGGCACTATGACAAGTATAACAGTATAAAAGGACAATTACCTTAGGCTCACACTCCATATATTTTTTTCATATTTCCAAGAAAGAACTAAATTTTCATGGTTCATAGCAGATAATTTTGCTTTAGCTTCATATACATCGTTTCTCACTACATTAAACATTCCAGAAATCTGCATGTTCTAAATTCAGTTTCTCATCTTGGAAGTCTAACCATCATTTATTCCACAAATGTATTTTGAGCACCTACTAAGTGCAAGTCACCATAGAGGCCTTTGGGAAGTAATATATGATAACAGTGAAGAATGGGAGGTGTATGGACAGATAGATGGACTTAAACACCATCTGCCATTTGCCATCTTGTATGGACTTGGACATGTTTCCTTACTTCCCTGAGTCTTATTTCCTCATTTATTAGATGAAAAAAAAATTACTAAGACTAACCTTATCAGTTTATTATATCACAGATTATATATATAAGATGCATAGCACAGAGCATGATACTTTGCTACACAATAATTAAGATTATCTTTATTATTATTATTATTTCCACTTCTTAGTTGTTGTATCTCACCATTCATATTCTTAAAGGAAGAAGAGTACCTGTTTTCTAAGATATCAGAATGCATATGGAAATTGCATAACTCAACATAAGTCACCTTTGGCCCTTCTAGAAATGATTCAGCTTCTCTTTTTACGGAATCTCTAAATCTAAGTATCTTCTATATTCTCAAGTTCCCTTTTCTTCTAAACTGTGCTTTTCAGTTACTGACAGCATATGCGGGTTCCTGTAAACACTGTAACCCAATTCATAACCGTAACCATTTCATAGTCAATGTTATGCTGCAAGCCATCCCTCTAATTTGGTTGGGAATCGTTTGTAATGTCAGAATCAAACAGCTGGCCTATAGTGTATGCACACAAGAGAGATTCCAACAAAAGTTTGCAGGTGACTGCATAATCAACTTTCTTAAGCTATCCTTGACAAAAGGCAGTCCTGCCACTCACTTCCACATGATCTTAGCAAGGCTTGCAGAATACCCATTTAATGCTCTCTCCTTGTTGCCTAGAAAGAACGACACATCAAACTGGGATGACTTATTTTCATAAGTGCAGGAGTGTCCTATGATGTACTTATGCAAGTGGCATTGGGAATCTAAGCAATGGTGTGCTAGATTTGCTCCAGCCAATTGTTAAATATTCAGGATTTTTGCAACCTATTTGGTAAGTCTTTGTCAGTTTGAAATTGGCCACAGTGGAAATATGTACACCATGGAAATCAGCAAATGCTACAAGGAAGGGATTTTTTTCCCCCATTTCCCCCCAGAGCACACCATTGGACCTCAGTATCTCCCACTTCTGAGGGAGGCACCAGCAATAATGGGGATTTTCTTGTCATCCACACAGAGTATAATGCATAATCTCTATGGCTGGAATGGCTTGCATAGTTTGGAAAAATGAGTAAGAAGCTACCACAAAACAGCAAAAAACATTTTAAAAGAATTAATAAAAGCTATACACATTAAAGATTGTTAGGGAGAGGAAAATGAGAGTTAGGTATAGGGATAAAACCAAATAATGAAACAACAATAAAGAGAGGGGTGTTGCTCAGGTGATGAAACTATGTCAAAATACATGGCATTTGATATTCTACCATCCGTATACAAAACATGAGGGGTGGAATGCAGAGTGTATTGAGGAAACTCAATGATAAGTGTGATATATTTATACATATTATAACACTGCAAACTACTGAAGGAAGGAATCGTGTCTTACTCGTTTCTGTGTCCCTACCATTTATATTGGCATAGAGAAAACATTCAGAACATCTACCTTGAATATACAAAAGAGTGAATTATATATGAATAATAATAATAGTAATAATAAACTTTAATCCTCCAGCACAATTCTCATTCACTAAGTACCAATGAAATTGTTTAAAATAAACGCTTCATGCCAATATTCCCTTGGTTCAAACTCTCTTACAGAGTTCATCAAACCCAAATTACCCAAGGCCCCAAGACACTTCACTATCACCCTCTGCCTAATTCTCATCTCTGTCCCTCCACCCCTCATTCACTTGAGTTTGGCTGCACTTAATTTTTCTCTCCTTCTTGAAGGCCTCTGTCATTCCTGGCTCAGAGCCTTTGAATGCACTGCTCTCCCTTTTTTTAGACACTGAATTGGCTTACTCCTTGCCTTGTGAAGGTTTCTGCTCAAATGCTATCTCCTCAGGGAAAATTCCCATGGCTAATCTACCTAAAATAGAACCACTGCCACCCTGACAGTGTTTGATCTCCTTAATCTGTTTTATTTTTCTATATAGCACTTATCACTTTCTTAGATTTGTTTATATGATAATTTTTTAATTGTCTTTATCCTTTTGTGGAATGAAGTTGCATGTGGCCAGGGACTTTGTCTATCTTGTTTCCTTCCAGTGCCTGGCTATCACACAGTTGGAACTCATTACATTTGATTAATTGATGAATGAATGAAGGCATGAATGACACAACCCAAGTTCAAGAATGATTGGCCATTGCAACATAAACTAAAGGACTACTGTGATTTACAGAGGAAATTCTCCCAGGAAAGTTCATGTTTTCCACCACTGCTAAGTCTGAATTTACAGTTATTTTCCAGGTCCCTGGGTAATACTAACAGTGTGTTATCTACTTGCATAATGCTGCCAATTACATGCCCAAAATCTAACTAAATTCATGCCCCCCCCCAACTTCATTCTGTATCTCAGTTCATGACTCTGGCAAAGAAAGAAAATACAGGGTCATCCTAGATTTCCTAATTTATTCTCTGCATTGCCACCCTCAGAGAAATTCTAAAACGAGAGTCATCATATCCCTAATAAAAGTCCTTCAGTACTTATGGGTTAAAGCTCAGATCTTTCAGGAAGGCATCAAGGCTACTACTACCCTGACTCAGACCTGCTTTTCCAGTTTCATTTCTAACTTCATATCCTTCTTCCTACAATTGGCTGCATTCTTCACCCCAGGCATGCTGAGTCTAACTTTCTATCTCTTGAACCAACCATGCTCATTCAGGACACCTTCTTTATACCTTACCTCTGACCAAATTGTCCTCACTCCCCCCACCTTGGCACAATAACTATTCTTCACCTGTCCCCAGTGTTGACTCCAATGTGACGGACTTCCTGATGCCCACTAAGCTGATTTGGTTGCTTTCTCTTGATAGGTTTTTTGGGAAGATCAGATGGTTTCATTCTTACATAGTTTCCCTCATGAAAAGGCTCCAACAAGAAAGTGTTAATCTCCAGGTTACACTTATTTAACCCCATTTCTGAACCAGCTAAGTATATAAGAAAATTCTTTGCAAATGCTGAGAAGAGCAGGACAAAGGCCTAATTAATTTTTCAACACTGAAGGCTGAGTTTTACAATTTGTCTCTTTCTTTTGGCAATAAATTTTTTCTAGAACAAGCAAGACCTGGTAATTGGGCAAGGGGCCAACAATTCTCATTTGGCAAGGAGTTTTCTTGATTCAGGCCGTGTATATTTGGAGAACAATGCCATGGGTCAAATGTTAATATTAGCCCAGTTCCCTTCTCAGAGAATTTAGGCCTTCCGTTTGTGCTATCTACCAAGAGACAGCTGTGGATGCCCCTCTGACTCTCACTCCATTCTCTATAAGCATCTTAGGCTTTGGTGGATGCCATCATTTCCAAATTCAATTCACGGACTTGTAGAATCAGTCATCTGGAAGTGACCTTAAAAGTTATTTAGTCTCAACAACTTATTCTATGACTAAGCAATACCCATGCCTCTAACATCAGTTTTCAGTTCAATCCTAGCTGTTCAGAAAGAGAATCCCAATGTCTGTAATCTCTTCTATTCTTATTCTGGAGTCAAGAAGACTCCAAATATTAAATATTTCAGAAAATCAGACTTGCAGCTACAAGTTTCAGGTGTGGGTAATGAGCCCTGCCCTGTTTCTAAGGGCCTGGCTGACATGCCTCTCATTGATGCTTTCTTTAGGCAGCTGTAGGAATGAAAAACCTCATGGTGGGACACTGACAGTGGGTGGAGAGGATGCTCACTTCAATCCGATCTATATGCCCAAGCCTTTTGAAAAGCTGAAACTTCCTTTCTACTCAATATTAGTTTTCTGTTTCTGTGTAACACAGGACCACAGATTTAACCCCTTAAAATGACACACATGTATGATCTCACCATTTCTGTAGGCCAGAAGTCTAGGCAAATCATGACTGGGTTCTCTACTCAGTGTCTCAGTGAGCTGAAATCAAAGTGTCAGCTGAGGTTGCTGTTGTCATTTGAGGATCGGGGTTGTCTACCAAGCTCACTAGCTGTTGGCAGAATTCATTTCCTTTCCGTTGTAGGACTTAAATCCCTGTTTCCTTGATGGCTATTAGCCAGGGAGCCTCTCAGCATGTAGAGGCTGTCTGATTCCTGGTCACTTGGGTCCCTCCATCTTCAAGCCAGCAACAGTGCATTTCATCCTTCTCATGCTTCCAATGTCCATGATGTGTGTGTGTGGGGTGCTGACCCCCTTTTCTCTGACCAGCTAGAGAAAGCTCTTTGCTTTTAAAGTACTCGTGTAATTAGGTCAAGTCCACCTGGATCTCCCTATCTTAAGGCCCACCTGATTTAGAACCTTAGTTGTATCTGCAAAATCCCTTCCCTTAAGAGCCTAGATCAGTGTTTGCATTAATAACTTGGATTAGGAGTATGTACACCAGGGGCTAGAAATCTTAGGGTGCCATTAGAATTCTTCCTAGCCTAGAAAATATCAGTGAAAATATGTAACTTCTTTCCCATCCTCATCCTGAATTTCCTCTTGTATACAGCTAGTGCTTTTCTGTACATCTTTGCCTGATTGTCCTACAGGATCTAGGAGGTCCTAATCTCAAAGAGCATAACAGAGTAGACCTGATGAGTTTGGAGAAAGAGGTAAGTCAGATATAACAGAGCCGAATAAGTCATATAAAAGAATTAGATTATATCTAAATTCTCATGACAGGCCATTAATAGGCTCTAGGCAGGCATGTAATGTGATCAGGTGTGTTGGAAAAGTCAATGAGTAGACATGAAGAAACCAATGTTGAACTATTGCAGTACTCAGGTGAGAAATGGGGGTGGCATAAACTAGGGTGGTGTCCCCACTAATGCAACCTAGTTAGACACATTAGATACTTCTCTTTCAAGCTATTCCTTCAATTATTTTGTAACCGTTGTCTAGGTTTTCTCTCTGTTCCTTTTGACTGGCTTATAGCATTGTATCCCTAGCACAGGGCCTGACACTTAGTAGGTTAACCAATAAATGCTCATGAATGTTCAAATGCACTCTCTATACCACGGTGAATCACAGCACCAGAATCGGCTGCCCCCATCTCTGGAAGTCTCTGCTTCCTCTTGACTAGCCCTGCTCCCGCTCCCCATGCGTCAGATCAATAGGCTCTGGTGCTTCTATTTGTCTTCACTCTGTACCCTCCTCCTCCCAGCCCATCTTGGCTCCTACTCAGTGGTCAGGATTAGACAAGCTCCATCATGCCTCTGGTTGGACGGTTAAACGGACCCCAGAGGCTATGACAGAGCCTGCATTTGCTCTGCATTTGTGGACTTTTCCATCCTCTAGTTTGTTCCTCTCCCAGCATGCTATGCAGTTTTAGCCACCCTGCCTCTCCTGCCCTTCTGGAGCAGTCCACCACAGCACCCCCACACACATCAGGACAGAACAGGAGGTGTAAAAGAACTTTGCTGTCCTCTCCAGTCCCAGAATCCCAAAATGTCCTTGAGAGACCCTGGTACGTCGGGTTTCTGGCTTCCTCAGACTGATCTTCAGTATGCCTGCCACTCTCTGCTGGGAAAGTCCTGTGAAAATTACTTTACTCGTGGACATAACTGGCTTCACCCGGATTTTGCCTTCAGTCCTATCAGACGACAAGCCGTGGCTCCTGCACCCCACCCGCCTTCTCCAAATGAGTATCAGGGGAACGGTTTGTGTTTTGTTTCTAAGACTGCTGTTGAACTTGAGGCTCCAGGAAGAGCAAGACCCTCTTGGCGTCTTGGCAACCAAATCCCACACAGCTTCACTCTGTTGGTTTTGTCCTCAGTTCTGGTCCCTTGTGGACAATTTGTAAAATTAGGAAATTAAGAAAACAGAGACAGAAAAAGACCTGGGAAATGCTTAGTAAGGAAAATACCTACACAGAGATGGAACCTCAACAACGAACTTGCCAAAGGAATTTGAACTGTACACACTGGCATGGAGGGCTGTAAATAATGGATGCTCTCTCTCATTTTTTCCTGTAATACATGATAGATGCTAAATGAACAATAATTTATTTCCCTTAGGTGGTTGGGAAGGGAAAACTACATTTGAATTCAGAATGGCAATTTCTGAAAAACATGAAGCACAAAATACTGGGACTCAAAGAGACTGTTGGTCCGAGGCTTTCCTTGCTCTAATTTTTCTTGGGTCCTTATACCCCTCCTCAATCTCTCCTACCCTGGATCCATGGATTTCATGCTCTTTGTCCCAGAAGTGGAGGGATATAGCTAAAATGAGGTGGCATATCTCCCTTTTCTACTGGTTAATATGATCCTCTCTTCCATATGTGAAATATCACACTGGTAAACATTTTACCAGCAGGTTTCCTGCAAAAAGAGAAACCATTTTCAGGAGAAGAGCTGAGGCCCTGGTTCTGATTTTCCCCATGAATGCTCTGAGTCAGCTGAAAGATACCTATGCCCAATAGACATCAAGAAAGAGGAAGAAAGGAATTCCACATCAGCTTGTGTAAGGCAAAAAACAAAGACGGCTTGTATCTTCAGTGTGACCACAACTTTCATTTTAAATAAATGTTACTTAAATCACATTGTTTGAAATTTATAGCCAGCGTCTGCCGGGCATTAAGCCTCTCTGCTTTTATGGGAAGATGGTTCCCCATTAACTGGTTCATAGGGTACAAAGGGAGGCATCTGGGCACCATGTGATGCATAGACGCCCTTCCACGTCAGTTCTCCTTGGCTGAGAAGCCAGCCCTGAGCTCTGGCATGGGTCTCAACTCCACTCCCTAGCAGCCAGCTAAAGAAATGGGGAGCATCCGTGGCTCTCATTCTCTGTGCTCACACAGACTGTGAGCTCTTTGAGGCAGGTATTGTCGATTATTCACTGGTCTTGTTCCCATTGCCTAGAAAAGGCACAGGAGAGACAGAGCTGAGAGAGAGACAGAGAGAGAGAGGGCCTGCAGAACACATGACTTTAGAGGATATGAGAGTAAGAGGGGTGCAAACACAACCTCAACCATAAAATTCCCTAAATCTTCTGCAATCAGCTGCTTCTCTTGAAACAAATCAGCAGAGTTCAAGAGGGGCTGTCACCAGTAAAGCCATGAGACCTGACCTCTGCCGCTGTTGCTAAAAATGCCCTGAGAACAGAGGGGGCCCACCAGATCATCATCACCTTCCATATCCCAGGAGGAGGGGCACTGAGAGATGCAGGCCCGTTAGAAAGCTGCAGGGGGAAGTGCTAATGATGCCTGAAGTATAATTGTTCATTTAGTGAACAAATTAGACACTTCACATATTTTGTTAAGTTTTGCAACTTGTGAGAGTTGAGGCTCAGAGATTTTGTTGACATTTTATACATCACGGTTGTATACAACTTATATCTTACAGAATAATATAATTATTCTGTATTATGGAAAGATCCCTGGGTTCAAAGAAAGACTTTATGTAATAAAAGAAACA